>NC_073700.1:110753123-111370413 GCF_023634085.1 Falco cherrug
AGTGCGAATTAGATGCTAAGGCTTCCATCTGTGCCATTGCATATATTCACTGTCCATATGCCACTTACGTAGTACTGAAGGGACAGTGCAGGTATCTACATGCTGGCAACTGAAAAGCAGTTACACTGTAAGATGTAAATGCTGCATCTATCTATCACCTTCTTTCTTCTTCCCACCGATCAAAACGCAATAGACTTGATTCAACCTTCATTAAACAATTGCCAATCACCATTGTACTTCCCTCTCCTAGTGGCAGTTCACCATAATAGCATTACCCAGAAAATAAGGCTGAGTAATTCAGCCAAGAAAATAAAGCCAAGTTGCCGTTGTTTACAAGATCTCAAGTACCCATCACTGTTGCTGCCAATAAAGGTCACTTTGGGTTTGTTTTTTTTCTTTCAGATACAAAGAGTTCAGGGAATCCCTTCACTGCTGCAAGCTTCCTTGCAGAGCAGAAAGGACGCATGGAGGAGCTGCACTACCTGTATGCCAGAAGACAACAGGGCAAAGGATAAGTCTCCATGTGCATTTGTCAAAGGACATCAACCTTATGGTAGTGGTATAGACCCTTGGCCAACGCAAGCTAGACATATATGTCTCACAGTCAAAACGTTTAAGTGAAGTGCTTTTAACAAGAATTGCAACAGACAGCTAACAGGTTAGACCGAGATGTGCAAATATCTGCATTCCAGAAACGGGCAATTTAAGCTTCTACTCTTTTCACAATGCCCTAAATATTAATGTGGGAATATACTGGTACCCACAAATCTCCACACAGTGTTTTGCTGAAACACTTAAAAGTTCTAAATTTCCATATTTATTTTTTGCCCATCATTTGGTAATTATTTACTGTTGGCTATTGTCCCAAGCAGCCTTCCTGACCTTAAAAATGTCACTACTGGTCTAATTTACACTAACCACAAATCCCATAGGCATAAAAAAGAAGTCACTGCTCATCTTTTTCAGAAAGCTGTTGTAAAAGAAGAGATCTGTCTAGACAACAGCTAAGGGGAAGAGCTCTGGGGTATGCCTTCTGAGTCAGGGCTTTTTGGGGTTGGGGTTACCTTTTTTTTCCTGATGTCCCATACTAACAATTGCTTTGTTTTCCATTGTTTAAACTCAAACACAGGCATAGTGGCGTCGTCTCTTCAGATTCTTTCCAGTGATAAGCACCACGCAGTTTGGCTGGATTCTGGGAGCTTTTTGGCACCAGAAAGAGCAGAAAGTGATCCCTATAATATAGAAATAACTACTTATAGGGTCAAAAGTTAGAAACTGCACCGATTCAAGGCATTCCCACAGCTCCTACCAAGTGTTAGGTGTGTATGGTGAGGGGCTGTGAAGGCCAAGCTTTCACAGGTAGAAATGCTCAGTGTTCTCAGGAACTTTGGATTCAGTCATGGGTGCTCTGCGCCTCTCAAAATGCAGCCATGCATGACTTAGATTTCAGAACCCAGGACAGATTTCCACACTGGCAGCATCTATGAGTTTGGATATTAAGAGTTATATGAGAAATCAAGACAAAACCATATCAAATTATTTGGATTTTTATAAGCAAATAGAGCGTTAGCTCTATTTATGCTTTCTCTTTGCACAGAGGCCTTCCCACTGAGGAATACTATGATGTCACAGCTGAAAAAAGTGATGTGCGTATGAATGATGAACTGTAAGTTTAAGTTGTGCATTAACCAAATTGTGAATTTAGTGAATATAACAGCAAACTGAATATTCATTCCACTCTGGTGATATTACACACATATGATATGAACTGCAGATATGATAGGAAATCTGAAGGGCCATGTTCTGTAAAAAGGATTAGCTAGTAACAAAGGAGAGCAAACACAGCTGGGATAGAAATTCAGAGTACAGCTTTGTGCCCCTCCCATTCAGTATCTCTTCAACAAAGGTCTCTTGAGTTTACTTTACAGGTTGTCCACATCTATCAATTTGTAATACTCAAAAATAGTAGCCTTTCTACTAGTTAAAATCCAGATTAAACTGAACACCATGTGTATTTCACTCCATTCTTCTGGTGTGTGCATATACGCGTGTGTGTGTATGCATTTTTGGAGAAGTCTTGGCAAAGATTATTTTCCTCGCTGCTGCTGTTCGGAAGAGCAGATTGAGTGAATTTGGCTGCTGATGGAGTTCTGCAGTCCAACGTTTTGCCACTTGATGGCACCAGCAAAACGCTTAAATTTGATCAAACTACTGAGACTTTAGATTAACGTAGTTTGAAGTGTTAAATATAAATTCTTCCTAAGTAAAAAATGAACAAGTTACAACTCTTATATTAGCATTGCTAACTTGAGCATATTAGAAACCTGAGAATAATTCTGCGACAATTTCTCAGTTATCTTTATAGGGCTGTGAGGGACATCGTTTGAGCCCACCACTCTCCCTTTAGCCTCCCTGCATGTGAAGTACTTGTCCCCATTTCGTGTAAACTCAGACATTCTAGAAAAGCAGGTGAGCTAACCGTAAACAGGCCACAGAAGCTACACGAGGAAACCTGCAACCCTGCTCTTTGTAATCCACTGCTTTTCGCAGGCTTCTCTCTTTATTGCCTCATTACAGCTTGCAGCACAAGCAGAAGTGAGTGTGATCACCTACAAGAATGTACAAGCCAAAACTCCTTTTTACTGGGACAGCTCATGGCTTTTGACCAGCAACGCACATTGGAGACATTGGCTGTGCTTCTTCCGCAGAATTTGATTACAAGCTACAAGGAAGTAGCAAATTTCCCTGCAAGCTTCTTCCTACAAGTTTCCTAAGCACTAAGTGACAAGAACTGGCCTGTGTATTTTCGTAAGACAATGGAACACTTTTAAGGCTGTTTTAAAAGCAATATCCATGCAAAGTGGGCACTTTCATGTTGCACAGTCAAGCTGGGTGGTTCTGTTCTATTACCTAATTCATCCCCCAGAAAACTCCACTGACTGCAGTAGAATGATGCCGGGGAACAATTTGGTCTACTGCAACTTGCTAGTCAAGTAAGTGTCCTGTTACGTGACATTTATATTGGTATCCCTGAAAGAGCAGAAACACAGACAAATAGTGGAGTAAAATTAAAAACTGCACTTCACATGGGGTAGGAGGCCTGATGTGTTTTCAGTAATTCCTATGTTGGCCAATATCAAATGTTTCTTGGTTATGGATGCTATGGGACTCATCCACTTGACAGCAAGAGCATTCCTCGTGCCTGTTGCTCACCAAAATGGATCATCCATGTACACAGGCTGAGGCAGTGATCACAGCCTGTTTCTGGGGATTTGCTTCCTTAAGAGGAAGGAACCAGGGACTGCTGTGAGTTTATGCCCTTGTGCTAGCTGTACAAGGAGGAAGGAGGTTTTATACAGGAGTATATCAAACTCTGCCCCCATACATACTGAAAAGTACACAACTTGGACTCTGAATATTTGATCAACAGCACACTAATGTACTTTTTTCTCCATTATTTTAAAAGCACTCACATCTTAACCTGAAACATGCTGTGTCTCTAAAAATATTTAATGATCTATGCTTTGTCTTAGTTCGAGCATTTTCTTTTCCTATAAGGTTGCATTTTCTCAGTCTTCAAATGACTTTTAATTGAAGGAAAGCATATATATCCTTTAAAACAAAAAGTGAAACACACACACACAAAATAAAATCTTCCATGTTCACAGTCCAAGGTCTTTCAGAGAAAATATCCTTCCTGCTGTCAGGGGCTATTAAGCAGTGACAGCCACATGGAACCTTTCCTGAAAAATGCCCTCTGAGCGGTGCTCTGCAGGCCTGCCTGGGAGCTATTGACACTCGGTTTATTTACCTTATAGCCTGTGAGGGCTCCTTTCAGCCATTACTGTCTTTTGTGGGAAATTAATTACCAGGTATTTGCAATAACTCTGTACACTTTCACGGAACAACTACGCTTTTGCCTTAAGCATGCATACTACATATCCTCGTGCAGTTTTGCACTAGAGTGAATCAATCACTGGGTTTGAGCAGATGTGCTTTTGTAAGTGCATTAGCAGTGGGACACACACATATGCCCTCCTTGTCAAATGTACTGGAGAAAAGTAGTTGCCTCCTCCCTTCTGAAGGTGTAGTAAGACCCTCAAGTTCATGTCAAACAAAACTGCAAAAATCATGGAAGTCCTTGAGAAACACCCTTCAGCCATTGCCAAGAACCCTAGTTATGCACACACAATACATCAGGCTAGAGCGTTTGCAGCTGTCCTTCCACAAATAAGTCACACCAACGGGGTTTTCAGTAGGTTTAGTGACAGCACAGACTGAATGAAAACTGGCTTTTTTCCATGTGGCTTTTAAACTGCTTTCACTGTTTATTATGCCACACAGCACTTACATTCCTCTGTCTGTCCCCTACCTCCTTGATTGCTGGTGGTTCCCTGACCAAGCGGGTTTTAAGGTTAGGCAAGATAAGTGATTGCCTCCCTTTTACGAGTAAAAGGCTCCAGAGAAAGCCAATTTACACATGTGAAATGTTTTATTCCCCAGTCATAATTTCCTTCTTGTTAAAACTGGCAAGAGTGATACATCTTATTCTCTTAATTTACTGAGTATGTGGGAAATTAACGGGAAAGAACAGCAAAAAAATTCTCTGGCCTGATCTAGAAAAGAAGCTGATGGTCACAAGGCTTCCCACACTGCATCACTTTCAGGCCAACACCACAGCTGAGAGAAGAAACAGATCTTCAGAGGCTCCTACCACGTGTCAGAGAATAGAAAAACAGTGGTAAGTGTGAGTCCTCAGGAAAGGTTACACCGGTTCCAATGTGTCTTTCATTAGCATTACTGAACAAGTGTGTCTCTGCACCTAAGTGCTCTCCACTACATCAGGAGGGGAGCTGCAGAACTCCTGCAGGTGAAGCCACTGTGTCCCTAAGAACACTCTCATGTGAAACTTGGCTTATGCCTATTTTATCAAAAAGTGTTTGAAGAGTGCCCACAGTGCACTCATGGCTAGGGAAATAGGATGGTGTCCATCTGGACCGCTCCCTGGATTTTTTTCTGGGGCTTTCCAAACTGGGAGGGTAAGTCACTCCAGCTTGAGTCTGACTTCTTTTCAAGAGACTTATAGTCTCCATATCCTCTGTGGACTGAACATAAAGGTGCAGATAACACAATACTGAGCGACTGCTTCTTGTGTGATACTGGCAGACTTCAGTAAACATCTACAAGAACTCCAGAAAAAGCATCTCAGTGCCAAATTTGAAAAAGCTGCTATTCCTTTCTTTCTTTCCAGCCAGAGCTCTACCTTTCTATACTGACACCCATTCTGGGTGGCTTCAGGCTTGATTGCCCAGTTTAAGTTTTAAAAATAGAAGGAACACTCTAAACAACTGTCCACCTTTGAAAATGCAAAGCTTTGCTGGCTGTTACAACCTGAACTCACAAAGCTTCTCTAAATCATAGTAGAGTCATGAAAACGCATGTTCATCCTTACTTTATTGCTGCTTTAAGTTTAGGTATTATAATGAAAAGTGCTCTACAAATTCAACAAAAAGTTCTCTTAAGAACTACTTAAGTAGTTCTGCCATGCCAGAGCACAAAGCAGACTGACTGTCCTTATTCATGCATATTTGTATCAGGAATATGGCCAGTAAATGCAATGAAGTATGTTAACAATTCACATTGTAACAGCGTGAATGGAAATGGCAAATGGAAAAGAAACACTAAGGAAGTATTCTCCTTCATGTCTGCAGAACCAGTAGACATACAGCACCAGTTCTAACTGTACAAATGGAAAATTAGTTAGAAGTATCTGTGGAATAAACTTTTAAAGATTGCTGTTCCGTAAGTATGGCTATTTCTGTAAAAAACTTGATTTTCAAGACAGACACAAAGGTTGAATCAGAACCCCAGGTCATCACAAATGTAACAATATACAAATGGTTAGCAGAATCCAAGACTTGGTTTAAGTCCTGTTGTCTTTGTAGTATCACTGATTAAAAATAGACCTTTTGTTCGGGTCATCTAAGGCATGAGTTATGCTGGCATGGTAATTTGTGAGATAATCACACATGTTGATTGCACCGAGTCCTGTAGCGTCACAGCACAGATTTCACAATGAAAAGCATGACTTCTGTATGTTGTATCAGAATGTGTGAACAAAATTGAACTGGCACTTGAAGTTTATCTTCAAAACACTCATGTCATGGAAAGAAATAAGCACAGGACTGTATTTAAATTATTTGAGCAAGGAAGCATATTCCCTCTTTGTAACTGTGCAACACCTATTTTTACAGAGACTAATTAAATGATGGAATGGCCAAGTTGCAGCTCTTGAGTCACAGGTGACTTGAAGACAGCTTGGGTGCAGCTCCCATGCCGTGGCTAGGTCCTAACCCAGGCTAGAGTGATCCCCAGCTGTGGGAGGAAGAGAGTTCCCATGGGAACTGCTAAGGCTGAAATTATGGAGTCCCCATGGGGCTTATTAAACATCCCACATGGCTTAGTCCTCAAACTAAGTGGAGGAGCCCTGAGAAGTTATCACCATCTCCAGCTTGGGAATGAATCTGGAGGTCCCTCTCCTCACTGGGAAAAACAAAGGGGTTTAGCAATATGAAGATTTTGGTACATGGCTTGAAGGATCAAGGACCTTTGTGTGATCACTGTACAAATAACAAAGCCTAAAAAAAAAGACTATCATCAGACAACCTCTCCTACCCACATACGGTAAAGACCCTTTCAAACAAGAACTGGTAAGCAAGCCTGTCTCATGAAACACATGAGATTTTGGAGCTCCAGGTGAACCACTTAGAATAGTCCTGTAATACTGTATTTCAGACATTTTAATTTTTTTCATTATATCACAAAGAACCATTACGCAAATTAATTATTTTTTAAATCTTAGATATTTTTCTGACTTGGCACAATTGCCAAGAGACTCTTGGCTAGACTCAGTGATGAAATTCTTGCCCTTTAAAGTTAGTGTTTTCTTTTGATTTTTTTCTTAATGTATTTGAAGCATACAATAAAGTCTCCATGGTAAAATATAAATGATTTATCAGCATGGAATAAGTTTTCTCTGCAAGTATAAACATAATATGTTTTTTGGTTTACATTACTGATAAAAGGATTTATTTTTACTAGCACATACTATTGTTAATTAATATAGAGCTTATTACACAAAAGTGTAAGAGGCTAGATATTTCCTCACTCCTTTTAAAAAGACATTCTACCCATCACTCGTTCCTAGTGGCTTTTCAGTCTTTGGCATCTGGCAACACAAAACTTTCCTCATGTAATGAGTGGCATCAGTAAGAATATTGTCTGCATTGTTTGCACAATGATTTCTCCCTAATGTATATTGATTGCACTGATTCAGATAAAGTATGGGAGGTGCAAATGAACATGAGTCACTTCAGGTAACATTGTTTTTCTTCCCTAATATAGGCTCCACACACCACCAGACAGTTTGGCCTAAGTCCATTTCACCTACATTCTATCTTATTTTTCCTTGATGAAATAAAAAGGCAAGTTGTTTCTCTTATAGCTGTAATTGCACATTGCAGGGTCTTTGGCAATAAGCAACAGTAACACTATGACACAAAAAGACTCTCTCATGAACGAAGCACGTAACGATAGCTTTAGCCAGTTATCAGTATTTGCCTAGCACACCCGCTCTCCTAACAAATACTGACCTTGCTGACTTGCCTATGTGCTAATTGTTTTTTCTTGGCCGTGTTGTTCATGGCCTTTTTACCTAACGTGAATTAAAGTGTTTGGGAGCATCTACCAAGCACAGCTAAGGGATCTAGAGTATGCATAAAGCAGATTTATCAGGGAGAAGCCTTGGAAAAGCCCAGTTTGCTAATACATCTTGTTATATCATGCTCAGGAATGGAATTGATTTCGCTGCTGTGTAAGTTTGTGACTTTGCTTTATACAGCCATTGGGGAAAAGTGCTCTCAGTACACTGCTGTATACAGCTGTGGTAAAGTTTAGAAGAATCTAAACAGGGTGCTAGTCTCTTTTACTACGATAAACTGCTGCTTTCATTTTCCTCAGATTTCAAGATTCCCCTGTTTTTAATAACTTTTAAAATTATTCTATCATGAAAAACATGACATGTGGTATTAATGGTATGTGGGCACTCCATAAAATCTCATTTCTCAGTATCCCATAAAACTCTCCAGTTGAGCTTTATTCTCCTTCTTCCCAGAAATAAATGTCTTCTTAGAGGCAAATTTTGATTTCACAAGCACAAACTCACTCACTATTAATTGGAGCTGTGCAAGAACCAGAAGCCCACATTTTTTTACCCCTAAGCCTTATAAAAGTAAATGTGAATTGGTATGACCAGTTATGTACAAAAGCTGCAAGGGAATTATGATGGTGAATTATTTGCAAGACATAAGCAAGAGGAGATTAAAGAACTAGAGATACTGCCTTTCTGATTCTCACGTCTCTCCCAGTTCTTGCAAAGTGTTATATTTAATGATAAAACTCTGTGAAATGTGAAATAAAGAAATTTTCTTTCTGTCCTTCTTGACAATTCAAAACAACCCAAGACCACTGTGCCTGCCATTTCCTGCCTCTCATCCCTACCAGACACACATCTCTAAGTATGCCATGCTCCCAAACTTGAGGATCGAGGCACTGGGATCAATGCAAGCAGTCGTCAGCCTTTCCATCCCAATATCCCTACCAAAGCTTTTGATGTGGTTGCTCTGAGGAAGACCAGAGGTAAGAGAACTCCGCTGATTTACCATTTATTCTTGAAACTTAGAAACACTACTGAAGTCATAACTGTCTTCTACTGAAGTTTAACAGAGCTAGAATCTGAATACACCAGTGGTCAAGCTAAGCATATCGGCTTAAATTGAGAGCCTCCATGGAGGATACCTCAGCACTGAGAATGATGAATAAACCTGACTCATGACCACCTTGTAGCCTCAGAAGGCAACAGAGCTATTAACATAGCTGCTGATCCCCACAAAAGCAAGATGAAACATTTACTGTATCTGATATCTTCTGGCAGAAAAATAATTCTTCACAGTCCAAAACACTGGAAGAAAAAGGAAAAAAGTGCACCAGTGGGACCAAAAACTAGCCATTTTGGGGCCAAAGTCATGCCTGCCACACCTTTGCTGAGGACAACAGAAGTACCCCTGAAATGCACACTGAATTATTTAAAATATTTTACCACTACACAGATAGTAGAACGAGGTCCAGGGAGAAAATGCAACTCTTTCTATCCCTTACGAAGACTGAGATGAAGCCCTAGACATTAAATTTTTACAGAACACCATGTAAGCCATCATGAGGTGTTTGTTTTAACCCCAGCAGCATTTTACCCTGAGAGTGTTTTACATAATATATTGGAGGAAAAGGACATGATTTTTTTGTTCTTATTCTGCTTTTCCCTGGAGGCATTCTACTACATTGGGATTTTGACAGGTATTTCATTTTGGAAGACTTTAAAGATCACCTGCATGAACTGATAAGGAGTCCTTGGCAGCTGCTGACCACACAGGGTTATGGGGAATTTGAGACAGGAGAAAGCCAGCACCTATGTGCCATGGCAGTGCTTGCCAGGAAGGGTTTGGCAATAACTGTGTGAAACAGAAAAAGTGTGCACTGGCATGGGTAAGAAGCTTTTCAGTAGAGTAAAAGCTGACAATGTTAAGTACAAAGTCAATTTGTATTAATTAGCTGCCATTCCCAGTCATCGGCACAGCGCTGTATGGTTATGTATATAATTGGGTACACAAGTCATTTTTAGTAGACTACTTCTCCATCCAAACCCAAAATCTTTCCACAGAATATATAAGGCTAGGAGTAGTCATTGTTAGTCAGTTTTCATTGATCATTAGTCAATTTAAGAAACACTAATCGTGTGGAGGTGGACTTACAAAGCCTATTTTTGCACAACAGGAGGATCACCAGAGGCCAAGACCTATTTCCAGCAAAGCTTAGCAGGTTCAGAATTACAAGCTAAGGGGGCAGCTACCACTGGCACTTAAAAAATACTTTAACTTCATTTGCTGTTCCCTCCATCAGTTTGACTTCCTCTGAGATCAGGACACTTCAGTTCTCAACCACTGGAGGAGAAATCTCTGGTTAAGTACAGATAACCCAGACTATGCTCAGGTGACTTTTACCACCAGAAGGTTGTTTTTAAAAGCTTTGTGCCTTTCAACAGCTCACCTTTACAAAACTCAGAGCAGCCATTACGTAGCTAATGCTGACAGCATCATTCTGAGGTAAATAGGGAAACGGAGGCAGAAAGACTGGAGATAAAAGCAGTGATAGAACCAGGGTTGGAAATTAAGCTTTCCAAGCATGCACTGCAGCTTCATTTTTGTAAGACATCTAGTAGCACTCAACTATTCCTCTGATGGTGACATTACAAGTTCAGAGCCAGCTTCACAATTCACCAAGCTTTATTGTTTGTTGTTGCTGTTTGTAAAAATCATGCACAGAAAATGCAGTAAGAATCTTCCCTGCTGGTGTGTGAATCAATCCAGAGCTCCTGCAACTGGCCACAGGCAGATTGCCTTCTGCATAGGCAGTTTTATCTGGTGTAAGATCAAGCACTCAGCTGCTTGTCACCACCTCTCTGCCTGAGACAACTAGTTTTGCAGATCTGGTGGTGCAGATAATCACATTGAGCGCTTTCAAAAAGACAGCTGGGTAACTTATGCTGCTTAAATGGGTAATCTGATCTAAGCCTTCTTGTTTTGTACCAAAAGAGTGAAGATGAGTTCTGTCTGCAGATCCATGAGGTCAGCCTTGCAATGCAGAAGCAACATTAGCAGCAGCTCACAGAAAAAACCTCTTCCACCAGCACAGCCGTCTTTACAGTGAACATACATCTACAGCCTAAAATGCAGACCTATCTGTCATTCTGATCCATGGTATTCCATTAGAACACATTACATATTTCCCCTGCAGGTACTCCATAGAGGTACAAAGTTATCGGTATTCCCTCTGAGTCCTGAAGAAGACTGTGCACTGGCCAGGACACACATACTCCGTATGAGTACATAGTTCATACAGAAAAGAGCAAATTGCTCTTCTTTTTCTTTTTTCTTTCTTTTTTTTTTTTAATTCAACTTCTTTGAACCTCCTTCTTGGGAAACATTTTTACACAGAGCTCCTGTACTGTTCCAAACACTTGCAGGCCATGAATTAGACATCACACATACAAAGAATGAAAAGCTTCAGAGACAGTTTTCAGCCACCTCAGCAATATGTAAACAAGATCAGAATCTAGCAGGCTGTCCTGTGACTTAAGTCCTTTAAGTACTAACTAGCTCTCATAGGCCTAGCCAAGTAGCTCTGGAAATAATAACAAGAAGCAGCAGTAGTAGCTGCTGACCATACATTTGGGGGAGGGGGAGGTTTAATTCAGAAGCTGAGATTATGCTCTGCAGCCCTTCAAAGAAATGGTTTGGGCAGCAGTAGACCTTTCCTCCTCCTTACCTCTCCACAAGTCCAGCCAACACACTGATACGCTGGTGTCTCTATTTCCATGTCTTCAAGAAAACAGACCTCCTCTTTGCGGACGGTCTTTGACTCCAGCCATGCCTTCCCCAGTGTAATGATGGACACCGAGCTGGTCCCAGAACAGAGGAGTGAATTTGTTCATGAATTTGTTCACGTTTCTACTATTCTTTGGCTTGGCTAAACATTAGTTCTCTTCCCAAAGGGATGTAGCAAGTTTGATGACAGTTAAAGGTCATGAATAGTGTAGGAAAAAATAACAGTGAACAAAGAAAGATAAAGTCTTTGCAGACACATGGTCTCGTGGATGTGGCAAGGGAAATATTAAGCAGCAGTTCATTTTAAGGCAGTCTATAGTTGTGACTACCAGAGAAAGTTTATATACCATGTAATGTTCTGCCTACCATCTGTGGCTACCATGGAGAACTTGATTCCAAGTTATCTGAATTGAGTTCAGCTGAATTATGTATTTGTTGAATCTTCCACTTGATTAGTAATACTGTACTGAAGACGTTTTCCCACCACATTTTTACTTTTATTAGCATTTACGAAACAGATAACTGGGGAGGGGAGGTGACATGACACCTGTTATTTGAAACCTTTAAAATAGTCTTTTCCATCCAGCACACATATTTGGCTTATACCTTAACTATTTCTTCTTATACTTCAGCTTCCTAAGTTTGCTGAAGAAAATGCAAATCCACCAAAGATAGTGGGTCCCAACTCCACTTTTAAAGAGCTAAAGCATAACCTCTCTCCAAGAACAACCAACAACACTATGAAACTCTGAAAGGGCTCTGGGGATCACAATATACAGTCAGGACTTCACAGGTAAGCATTTAGGATAGAAATGAAAGACCACAAAGTGTTAGCCCCTACATTTCTCAAAGAAATTTATTTTTTGCCATTTAGTAACAAAGGCCACACAAACTTTAAATTGTTTGAAGTTTTTCAGCAGGACTGTGCATTACTTCTGATTTTCCTAACCAATAAAAACATGTGACAATAAAGTATGTCTCCATTACGGAAGAGGTCCTATGAATCCCCTTAGCCTGGAAAACTATTACATGGAAGTGGCTGGCAGATTAACTGGAGAACTAGTTGAAGACATGGAACTGGTAAGTACTGCATTTACTAAGAATCTCATGCTTCCACCACAAGTAATACTGGCAAGACTATTACCAGATTCAGCTAGCAGAATTAAGCCTTCCCTGTAGTAATCCTTAAGTGCAGGGCAAAGCTCACTCTAAATCAGAGGCAAAGTTCAGTACACTAAACCAGTCCTGACAGCTAAATCAGCTACTTGACGGAACTTCTGTAATGGATTAACAACTTGTTTGAGGTTTTCAGTGGAAAAAATTATTGTGATTATCTGCTTATTTTTTATCTCATCATTTAAAGTTGCCACCAACACATGATGACACAAAACGACCTTTTGCCTTGATAAGTAACATGAGTAACAGTCTCCATAAAATGACTTGGCAGCTCTCTTGTGAATGGTGCAGCACTGCAGAGACTGAAACATATTGGCTAGATGTTCAGATGGTATTAATTAGGACAACCCCATTGAGCTCATCAACTTACTGTCTTTATTGCACATTGTGCATTTGATAAGTGACCTATTACCATTGCAGACTATTGCCTCCTGACTAACTACACCAGTTTAAGTTTGGCACAGTTTCTGTGATTTCATTCTCCTCCATTTATGTGAGTAATTTGCCCTTCTTCCTTAAGGGTAAACAGTAACATTATCAGATTCTATTTTAACACCAAGACTTACTCTAAAGAATATATAAAACTGTATCAGAAAACTCCATGTCTATTTCCTTCAACGATTTTTATATTCTGTGTGATCTGTATAAAAGTGAAAAGATACTATTTGTATTAAATGCTGCTCGTGCAAATGAAGCATAACATGATACATAAACATAGCAAGTCAAGTTGAGCTGCATTTTGCTAACACATCCTTACCTGCAATAGCTTAAACCATTCAGTGACACCTGCATTTTGTCATGCAGAGTACATACACAGGTCTAATTGACTGTAACTGACTAAGCAATTCTGCAGTGAAAACAGAAGGAATGGATTCCTGCTCCGCTGGCTTTACAGCGCTTCAGGGTTCAAACTCAACAGACATACAATAAGCAAGGCTACTCAGTAAGATGCTGTCATTTTCTTAGTTACAGTCCAAAAATGGCCGTGGATAAAAAGTCCCCAAAATGTCCTGCTTTTTTTCTATTGGATTAAAAAAAAACCAAACACCAAAACCAAGTATCTGGGCTGCTTCACTTTGCCCGGGAGACCCCTAACTGAGCCATTTCACTAGTGTCAAGCAATTGTCTGATAAAATAAGCAGTCTCTGCTAAAATAGGAAACTTAGATGACTGTGTAAATCCTGGTACTTCCTCTATAGAGAAAGGAAAATTTCTGCCTAGTCTCTCACAAGTGAGACCTCTTGAAGGTCACACTGCATGTTTACTTCAAGGTCAACAGTCAACATCCCTGTGAATCAATTCTGCAAGAACAGTACTCCTCCAGTTCAGATGCCCCCGCCTTTATTCAGGGTTCCTACTATCACATCCAGCTAGCTACTCAGGCACAATGCTAAGTAAAATAAAAACAGTGGCCAGTCTAGGTCAGGAGCATAAAGAGACAGAAAGCACAGACCAGAAATGGGATGTGAGCCAAAAGCAGGCCACTCTGTCTCAGACATGCTATCAGAAAGTTCATCATCTGGACACAAGGCCACCAAAAAACAAACTTCACAAAATCACTGACACATTGTAAACAGAAGCATTGTACAGGGGGCAGCTTTCAGGAAGGCCTGAACTTTTAATTCCTTCCAAAATCTGCATATTCCCTTTCGTAAGAAGATTTCAAGCCCAAACATTTGGATCGTAATATAATACAGGAAAATCCAGTTAGTCTAAGTCAGACAGGCTTAGCACTGGATGTGAAAAGTCAGGAAAGTAGAATTTTGTTGCACAAGCTTTGGCATCAAGTCAGCCTGCATGGAGACCAGAGGACAGGCCAAGACAGTAAGTACTCCCTGAATGGATCCCCTAGCTGTGAGGTTCCTTGGCACCAAACAGCACGGTCAGAGCTGCAGCATTCCTTCTCTAAGACAGCAGCACAAAAATGTTTTTTATGATTCCATGAAACAGGAGAGACAAAAGACCTCAGAGATAACATGACTGAGGGAAAGAGACACAAAATCCATCATTTCCATGCTTTTTATTTCTTTAACTGACAGATTCCTTGGTCCTTTAAAAATAGAGTAACAAATATCAAGTAGCTCAATACAAACGGTCTGGTTTGTTCTCTAGTCCTTTCCCAGAAAGCCACAATAATTTCAAACAGTAAAGAGAAGAGCAGTTAGGGCAGCCCAGGACACGTGCTGTTTGAGAAGACTAGAAGAGCTTGCCTTGGTCTAAACGCTGTGAAAACATGAATTTTCTGGAGAAACACACTGGTAGTTTAAACACTGGTTACAGAAAGAGCTGGTTCATTAAAGGCCAAATGGATTCACAAATGAGCATTACAGTCTGACTGGGAATGAACTTACGCTGGGAATCACAAGATGATTTTTAATGGTCACAGCAGAGAGGTTCAGGAATAGTGCCTCAATAGATGAGAGGATCAGAAAACAGGCTGCTTCAGAATGGTCCTGACTGGTTTATGAAAAGAGCTAAGACACAGTTGTCAGCAACAGCTGGGAATCACAGTTACTGGCCCAATAAGGCTCTTTGCAGACCCTCACAAGCACCAAGCTTCCAGGTCAAAAGGATCCTCTGCTAACCTGCAGGGAGTCAAATGCCAGTTATGTCAGCCCTACCACACATACACAGGGACAAACATGATGCTCATGAGCTGTGGAATCTCTTTGTGCACAGCACATTCCCAAGGTGTCAATCTTCTAAAGCTGACTGCGGCCTCCCCAAGCCAACATTCCTACATCAGACCTATTATGGCTTGTATTTCAGACTTCTCTCTTTCCTTTTTGACTCATTGTCTAAGACAGGAATATTTAAGAGAACTGGAAAGGCCACAAAGACTGTATTTAAACTGCAGTGAAGACTGGCAGAGAGAGAATGGGATTTAGCAATCCCTGCAGGGCTTTGAAGGTGCTTTAGAATGAAGAAGGAAACATGTAATTACAGAAAATGTAATCTGTTAGGAATTAGCCCTAGATGGCTGCAAGTGGTCAATATAGTAGCTAAGGATTAATAGTGGGCATTAACTTGGTGCTTATAAAAATAGTTAAGAACAAGAAATATGGACAGAACAGCTCTGCTGCTGTGTTGTGCTTACTTAGCTGTTTAGGATTCCTGAAGCATGTGAACAAAAACCAACCAAACAAAAAAGTCCCCAAATGCGATGTATTTAAACACCTTAAATCATTTTTGTAAAGCATTTTGAAATTAACAAAGCAACAAAAGAAACTTTATTGGAAAGCTCTCTCATGGATTAGCAATTGGCTTTGCAAAAAGAACACAAAGAATAAACTTAAATTGCTACTTTCTGTGTGCTGACAGATTAATATCTCTGCTACCCAGAACTCAGGAACATAGCTAATATTGGTTCAATGAATATCGTAAGGAGCTGTAGCCAAGCGAGGATTACAGAAACAAAACCAGCACATAGGCATTCATTGGGGTTTTTTAACTGTTTAATTAAATGAGATTATTCAATTGTTTCCCAGAGAGGACCTGAGGAGGGAGCAAAATGCCATTGTATTTTTCATTGAGATTTTTTTTTCATTGCAGTCTTCTCAGTTGTCCTATTAAGAGGTCAGATACATATTTCCCTCTCCCTTCAAGCAAATTGCCAGAATTCAGAAGACTGCCAGGATCACACACTGAATATACAGCTCAAACAGAAACATGCTTCAAGCTAGTCACTATCCACTGGACTTTACAAGGAGAGATACCAGCAAAGAACCATGGCAGAAACGTAAACCCCTGATTACTTTATTCGTGTGTGAGATCTTCAGGAGGCCAGTCAGGACACAACGCCCCAGCAGTGCACTATTGTCTGTGCAAGCATTCAGAGTACAAAGGGCTCAGTGGCTACCAAGAGAATATAAGGAAAATTATGTGACAGGAGTCAGAGCTTACTTTCCATTAGGAGAGGATACTCATTTTCTATCCCACCATTACACATCTCAGAAACAATCATACTTTTAGTCCTTAAAACAGAGATGATTGATAGATGTATTAGGATAGAAGAAGAGCACAGGAGACTACAGGATTTGGTACAAAAGTTACTGTCCAGCATAACAACAGATGAAATATGAAAGTGAATTATGAAGACACACTGCAAAGAATTGTTGAAGACAACTCAGGCACAAATGAGTTTTAAAATATTTGTTACCTCCTGGACAAATGATTTCAAAGTAAGTACAGACTTCTGCCTTTTGCTCTAATCTCCTGAGTGGTGCTAAAGGCGATGTTAAACTGCAGAGAAAGGAAAATATTATGCTATTTCATAATCCTTGTGTATCTTGCATTTAATTTTGTTCAGCACATTTCATAAGTGACTAAAAGCAAAAAAAAGTCTGGAAAAGAGCAACAATTATTAAAAATGTGATTAGTTAGTTACACCCCAAGAAAGATATGTGAAAACTGAACTTGTTCTTTCTAGGAAAAAAAAAAACAAACAACAACCAAATCAAACACACACACACACACACACAAAAAACCAAACAAGAAACCATACACACAAACAAACAAAATCCAAGAACCCCCCCAACCCTATAAACTACAACTTACTACAACTTAACAATAAGTATATAACACATTTACTATAGACAAGTTTCATCAGTCATTTGTATCATGTATTTGTAAGCCCCCAAATGAAAAAGCAGTGGGACTTTTTGTTTGGTCAAATTTACCAGACAAAAGAAGAAACTTAGAAAGTACACTCTAATTTACTTGTTTAGTTTCCTGCTTGGAACATGATGAAGGCAAAGAGCTTGGTATCATTAAAAAAGCTTGGAGACATATCCTAGGAGCATAAGAAAAACATCTGCAATGCTAGTAGTTTGGATCAAGTGTTCTCAGTGCCCTGAGACTTCATGTTTTAGGATAATAAGCTCATCCTGGGCAGTTTTTAGTGTCTGCAAAGCATCCAGTATTGATCATTGTCAGAAACAGTGCTAAACCACTGATTTGCTCCAATACAACACTTGACACGTTCCTACAGTCATATGTAAAACCAAGCAGACAGTGAAGCTGGAATAATTAAAACCTGATTCTAAAACTGCCAGCCAGGTGATTACTGGGTTACAAGTCTTGAAAACTTGACACAACAGGCAGCAAAACTAGCATAAAATCTCAGCAGGAATCCCACCCCTCCAATGACAGAAACATCCCATGGGTGCTACCACCTGCAGCAGCAATTTCCTCTCAGTGAAGAAGACAGCTTGTACATCTATGAATCATGAACATGTTGCATGACTTGGTCAGGCTTCACATTCAACAGCTTATCCTGCTCTTAGCTCTGCAGAGAACTGGATATACACTTAACAGCACCAAGCCTGCCATAGCACACAAATTTTATTCCTATGGGAGAAAAGAGCTAAATTTAGCAGTTTATGACCTTATTTCTAATGATGTTATAAATGGTTTCTCCTTTGAAAATCCTAAGGCAAGCAAAGCTTTTTTTTTTTAAGACTCTCACCTGAATTGTGGGGCCATGCTACTGCTCTTATTTCATGAAAGGTCCTCCTGTCTGGTCTACAGCTTAAATACAAGAACTGTACGCTTTAGTAGATCACACTAGATTAGCATGCCAACATTACGTACAGAGACCCAACCATACAAATCTCCTTACAGAAGGAGTCTTAATTTGGAGCTTTTCTCAGGGCTCAGTTGATTCTTTGGAGACTAATTTGACAATATCTTTGTTTAAGCTGCTGCAGAAGTACTTCTTACTCTACAGCTTAGATCATTCAGAAGATGATGTCCCAGCTGACAAATGTAAATCAGAGGACAGTAATCTTTGGCTTGCACAGATACACAAGGCAAATGTATTATCAATGTAATCAACTGTCATCCTCTTCAAACAGGATAAGGCTGAAATTCTTCCATTTGATTCATCAGAAAGAAAAATCCTTTTTTAAAAAATTGGAAGTGTGGTAGCTTTGGCCAGTGACTTGCCACCTAAGAATATAGATTGAGGCCAGTAGCAATTACTGTTCTTGTAAGATGTTTTGTTCTCAGATGGAATCAGACTCTCAGACAATGCTCAAGGACATGTATTATACCTCTATTATTTTAAGTTTTCCAGCAAACTGTGGCAGACTCCATAATAGCATAAGACTAGCTTTAAAGTTAAAAACATAACAGACTTAATGAAAAGATAACCTTTTATTTGCCTTTCAGTTCTTAAGCCTTTAATTTTAAAATTCTTTTCCAAAAGCAACAAAATTACGGTTTTAATAAAAACTGAACTTCTGACAAATCGTTAGGTCCTGAATCTTTCAAATGTGAATGTCCTTGTGAGTTAATGAACTTTGGCCTTGAGTCAAAAAATGTTCTTTTTTTAAATTACTATCTTGAATCACCTATCTTTTTAGCCTACTTTCTCTATGGGAACTGATTTATAAAGACTCAGGGTGAGTTTTCTGACAGTAAAACAGAAGTTGATGTAGCCTTGTCCTAGGACAACTCTTGTATTTGGCAGCTATTTCTTGCTATTCCATGTTTCACTGCAAATTACCTGACTTTATGCATTCATGTTTCATACTCACCGTTCCCCTACACTCATCCAAACAAGGTGCTCCTGTTGTGCTACTTGCCTCAAACCATGAACTGATTACAGAGAAGTTGTATCCCACACTTCTACCTTATACTGAGGTTCCAAAGCCTCATCATACTCTTCTGTGAGTCTACAGATAACTAGCCATCTATTGGTCTACAGGCAGGTACTAGAACAAATGCTTGAACAGGCCAGTCCAGTACCTCAACATGGAAAAGACAGGCACTGAGTCAACGTTCTCCTCCTAGAGGTCTGTGACTAAGTTGACCAAAAGTGACTTCTGAACCCTGGATCTTCTTAATCTACCCAGCTCCCCACAAGCCAGATGCTAGGAATGTCAGAAACCTCTACCTACAACAGTCTTGGGAATACTTCCATCATAAAATAAATGGCTCCCAAATAAATCTCCACACCTGTGACGTAAATCCACAGCATCAAAGTACTTTGGTATTTTCACACCTGTTAAACTCATCATTAAATTTATCACTCAGTAAGTTGTGGCATTATAATGGTTGTGTGATTGATTCAGCTATGAAATATTTTGGCAATCTTCCAGCTGCCTGCTCTGCTTTGCACTCTGGGTGGATTAGCTGGTGTCTCTACCTGTGTCACCTGTCATTTTTTTGACAGTTTACTGCAATGGTGAGCAGCAATGCCTCACCCTGTGCCTACCTGGAGTCTACAGCAATATTCTGGCCAGGCAATTCTCAGCCTCACTGCTCACCTGAAACCTCTCATAGCAGAATATCCCTTATCTCCCCCAGCGCCAAGCAGTTGCATCCACAGCCCTACAAAACTCTCCAAAACCACAGGAACAGCAGATACAGAAAGAACTCGTTAAGTTCTGCCTTCATCTGCTAACATCAAATCCTTCAACTGCCACTCTGCACCCTGGCAGGGTGCAGAAAATATTTCTACGTCCAACTCCCAAATACTTTATCTTTATAAAAAAGGTATGTGACAATACAGTAGTAGTTCTTTTTAATTTGAGAACAGCCTTTATCTGTTTGATAACAGAAAATAAGTATTGAATGCAATCCAGATATTCAAGTCAATACAATACTTATTTTAAAAAAATAACAATGTTGTCTGAGACAACTGCAAAAAGCTTAAATACGCTGCCACATGAAATTACTATAAACAGAGCTCAAAATAAAACCAAGACTTCTTTGCTAAAAATGTTACAAAAAAGCAGATGCTATGCACAAATTTAGCTTTGTCTTAAGAAGGAGCCTAATACGTAGTGACCCTCAGCAACTGCCACATCTCAGAGACTCCACCTTTCCAGCTTTTCCAAGCAGTAGCACACTGGGATGTGTGCTTGGGAAGCCCCATCCCTGGCAGTGTTCAAGGCCAGTTTGAACGGAGCTTTGAGCAACCTGATCTAGTGGAAGGTGCCCCTGTTCAGGGCAGGGGGGCTGGAACTAGATGATCTTTAAGGTCGCTTCCAACCCAACCCATTCCATAGTTCTCTGATTTGCCCTCTCTGTCTTAAGACTGTATAAAACACAGCAAGCTGCGAAGATTAGAGACACTCTATTCAGAGGCACACTATTTTCAGACTCTTAGACTCAACAGGCACGTTTAGACTCTTTAGAGACTCTTCATTCTATAATGTTTGCCATCTTTGTTCCTCACCTGTTTGGGTGAGCAGGTTGCTGTCTTCCATCCAAATGCCTTGTAAAAGACATGATAAACATAAAGCTATCAGTATATTCCGAATAACAGGACTTGCACTCTAACAGTGTTGAAAAGTAACCCTCAAAGCATATGTTTTCCACTACAGTATATGTTTGAAGGATCCTAGCATCAAGAATTTTTGAAGCCCAGCCCAGAACTGCTCTTTCATGCTGATAAACCAGGCTTTGAAAAAACTATGGATAGACCATTCTCCCAAACAATTTCAAAGGCAAAGATTTTTTTTTTTTTTTAAAAAAGCAAGTATTCTGAACAGCTTCAGTACAATTCAGAAATCCTAATCGTGCAAATTAGTCAGTACTGTTTTGTGATGAGGTAAGATTTACGACTCAGATCATATTCTTAAAACCTGCTCACCCCACCGTGACTGCAGCACAAATCGCAGACTCACCAACACTGATAACTAGCAGCACCTCGGGCTTGGCCTACTTCCATGATGTAAGAGGATGAGAAGAGGCCAAGGTACTCAAGCACCTAGTCCCTGATGATATCAACGCAAGGAATGGGTTCTAAGGTATCCACCAAAGAACAAACAAAACGTTCACCACTGAACTGAGAAAAAACTGATGTTCTCCTGAGTTCTAGTCTAGGCCCGTAAGGCCATCTTTCTTCTTTTATCTGCAGTGTACCTCTTAAAGAGAAGTGGTTGGCTTTTTTGCCATTTTTCCTTTAGTATTAGACGTCACATGTTGGGTTCATTTTTCCTTCCTTCGGGACAGAATTATACAGCAATAATTCTGATTGCAGAATAACTATTGTTCCAGTGTGTAATAGTCTGAGGTAGTAAAGAGACAAAGGCATTTCAGGTGTAACCACAGTGAATAACTGAAAGGCTAAAATACAAACCTTCTAGGCAAACCATACCAAGGCAGTCTAATTAATGTTAATACATGCAGCAAAGTAATAGTGCATTGAAATACGCCCTGAGTCATTTTAGCCTACTTAAGCAATTCAAACCCACAAAGCCAGAAAAGCCCTGACCTTGCCTTCAGCATTGCCTCTGGAAGTGCCACAACATACTCTGTCCTACAGAGGAATTCATACGTGTGCAGGATTCACACATAACATACACTACAGATGCTGTACTTAGAAGAAATTGTCCTACCACAGAATGTTTCAAAAAATAAAACACCGGGCACCTTGAACAACCCCCCTTCCTGCACCTTCCACTTTACTTACAGACCAGTTCTTACCACTGTGTTGCTCCAGATTCACATGTACTTATACCAAAATGGGCTTAAATAAGTAAGTTCTCTTTGAGATACCTCTTCTTACTGGTGAAAACACCTTCTAAACTCGTATATGTTTATATTAGGCAGAACCTCTGCTTCCACTAACCATACAGGTATGCAAACCCATCAACACTCCATTTGTATCATTTACACCTTCATGAAAGGGTATTACATCATGACTGCTGCAGACATCTGCATGGTCAGGTGTAAAGCAGAGAAGACAACAGTTCATTTCACAGACTAATTTTTAGTACACTAGTCTTTAGTGCTGAAAACCTCACAGGTTCAGTATTTTCCCTGAGAGTATTACTTCCTTATTTCAAATGTTTAGCAAAACCGATTCAACCGTCTTGAATTAAGGCGTGGTTTTCAAAAACAGCTTCCTGGAGAAAAATTAAAGTAACATTTGTAATACAGTGTCCCTCCACATGCATGAGAATGGTTAACCATGAAGTTCAACATGCAAGGTTCAGTATGGAGCGTACATATTTACATGGCAAAACCCAACAGAAAATGAGAATTACATATGCTTGAAGCCTGCATTCTGTGACGAAAGGGAGAACCTTTGGATGGGCGTGAGTGGCCATCAGTCCACATTAAGCACTTAAAGAAGCTTAAGAATTTCTACTACTGTAATTTCTTAACACAGCTTAAAAGGTACTCTCAGCTCCTTCCTCTTTTAAAAGATAAAGAGAAACCAGCAGTCTTATGAGTCTTGTGATAGTAAGTTACATACATCTGGCTCCTGAAATCATGTAAGACACAGAAGCCTTACTGAACAAAATTACATTCCCTACAATCATGGTAAAAAAATCTAAAAACATGAGCAAAGTGCACCATGAAGATTCAAAACCAAATGGCAAATAAAAGGAACAGAGAACGCCTTTAGCTTCTAAACTAGTATTTTTCCAGTCAACCTCGTAATTCCAGGAGTCTGACATGATTTGAGGTTTGAGTTGGGCAACAGGAGGTCATGATGCAAGTTTAAAGTGGTTCCATTGCACATGTATTACCTCACTCCCCGTAAGGTATATGAATTTAGCTGTATATTATATGCAAATTAGTTTTATTGTGGTAAGTGTACTGCCTACAGTGTTAACTGTTAAAGTTTACAACTATATTAATATTTTGTATACACCTTCTGATGAAATGTTAGAAACTGCACAAACATGTCTCTCATGCTGTAGACACCACAAGCGCTGGAAAACAACGTACTCTCCAAACCTGGAAGTGATGTTTTGCTGAATATTCTTATGAATTGTCTGCAATATTCTACCATCAGTGAAACTTTTGTTATATTTTTACCCTATCCTCATTTCTTCTTGCTTCGTTGGCACTTCAGATGAGCACTGCCTCACAGGGCAATCACTGGAGCAACTTACACCAGTTCCAGCACAGCATAAAAGCACACACAGGAAAAACCTCTTCCAGTGCCAGATAGTGGTAAATTCTCAGTTTTAATGTCTACAGTTAAGGCAAACAGTTCACCTCTTGTGATCACTGTGTTTTGATCACTGGACGTTATTACACTAGGCTTTTTTAGGGTTTTTTTAACAGCTTTTCTTCCTGGCCAAGGAGAGCGAGTTGGGGTCACATCTGAAATTCATTATTTGAATTCTGTTTAGAAGCCCACAATGTATGGATACCAGCACATCCTCTTCAGGCACCACAATGCTATCTAGCCAGCTGGGAAGATGCCTGGGGTATCTTCTTTTCTTGTGGTGGTCAGTTCTGTAATACTCTCATCTTCTTCAAAACTGCAAGATTTTCGGATGCCACATGAGATGTAGGCTTCAACCGCGCACCTGCTCCCCCGCCAGCAGCATATGGTGGCCACAGGCGAGGGGTCCCGGCTGGCCCTTGTCCAGCCCCCGCGCTACCTGAGGCACTTCCCGCTCTCCACCCCCTGGGCTCCCTGGGGGCAGCTGTCAGAACGGCCAGCACTTCCCTCAGGTTCGCCTCAGCGCTCCTTCCCTCACCCCTCGAAGGTGCCAAAAAGCGCGGGCGGCAGCGGCCACCGGAGCGCAGGGGAGGAGGGGGGGGAGGAGGGGGGGGAGGAGGGGGGGCGGGGGGGGAAGGGTGGGCGCCGGCTCCCGCCTACGGCACGCGCAGGGGCCCCGCCCACCGCGCCGCCACGCGGCCGCCCGAGCCCGCCCGCTGAGGTCGCCACCCGCCCGCGGCGGCGCGCGACCCTTGCCTCGCCTCGCGCCCCGTCGTTCCGTACGTACTAGAGTTACGTCTGACGCCCTTCCGCAGGGAGGGGCAGGAAGCCGGAGGCCCGCCATCGCAACCTACCCCGCTAGCCGCCAGCGCAGTGACGTCAGCGTGACGGACAGGAGGCACCACCAATCAGCGGTCCACCGGCCGCACTTGATTGGTTGTCACGTCGGAAGAGGCGGGTCGAGAACCTGCGTAGCTAGGTTGCGCCAACACCGGCTTACATAGGGCGGAGTACGGCGTGTCCTTGGGCTCAGACGCCGGACGGTGCGGGAGTTAGCGGGGCTGCGGTCACCGCCGTGGGCGCAGCGTCAGCGGGGCGGCCGGCCAGGCAGGTGCGGGCAGCAGCTGCGCGCGCGGCCTGGCCCTGCCCCCGGGCCGTGGTCCGGGGGGACCGTTGGCTCGGAGCGGGGCGGTGGGGCAGCCGGGCCGGAGGGGTGAGGGACGGGATGGGGCGGGCGATGCCCTCGTCTGTTCCGGGAGCGCCATTCCCGCCTCCGCGGGCCGGGGCGGGGGAGCCCGGGGTCGCGGCCTGCGGAGGCGCCGGGTTGCGGCGGAAGGTCACCGCGGGGCCTAGTGGTCCTACCGCGGGGGTCTGCGGCCGGGGGGCCGGAGCGGTGGCGGGGACCCGGCCTGTCTGAGCTCCGCCGGCGGCCGCTGCGGTCGGGGGTGGCGCGGCCGGGCCCGCGCGCCCTTGCGGGGTGAGTGCGCCGGGCTCCGCTGCGGGGTCGCGCCGGGGCGGCGCCGCTTGCCCGGAGGGGCCCCCGCGCCGCAGCCCGTCCGCCGCCTCAAGGTCAGCCTGCGCGGGGCAGGGCACGGCCGGTGCCGTTGCCCTTGGTCGCGCTCGCCGCAGCCCGCGCCGGGAGCGGTGCCGCCGGCGGGAGCGGGCCGGGGCGCGCCGCGGCCCTGTCCGTTTACATAATTGCGATTTTACACAAAGTCACGGCTAGGAAGCCTTGCTGTTATAGACGCACAAGCTATGTACGTGGGTGTTGTGTTCAACTTACTCTTCAGAAGTTATCTCTGTACGCTCCAAATGCAGTGGGGCGATTACTTTGCCTGAGGGAATGACAAGACCCTCAATGTTTATCACCTTGATGCCTTTTATGTAATTTAACAATTATGTGCTAACCTTGAAACCTGGGAGCTTGTGGATGGAAGGTGTGCTGGAGAATTACTAGACTGATGGGCCACGTATAAGGTTTTATAAACGGGATGCTTTTAAAGTTTCTGTTGATAGGTGACCTTGAAATTGTGATACTGACCTCTGCATGTGTTCTTGGTCTAGTACTGAAAATGGGAGATATTGAGAAGGGCAAGAAGATCTTTGTCCAGAAGTGTTCCCAGTGCCATACAGTTGAAAAGGGAGGCAAACATAAGACTGGACCCAACCTGAATGGCCTGTTTGGACGCAAAACTGGACAAGCTGAGGGCTTCTCTTACACGGATGCTAATAAGAATAAAGGTAAACTTTAAAGCTGCTCTTCCAGGTTACTAAGTACAAAATTACTCTGTTATCAGTGATAGTTCTAGGAGTACTGAAATCGGCCAAAACATAAAATAACATAGAGGACAAGAATATAAATGTGTGTGTTATTGTAAAGTTGCCAACTACCCTTTTTTTTTTTTTTTTTTTTTAGGTATCACCTGGGGTGAAGATACTCTGATGGAGTATTTGGAAAACCCAAAGAAGTATATCCCAGGAACAAAGATGATTTTTGCGGGTATTAAGAAGAAGTCTGAGAGAGCAGACTTAATAGCATACCTCAAAGATGCCACTTCAAAGTAAAAGTGATCTGCTGCCTTATTTATTTCAGAAAGGAGATGGCAATGGAAATGTCTGTGATGAGATCGGTTTTTAAACTTTCTATTTTTACATGTACTGTGTCTAAACTTAAAATCTGTCTCGCCCATCAGATAACACTGCTCACAGTGGGTCACTAGAGTACACGCTTGTTTGGCAGCCGTTAACTTCATGGAAACTATGTAATTGCATTGATTTAAAAATGACTATAATGTTCAGTCATTCTTGGTGGTAGAATTAAAAAAAAAATAAAAATTTCCTGCCTCTTCATTGTTTAAAAGAATTATATAAATAATCAAACAAGTAATTGTCAACAGCATAATAGCTTTGACAGCCCAACTCTTTCAGGTTTAAAAACAGGGTGGTTTTTGGCATCTTCCACCATACATCTTCAGTTGCATTACTTTAAAGATTTTTAAAAACACAAACAAAACAACAAAAACTTAAAAAAAACAAACTCAAAAACAAAACCAAAACTCCCTCCACCAAAACCCCAAGATAATATTTTTCTAAATTTAATCAGTACTAGGTGTTACATACTAATCGAAAGCTTGCGGTAAGAATGCATTTCATCTGACTTAAGTACTATTTGTAAAATGGCAGTTGTGCCCCGCCACTTTTTTTTTGTTTTTTTTAATCTAGGGGAAGCATGTTACCTAATTTATCCAAGACTCTTGACAGCTGCATGCACTAGTAGAGTATAACTCCCCTTCAGAAACATCTTCAGCTTTGAAATATTATTGAAACCCTTTGTTCAGTAAATCTTCTGAAAACAGCCATCTTTAGTGTAATGAATAGAACAGAAGAACATCCTATTCTGGAAATAAAAGTGCTGAAGATCAAGCTGAGGGTTATTAAATCTTAATTCAGCAGAAGCATTCACCTAAAATCTACTGTTACAGGCCATTTCAGATGAAGGGGTACAGAAATGAATGCACTGGTAGACTAAAGGGAAAGGGTCTTCCTCTGTGCCTGGCTGCAGCCGATGTCATTACTTCCAAGGTTCTGTTTCGCACAGTGTAAAGCAGACTTTTTAATGTTTTAACTGCATTTTTTCATACTAAGTGAATTGTTCAGATGAATGTGTTTACTGTGTACTAGCAGTAAAGCATAACTTGGAGCAATCAAAACTGTAAATTAAAAAAAATTAAAAGTCTTGTTCGCTGTATGTGTCTGAAATTAAGTGAAAACCAGTGAGAACATAGAGAAAAGTTGGGAGTCCAGCTTTACATCATGAGGATACAAAGCGAGCAAAAGCTCAGTGTGGGGAAAAATAAAAGTAGATGCTAATGGAGTTGGTGTGAGAAGCATGGATGTGGCAAAGCTAGAAAGTAGTTGGGACTAGAATGGGCAAAGCTGAGCTTTTCCACTGGTGTTCTCTTCAATGGCGCTTTTGCTGTGCTTCCTGAGAGAGACAGAGGAGAAAACTTGTAGTTTGAAAGCTGTAGTGGTGAATTGGCCGAGTTTGAGTCATGTCAATAGAATAGCGTGCTTAATGACTTGAGTTGCAAAGGGCTGTTATTCACAGTAAGTGGGAAGCGTTAAGATTACTAACAACTTGTCTCAATGGTGGTTACCCTGTATGTTGTGTTTATTAACTTTTTTTTAAAAAAAAACCTAAATGTGCAAGCAGTATTTCTTCCAAACAGAAAGGCTTAATATTAACCAACAGCAGCGTCTTTACTAAAAGCTTGTTAAGAGACACCTTCAAATTGTAGTAGTCTATTAGTGTTCCAGTTTTCAGAAGTGATGTTTGTTATAGCACCCTTATGGCTGTGCAGAACTCAGTTTTCACTGTGCCAAAATCCTGGTAGAGCAGTTGTATGTACAGAGTGTAACCTTACCCAGCCCTACAGTATTCTGAAATGATTCTGAAATGAAAGTGGATTGCATGGAGGGAGTTGTGACACTTTCTGTTCTGTCAGCACTTCTGTGAGTTGGAAGAAGACTGTGATCTCCAAGCTGCTTTTCTTCCCTAGTTGAGCCAGAGAAGAAACGGACTGGAGAACAGAAATTTGCAGTAAGGTGGCATTTATTTCTGCACAGGCAACAATCTACAAAAAATGAAGTTATCCATCATCAGAAAAACTTCAGGAGAAAGCAGTGTGATTCTTTGGCCCAAGTGAGTAGGGGACACAATTTAGCTTGGCTTATTCTACCTGTCAGTACCTCGAAGACCTTGGCACAACAGCAAGTGCAGCTTATACATACCACTGAAGATGGAGAAAATTGAACTTCTTAATTCTAGGCTAGGCATGCATCCTTGCTTATGTTTTAGGGAAAAGACCCTTCTTACCTTTAAAATTTTGTATTTTCGTCTGTATACAGCCCTAGACAACAACGATTTGTTGTAGTAGATAACTTAGCAACCGCTTACCACTGGACAAACACAATGCTGTAGTATTTCTACAAGTGAATTGGTGAAGCAAGAATGTTAAAATGGAAGGAGTTAGATTATCACTTGTTGAGAGAAATGTTAATGCAAGTGCCTGAGTTGGGTCTTTTGGAGGCTGGGGGAAGGCGTCCGGATTAGTTCTGGAATCAAGCTTTAGTTCTTTGATTTGTAGCGTAGGAGGAATGGGGTTTGCCTTTGTTTTACAAAGTAGCAAGTTTAGTGTTTTTTCTTTCCGATAATGATACCAATCTAGACACTTGGTATTTCTGTAGTTCCTTTACAGTTCCAAATTGGAATCAAGGCACCATTGCCAAACATTGCACCATCCCATAAAAATGGTTCTTGGCTACTAGTTTACAAATTTGATGTGGCATGTCTTTAAAACTGTTTTCACGTGTACTCATGCAAATGCCTAAACATTGTCAATAATGATGTCAATAT
Organism: Falco cherrug; assembly: GCF_023634085.1. Taxonomy (NCBI): domain Eukaryota; kingdom Metazoa; phylum Chordata; class Aves; order Falconiformes; family Falconidae; genus Falco; species Falco cherrug. Next base: position 110,782,132 of record NC_073700.1, read on the forward strand.
CAAAAATGACTGGAAAAAAGGTAAAATTCAAAAGTACACCTTTTCACAGTGCGACTTTTCAAACCCAAAGTGGAATAGGTAGGGTACTTTTAAAATGGTAGAAGTTATTATTTATGCGCCCCATTGAAATTTAGTGACATAGAAGCTCTTGTTTTATTTAGAGTAACAACTTGAGCGTAATCACTCTACAAACAGCTTAATTTGGGAAAATTCCATTCATAGCTGTTCGTGCAATTTTAGAGAATCGCTTCAGTTAAAGATCTGTTCCTTTTAATAAATCTCGTCTTGTATGGAATACTTTCCTTTTTGTGTAAAATACAGTATTGGTGATCCAAAACAAATGTGATGCATTATGCTTCTCTTATGGGGGAGAACAGAAACTAAACAGCTAATAGTTAAGAACTATTAGATATTCTACTCTCGTGTATATCAATGGCCATTGAAGTGCGCACATTTACCTCTGTAATAAGCCTCGTCATTTGCCTTTATCTAAAACGCATCCTAAAAACTCTTCCAGGGCCAAAGCCAATAGAAGTCTCTGTCTTACTGCATATAGGATGAGTTGAGCCGTTTCAAACTGGTGTCCTGCAAATTTTTTATTGTGGGAGATGAGCAGCCCAGAGCTAGCTGTAGGAAGCGTTAACCCTGGGGAAGGGTGTGAAATCCTGGCCCTTTCCAGTGCTACAATGGCTGAGTAAGGACTCCAGGTAGTTACTACCATCTGCTCATGATTCAGAGCTTGCATGTAAGTACTTGCATGGTTTTTTCCAGGATCATTCTTTTGATTTGAAATACAAAAACCACTATGGTCACCTTTTCAATAATTTGTTTCTGATTAGAGGTCTCACAGGAGGTAAGAGGTGTGGATGACATTTGTTTCTGTGACAAGATCCAGATTCACATTCCCAGATTTCCGGAAGGCTGCATTAACCACCAAGCTGAATGTGTATGCTTTGAAGAAGATGCTCTGTACCTCTGTTGGAGCTGTCATTATACAAAAGGAGAGCCGGAAAGGAAATTGGCAACGGAGGAGCTAACTGTAGCATAGTGTTCAAAACAACACACCCTGGAGCGGGAGAGGTGTGTTCTTTCCAGGTTGTTTATGCATTTAATTTTAAACAGACTTGCATAAAAATAAACCTGGCAGTGAAGATCAGAAGTCATTACTCTGCTGGTTCTACATGTTACTAACACTTCATCGCTGCTTGCTCAGGCAATGTGAAGCCCTGCGTGAACCCCTGCCTTGTTCCTTTCAGAATCACCCACGCTCCAGGCGCATCTTCCCCTTCCTCATTCTCTATGTGTTAGACCGTAGTTTTGTATATAAGACTGTGCTGTCCCTGCCTTACCGCGCTGCCTGGCTTTTGGTCATCAGCACACAAAAGCTGTTGATGGAAACATCAAGCGGTGTTTGCATCCTTACAGTAATCTGCAGAAATTCACTGCTGATGTCCCCATTCAGTTGTGACTGGTGACAATTTTTTCTTAAGACAGCTGATGGTTCTTAATCTATATGACATTGCCTTTTATTGATCTTTTTTAATTCAGATTTTTTAGTAGAGCTAACTAAAGCAGGTAGAGTTTTACGTGGCTTTTACCTGCACTGTCTCAGGGTTTGGTTTATTTTTTACTGTGAGGTGCAGCATGATGATTCATCATTCCCTGATGTGTAGTGCTTCCAGAGAAGTTGGAAAAATGCACCACATACACTGAATTTTAAAAATTCTGGTGTCACCTACATGTCATTGGTAGCCTCCTCTTACCCATGTTTCATTGCAGGAATGTGCCTATGCTGACTGTAACCATTCCCTGAAAGCATTTCTCACATTTCTCCTTCCGCTGCTGATTCATTGTATGGAGAACAGAGAGAAATGGAAATCAGACTTCTCCCTATCTTACCATGTTTCCTCTAGGACTCTGTCATTTTATGTGCAATTATTCTGTCACTCTACCTGCTATTGATACTGGTTCTGGAGTTCTTCCAGCACTATTTTTAAAGGAAAGTTACCACATTTTCAATTTCACAGATTTTTGCCATAGTAAATGATTTTAATTCTAATTCTCATATACAAATTATCACTGGTTAGCTTACCCATCTGGTCTTTCTCTTCCTCATTTTACAGGTTACTGTTACAACTTACACTTCTTTCGTATTGGATGAACTGCCGGCAGCTTCTTCACTGTTCAAATGTACTCTTTAATTTACACACCTCTTAACTCTGTAGTAAACTGTTTTTTAAAGTTTCCAGGTAATTACTTTACTTATTTCATTGCCTTTTTCGTAGGTTAAAATATTTTTTTAAAAATTCACTGAAAAGGGTTTGGTTTTTTTTAAGCTGTCCCTCACACATTGATGTTCTATTTAACTATTTTGTATACACCACTGTTTTGGACCCAGATATTCTTATGTATTAAACAAGGACTGTGTCCTTCATATGGATACCTGAGAAACAGTCTTATGAGCCTCAGAACAGGCTTCCAAAAAGCAATCATGGGAAGTGCTGAGAAACTTCTCTAACTGGCGCGGAGCCGGTTATTGCTTGCAGTAAATGAACAGGAGGGGGAGCAAATGTACTAAAAAGCTGGAGGAAAAAATGACGTGCACTGGAAGGTAATTTTGAGCAAACCTGGGACTGTCTGAAAGACAAAGTTCATTTGTACAAAAAGCAGTTTTACTGCAAGTGCCCAGCAAAAAGCGCCGGAGGTGATTAGTACAGCTGAATGCATTTATATGTCTGCAATAAATTTAAGGTCTTCTGAATTCTTAAACTAATTAACGTTTCATATTTTATCAGGCTAGCCCAAGTTTGAAATAGCCTCTATTAAATTTCAACCTATTCAAATGGTATAAGATTATTTAGAAAGCAAAATGTTTCTTTCTGACTACTCAAAGAATCTTAATCAAAAGTGGCAAACTCTAATGCATACTCTGGCTTTGTTCCTACTGTGGAGCTCACTGATACCATCAGTTGAAGTACCGCACTCGAGATGGATATACAGACTGTAATGTAGTTTTTCCACTTGCAGTTAGGTAGGAACACGATGACCTTTGTTAGTAAAAATGCACTTTAAATATGTCTTTAATACTGTTTTATGGATGGCGTTTGATGATAAACTCAAATTACTCTGCAAACCATGGTAAGTTTTATAATGCAATTATAACTAAATACCAGCATTGTTACTACCTAAGGTCCTAGGAAATCTAACATTTGCAACACTGAGTCAGAATTTTACTTACCTGGGACATTGCTCGTGGGGATATCAATGTTAATTTAACTATCAGTATGGATTTCCTGGCACATGCCCGAGCACAAAGCCTTTGCAACTCTTCAAATTACCCTGTTGCCTTTCTTCATATCAATCCGTGGTCTACATGGATGTTGCAAGTTAAGCTTGTTTTTCAGTGCCTAACTCTTACCAGCCCCAATGTGATCAGACATTAAAAATTTCGCTCATATGTGTGTTTGCTGTCACTCTGTATTCTTAGATGACATCTCTCTTTTCTACCATGCAAGGACACATCAGAAAGAAACCCTGCATAGAAAGAAGCAATCCAAGGGAAGAGCTTTGTAGTTGAAAGGTACTGCCACACCAGAAAATCTGTCAATAATATAGAGAGTCTTCTACAGATGAACAGGGCTACAGGATAGAAATCAAGATGGCACAAATGAAGCAAAGAAAGGGGAAACAAGGCAGAAGTGAAACAAGGTTAGTACTGCATGAAATATTACATATTCTCATTACGTGTTCAGCAGTTACAAAGACTGTGCCTGTGCTTTAACCTAGTGAGCCAGGTATTGCAGTATGAAAGCAAAAGCAGGGGAAACCTAGAAGCAATAAAAACCACACTTGCCTACCTCCAGCTGAAGGTTTGGCAACTCTGTGTGTGTTCAGTGAATATCCCTTTGGTTGGATGCCTTTAATTTTGCTTCAGTTCTGTGAAGTCATCCAATTGAGGCTACCTGGCTCCAGCAGTCTGTACTCCCTCCACTGATTTTAGTGATATATGTTCCACATTAGCAAATCAGCCAGCTGAGAAATGGTGTGATGTTTACTCAGTGCACATATCAAATGATGTTTTGCAGGGCTGTAAGCTCTGATCCTTCTGTAACACTAGAGCCTAACATCCCCACTTATGCAATATGCTTGAGTTACACTGCAGTTGATGGCATAGGTTTAAATTTTGCTCCAGTTTCAGATCTTACCTCAAAAGTACAGGCCAGTAGCTATGGTGAACATAAGATAGACAAAAGGGCCACAAGAAGGGCTCTAGAACAGCAGAGAGTAGTCACGCAGTAGAGTCAGCATGAAAAACAGCCTTTGTTCCTTAGCCAGAATAGACGAAAAGCACTGATGGAGAGCATGGCCTAAATTACATTTACATTACAGATTATTTTCTATGATAGTTCTCTGAGCTGCTCTGTGCCAATCCAGAATTCAGTTGGAAGTCAAGTTATCAAGGAAGTCATCAACAAGTTAAGATAAAAAGATCCAAAGCCCAGTGAATCCACATCTGCTACAGTGCCCTCTGTCTGGCTCTCTTAACTGTCTGGCTCTTTAACACCAATTTTCATTTTCTAGATAGTGCAGCCTGATGCTCAGACTGATCAGGTAGCAAATTGATGTTTTTCTCCCAGGAAATAGTTTCCTATAACCTTTTTTCATTATTTCAAGATTTTAAGGAAAATATTCCTTTGGTAAAGCAGTTGGGTTTGTTTTTCTCATACCAGTCAAATCGGTGTCATACATAGCACTGATGCTCTCACCAGGAGAGCAGGAGAGGGAAGTCACAAGCAAAGGCTTCGCCCGCTGCCTGCAGTGAGCTGGGGTAGTGCCCTCCAAGGGTTTCACACCACGGCCCAGAGACAGCACCATCACAAACCGTGCAGCCACAACCATTTGGTGCCTGGCAGCTGGGGTTTTGCTATGGCTCTGGGAAGCCCTTCCCAGTCCCGTTTTTGTGATCTAATGACGGCCAGTCTATGCCCACTCCTACTGTGGTTACAAAAGGGGATGGAGGAAGAGACAGAAACTGTTACCAGTTTGTCCACTGTGATGCAGGGGTTCAGTCTGGGAGAGTTTCCAGTTTGGGCTAGTGTGCTGAGAGATGTCTTGCCACCCAGAGTTATCTTTAATCTTGACCTTCCCACTGCCCATCACCATTAGTGCCTCTGCTGCCCCTCCCTGCAGCTCCCTTTCCTGCATAGCTACAGCAGTAACCTCCACCAGATCTTGGGCATGTTTGACTTCTTCAAACAGGGGGACAGTCTCCACTGATCTTGCAAGGTGGGCGTGATTTCCTTTCTACTGTGTTACAATTTCCAAACATCCTTTCTTTCTAACCTTAGGGTTACAGATTTTGGTTCTTCTTTAAGGTGCAGCACAGGATGCTTTCTGGAAGAAGCTAGTCACTTGAATTCTTCAGGTCTTTCTTGGGCAATCCAATCACTCTTGTTTGTTTTACCAGAAGAGTTGGGCTCTTCATTTTCTGGAAGATCTTCTAAGTTCAGCGGGATGAGTTTTTCTGGGTTGTTTGTTTGTTTTGCAAGAAGTAGTAGGTTTTATTTGAGAGGGTCATTTGAATGTCCCAGCTAGTCCCTTCCTCATGGGAGAAGAACAGAACAATATAATCACAAGGGCTTTGCTTTTTTTCCTATTTCTCTGACTGCTTGAAGGTGACTTTGAGGGACTTCAAATATTGGGTAGGTATTTCTTGTTACTTTATCTGCAGAAGTTCAATTTATTGGTGCATCATATGCTCACCTTCTTTTCATTTATGGACCTAATGTAATTTGAGAACTTGTAACTTCACTGAAAACAGTAGTAAATATCAAGTGTGCATTTTATGACAGCACTCAACATCAAGAGGTTTCAGAGGAAATTTTCTTAACTTTCAGTAGCACAGGTGCATAAGCCTAAACAAAAGCTTTATACCTGCACAATGAGAATCCTTAATTTGGAAGTTTCGTATTAGAACAAGAAAATACTAATGAAATTCTAAAATGCTTGATCCTCTGTTGACCCACCCTGCTTTCTTTTGCTGTCTTCAGCTGTTACAGCCACGTGTCTCCAAAGAATCAAATACATGGCTGTGGTGATTACTGGAACCTTCAGCTAGCAGACGCTTGTTTTAAAGCTATTTTTAAGGGAGTTCCTACATGAACTCAATAGCTTCTTCATTTTTCTTTTTTTTTTTTTTTTGTTTAACTGAGACCCTTGTCTCTCACACACATGGAGGGTGGAAGAGGAAAGAGAGGAGCAAGTGAACTCTGACCACTCTTTCTATAGCTGTGGATGTGGTCCATATGGGTAGTGCTTTCTCTTTTTCCTGTGACTTGTTCATACGTACCGTTTCTTTCCAGCCACAGAGGAAGGAGACCTTCTCCCTTGTGGTGAAGCCACCTTTTAAAGGAATGCCTGTTATTTTGTTGCCTAAGCCCCTCTTTTTCAGTAAAGGTGTATTTTCAGGAGGTAGAACCAGTCTGAGTTTGCAGGCTCTCACGCCTGTCTCTGAAACTGTTTCTTTGCAAGTTTAAAGTGGTGCAGAGGTTTTATTTGATTAATAGAAGCAGAGTTTTCACTCCTCTAGGAGTGGTATCCACACACAATTGTAAAATAAAATGCTTTAACTTTCTAACTGTGGGCAAATATGCATTTGTTTGAAATGTGCAAGGAGGTGGAGTCTTTCTGTCTTGCCAAACTTTGTAGCAGTTAGTGCTACAAGCAATTTGTAAGTATTGAATAGACTTCGGTTAGTTCAGAAATGCTAGTTTTTTTCTCTTACACTTTAATGGATATATGAGAGTGTGAACCTGCCAATAGGTGTCTAATCACAGAAAATGCAGTAAGTCCACACTGGGCGTACAAAAAGCATGCCAGAGGCGTGAGCTTAACTGTTCATTTCTTGTTAGTCTCAGGAAAACCAAGGTCTTAAAAAATTGCAGGTGTCAAGTAGAAATTAATGTGGCCATATGTCTCACACATGTCTGCCTGAAGTTTGGCTCCTACATCCAAACTTGGAGTGGATTTACTCTCCATATTGGCCTTGGTTTTAGTCCCCTGTCACCATGATCAAAACGAGAAACCTCTTCTAGGCGTTATATTAGCTGGGAAAGTTGTGTGTAGACCACTGTATTAAAGCATCTCAGTAGGGGCTTGCAAGGCTGGTGTATATGTACATCAGCCCTGAAGGTCTGTGCTTTTGTTTTTCAGCTCTGGACTTCAGTTGTTTTGCTTTGATTGCATTTTGCTGGTATGTCCTTTCCTGGATTATTTCTCTTTAGTTTCAAAGCTTGCCTCAGAAAAGCTCAGAGGCCACTATTTCTATTCCTTCTTTGAATTCCATGTTACAGAAGACACAGGAGAGGCAGTCCAGTAATTAAGAAGAAGTGAATGTTTTGCTGCAGTTACCTTAATGAGAAGAGCAAATTCAATGACTGAAGCAACAGCTTTGGTTAAAAAGACATAGACGTGCTTTACCCGGAATCCCATTTTTATGTCCTGGAGGGATCAACTCTTCATCTTTCATTTATCCAGCATTAAATACTCTATTCGGAAGGAGCTTGTCTACAGTGAAAAGATGATGAACCACCCCCCACCCCCACCCCCACCCCCCCGCCCAGCTCCTTCTGGAAAAGTAGTTTGTCTATTCTTTCTGAACAAAGCCTTGTCTTGGTATTGCTCTGCTGTTTGCTCATTGATGACTACCTCATATATATATATATATATATATATATATATATATATATGTGTGTGTATGTTCTATATTCTCTCATTGCTTCACAGTTTATGTACAGATAACAAGAGGTTAAAAGTCTGTACCACATAAGTTCCTACAACAATAATTACAGATTCAGTGCACTGAGTGATTTTTATTTTTTTTTAAGTAATTGTCCCTAGCAATCCAGAACAGTTAAATAGGATGCTGGATAAAGATATCTAGCCCAAGGACAATGTTTTCAGCAATCCTGTTTTTGCAGCTCCTTTCCTACTATTCATATGCATTTTCTCGATCTGTGTCTGAAGCTCAGGAGGAAAATAATCAGCTTTTATGGGATTTAGATATTACAGTGCTTCTCTATTTCTAAGCACTCAAGTAACAAAGGCTTTAGTAATCATCTCCAGCATACAGTATCACTATCTTTCTAAACTCTCATTGCTGTTAAGTTTAATGGCTACTCTACAATTTAGAAGCTACTATGAAAATCAAAAAGGATGGCACCACAACTGTAGGCTGAAATCCCGAAAGCTGTGGTTCTTGCTCCAAGAAAAATATTGAATGCATTAGCAGAACATGACTTCATTAACAGTATTAAATGTTATCATTTATGGGAAGGCAAGCTCTACTTTGGCACATTTCAGTGAATGACAACTTTTTGAATATTTAAACTAATACGCATTGACAGCTAGTTTAGGGCAGCAGGTCTAAAAGCATTTAAGATTTACAGCACTGTTCTTGCACTCATGTTTTTCATTTTAAAAATACATTTTGCAGAATGTTTATTGTATACTAATGCTCATATATAATTTAAACTAGAGGCATGTCTCCTAGCTAATTATGTTGCCCAGTATCTTTCTAAAATGATTGTCTTTTATACTTTTCTTTTTTCGTCATAGTAGAAAAAGAAACATTCTAAATTTTGCTCCTTCATGGCTTTTATAGTTTTGCTTAGGGTTGACTCAATTTTGGGACTGGGGGGTTGAATTGTTTCCTTCTGCTTCTCCTCTGTCCTCACCTCTATGCACAAAACCTATGTAATTCTCATTAGTCCTTTCTGCAGCCCTGTCTGGACTTGTTGATGATCTCTTTATTTCTATCAAGGCAGCAGTGAGTCCTCTCCTAGGCTGCTAACACTGCTAGTGCCACACTGAGATTTAGCTTTTGTGACATCCATTCTGGTAACAGCAGAACAGATTTCTTGGATTTCTGCAAGCCACCTATCTGAATAAGAATATACCACTCTGCAGCTCAAAGACTGCTATTGTTTCCTGAGCCAGCAAAACAATATTGATAATATTTCTTAGCTGTTTTGACAACCAAATTTTTTCTCATCTATCTCATGGTTGTTACATGAATAGCTGCTATAATTTTGATTTAGGACAGCATGATTTGCGACGAGCGAGGGGAAGCAAGCAGCCGACTCAGTATGAGTGATAAAGCAAGCTTCGATTTATTACGGCGCAATTATGATATTTATACATTTTCAGTTAATTATGCCTACTAGTCATATGTTGATAGGCTAAGCTCTAACGGTTACGTCTTCGTACGGCCTCCTACTTGCGGTTTCTGTGGTTAGCTTGTCTCATAGCTTGGCTCCGTGTTCTACGTGACTTCCTCAGAGTTAGTTGCAACATCTTCTGCAAGCTCAGCATCGACCTTTTCCTTATCTTCCTTGTCCATTGTCCATTATTGCAGTAACTTTTTTACTGCGGCCTAGTCTGGTTCACTCCAAACTCATGTCAAGTGCTGTGTCACACAGTCCTTCCATGGATCCGTGGCCGTTTTCTCTCATCCATTCTGCAACAATTCCCCCTTTTTCTTTTTGGACAAGGAAGGATTGGGTAACACGTTCAAACAATTTTCGGATACAAGAAAGAATACAAGGTAACAAAAGCAACAGTAAAACAATAAGCAACAATACAGATAAACCCTGTTTTAACAAGTCTCTTAACCATCCATTTATGCCCAGAGAAGCAAACCAAGAATCTATGCCTGATGAACCTTCTTTGACATGATGCATACGATTTCTTAACTCCTCTAGCTGTCGATGAATACTTTGTGAATGATCAGAAAGATTTAGGCAACACATGCCTTCAAAATCCTGACACCCATGCCCATTTGCCAAAAGCAAAAAGTCTATAGCAGCTCTATTTTGCAAGATTGCATGGCGTAAGCTATCAACATCAGTGGCAAGGCCTGATAAAATGTCTGTTGTAGAATTAAATTGTTTCACTGCCCAACAAGCTAGAGTCTTTATTTTAGCCCAATTCGCAGCTGCTGCGCCACCGGGAAGAAAAAATGAAAGAGCTACAGTTCCAGCCACTGTGCCAAGATTTACATTATCATTACAATCTGGCTTTAAGTCATGAAGACTGCGTTTTGCTCTACTCTCATTCGCTTGTCTTACCAAGTCACGCATGGCGGGTGCAAACATGGTTAACTTGCCAATATAACAGGGTCCTCCCACGGGACGGAATGGTATGGCAGGCCACGCCCTGTCTCCACATATTAGAAAATATCCTTCTGGTAATAATTTCGCTGTAACACTTTCCACATCAAATTCACCGGCATATTTTGAGGTGTTCCAATGGCTAGAATTCCCTGATACATTCTGATATCCTAAGTAAAATTGTATTACATTGTCACGGTGCATGATGCGTTTCCATTCATCTCCAAATATAGTTTAACATTTGTCGGGTAGGTTCACCATGTAAACCTGAGTCATTAACTGTACTTCGCAGTTGATTTAAAATTTTCCAATCTAAAGTATGATGTTCTCCTGTCATTACTCCTGCATTATCAATAGTATAAATCACAGGATAAGCTTGACAATTAATTTGAGTTACAGCATCAAAATCTTTCTGCTCCATTGCCTCTCGGACTATTTTGTCCCAACTGACTCGAATTAACCGTGGGTGCGGGGGTGAGTGAAACGGTTTACTAAATGTTTTATCTTTTAACTGTCCCCTTGTCGTTTTTCCCTCAGTCTCAGTAGACTCCTCCTCTGAATTGTTACTTTGCGAGCCATCCTGCACCTGATCTTGAGACGGTGCCGAAGGACAAACTTCTTTCTCTGTGTGAGGAGGAGGAGGTGGTTGATTTGAGGGCTGACGAACAACAGGGACAGGAATTCCTGAAGCAGGAGGACTGAAGTAATCTCCTCCTGCTGTAAAACGCCCCGCTGTTGAATCAGTTTTTTCGAGCCGATTAGTGGCATCTGCGGCCATTTGTTTTTCAACTTTGTAACGTTTTAAACAGTTAATGACCTCTCTCCAAGATTTCATTAACTTTTTAGCAACTTTATCATCGTCAATCACCAAATCCCATAAACAGTCCCCATAATTACGCCGTTCTTCTATTTCAAACATACTTTCAGGATCTTTAAAGTAACCTTTTGCTTTGCCTAACGTAATTAGCCCAGCTAAATCTTTTAAAGGGCTTACCCCCAGCTTTTCTAAAAAGCGTTGTAAAAGAGCGAGTGCTACCTCTTTTTCCATAGCGCGCTTTTTAAAGAATTCTTCCCTGATTAAGAGAATTCTTCTCCTTGATTAAGATGCAGCCTTTTTCCCCTGGGTAGCCTCTGACGGACGGCGAACCTTTCCCTTGATTAACGTGGTTCAAGCACGGATCGAGATACGATGCCAGCATCAGTCGATCTTTGCTCCCTGGTCGCTGCTACCAGTGCTTCTCCGTCCTCGCTGTCCGGTGAAGAACAGGGATTGGGGGTCCCTGTTCGGGCGCCACTTGCGACGAGCGAGGGGAAGCAAGCAGCCGACTCAGTATGAGTGATAAAGCAAGCTTCGATTTATTACGGCGCAATTATGATATTTATACATTTTCAGTTAATTATGCCTACTAGTCATATGTTGATAGGCTAAGCTCTAACGGTTACGTCTTCGTACGGCCTCCTACTTGCGGTTTCTGTGGTTAGCTTGTCTCATAGCTTGGCTCCGTGTTCTACGTGACTTCCTCAGAGTTAGTTGCAACATCTTCTGCAAGCTCAGCATCGACCTTTTCCTTATCTTCCTTGTCCATTGTCCATTATTGCAGTAACTTTTTTACTGCGGCCTAGTCTGGTTCACTCCAAACTCATGTCAAGTGCTGTGTCACACAGTCCTTCCATGGATCCGTGGCCGTTTTCTCTCATCCATTCTGCAACAATGATTCAATGTTTCAGAAAATCAGGATCAATTTCAATTAGACTTTTTCAATTATCTTTTACTTACAGGAAAAAAAAACAGTGGGTATGAATGCTATTCTGTCTCTGGGGATTTCTTGTTTGCAATTGTAAGGCTTGATTCTTTTCTGTTTTACAGTGACACAAATGATGCATAAATGTAAGGCACAGCATAAATGTAGGCTGCTGAAAAGCAGCGGGGAGAGAGGAAGGAATTTGGGCCTAAGATGGGCAAAACGGAGAGTATTTAGATGCAGGTAGAGTGCATGATCTTCAGAGCAAAGACGGCAAAGACAGAAGGTCCATGAATCCAAAGTGGACCAGTAATCTGAACTCAAATCCTGCAGAAAAGCACAAGGGGCAGCCGGTTTCACGTCCCTGCCCAGCCTTGCCACAAGGCAATGTTTTCAGATATGCCTCTTCGGACAGAAGGACGTACAGGTAAGGCACTTGACAGGCAGAAAGGGAACATAACCACGTAATACAAGCCTTCCTCCACCTCCAGGGACTGGGAAAGGAGAGGAAAGGCAGACAGGCTGTTTCCACATCCTAACTGGCTGTGGGTGGCTGCAGAGACCAAGCACACCTCACCATAGCTAAGAGTACCCAGGGGGTTTCTGGAAACCAGGAGAGCTTCTCAGCAGCTGCAGTGCTTGAGGTGCTGCAGATCCAGCAGGACCTGCCTTCACTGTGCCCAGGCCTGGGAGCAGCTGTCGTAAAGCAGATTTCTCTCCCAGGCAGTTAGAGAAGTCATGCAAGCTTCATCTGCTGTCACCACATGCTAACAGAGCCAATAGCCTCCTCTGTAATGGAGCTGGGCATCATTATGTCATACTAAAAGGAATGAAAAATGAAGTTTAAAGAAATTTGAGAACAAAACAGGAAAGTAAATAAAGTCAAGCTAAAATTAAGCTTGCTCTTCAGCTTGTCACGGTGAAAAGAGTGGGGACAAGAAGTCAGCAAGCCCTTGAGGGAAGGAATAGGGCACTACATCAGTTAACAGTGGGAACTGGAAATGCACGATGTTTGGTCCTCAAATGCTTTGTTGCTTACATCTAATTTTCTACCAATGTTTTCAACAATAATGGCCATTAAACAACAACACATACATGCACAAAAGCTTGTATTGTAGAAATGGCATTCTCTTCCTCAGTCACTACAGACCATCTTGTAGCACTAAACAACTGCCTGGCAATGCAAGGAGCTATTCTCTCTTGCTGCCTACTGACACTGGTTGCCTGTGCCTGCCCTTGCTGCCAGTTACTGAACATGGGCTTTGGCACACCTGACCAAGCTGCAATGTCACCAAGGTTTCCTCAAGCCACTGAAAAATCAGCTACATAATTCACATTTGGCGAGGGTGTGGAAAGTAAAGTACCAATGATTGAGGCAGTTGGTGTGCTCCGTGTCAAGCATTTAGATGGAGAAATGCACAGGCACTGAAATAAAAGAATGAAATCTCAGTTGTGGAAAGGAGTAAGGGAAACATGGAAGGGGCTGAGGGGAAGGTGAAAAGAATTCATGGGAGAAAGGTCCCCAAGACTCCCACTCCTCAGGAAGAAGACAGCAAAAGGGCTGGAGATAGTCAAGGGGAAGGAAAGCTGGTGAAGTGATCACATGGAAATTAGGGAGGCAGACCTGATGACATTTACTGGGGACACAGTGCTGAAGGGAGACTAAGTTGTAAGTAAAGCAGGCGGCTTTAGGAAGGAGGAAAATAAGTGCAATTTAAAAGGACCGAGGAATTTCCGTGGAAAGTGTGAGAAATGAAGACAATTACAGAAAATTCACCGGGACATAAAAAGATGATAATGCTGGAGAAACACAAAATAAGAGTTGGAGCAGGACTAGGATGTTATTTGCTTTGCTTTATTGTTTGGCCCATCCAGCATTCTGCCCTATGAGTGACTGACTAATAGCTTGCTTTCCTCCCTAGATTCTGCTCATTTGAATACCGTCTACACCAGCCTTTTTCTTTTCATTCTGAAAAGCTAACTGATCTTGCACTCGTACAGCTGAAAGTCCATAAAAATTCAAAAAAGTAATCTCACAGCAAAAAGCAGTATCACAATAGCGAAGCCCTGTGCCTCCACAGGCAGCAGCTGCAGGAGTGGGGTCTAATCTTCACTCTGATCAGCTCCTCAGCTGAGCATTTTCACATGCCTGTGGTCTCATTCTGTGCAATAACCAAGAGGTAACAACTGAAAACTATGGAGAAGCTTCATATTATTAATTATGTAGTTACTTCATTAGTAATTAGAACATATATAAACAGGAGGACATATACATACATTGAAACAATTCTAAATTACTCAATTGAAATCACACTTCCCAAAATGCCCAAGCCAATTATGCTCTTTTTCATATGGTTTTGAGCTTTGTACCTTATTTGTTCATAAAGATATGAATCCTTTATTTTCTTTACTTTGTTTTCACATAGAAGAAAGAGATTACCTATGATCCCCTTTCCTTCAGAGGAATTTCAGAGCAAAGAGTATCTCTAGTAGCACTAAATAACTCGTTGAGCTAAGCCTTACATACAAACTCATAAAATAATAGCAATTCTTGAAGGCAACTTTCATTGCTGAAATTGATAGTCCTATACTGTCATCTTTTGATTAAAGTTCTTTTGGAAATATGGAGTGGGGGAAATTACTACCCAAGCTGTTTATGTTCCTTTTAATAATATTGCCCCACAGTTCAGTGATAGCCAAAATGTTGCTTGTATGTAAATATATAGACAGTTTCTATCCTCTGATAATAAGTACATGTCTAGGAACATCTGAAGCAGGGGATTCATTTCAACGGGAAATGGAGTTTTACAGAAAATCTCATGCCTCACATGGCAGGCACTTTACTGGCTTCTTGACAACAGCATTTTCATTTCTGAACAGTTTATTTTTTTAATTTGTGCTTAGGAGAAGGCCTGGTTAAAAGGACGCTTCAGCAACCAAGTAAAAACTCCTCGAGGAAGTAATGTTTCCATACTGCAGGGTGACAGCAGAAATGGGTGCTCCTCCTATTCTCTTCTGCTCTGCGCTTGCTCCGGCTCTTCACTCTAAGGGTTAGGAGTACCTGTGCTGCACGCTGCAGCATGCTGTAAAGGTTTCCAAACTAATTGCTATCACAGAGATGAGCTGCATTAGCAGAGTACTGTGTGACAGCCAATTTCTCCCGCTGAGAAACTTGCTGGGACGCCTCTACTCATTTAGCACTAGGTCAGGCGTCACAGCCAGGTAGCACAGTCTGGCTTGGAGACGTGGGCAGTGTTCCTGTAGGAACTGACCGCTTCCCCAGTGATTCATCAGGCGAGTCTGCCCGTTAGCAATCCATGCGTGATGTCCCACAGCCTTCGGTCAGCCATGAGTGACACAAAGAGGCTGAGAGACCTTTGCACCTTCAGCTCCTCAGCAAACTCCTCCATGAGAGGAGATGCAGGTGAGTGGTAGCGGCTGACTGGGAACATTGATCTGGGTATTGATTTGTTTCGTTCTCCAGCCTGAGCAGAGCAGGATCCTGCCCCTCCTTTCGAAGGGAACTGGCTGTGCGGGGGCCGAGGCAGAGCAGCATCTCTCTGATGCCTGGAGATGCCGGGGGAGGCTCTGCAGTCGTTACAGCCAGTGCTTCACCCAGCACCAGGAGCAGTGCTATCGATTTTGCTCCGTTCTCTTGTCATCAGGACTCAGTTCTTCTAAAAAGCTGCATTATAAAAGCATCAGCAGAAGATCCGCTGCACCTCCACGTATTGTTCAGAAAGCTCGTGGGATTAGCTAGGCCTAATGCAGTAGGATAGCATATAATCTTTCTCTTTGATTGCTGGAAATCTGTTGTTACGCCAGGCTCTGCCTGTCCTGAGAGAGGAATATTGTGCCAAATTTCACATTGAGTGAGTGCAGCATTAAACATCGGCATTAATGCTTAGCTTATCAGAACTACAGGCAAATAAAAGAAGGCTACATGAGCAAGACTGTATATTTAACTATGTTTGAGGTACGATTCAAACAGCACAAGGCCTGTGTGTTGGATGTACTGTCAGTGGACTCAGTACTGAAGCTGTTTACTGGGGAGCACTCACTTCCCTTTAGCCAAATGACAAGAAATCCTTTTTGGCATTGTATGACTGTGATACTGCAAGTTTTGCAGTGCAGAAATAAACTTGAAAATATAATTTAACACTGAGCAATATCTTGCTGATCACAGACCGTAACATTCATCTTAAGGTAAGTCACTTTCCTCTAGACAACAGCAATTAATGGTTAGACACAGACATATAACAGGCAGTTCAGAAAGAGGGTAATGTCTTCATTCCTGTGTCTCATAAACTCATTGTCCAGGATGTACATAGCTCTGCTTAACCTTCACGGATGTCCTCTGCAGAACAAGTGTTTCAGACATTTGCTGCTTAAAGGATGATCAAAACCATAATAAGATGAAAATCGTTGTGATTTATTCTTGAAGCTGTTTGTTGCAAGATTCTGACCCAGATTCTGAGCCCTCCTTAGAGCGATTTTGCACTGCACTGGGCAGAGTGCCCTTGCAAAGGGCAAAGCTTGTGTATTTGTGGACTACACTCCAAGGTGTCTTCAGCAGCAGAAGTCATACTCTGCTTGCTCTATGAATTATTTTTTTTTAAGTAAAAAAAAAAGCTAAAGGCGAAAAAGAAAGAATTTAGTTTGTAAAGAATATGCTGTCTAAAATCTGTGTTGAGATCATGTTTGGTGAACAGCGCATTAACAAGAAATCAAAGTGATTCCTCCAAAAAATCTGAAAGCAGACCTTATTGTTGAGAAAAATAGAAGAGGAGGTTAGCCATTCTAACTAGTACCCTTTGGATTTGCACTTTGATACTGATGCTGAAAGTACCAAGTTGACAGTCGGAGTCCAGCTTTACAAACATGACCCTACTTTTACCTTTTGCTGAAATGTTCTATAACAAAATGGGGGCCCTGTTTCCTTTTCCATGAGAGATAGGCTTTTGTCATCCTAATTCCACTAAGAAAAAGAAAGATTCATAGGAAGCAGCATCATCTCCACTGGCTTTAGTTTACAGATGAAACTTGCTGTTCTTCCTCCCGCCTGTCCTTTCTGCATTCTCCTTCCTCACATCCCATTTTCATTTCTCTTCTTCACCCTCTCCTTGAGCAGGTAAGACTGCACACCTCCGGAACACCTGGATTAGGAAGCTGTGCCTTAAAGGGGCTGAATGCTAATGCCAGCTCATTAGATTTCACAGGCTGTGGACTTAATCTGGGTGCAAGGAGTGCTGCAGCAGCACAAGCCTCATCTGTATCTCCTGCATTTTCACTCTGCTGTGTCCACTTGTTTTGTCTTTGCAGAAACACAGCTAGTTTCTCAACAACTCCCCAGGGAAAGACCACGCTGTCTGTTCTTCTAGAGACTCTTTTCAGATGGGCTTCAGCTGCTGGGATGATCAGATAAGTGCATCAATAAGGATTCCCGTCTCACTGCTGCTAGACCAGACAAATTCATCTCGATACAGAGAAAATCAAGTTTGCTTTCCTTCCCTCTATGTGTCTTCCTCATATACACAGGCACGTACACACATATAGCTTCCTACCTGTTGTTTCACATCCCTCTGGGCCTGATTGTCACACCAGCAAGCTATAGCATGACTGAAGGAAGTTTCCATATTTGTATGATTAGATTTGTCCAGGGATATTCCACATCATGAAAGACAGCCAAGATCCAGAGCATCCCCCCAAATCTGCCATTTGTGGTTGATAAGCCCCACTGTGCACTGGAAATATCAGCAGATGTTGTATTCCCCTACACATAATGAATCTGTTCTTCAGTGTTTGGCCTGGATTGTCTGTCTGTCCTAGGACTCAGCAGACAGTAGTAGTTGGTCTCAGCACTTCAAACTGTGTTTAACTATTCATTGCTATTCAGAGACAAGATTGTGCTAGCCCCGTTCATTTATCTGGCCTGTGTCACCACTGAAATTAGCCCAGCGCTTGCCACACAAGTATCTTTCACTTAGAAATCATTATATATGGATATAAGAGCACCGTTAGGACTCTGCTGCACGCATCTGTTAGAGGAGGCCAGCACACCTGATCTGCAGAGCCTGGGGCCTAATTCTTCAACACGAGTGAAGCTGAGAGGAAATTTCTCCCCACACTTAAGCTTATGCAGAAGTCAGAATGGACATTTGCTGTAACTGATAGCAGAAGTAGACCATAGACAGTTGCAAACTGCAGGTGAGTGCATGTCACAAGATTAGGTAAGCATGACAAAAGATTCAAAGACTGATGCAACCTGCATGGTTTCTTCTTCATCTTTGGCTTTCCTCATTAGAAAATATATATATATTTTTTTTTATCTTCCTCAATGCAAGATTTTAAAACAAGAGTGAAGTAGGTGTGCAAGTATCAAGAATAATTCTCATACTCGCCCTGCTGCCAGTGTCCTTGGGAGCTGAGATGGTATTGACATTTTCCTACTTAATTATGCTTCTCTTAATTTGCTGCCTGTCCATAAGGAAGCTGCTAGTCTGGAACAGCTGCTGGGTCTGTGTAAAATTAACCTGAGCTACATCCAAACTCTAGCAGATGGGTACTGCTCTGCACAAGCTGACGCATTTGGTGCTGACATCCCATCCCGAAGCCGAGTGCAGAAGGCTGAAAGCCGGGTATGCCCTGGAGATCAGTATGTCCTGCCTTCTTCTGGGTTTATCTTCTTAGGCCTCGCAGAGATGGATTTGCAGGGGGAAATCGGGAGGAGCATAATTCTCCTCATCTAGAAGTACCATCGCATATTTTGTATCATGAGATGGGGAAATGACTCTGGCAGGCACCGCTTTCTCCCCAGAAAGGGCATCACAACTGCTCTATAGCTAACCCTGACCTATGAACACGTAGATGAGATACTTCTGGAAAACCCTAACTACCTCCTACTCCCCATTTTCCACGCTAAAGAACATGACACAATTTCTTGAACTAAGGCAAATCCGCCCTGGCTGGAAATTCTTACCCCAGCTAAAAGGCGAGGTGATTCTTACGTTAGCAGAGGTGGTTTACTCTGGGAACAGTAGCGTGTGTGCTGTTGGTCTAGGGCGGCTACCTCTGGGCTTTCGCCTGGAAATTTTTATCTCGGGGCAAGTTTGGTTAGTGCTTTTGCTCTGGTTTTACCTGTTCTCTCAATGATATGATGCAGTTTTCAGTGCTCCCAATACAGTGTTTGGCTGCAGTGTGCCCAAGACTCATTTTGTCCTGTTATTCCGAATGCTCTTATCTCAAATTAAGGCTGTGTTTCATGGGGAAAATCAGCAATGCTATGGTGAGTCAAGAAGTAGAAAAGTCAGTTATTGTAACTTAAAAAGGGAGAAACCTGTATGGTGAAGATTTCATCTACAAAATGTCTTTGAATCAATTCAGAGCACTCTTTCACTAAGGACTAAATCCCTTAAGGATTAAGGACCACTTTAGTCACATTAGGACCACTTTAATCCTAAATGAGGACACTCATTTGGGGCTTTAATGCATGTTGATTTCCCATGGTCAGATGAATTGGCTTAACTTACCGAGTGTCCCCTTGCAGACAAACCCTAAGGCTCCTTTGTTTAGCACTTTTGCAGTATCCTACAGCAAAGGACTGCTGCATCACACCTGCTACCCCACGTGTACCCAATCCTCTTTCCTTCTTTAAGTCACTGAGTCATCTCTTTCATCAGCTGACTCTCTGCAAAGTTTTGTATGCTGCAAGCTATATAAAGAAACAAATTGCATTCAACTGTATTAGCAAGGAGCCTGGAGGGGGTTTTAATTTTATTTTTTTTTGTACAGTGCCAGAAACTGATTTTCCCAAATCTTCAAAATTTCTGAAACACTTGACTCACATTCCTGAGTTATCAGGACTACTTACTTCATGGTCATGTTTTACTCCTTTATTCACTGTGTTCTTTATTCAGAGCTGATATTTTTTTCTGAAATTATTTAGATGATGCTACAATTAGCATAATTCACATAGAACTAGCAAGCCCATCTACTCTCTCATAGTAATTAGAGAGAAATGTAACACATTTGAAAATAAATAACCCAGGCATGAGGTGGTTTTGTGGAACAATACAGAACAAGTGGGTGGACAGGAATGTGGAAATAGAGCCAGGATTCCAAGCAGTAAAAATTGGCTCATCTCCACCAGCTTGCTAGATGTACAATAGCTTGAACCCTTGTATGTGGTAATAAGGTATAAAATGGCAAAAATACATCGTATAAGGAGAAATGTGTCCTTCTAAGCTGTTCTTTCAGTGGAGTTCTTCTGACAGCAGCACATCCTCGGAAACAAATGTTCTAAAGTTAGGCTTCTGTAGTTGCACTCTTGGCTGCAACTCACATGGAGTTACGGGGTGGGGGGGGGGGGGGATGGGGGCAGCGGCAGCGGGGAAGAGGAGGGGGGAGAGAAAGAATGAGAGAGAGAGATCTGAATGGCCAGGAAATATGATTGCTGTGACTGACACTTTACGATTTGTAATTTTATGCCCTTGAGCAATGGACAGAAAGGAATATTGAAAGAATCCTTTTATTTTTTTCCTCTTCTTGCTAGCACAGCTGTTTCTTTTCCCAGGTTAAATTCTGGAGTATTGTTTTAAAAAAAGCCAACATATCTTCAGAAAAAAAGAGGTTACAGGTTCCATATTCAAGGTGCTGTTGGAAGTTGTAATCCCATCCTGCCAGTCATCCCTAACTTCATACCAGGAGTCTCCTACACCACAGCTTCTGTTTATAGCTTCTCACAGCCAGATCTCTGGTTTGTGTAGATTGGTTGGGCTCCCTTGACATCTTCCAAAAGATCATAGGCAGTGCTCAATAAAGAAAGAGACACCTAAAATCTGCTTCAGACATCATTTTGTTAGCACTAAGAGGAGAAAATCATACCTTGGTGGGCTAGCTTCCTAGGGTATTATCTAGGGATAGAAATGTGTCTTGAAACAAGACCTTATCTACTTGTTTGTTGCTATTTAAGAAAGTCAGGTCATTAAATCCAGTTACTCATATCAATCTTCCCTTGAGAATCTTGTTCATCTTTTCTGTTTTTCTGTAAGTCAAAAGATTTTGTGACAGTTTAGAAATATCTCATCATAGCTATGCTGTATTTATTAGTCAGAAGTCTGATAAGATATGGCCTTTTCTTCTTATGACCCTCCAAACACATTCTTCTACTTTCATTTATTTGCTGCGTCTGGCTTACAGCAGCTCTTCAAATGGCTTAATATAGCATGTAAATAGAATGAATTTGCAAAATATGGAGCATCAAAGAAGTGAATTACATTGTACTGTGTCCTCCCTCATTTCTCAGGCTAATATAAAATGGCATATGCTTCTGTTACTGAACTGGAAACAAGTTGTTTCTTTTCTTTAAATTTAGGTTATGGTGAAAGGCTAAGGGTACTCCCACATGCTTACATGGGAAAATATTATAAGTATGAATCATCTTTATTGCATTTTCTTCCTCCCTGATACTAGCAATATGGCTAGTGATCTCTCCCAGCAATGAGATTGTGTGTGCTGTTCCACCCTTGATGTACATCTGATGGCTGGGATTGGGACCAGTACTTGGTTTTCACAGTTGCCAGCTGAGTTTCACACTTATACTACTTCTATCCTGAAATTAGCAGGACAAAAGAGTTTGTGCAAAGCCCTACTGAGCTGTTAGTGTAACGGCTATTATTAGGATAGTGTTGGGAAGCAAGACTCATTTTTCATTTATTATTGAATGAAGTATCCTGTCAAGATTATTTTACATAGCTAACTCAGGTTTCCTACAATGAATGATCCAATTATCACCTGCATTGCCACTGATCATGCAGATGTAGACCACAGGAATACTGGAAGACCAGAATTTGCTCAAAATTGTTAATGTTGGTAGAGTTGAGATGTCTGTGGCCTTTCAGATGACATCTGCAGCTCAGGGGAGGCTAGGTAGGGAAGACTCAGAATTTCAGAAGTGCACAGTTTCCCCACTCAGACATGATGAGCTTTCTGGGCTCAGTGGCCCGGGAGAGCTGCCAGGGACTGCCATCATCACTTGTCTGCAGACAGAAGGACATGAGTAATGGTTTGGATGTCACCCCACACCTCTCCTACTGCAGAGCAGTGGTGGTGCTGCAGCAGAGTCACAATTCTCCCTGGAATCCAGGCTGGCAGCAGGAATGTTGTCCTACTCATGTTTTGCATCTCACGCAAACCTCTGGGCGTAAGTGACGCTTTGGCCTTGGCTAAGAAGAAAAACAGAGCTGAACCTGAGGTTTTTTCCCTAGATTTCTAGGTCTTGTTATTTGGAGTACCATGCACCTCTAGTGCTTGGCCAGGTTCTCACTGCTGTAGGTTCTCCCTCTCCAGTGTATAAGGATGCTAAGTGTGCACACTCTTAGTGGATTATTTTTCTTAGAGAGGGAAAGAAAGAGCATGTTGGTTTGTTTTTTTCTTTTTCACTTTTGTGTCTTAAGGAAACAAAGTCTCTGTCAAAGAGTTTTGAACATGTTGCTGGGCAGAGATCTCTGAGGAGTGAAGATCTGACAGGTGGTTGGATGGGGGCAAGAAAGAGGGAGCAGCAGGGGGAACTCAGCTGAGATTTCTCTCTGACAGCAGCTGGTTAACCAGTGACTGTGCCTGTAGCTCTTCATACCCTGTGCTTGCTTGTGCTCAGCAGGAAGCCTGAAGGCTGTAAACAAGGGACATAAGTAGATCTTTGGATGTTGTATGAACAGATCAAGGGACTGTAAGAGGAGCTTGAGGTGAGGAGGATTTAGCAGAGGTGGAGATTGGGGACATGGAGATTGTGGTGTTGCAAGAAACATAGGTGAGAGTTGGATTACATATATGGATTAGTGCTCAGGACACAGAAAATACATTTGTAAGACATCAGGCTTAACTGGCTTTACTCCTAACAGAATATGTTATTTCCCTCTTCAGTCCCAATTGCCATAGCTCTGTTTTTGTATCAGACCCCTCGTCCACAATGAGTAGAGAGGCAGGCACAAACTTCCACAGTAGCTTGACATTTTAGCATGGAAAAAAATAGTGTTTCCTAGCCAGGGAACAGCTGCCCAATAACTGCAGCAAATGGAAGAGCCCGAGCTCTGAAGTGCATGTGTGCTTCTGTCAGCAGTGGTTCTCTCTTTCAGTGCAGCGATCTGTACGAATTAGAAGCAGAAGTTGCTACACAGCCAGCTGATATAAGTAGAACTTACCCGAAGTGTGGTGCTTAGCACCTTCTCCTACTCTTGGCTTTCTGATGTGCTTAGTGTGGGTGTTCTGCAAATGTGAATAGGCCTTATCAAGCTGTGACCTTGAAAGAGCTGCTATTATGCAAGAAACCAGATTCCACTTGTACAGTGCTTGTGTAAAAGTTACTAGCAGTCCACCATAGAGTTATTAGCCGCTTCCTCGGTGAATAGAGGTTTTTTTCACTTGGCGGCATGCCTAGTTCAGAGTTTGTACTAACCAGAGACTAAGTCTAGATCTGTTACTTACTTCTAAGAATAGCATTTGCAATAGATCTGATTGCTGTTCCCTTTGTCAAGGTAACCGTGTAACCTTTTGTAGTTCAGTATTATGTTCTTACAAAACTTGAGCTTTACAGAAGTCCTAAGACAAATGGCAACAGCAATAATATTTCTTTGAGTCTCCAAGAAAGTGGTGGGATATGACAAAGTGAAAAGACTTGGGATAATTACCCTCAGCCTTCCAGGATCCATGTTATTCACGTACGTGATCTGACGTAAAGTATCGTGGAACTTTACAGGATGTGTAAAAGGAAGCGCTGTGCCTACTGGCAGCTGGAAAGCCCAATTTCAGAGAGCAGACCAAAGGCATTGTACGACATTCATTTCACCAAGCTGAAAGATGCTACAACAACATTATTTGTAGACAGGCAATGGGCAGTCTGTAAAAATGGTCCAAAACATTTAAAAAGGCACAAGTTTACTCTGCAGAAAATAAGATGACCATTATTTATTATTGTCCTAATCTAGGAATGTGAAGATCTAGCAGTAAAATGAGAAATGGAAATGGCCTGCCAAATTAGTGACACCCTCCTTTTCCTCGCAAGACTTAGACCACAGCCAGAATCCTTGCTACTTTGTCTTGCTCCCCTTACCAGTAAGTTTCAGAAACTCTCTGAGAAGATAATGGTTTGCAACTTTTATGATTACATCTCTGGAGTGCTGTCAGAAGGAAATGCTTGCCCTGAGCCGCCACAAAGTATTGTGCTGCCAAAGAAAGTGGCTCTTTGTAACCAAGGAACTAGAGATCTCCAACTTTTCTCAGCTCTGCTTACACAACTTTGTTGAAAACAGCCACAAAAGGCTATGTCCACATGGACAGCTTAACATGCTCATGCAACAAATATCTGACCATCAGAAAGAATTGTCAAGAATTTATTGTGGAGACAGAGGAGAAAGGAGAAGCAGGTTGCTAATACAAGACTAGTGCTTATTCTCTAGATGAGCTTAACACACAGTAGGATGTAAGATGTCATGCCAAATCTCCAGCGGTTCGCTTCACACCACGAAAAACACTTGAGCTTAGTCACTCAAAGGCATGTCACTGTTAGATGCGGGCAATTTGTTTGAAAAGTACGACTATGACTTGGCCACACACTAATAGATTTTGTTGCATTGTAAATCAATTGTATTCCTGATAAACTTTTTAATTGCACACTTTTTAACAGTTTGTAGACTTCTTAATATTGCTGAGTTTCCATATTAGCTCTTCTTATTACATCTGGAAGAGGCCCTTCCCATGCACAAATATTTAAAATACCTGCAGTTTTTTGAACCAGACCAGCGTTTACCTTTTATACCACATTATCCTTATTCAGGTGCCTACTTTCCTGGTCAAAAGCATCAATGTTGCTCTCCCACTGAAAGGTGTGCTTTTGGATCAGCCAAGAAATCTTTGGAGGAAAAGAGTAATTGTATGACAATGTTCTTTTTAATCTTTTGTATCACAACAGCAAAGAAATGTACAAAAAAGTCACATGGCCAACACCTTCTCTAGCCCAGGAAATGCAGACTACCCTAAAAAAGGCAGTGTCATGGACAAGACAGAATAAATGACAGTGGATCTGGGAACTGGGGGTTACTTGTCAACCAACAAAGTTAGAACTTTTACCCTTCTTAATTACTTCACACACTCACTCACGCCCACTACCAGCCCAGTGTTACATCCACCAGGCCTCAACTTCCTTTCTCAGCAGGGCCATCACTGTCCATCCAGGAAGGCCATCCCCTGGCACTCACCTACATGCAGCCCTCTGGTCTCTAGGATCTTACCCTACTTTCAGGACCTTTCCTCTAGCCAAGAACGTCACCTTCCTTTTTCCAGGCAATCTTCTTTTTATTGAGACCACATCTTTTCAGAAACCCTTAATTTTATCACCAGCTCTTCTTTCCAGAATTCCAGGACCCCATTTTCCCCAGTCTGAACAGCCAGTGTGCAGAAGCACAATGCACATGATCAGTCTCGTAATTGGTGGTTCTGTCTCATCTCTTCATTAATTACAGGATTTGGGATGTGCCACTTCTGTTTAGTCCAGGTGTTAACAAAATCTAGTACCAGCCTGTACCAGTTGCAATTAGTAAGTAGCAGGCTTCTGCTTGATAGTTCAGAAGTTCAGCTTCAGACCTTCACCCTGCCACACATACATCCAACTATCTGTCCCTGTTAGCTTTCACAATTTAAGCCATTTTTTTACTTAGGATAGGCAGGACAGAAGTTTTCCACATTCTTCACCCACTGCATTAGCTGGCACTGGGATTAAAGGGCTTGGGGTGAATGCTTGAGGACGACTAGATTTTAAAGTATATCTGGCTGGAGAAACACTGCTGAATCCTACCTGGGCTTTACTGGAAGAAAGAATGTAGTTGGAAATAACTTGGTCATTTCTGTCTTCCCTGGCATGGGTCCACGAAGGCCACCCTCAGGTTTCTGGGCCAGAGTCAGGGCCACAATCCTGCCAAGTGAGGGAGCTGTTAGGATAAGATGGACAAGACAATAACAAAGTTAATGAAAACACTGGTAAAACTTGGCATCAGCACATACAAGAGATTTAATAGTAGGCAACTCTGCAGTACAAGGATCTCCAAACTCTCATAAGCTCTAACTCCTAGAGCACATCCCCATGGGAACATGGGTGTATTACTTCCAGACTTAACCTGGCTCACGTGGAGCCCATGAGAGCAGTGTTTCCAGGCCACCTAGTTAATTCTCCCCCACCTAACCAGGAGGAGACTGTCATTGTTTTGGATGGGTTAATATAAACTAAACCTTGCTTACTTGTATTTCATACAGGCTAAAAAAGACAATAATGACTGGATCTGGTGTCTAGGATGGCAGTGTTTTATCAAAAGTCTGTTCCACACTTGCAATGCTTCAACCCAGCTTTCATTAGAGACTCTTGCCTTTTTCTTCTTTTATATTTCTAGGAGCTAATTTCCATTTACTAAGTTATTTCAGCTGGATCACATAGCTAGGTTTTACTTCTTTTTAAAATGACTGAAAATTATTTAAGTTTATTCATTGTGAAAAGAGGCCCCAGAGTGTTGAGCATTCACAAGAGAAAACTATTTTTAGTCTTTTTTCTTAAGGAAACAATGCCTACTCAGCCAAGTTGTTTGCTCACCCATACGTCAATTTAGTTCTAGTAACTATAAACCTGCAGACCGACTTCAGGAAGACTTGGCAAATTTGAAAAGTTCCCATAAATCACGTAAAAAATCTGTGGTTAGGTAGAAAAAGCCTATTGTTTCCTTCATGATACAGAAAAGGGAAGAAAAATTAAGTCATTGTTCTTTTGAAAGAAAACAGGCTGGACCATTAGTCTGTGCTACATATTGACCAGGTGCAGAGCTCTAATTCAGCTACAGCACATCTTGCCTCATCCCTGCATGGTAATAAGAGTACTGGGAGTGAGGTGAGACTACTGTAGGAGAGCTTAGGGACATGTAGGTGTACTGGAAAAGATGAAGGGAAGACTGGGGTTATTGAGTGGACCTTTGTAGGAAACATGTAGAGAAACAAACCTGCAGGATATCAGACTTCATTAGTTCTGCTACCTGTGAAATACTGTCTTGTCTTTCCCTCTGGAGTTTCTTACTCTGAATTTTTTTTTACCATTTATATTCAGAAATCTCACCTGAATGACTCAGATCTTTTCAGCTGGCAGTTTGAAGATGTCATTGCCATTCAGCCTACATTTGCTGGATGAAAATGACAGCCACCTTTCTGAGCATCTTCTCCCTGAGCTACTTTGAGAGCACAGAAGCCCAAGCAATACACTCCGTTTTTCCCCCCACGTTGTCTGTGTCACTTTGCTTTTCTTCTTTTTGGGAGTGTATACTGAATGTACACCTCACAATGACACTGGGGAACTTTTATGATGACAGTCATGATTTGTGAAAGTGTCAGCTTGTTACATCAGGATCATTTTCTTTCTTTTAGGTGTGAGATTTCAAGTATTGAAGGCATAGAGATTTTTAGCATGGATCAGCTGAACAAGGTCCTTTTCAAATTCAGGTTATTCTCAATCTCAAATACATACAGAAGTGACAGGATAACCACCTGAGGAGGTGAGAGGGGAAAAGTGGGAAAAATAGAAGTAAAATAGTAGAGGGAATGTTTGGATCTGCACTTGTGGTACATGTGAGTCTGGTAAAGGAACAAATGAGAAGAGAGGTAGATGAAATGAGGGAGTGGAAATGCAAAAAGCTGCACATGAAAGCAGTATCGTCTTTGAAAAATGCCTTTAAGTTTCAGACCTGCTCTGGAGCAGCCTTTTGTTAACTGACAAAGTGAAAACCAGAAGAACACTGCATAGTATCATATTATTTTGTTTATTACCTTTCATTTTCTTCTTATGTTAATACTTCATTCACTTTGCAACATCTGCTGAGCACTCAGCAGATGTCTTGGGGTGAGCTGTCAACATGCATTTGCATCTTGAGCACCACAAATTGATTTGATAGCTAAAATGGACAATTTAAACAAAAATTGGTTACAATTAAGATTGAAGTCTATCTTCTCCTTGCCAAAACAAACCACTGGAAAACACTGGTTCATTTGACACAGATACTCCGTTCAGCCTTAGAGAAAGGCTTTGCTTAAAAGAAGAGGAAAATACAATCTAACCCTCCAACATTACTGTTCCTGCCTCTTCAGTAAGCAAGCATGAAGTGGGACTCCTAACCACCTGCCTGAAGCATTTTCTGGGATAACTGAAAGGAATCAATGTGTTTTTTTGGCATACAACTAATAAAACATACTGGATCAGTTATAGGCATTAAAGCACTGCATCTTCTTGGGAATAGTTTAATCACTGCCAAGGTTAGGCATTCATTCTCTTTTTTTTTTTTTTCTCTAAGTAAATGAAATCCCTCAACCCACACCCTTTGGCACAGCTTGTGCTGTGGTAGCTCTGGAATTCCCCCATGAGATAGCATCTCCCTCACAAAGGAGGAAGAGGAACTGGTTCTGCTGCATCTTTGCCAATTGCTCCAGTTATTTCTTCACTTTTTTGAATATGGCTCTCAACCATTTATGGGTCTTTTCTTGTTGAAATTATTTAGCAAAGTCAGATCATACTTGCAAAGAGTCTCGAGATGACAGCAGTCACACTGGCAGTTTTACTGGTGGTTTTTTTAATGGTCTTCTTGCCAGTTCTGCTTAGAGCTGTCCTTGGAGGTTACAGTTCATTCACAGCCCACTGCACCCAAGTGTGCCACAGCCTATGTTCCTTCCAACAAGGCTTATATTGAACTTTCTCTGTTGGCATTTCATTTACAATTATATTGCTTCCAAACATTTACAGTAGCTTTATTAGATCCATCTGGTATTCTTCATAATCCTCACAAATTATGCCAAACCCAAATAATCTGTATCATAAGGCAATTTTACTATCAGACCATTCATCCTCCCAAGACTGCATAATATACAGAACACTGGCTCTAGCCAGGGTCCTGGGGGCATCCTGCTATTAACCTTTTTTCCATTTTAAGAGGTAGTAATTTATTCTAGCTCTTCATAGCCTCTCTCTCAGCTAATTTTTAACTCATGACATAACTTTACCTTTCACCTCTGATTCTCAAGCTCCTTTACAGCCTCTTCGAAAAAGACTTTCTTTGACAGTGTTTCAAGGCTCTGAATTAATTGCAACCCCTCATTCTTCATCAGCCATTATTTTAATATTGAAATATTGTTTATGTCTTAGAAAATAAATGTTTTTTTCTACCATTAGCAAGTGTCTTTATTTTGGTTTATCGAAGCCAGTGCATGGAAGGCATATTTGCTTGCTTTTCTCCCAGTGTTATGACTGTTTGCTTTCAGCCTATAATAGTCCTCCAGCTGCCTCAGAAATGCATTTTCTAACAAAAATTTAATTCTTTACCTCAGCACTGAGCTAAAATTCTATAACCTGTATGATTCCTAAAATCAACGTGAGTTCCACTTTAAAGAGTGAATACTATGTTTTTCATTTTCTCCTTGCAAAGTAAATGTTTGCCATAACACATTGCCTTAGCTCTTTGAGGTCAGATAAACAAGCCCATTTAATTCAAAGTGCATTTTTCATTTTGTAGGCTGGGTTTTCCTGAATTCAGCTGCTTCTTACTTTAGTTCTTACTAGACATTCATATATCACCAGCTTCCAGTTATGTAATGTGATTTAATTTCATATTTTCAAAGAAGTCTCCAGGAGTCTTTTGCCTTTATTACTTCTAAAAAGCAAGATAAACCCCTGAATTCCCCACAAGGTAGTTATTTCCTGCCATTCCATTGTACTAACTAGGGTGAAAATGAATGTACATAAACAGCTCTATGTCCCTGCCAAATAGTTTTCTTCTTTGGTTATGGGTGGAGGACTTTCCCTTTTTAATTACTTTAAAATACACCTCTTTGCTCTTGGTTCCTACAAATGTGTACAGACCAATGACCTCAAAATTTTTGCTATAGTATTTGCTTAAATTTGAACAGTTGTTTTGGTGGGTTTTTTAATTCCATTACAAAATAGCAGCTTATAAAAATAAAAAATTTAACAGCTGGTAAATCTGTGTCTATTTGTATTCAAAAGGAGATTTTAAAAGTGGCTGGCTTTAAAACCTTGTACAGACATCCCTTTTCCACACCTTTTCTGGAGGCAGGAAAGTGGAAAGGCAGCTGCACACCTCCATCGTGGTTGGGGGCACTGTTAATTGAGTTTGTGCTGAGTTACTACTTGCCTGATCAGCAACTGACTGGACTGAGGTGACCGTGATAAACTGGCTATACCTGGGCTGCAGGTAAATAAACTTCCTTTCACGACTTTTGCTAGTGACCTCTATAGTTGTGTTTGCCCAAGGCAGGCTGCATGGGAGGTTTGCTTTTCCTCTATTTTACTTTGTCAGTCAGTCAGTCAATGTGCACTAATGCCATAAATGCTTTTGTTCTTTTCTTTCTCAGCAATCACCTTTGAGTTTAATTAAAGGTTTTCGTTGCTTTAGCATTGTCAAAATTTTCTTAACCACAGAGAGCCATTCCTCAGCAGTAAACCCGCAGAAAAACAGCAAGTGTGAAAGGATGCATTGAGCAATAGACTAGGTAGCCTGTCTTGCCTCAGTTATCACAGGGCAACAGTGGAGGGATGTGGTTGTC
This sequence comes from Falco cherrug, assembly GCF_023634085.1. NCBI lineage: Eukaryota > Metazoa > Chordata > Aves > Falconiformes > Falconidae > Falco > Falco cherrug. The sequence continues at coordinate 110,812,676 of NC_073700.1, forward strand.
CTGCCAACAGCTGCCTGGATTCTCGTCAATGTCTTGAGATGCAAGGGAAAATTCCAGCCACTCAACATTTTGAACTGTTAGGCGAGGCACCTGACCCCAAAGCGTGTTGAACTTGAAGGATGATTTTTCCATTGATTTCAACAGCTCTAGATCTGGTCCAATGCAGCTGCCTGGAACTGTAACATTACTTTGAATAAAGGCAAAGATTTAATTTCTTGGACATCCCTTCTGCCTGGAACCATTGCTAGCCTCTGGCACAAAAAAAGGAAAAAAAAAAAAAAAAAGCAAATCTGTCTGGACTTACTGACTTGTTTTGTATGGAGTCAGGGTTATGATGTGTGGGAAGATATATTTTTCTGTCAAATAAGGTCTGCTGGCAGCATTGAAAATGGAAAGTAAGCCATACTAGTATGCTTCTGAATTGTTTCAAAACTCAGGCCATGACACTAATGGCTGTGGTACAGAAAGAGGAGAGGCTACTACTGTACATCAGCAGAACTCAACCCACCTAGCTTAGCTTTTCCCTGCTGCAACTTGGCAGTCAGACAGAACAGTTCCTCTGTTGGAAGTCTCCTGACGCAAAATGAACAGTTAATCACACCAGCAACAGGCATGCTTTCTACTCTCCTCTAGTGAAGTTCTTATCTAAGTACATGTAGCTAAGAGCTGTGGCAGTGGATAGGTCTGGTACATTAGTTTTTTACTGAGGTGCAGGTCTGGGGGTGCAAAGTATCAATAGGCCAAACTGGCTGAAACTATGCCTAGTCTGAGAGCTAGGAGACTGTCTGATCACTGGAGCAGGAAGGCTCTGGAACAGCTCTTTGGTTGGAGGCCAGAAGCCTAACTTTCAAGTGAGTGTGAGGAGATCTGATCCTCTCTTCTTTCCTTCTGACACCAGTGAGGAATATCTGTTTGCTAACAAGTTTAATGTCTGTAGCTAGACTTGCAGACATTGTCAGGGTCGTGCTCGTTACTGCCATTATTGACCCTTGCTGAGTCAATGAAGCACTGGCAACTTTAAGGACTTCACACAATGGAAAGCTTTGTCCATGCTGGCAGGAAATGTGCCTTGTAGGTATAATTTACAAGGTTTGAACAATTATGATTTATTTTTACTTTGAAGTGAAACACAAAGGCATCTATCCCATGGCCTTCCAGATATATATTCAGTGCCCTATCTTAGCTTTTGCTTTCATGGTCCCGAAAGAATGAAATAACTTGACGTCAGCAATTTTTGTGCATTAATGTTTCCACATTTTTCCTATTGTGTGCATTCAAAAGAAAAGAATAGCAAAGGTAGCACTAATAAGAGAAATTGGGATGCTAGTCTCACTGCAGAAAACACGAGAATCTTCAAAGATTAAAGAATCTGTGTGTAGTTCCTCTGAGAAAAGGAGAGCAGGAGCCTAACCTCTGGACTTTAAGTGCTCCACGCTATGTGCAGTAGTTACAGAGAAAGAATAACAAAAGAGGTATGCCTGTGCCTCACCCAGAGCCCAGTGAAGTAGAAACTTCAGTTGCAATGGTCAATACATTAAGTCTTCCATCTGCAAGTACCTAAGACTTTAGAAAGACAAAACACCTGTGGGCGTGGAGTATCTGCTACTCCTTTGTGCCCCACAGGAGGTTTCTGTCTCTCCTACTCCAGAGAGAACCCCCCACTAGCAACCCGAATAACCAGGCTTGCATGAGTAGGAAGGATAATCTGGCCCACAGTGCAGTGAATTACGCTGTTTCCTAATAGCTGTACTGCTGCCTGCCAGTTGAACTGCATCTGGATGCCAGATTCTGCAGAGGCCTGTATCACATCTCTCTAAACACGCTTTCTGAATACGGTAAATTTCTATGTACTCTGATACTTTCTGTCTTAAGTAATATGGAAAAAATAGGACTGTTTTCTTCCATCTGACTGCATTTTATATAAATACTAAAATCCTAGAATACTTGGAAGAATGAGTAATAGTCACCAATGAGGGGGAGGATAAATGTTATAAAACAGCATCTGGCATGTATGAAACCAGCAGAAGACTGACAAATCCAGAATCTTCAGTTGCCAGTTTGTTTAGCTTTTCTTCTTAAAGGAAAATGCTACTATTTTAAAAAAATCAGAATAATTTTATCTTGAAAACCTTGGAGTTGCCTCTCATTTCCAAGTCAGTATTAAAATTACTGCTTGAAGCACGTCCTCATCTGTGTGAAGCAGAAGCTTAGTGATTCTTAACTCCCTGTTTCTCCAGCAGTCTGGATGTCAGATTTTCTCATTCACCACACAGTGACCACTTGACATTCACAAGTTGGCTCTCAAATGCAGTAAGCCTGGGAGCTAGACCAAACACAACTGGGCCCTCTCCATTTCCCTGGAGCTAAATGGAAAATTAAATTAACAGCAAGAAAAGTACTAGCAATGAATGTTACTATTAGGAATTCAGCTACTTCCAAGTCCACAGGTCTTGTTGTGGAAGGTGCTGCACAAACACACACACACACAAAAGACAGGGTTCTTCAGAGTCTGCATTGTCAGCTTTGTGTGTTTTTTAAAAGAAATGGTGTTACATGCCTTCTCTATTTCTTTGCTGTCCACTGGCACCTTCCAGGTTGGATTAGCAATGCTGTGGAAAGAGACTGTAAAGCTATCTTGTGTCATGTTACCCAGCAGGTAAACACTACGCACAGTCATGGCAGCCACAGTGAATCTGTGCGTCTTGTTAATGTTTGTTGCCTGGTTTATCCTACTCCAGCTTTGTAAGTCTTGGGCCAGAGCAAACTTCTTTTGCCTATTTGGCACAGGGACTCTCTTGAAGAGCAATTTGGGTATGGGGAATGGAATGTTTGCTTGCTTTCTCCACTGTAGTACAGTCCACAGGGGTAATTCCTTGCCGAGTGCCAGGCTGGTGGATGTTCATTCCTTGTCAGTTTTTGCCTTCCCATTTTGACTAACCTCAGGCCACACATCTGCTTTGCCAACACAGAGAGACTAAGACCTCCTGCTTTCTCTGCCCTCATCTGAATAAGTAAACTACAGCCAGTTAAGAAGTTTGTAAACAGAAGAATAAAGGCTGATGTGACAGCAGGTCTTTCCCCCACAACTGTAGAGTTCCAATCACCATACAAATGAGGGGCAGAATCAAGACTGCTAAAAGTATTTACAACAATTAATGAATTTTGCAACACCTGTAAGATGCTTTCGTATGGACCTTACAGCATGAGGCACTTCAGAGGTAAGCCTGGTACCTCAGATGTATTCAGAAGGGCTCCAAAGCTAGTTTAACAAGGCTAATTCTGGCTGGGAAGCCAGACAAGCCATGAAGAAGACACAGTGACTACGGTCATGTGAAAAGAGGCCTGGACAGATTAGGGAGACAGGGAAGCATTCAGAAGTACCAGCAAGAACAACACAGCAAAGGTAGTGCCAGTAGCTTGCATAATACCAGCCTGTAAATGCAACAGGACAACAGCAACATTTGTCAATGGGATAGAAAGCTTCTCAGCAGTGACTGAGAATAACATTAAAAAAAAAAAACCAAAACAACAAACTGGCAGAAGGACAGAAATAACATGATGGGGAAGGCTGGAGGAAAGAGGAAAGCTATCAAGGACAGATTTATTTTGGTACACAAGGAAAGATGATGCTGAGTTTCAAGACAGGGAACTAGTGCCCAGGACTGAATATATATGTGCACAGTCATCAGAAGAGAAAGACAGATTAATACAATAACTTTGCAATGTACACAACTCTCCTGCTGCTCACACCTCAGCCACAAGGGTACTTATAAATATATTCCTCTGCTGTAAATGTAGAAGCTCTTCACAAGTCTTACTTGTCTTAGTTGTTCAGCTCAAACCACAGGACATAACTTATATCTTACAATCAGCCTTTCTTTCTCTGGTCTGTATACATGGTATGGAAGTTTGTTCACTCACATGAGACTAAGATTGCTTAAACATGAAACATCATTGCACATCTGTGAGTTCAGTAGAAATGCAGTAATTATTTTCACCTAATAATTAGGAAAAAAAAAAAGCTGGAAATCAAAAGACAATCCCTTTCATTGCAGTACTGGGGAACTTAATTGTGAACAGTCTTTACAAAACCACAGGAAAGAGCAAGCTAAAAAGACACACATAGTGGTAGAGTTTTAATTCAGGCCATGTAATTTAAATCTGTATTCTATTAGATCAAAGGGAAACTGAATTAAAAAATACCTGTTGAATTATGCAGAATGGAGTTCTTCTTCTTAATAGCTCTGGAAAGATTACAATGTCATGAAGCTCCATCAATCAGAACAGAAAAACTGAAGACCAAGGATAAATTGAAGGTTAAGTGCATGGTGCTGAGGAACACCCTTAACCACGTTCCTTTTACTATTATAAACCAGATGGGTTTGAGTTGACAAATCTGTTAAGAAGAAAAACCAGAAATCTATATTCAGACAGAGGCTTTCTGCATATACATTTACTCTGATGTGTACAACCATCTTGTATTTTGCCATCTCAGTTAACAGATTCACTACTCTGTGTGTTGGTTTTCTAACAGAAAGAATGATCTTAGTCTCAAAAGGCTGCCTATTAATTTATTTCTAAACTCTTCTTTAGGCCCGGAAAAGAAAGCACTCCAATATCTTTTCATTATTTCTGTTTAGCAGAAAGGCAGAACAAAGGGAAAGGAAACAAAGCCCTAAATCCATAGAAAGCTCAAACTTCTTCCTGATGTAACTCCAGGGAAATAATTCAATACAGCCTGGAGATGTGCTCAGTCCCTGTTTTTTGCTGTAATGAACAGTAAATGTCCTAAATATTTCAGGAACCTCAAACAGTTCAGTGGCCAGTACTCAAGATGGAGATTTTGGACTGAAAGAGAATTTTATTTTTGTTCTGTTCATTTCCTTTTTGTTGCAGGGCCTGGAGATCATACATCCTCGGGGAGACACAGAGTTCCTTTCTAAATCACGAGGTGGTCTGTGTTTGGCTTCAGTGGGAGCTGGAATAGGCTGCACATGCATACGAAACATACTGTTACCTAACAGTATGTTATTATATCATGTGATCACTAGAAATGTGTAACATCAACATATTCCAGTTGCCTAATTTTTCCTTAACTGGTTTGCTGTTGCAGGCTATTTGGTGCCTTTAGTTCAACAGTTGTGCTCTTTAAAAGGACAGTGCTAATTTCACCCTAAAACTTCTATTTATAAACCCAAACTTATAAAACCTGAAATCTGAGGAACCGCTATATGCTATTGTTGAATTCCATTTTTTTGCAAGCTGATAAATACTCTGGCAATGCCTGGATTCCCATACAGCAGCAACTTGAAGCTAGATTAAACAATACAATCAAAACTAAAACTGCTTCTGTTGCTTTTCATTGACTTTGCTGCTTGATGCTGACCAAAACATCATTGCTCGGGTTTTCATTGTGTAGGCAGCATCTTCACAAGATATCACCAGGCCGTATAGCTACAGTGAGCAGCAGAGGCAAGAGAAGCCCTCTCTGCTGTCTTAGCCCAGAGACCAGCTCCGAAAGTAGCATTGAAGGTGTTTGGGTTGCTTTGGTGTCTATGGTTTGGGAAGCTTCTGCTGCGTAACATTCTTACTAAATGTGTTAACTTTGTGGTACTTTCATGTCCTTGTAAGGTTTCATTCAAAGTGCAAGGTACTACTTGCGGGTTATGCTACCACAAGTGCCCATCCATGAACACCCTCCCTACCTTTTGGGATGGCACTTGGGCTTGCTTTTCCAAGTGCTTCTGTTCTAACGCAGTGCCAACAGCACAAATGAAGAAAAGTGCTTCTGTTTCCCATAATCGCTCCAGCTGAGGGAAGCACCAAGTTCTGAATAGAATCGAAAAGCAGCTGATCAGTTTGGGGCACATGAGGCTGAGTAGGGAAATCAGGGTCTTTCTTCCCACTCCTCGCCCTTTCTCCTGAGTGTGGATTAAATCGCACTTTGTGAAACAAAAAACTGCGTGAAGCGGGTGCCAGGTCACATCCCGTCTACATCCTTGCAAGCAGAAATCATTTTGGAAATCTTTAGCGCACGCATTAAAGGGTTCGTGGAAGCAGTCCAGAGCGCTTCTAACGGCTTGGATCTAATTAGTCATTCAAGTTGTTTCTTCTTAAATAAGACTCGGAGGAACGTGCTAAATTTGGGATGCCGGGGCGGGGCGGGGGGAGGCGGGAGGGGGTTTCTCTCCCACCGGAGGAGCCCCCCCGCGGCGGCGGGCAGGGTGGGCGCGGGGAGCGCTCTCCGGTCGTCGATCCCCTCAGGCCGCTGGGTGCGCGGCGACGCCCCGACAAGCCCCCCCTGCCGCGGCCGCCCGCCCGCCCCTCACCCCGGCGACGAGGCAGGCCGCGCCCTCAGGACGGGGCTCCCGAGGGGGCCACCGCTCCCCCGGCCCCGGGGCTGCCTCAGGGCCGGCGTGGGATTAGCTCCGCGCCTCGCCCCCTCCCCCAGGCGCCCTGCCCTGCCCCCGATGCTTAAGGGCGGCTCGCGGGCTCAGCTCCGGCTTAGCCCGGGGCTCCTGTCCCCGCGTCCCCTCGGGGACCGCTCCCCACCTGTCCGCCGGGCGCTGCCCGTGACGTCATGGAAACACCCCCTTCCCCCGCCCCAACGGCGGGGAGGCGGGCGGGAGCAGCGCCTTCTTGGCGCGGGAGCGGGGGTGCGAGCGGGCGCTTCTCGTTGGCCAGCGCCGCTGCCAGTCAAGCGCGGCGGCCCCGCCCCCGGTGCCTCTCGTGGACGGACGCTCCCCAGAAGCCGAAGCGAGCAGAGGTGTCGCTCCGCGCGCCCCCGCCCGGACCGGCGCAGGTAGAGCGGCTCTGTGCGGTCGCGGTCGCCGCTCCTGCCCGTCTCCTTCCTCCCTCCGCCCTGCCGGCAGCGGGGCGCCGCTGCTCGGGGGGCCATGGCGGGGGCGCCCGGGGGGCGGTAGCTCGGCCGGCGGCAGGTGAGGAGCTCAGGTAGGTGTCCGGGCAGGGCCGGCGGCCGTGGGGCCGCTTCCCTGCCGCGCCGTAGGGACGGGGCAGCGGTGGGGCGGGGCGGGGCCCCCGGGTGGGCCGGCGGCCGTCGTGGTCCCTCGCTGAAGCGCCGCCGGGGAGGGGAGTGGAGGGGGTCCGCGGCGGCGGCCGCCGGCGAACTCGCCACGCGGGAAAAGTGGCTTTTTACCACAGGAAAAACGCCGTTCCCGGCCCGGGCGCGACGGGAGCCCGGGAGCCGCTGGCCGGGAGGCTGCTGGCGGCGCAGCGCCTCGGCCCCCGCCTGCCCCGCCGAGCCCCGCTCCGGTCACCGCCCGCGGGGTGCCCGGCGCCGCCGCTGCAGCCCCGCGCGGCGGTTCCCGGGGGCGGCCAACTTCAGCACCGTTCCCTGCTCCGGGAGGGTGCTGCCGGCAGCTGCCGGTCGCTCGCTTAGCGCCCGGTGTGCGCCGTGCGGCACCGAGGCGGAGCGAAGTGCTGGCGGGCCGCGGAACGCCGGGCAGGGCAGCTCCACCGCGGGCTGCCCGCTGCGGGGGGTCCGGTGCGAAGCCGTCACTCTCGTCTAAATCCCTGGTTCTCTGTGCTCCTGTAAAATAAAAAATGTCACCATTATTTTTTTACCCTTTTTTTTTTCTCCTTCTTGCCCACACCTTAAAGAAAATAGGTTAATTAAATCTAGCTGCTTCAGTTTCCAGGTTGATTTAACTTCCATTTGAGGACAAATTTGTCAGTATGAGCATTTAAATGCTCCATTGCTTGAAAACCGTTTGGTACGGTTCACTGACAGTGAAGTATTCTTCACTGACACTTGCTGATTTATTTTTACTATGAGGGTGTCTGGAATAGGTAGAGAAAAGGATGTTTTAATAAATTTTCTTCCTTGTAAGGTAATTTGCCTGCCGTACGTTTTTGTCCTAGGCCTCTAATGATGGTAGCAGCGTTTCTGGCCGTTTTCTTCAAAAGGATGCAGGGAACAGTTGGTTGTTGCTTCATCCCTTGACTTTCAGTGATTAATCATAGAGTTCAGAATGTTTCACTCAATTTCAACAGAGCTTGTAAGTCCAGTTTGGGGATTTAAAGCAAGTGTTTTCATGGATGTTTTTTTCTGTAAAGCCAAGGGTAACAACAGTTTTAATTTCCATGAGCTTTGCTTTTTTATTACTGAAAATGGTTATTTTTTAAAAAAACTCAAGTAACACTCCATAGTCTGTACTCCCAATAGATTAAGCTAAATAATTTCTACTGTGGCTTCTAGTCAGTTTTCAAAACTATAGCACTCATGTTTCTTTATTTTCTTTTTCTTTACTCTGATATCCCTCTCCCCACATACCACGTTAGGCCCATTTATGTCCTTTCATCATTTTGTATAATATCTGGGTTTGCACGCAGAAAAGGTGGAGCGAATTTTAGGGAATGGAGATGTGCTTTTTGTACGAGTGTGCCTGTGTGTGCACTGAATGGTTTTGGGCAGAAATCACTAGCATGTTCACCAAGGACAGGAAATGATGATGAGACTCAGCTGGAGTTTGCTCATTGCAACACTGCATGTGTGGCTAGCTCATTTACTTTTTGTAAACGTAAATATACTGTATTTTACACAAAACCCTATCTGCTTTTATTTTTTAGGGGCTGTGTTTATGTTGTAAAGAATTTGGTCTGGGTCAAACTGTATCTATTATAAACAGATGCGTGTCGATGTAATAACCTTGTCTCCATTTGTTGCATTCTGTAGGTCTGGTTACGTGCTGTGTAGGAAGCAGAGTGAAATAGGGCATTATCCTGGTAGTCTTGGGTCTTACAGTTTCTAATTGTAACAGTGCTTTAGCTACAAAATGAGAAAAGCCTTCCTATTGAAAGGTAGTTCATATATAAATTGCTAATATGTTTTAGACTTAAATTTGATTTGCTGTAATGTGTATTTCAAGAAAATGCTGTGACAAACAAGGCAGCAGAATGAGTATGCGATTGCGCAGTCACGGGGCACCTTTATGTCAGAAGAAACACAGTATCTATATCAGTGTATTTTGATCTTATTGAAGTAATTCTCAAGTTATTTCAGTCATATAAAGATTTGACTCCCCAAAGGTGCAAAGTGTTGCTGATAAAAGGATAGGGGATAATACACCACTGCTAAGGTAGCCAAAGAAACTTCTAGCAGAATCTAATTGCCTCTTCCTATATCAAGTTTCAGATAATAGGATGCAGATATTCTGAGATGTGGCAAACAACTCTCCAGACGGGGACTAACGTGTTTCTGTTACTGAATTTACCTAGCTCTGCTCTTTGAGATGCTGGGTTTTCGTGTCTGTCTGCTGCATTTGTGGTTGTGTTCAAGCAGTATGCTTTGGGGGACAGACATTGTTTTTAGTCCCCTGCAGCTGTCACTTGTGGTACAAGTGTGTAAATCCTTGAATGTTGTGCCTTAAAATACATGTCTAATTGCTTTAGTTGCTTGTTTATCTGAAGGGCAAGGAGGTTTTGTCCCGTTGTGGGTACTTGTCCTTATTTTGCTAACATAAAATGTATTTCCTTGATATTAATTTCTAATTGCCTTAGAGAAACTTGCTATCTGTCTTAAAGGCTGAGTGACGTGGGTGTTGGTGCTAATGAATATGACTATCTAGGTGAAGTTGGAAACTTAACAGCTAAGAAAAGCACATCTGTGGGTCGGATCCTGGAAGGCAGGATATCCGTAACTCCTCCTTTCAATATGTATCAGCTTGTTGCTCATGTAAAGTTCTTCAAGCTGCTTGGTACTTTTACGTAGTGCATATGTTCAGAAATAGCAGATTCTATTATATATGGAGTTATGACATGAATTAGCACAGAGTTGGAGTGGTGGTTTTGGAGCTCTGTCAACATAAAACTTGTGACACATTGTTGCAAGTTGCTTGAAACATTTAGAAAAAAACAACAACAACAACCCGAGGACAGCCTCAGCAGGGGGAGAAAACAGAAAACTTGCACAAATTCTTTTCTGTATTCTAGTGTTCCAACTGAGATAACTGTTAAATGAGCAGAGTTATTTTTTAAATACAAATTCAGTGGAAATTGTGGTATGTGCCTTGTTAATCAAAGCAGCGAGCACTCGAAGTGCTAGCTGAGACCAAGAAACGCATTTGGTCATTCAGCCTGGTGCAGCTCGGCCTCTACTGCCCTGCCTGCCCGGGGTGCCAGGACGGGGCTGACCCAGCGCAAGCTCCTTAGGATGGGAGCCACGTGTTAGCGCGTAGTGCTAAGCACAGCAGCACTTAATCCTATTTTGGTGTCTGGGTGCTCTGTGATGCTAACCATGAAAGTAAAGAAATAGAGTTGAGCCGCTTTCAATGTGGCAGGTGCTGAGCAATTTTTGCAATGCCTCTTTGCTATTGATTCACAATCTTCGGATGAAGGCTATTCTAGGCATGACTCCTGAATCTTTTCCTGTGGAAAATAAGTACTGATAAGCATGACTTGACAGGAATCCCTGTTACGTACAACAGGAGGGAGGAATAAGAGTGAGAAGTGACTTTCACTGACCTCTAAGCCCTAAGCTGAAGTAGTGCATTGAGAATTGTTATGAGTTTCTAGCTCTTAGATCTCCAGATTTACTAACTGTGTATCTGGCTGTAAAGACAGCCTGACATAAATATAGTGGCTGCCTAATAGCATCTGAAATTGTAGAAGTTATGGAAAGAAGGCTGTAGGTATGGTTCCCTATGTGCATCTGTGCATCACTTCTAAATTTTTTTCACAGTTTAAACAACTTGAAAAATCCTTCCTTTGAAGTCATTGAATAGCATATTACCCAAGCTCTTCACTCCTTGTCTAACCAAGAGGTGTGTATGTACCTGTGTTTCTAGATTTCTCACTTTCAAGTCCAGCTCTTAAATTTCAAGTACTTGAACTGAAGATTCCCTCTTTAGTCTAAGTTGCGGGGTTTTGATGGCTGAATCACATTTAGGTTGGCAAACACAGCTGCTACAATGTCAACACAGTTATTTCCTTATGGACATTTTCTTTGGCACTTATGTTAACATGGATGTGCAAACAAATCTTCCTTTCTTCTACCTTTCAATGTAATGTATGAATTGGGAATTAAGGAAACTTTTCTTTTGATTCATCTTTCCATAACAGCAACTTTTTAAGTGATAGCTTCAGATTCTGCCTGCATGTTGGTTGAGCTGAAACCTGAAAAAACTCACAGCAAAAACATGGTAGTATGTGGTGCTGCAGTTGTCATGCAGCACTTGTATTTGACTGCTGTTCTTAGAATGAAGGTGGTAACAATACAAAATAGTAAAGGTAAGAAACTAAACCTTGTTGGTACCAGAGTTTATAACTATGCTGTGTTTACTGCAATGATACCTGTTGGATATCAATAATGATTTTTGTTGCCATTAGAAAAAATGGAAGCATTGGGCTTTCTTGCCGTTCGGTGTATTCTCTGATTAATGTTTTTAGAGTAGAAGCCTGAAATGTTTCCCTGGCTGAATGTAATTGTACTCTTCCCTCATCTTAATTTCTGCTAATTCTGTTATTATAGTGCTCATGATGATACTGTGAAGAGTCTATTATCACAAGTGTCATAACTTTATCCGTTGTGGCAATCACTTAGGTCACTTCTAGGTCACCTCTCTCTGATCTAACTTACGCTGCTTTTTCTTGTGATTTGGAGGCTTTTCCTAGTTGCAGTATATGCATTGTTACTCTTCTGATTCTGTTCCATTTTCATATAATTGCTGGTGAAAATGAATCTCCTGGTCTTAACGGTTCCGGTAAAGAACAACTGTGTGGGTATACTCGATTTGCTTTACATGTTTACTTCTTTCTGCCTAAAGAGTAACCAAAACCATAGGAGACAATTTCTGAACAGCTTGTCAATCATCAACAGAACCCGTGTGCAGGAGACTTTATTCTTCTCAGTCCACAAGCCCATCTGTGTCACTGTTAATTCTGCTTGTTACAGAAGGTTAAGTTCTGCTCTTCAAGTTTTTGTATGAGCAGAGTAGGATATAGGTCTCTGGCACTACTTACTTTCATCTCACCAACCACTCATATTAAAAAGATTTTGTTGCAGTGTCTCCTCCTTCTCCAAGATAATTGCCTTGTCAGTGTGTCTGGAAAAATAGCCTTGAGGAAGGATAGCGAGAGTTTCTTCATACTCTTATTTCCCCAAGTAAAATGTACAATTCTTATTTTTACAGAACTTTACTGCCCTGTCTGCAGTGGCAGCAGATGGCTTTGAAACCAGTCTTGGTAAGTTTTATTGTCAAAAGAGTTCTGCTGCTGCCTCAGGCTGCAAGGCATAATAGCAGCGTCTCCCCTGAACACAATGCAGAACTCGTTTGGCTCATACTGGCACCTGTGACTATGCTGGCTGCAACTGTGTTGCTAGAAGCTTGTATAATAGTATTATAAAATACTGTATTCTGAAGGAGAGTGAATGATGCTATGATTTCTTTCTATATCCCCTGCTTGTGAGAAATAGGAGTGCTGAGATCCTCTAGACAAAACTTTGACAGCATAAACTGTGAATTTAAGTGTAATTTACAATGTAGGAGTGGAGGAGAGAGAAAGTTTCACTATGAATGTGATTCAGTCACTGACCGTCTCGTATACCTTAAAAAAAAAAAAAAAAAAGGAAACAGCAAGTGTCTTTTAATCTTCTGTGGTAGTGCTTGAGCACTTCAAAATAATGAAGTGTAAATCAGCAGCAGCAATGGGAATCCTGAAGACATGCTAGTGACTACCGTCTGCGTACTGGGGAGCTGGTGAAGCTAGCTCCAAAGGATGTGGGCTACTGCATTTCTGCTAGTTTAAGATGACTGTGGTAGGGGTTTGTGGTGGCTTTCTCAAGTTCACTCCCTGATGCCTTGCTGATTGCTGAAGGCAGGCAGGCTGGTACTTGCTGTAGATACCTTTCTACAATTTGGTAACTGTGTAGGGTTTGCTGCCACCCACCCACCCACACGCCCACACCCACCCCTGCAATTGGATGTTCTAAGAACTTGCTTGTCCATTTTTTTAGCAATGGTTTCCCTCCCTCAAAAGAAGCAGGCCACCTGGCATACATTGGGCTATTTGGAGCTGGTATTATTGCTAAAAGATCTTTGTAGGTCTTTGCTTTTTAAATAAGTGATTATGGAACAAAGAAACAAAAAATAATAAGCAAAAGCTGTTCTTAAGACTATGCCTGAATATAAGATTTCTCCCTAACGTGCTTTTTTTTTTTTCCTTGTAAGTGAGGGTGATTAATAAGGCTCTGTGGTCCACCTTGGTGCTCTCATGTCCTGGAAACTTCTCGGAACTGCATCTTACTTGCTGTTACTCTTAATTAGGGTTAGTTAAATTACTCAGAACAGCCATGTTTAGTTTCCTTAAAAGATAACATTCTAATAATGGTTTTGTCACTCGTTAAAGATATGTATCAGGACAGGGCTAGAGGCAGTGTACGCTGAAACACAGGAGGTTCCCTCTAAACATCAGGAAGTATTTTTTTTTTTTTCCTGTGTGACTGAACATTGGCACAGGTTGCCTGGAGATGTTGTGGAGTCTCCCTCCTTGAAGATACTCAAAAGCTGTCTGGATGTGGTCCTGGACAACTGGCTTCAGGTGGCCCTGCTTGAGCAGGGTGGATGGACCAGACGACCTCCAGAGAAACCCTCTGACCTCAACCATTTTGTGATAATTCTACTAGTGTATTTTGAAGTTTAGTGTAGTGCTCTTCAAACTCTGTTAGATCTAGAAATTTTGGAAAAGCTAGTCGGAGTCCTGGTGTTCTTTCCCCATTTTGCCTGGGCCTTAACTGAGTCAATAAGCAACTTTGTGGTTGGGCTACAGGTTATCTTTCATACAGGAGGGTGCAGCCATTGTTGGAATAGGCTTCTTATGGAAGACTGGTGGTGTCTGACAGGATTTGACTTGTAGAAATAGAAGAGAACTTGAATTAATGGGGTTTGATAATTTGTCGATACTGAGGTCAGATAACAAGCAATTTGTATATGAAAAGAGGAGAATCTAGGCTAAATCTAGTCCTGTTGCTGAACTCTAGTAACAACCGTGTTGGGGAAAAAAGAGTTGATATTTCTTGTTGATTTTCTGATTAAGGTCGAACAGTGGAAGGAAAAGAACTTAGGTGTTGGTCTACAGGGCTTTGTCATGTCTTGGCAAGAAAGCTACTGTCTAAGAAGTGAATTCAGTTAGGTATACCCTTACAAGCATCAACAAATACTTATTCACTGAATGAAGTGATGGACTAAGACGTATCATGGGCCCTCATTTGCCTACCACTGTGGTGTCTGTACTGCTGCTAGGCTGAGTGAACACCCGGCTAGATCTGGAGTCCTGAGCTACCTGTTTTGTCATGTTGTTCTTAATCTTCTACCCAAAACACAGATCTAAAGGGAAATGAAGTCTAAAGTTTAGGTGTTGAGCAAAATATTGGGCCAAAGTATTGTGACTGATTCTTGTCTTCCTTAACTGAATGGTACTGGTAATTTTTTTATTTTTTTTTTTTACTGACTGACCTAGCTAGGAAGTAGCAATTCAGAGCTCTTACACTACTGCTGCAGCTGCTGAAATTCAGGAAGTATAAACCCATTCATTCTTTCCTGTTGTTTTGAGAAAAAAAAAAAAAGTGCTATCACTGAGTTCATTTGCAGATTTGTTGCTGTCCTTCAGATCCACCTATCTCATCTACAAGGCACTGAACACAGAAACACTCAGTATTATGATAACCTTATAAACTGTATAAGGCTCACTGAATGTCTCCCAGTGTTCAGAGAATCTCAGACTGTTGAGGAAAGAGAACTTATTGAGGTAGGGAACTGCTATAGTGAATAAATAAAGTTCCTGCCTTTTAGCTGATGTCCAGTTTTTGTTGAAACAAGCTTTTTAACATCCTATTTCTTAAAATAAAAATGCACTGCTGAAATAATGCTGTTTCATTCAATTCACTGAGTAAATATGGAACTTCATTTCAGATTCAGAGATAAAATGTTAGAATTTTCCACAGGGTAGCTGAATCATAGGCTTCTCTCTACACACGTGAGCGCACACACGCTTCATTTTGCAGCTTATTTTTCTATGTGTGATACTATATTGTACTGTACTCTTTGAAGTTCAGCAGGATTGATGCTTCCACTTGAAAATCAACAGCAGAGCTGTTGCCAGGATGTCACTTTGGCAGATGAGACTTATTGTTTGTTTATGTTCTTTTTTTTTAAGAAAAAAAAATATACTGTACTGCTTTCACAAAATGGAGTATTTGATAAGGGTGACTTGTTAATATTTTTTTTCCTTTATTGCAGGAGCACTTAAGTATACAAGGTCAATTTCTTTTTCCATGTCATATGCATGCAATTGCTGGTGTACCGAAGATCCCTTACTAGTGATAGTTTTACATTTTAAAATATCAAATTTCAAGTAATGGGACCCAACTGAGTATTTCTAAATACATACAAGGTCACTGTTTTCATCAGGCAGGCTTTAATAATCTGCTTTTGGTCCTAGTTGGTTAGTTTGATAACCTGAGCAGGGAAGATGCAACTTCCAATTGATTTCTAGCTGTATTGTCAGCCATCTCTGTTTTTAAACAAATGGCTTCCTTAATTTCATAGTAATTCAGTGATAGAACAGCGGTGGTATTTTAGTATCAACAAGTGACTGAGTGTCCTCACTTTGTGAGACACTTGTGGGGCTTGTCTGTGGTTGTGACTGCTTCCTGCTTGGAGGGGCTTGGAAATCTTGGTTTGTGAGGCATGGGTCAGCATTTGAAAACATCCATGTCTTTCTGACTGTGAATGCAGTTTCAGTCGTGATAATCCAGACATAATGAACTACTAAATGTTTTTTGGCAAATGAGCTTGCATTATTTACAATATGATTAGAATGCATGGTTAGCATAAATGCACCCTCTATTCAGTGCAGGATGAGAGTTGTTCGCTTTGGGTTTTCTCAAATTTAAACTGTTTAATAGTAGTTCAGTTTGTAGAGCCCTTCTGCAACAAGGATCATCTTTGCTTGCTGTTTGGTGAATTTTATGTTCTAAAAGTAAAAACAAAAAAAAGTTTCTATCTTGACTATTAGGAAGATGCAATGCCTTTCTCACTTTGGCCTGTCTCCCAGCACACACGTCTTGCAGAATTTGAATTTTTGAGGGATTTTCATTCTTAATATCATTAAGACTGCTCACAGTCTGCAAGTGCATTGCCACTCCATCCACTTTGTGATGGGTGACTTAAGAAGAGAGCAGGTACATTATCAATACAATTGTGTACATTATCAATAAAATCCTATCTTCTATATTAGCCTAGCCTAATGCACTTACAGCTGAGAGAGTGATGTTTGGTAAGGGAAGCAGGGATGGAGGGTAGGAAAACAGATTTTTAAGTATTAGTGTATGTAACTTTCTCAATTCTTATTCTGGTTGACCATACTGCTTTTTTTATTTCCTCATGGTTCTTGTTGGCCCTTGAAAATCATGGGGGTGTTCTGAGTAAATACAGGGGAGTCATCTTACGAAATTGTTTTGCCCAGTCCGTGAATGCCACTGAAACATTTGCATGCAAAAATGTTTCAGTGGCATGTAGGAGGAGTGCGAATGAAAATCACAAGGCATAGATTAGCTAGACTTGTGCTTGGATTGGCTTTGTTGAAGGGAAGAATTGAAGAAAACTGTTCTGATTCCTTGATTCCTCCCTGCACTGAGATTCTGAAACGCTTGTTTCTGTGTATCTGAGTCCCAGAATTGGGGAAGCTGCATTTACTGTCTCTGGAAAGGCATGGACGTGCAAAGTACTGACATCGAACTAAGAATGAAATATCAACAAATTTCAATGTCAAAACTGATGTGGTAGAAGCTACATATGTCTGGTAGCCCAAACGCAGGTTCTAAAAATCAGAGTTTTCTTCATCTGCCACTTTTTGAAATTAGTAGTGCTTTAAAACCAAACCTTTGTTTGCAAAAGAAATCCATATAAGTGAGTAAAGCCTAAGTAATTTCTTCCTATTAATGGAAACTTTAGAGTATTAAGGCACAGTCGGTTTGCAGCCCAGGTTAAATCAGTACAGTAAAGATGATAAATAGTATATAAAGACTTCCTTGCTGAAAGTGGGTATACTGACATACCACAGTCTGGAAGAGAGGTCCTGAATACTCACGTTTAATATCTGCTGCGGTCAATACATTTGTATATTCCCTTTTGTAAAGTGACCAGTCATAACCTTAAGATAGTCAGAACTTTGTCCCCTAGTATCCCACTAACAAATTATTTCAAAACTTCCCTGCTTTGACTAAAACTTTATTGCAGGATTCTGTCTAAATGTATCGACGACCAGTTTGCACACCTGGCTAAAATTGATATTTTCTCTCGGTGTTTATAAAGGCATCTGTGTTCCCTCTGAGTCTGTGTAAACTGGTGAACTGTTTGCTCCGTTCACGTTGGGGAGGCTCCCCCTTTCCCCCCATCAACCTGGGAGACTTGTGTTTAGACTGCAAGAAATACAGAGAATCTTGTGATGTGGCTGACTAGGTATGCTCATGGTATTCACTTTAGGACAACATTCTGCTGTCAGTCTTCCTTGCTTAATATTGCATTGATCTCAGGTGTGTCCTTTGTGCTATTCGTTGTTTCCTGACCACATTAGATGCAGGCAGTGCCTTGCACAATGACTTTTTTTTAATGCTTCCCTATATGTCTCTGTAGGAAATGCCTTACTTCATGTCAAGGATAGCTTTTTTCTTTTTTCAGACCTTCATCAAATTGGTGATGGAGTGAATGTGTAATCAGCTCATGCATGTGAGTACCTTCCCCTCTGTTACTTCCAGCTGTCATAGCAGAACTTCTGCTTGTCTTACTCCTTGGGTCCTGACCTTGCCTCCAGGACAGATGAACTGCATTCCCTGTCACCACTTTCATTCATGTGGTTCCTCTCACCTGCTGGTCTAGTTGTTTGGTGCAATGGAGGTTCCTCTGTGCTTTTTGTCAGCAGTAATTTTTATTAGACGTCTAGGTTGTTTTGCTGCTAGTAAAACTGTTAAATAAAGCTACCCCCAAGATAATTCTTGGCAACCTCTTCTAGTGATCTGTGTCCAGACTGACTTTTTTTTTAAATTGATTTCTGTGGCCAGTTGGTTAGTCACTTTGCTATTCTTCTACTAAGATCATTGCCAGCTTTATTAAATTTTTATGCAGCTGTTGTCAGGTCCAGATGAGATCTACAAATTTTCCTGGTCTTTTTTATTTTTTTTTATACAAAGTTAATCTGCTAGCATTGACTTTGGTATTTCCTTCTGACTATTTGCCTTAATCTGAAATCTTGCTTGTTGCTGATTTCCCTTTCTCCCCTCGCTTCCACTCTAAAGACAGGTATTCTGTTTGCTCTCCTGCCATCAGAGTATGCCTCCCGCTGCTTTTTTGTCTGCTTCAAAAGTACAGATTATATTTTTTAAATGTTTATATTGGCTGGAGGTGAAGTAGGCACAATAACTTAAGAATGCATGAAAGTTTTATTTGCAGCTATATGTACAATTCAATCTGCCTTTTCTTGCAGAAATCTGTAGCAGTGTCATCTGCTTTCCTCAAGTCGTGCTCAAGAAGTTGTTAGTCTTGATTTCATGCTGGTTGTGATAGTTTCCAGGCCTGTTTCATAGCAGATATCCTTTGTTTCCTTACTAAGAAATTTTCACTGCCAGTTACTTCTTCACTTAGCTTCGATGTGTTGTTGAAGAACTTTGGTTTTAGTATATTTTAAATAAAATTTTTGAAAGTTTTAACTTTATTCCTGTACTTCAACATACGAGGTGCAGCTTCCCCTGTCAACTCCTTTCCTGCCTTTTGGGGAGGTGTGGGGAAGCCATTTATCTAGTTAGGGCTTTTTCATCTTGCAAGTTGTGTACTGCACACTGCATTCCATGAGGCATTTCCAGATTAATTTCTGCACATCTAATGAAGCAGCAGCTCAGCATTTTCGATTTAGAGAGTCTGAATTCCTCAGTCTACCTGATTACTTAAACTAGTTCCTTTTGCTTATTACTCATTTGAGTCAGTTAATCTCCTGCAATGCCTGATTCACTGTGATGTTTTTCATTCTAATAAAATCTCTACTAAAGGCTGGTTTCTTGGATTCTGCTACAGTCTCAGCACTCTGAGCAAGGCTTTTTTTTTTTTTTTTTTTTTTTTTGGACCCAGTTGCATTCTGTTTGTTCTTTTGCAGTGATGTATGTGTTGGTGCATTGTTTTTTTTTTTAAATCTATCACAGTCTTAACAGGTGTAGAAGTGTACTGCCCCTGCCTCTACTGGCTTTTCGGAGTAGAGTGTACAGTTCAATGTGTTTAGCTACTAAGACTCTGCTGTCCCTCTGAAATTGTATTTAATTCAAGTTCATCAGTTTTGTAGTATAGTTGTCTTTTTTTTTTTCTTTTTTTTTTTTTTGTAGTACATAGCTACTTCAAAGTCTTTTATCTGGTCATGCTGTTTACCAGGACAGGCTATTTGTCTGCCTGACCCCTGTTCTTTATCAAGGACCCTAGTCTTTTATCAAACAATCTGAGATAAAAGTCCTTCTCAGCTACATCCTCATTTTCCTTTGCTAGTGCAGTGAGGTTAGGTGTGGAAACTGTGTGGGTGCCCAACAACTTTCACTTCTCACTTTCATCTGTAAATCCCTTCTTGGGTGTGTCACCTTGTCCTAGAATGTCAGTGTCCTTGTCTCATGAATAAGAGTCCATCAGCAGAAGAGCCCTGATGAGTGACTCCGAATAGTGTTTCACCCATCTCTATCTCTCTCTCTCTCTCTCCCCCCTTACATTAATACCTCTTCATCAAATCCCTTGAGGTACAACTGGATCAATTGTTTGAAACCCTGCTATATAACTAATCTCCAGATTCTGTCCCTGCCACCTCTGTTCTTTGATGGTAGCTTAAGTGACCTTAAACACCCAGAAAGTGTGTAACTTCAGCAGGGAAATACCTGAAGTACAAGGAGGAAGGCTGATATATGCAAATCACTTGATATGATTGTGAAAGCATTCACTTAAATGTGACTATATATTTTATAAATATATTAAAAAATCTCAAGTTGCATCTGAGTGAATGTATGATTTTTTTTTTAAACTGAAAATATTTATAGGCAATTTTCTTTCCCCATAAAGTTACAGATATAGTAGTAATTGTTGCCAGAGTTTTTCCAGCACTCATTGCTACAGCTAAGGCAATTTTGCAGGCCACCAGATGTAGAGAAAAGAATCTGGTAAATAAATAACTCTGGAATTTGTAGACCTCATAATTATCCACATCTATTTGTTTTTTTCTGCAGGAAACATTCACAGAATAAACTTAATGTGAATAGGTTGCAGCTTCTGCAGGATGGCATGTATTTATTCTGGAGGATGATACGTATTTACTCTGATGGATCTTGTTTTAACATAATTGCTTTTTAAGTAATGCTTCCATGAAAGTTTTGTGAATGTTTAGGCCTCAGCTGTCTTTGACCTGAAGCTGATGATGCTTTTTGGTGTGTGTGGTTTCTGTGTGTAGATGTGACTGAGGAAAAGAAGGGGTTATGCTTATGTAGGTGTTCTAATTTCAGAGAGAAGCATAAAATCTCTCCAGTATTACTGGTGGCAAGAAAACAAATAACTTTTTTTTTTCTGGTCTTCTCTCCTGCTAATCCCCAGATCCAGATTTAGTGGACAGTCAGTAATGGTACATCACTGCATGCTTACTTTCCCAGACTAACACCGTGGTTGCTTTGGCTCGTCTTCCCTGTTCTTCTATCCTTCCACTTGTGCAGGTTTTTCTACTGCTTTCTTAAAAGGCAGGACGTGGTATATCTCTACTCACTGTACCTGACATGATGGTTTTAAATGTGGGGAGAGGGTGAGAGGTGGTTTGGTGCTCGAGGCTTGTGCAGCCATACCTGGCAGGCTGCCCTGCCTGCATCTGGTTGCCACTGCCTGAGGTGGAATAGCCCAGCTAGGAAGAGCCCTGTGGAGTTCTAGGTCACTCAGCTCTCATTCACAAGTTAACACGTAGCATTAAGAGTGTATTTATCTATGGTAGATGCATCGTGTTGTGTGTGTGGGCTTTTTGTTTTGGTTTGTTTTTTTTTTAACATTCATCTGTACTACATAGGCTGTTGTGATCTGGCAGGGTTTTAAAATAAAAATGCTTTCTGTAAGAGTGACACATCTAGTATACAAAGTGCCTGCAGTATTCATCCCTATTTTTGATGCTATTCATCCACACTTCGGTCTGTTAATTCAGAAGAAAGAGTCTTAATGGCAGCGAGTGTCATAATTTTGCACTTTATCAGAAGTGGGTGAATAAAGCCTGTCTACACCTGCACCGACAGTAGGGAGCCTTTTTGTTCTGCAGCAGCTCAGCTAGCAGTGGAACATGGATGACCCACTGCAGAACACTGCATGTCAGGAGGCTTGCTTTAAAATCTCTCTTAAGCAACAGATAGACATAGTTCCTTTAACCTGTTCAATCCAGCCTGGTTTGCACCTCAGAAGTCATTGGTCAGAGGACAGAAAAAACTGTGGCACACTACCTTTGGTCATATTCAGTGTAGTAGGTTCTTCCTGGCAGACAGACCTCCAGCTGCTGCTCCTACAGTGCATGTGCAGCTCTAACACAGGCAAACCTGGCGTCTGAGCTGTTACGTGACATTCAGTAATTCGTATGGTCTGATACTTTCTTTTCCATAAGTAGCATTGTTCTTCTTTTCCCCACTCACCAAAGACAAGGATGAAGAATACCAGAACTGTGAAAAATTAAGAGTTTGGCTCAGTAAAGAAGAAGATGGATGAAAACAGAGAGAAAGTAGTTAGAGGGTACAAGCTGGGTGATGGTTTGGAGAGGAGGGAAGGGAGTTTGCAGTTATGGCCTGAGAGAAGGTGGGCAGACTTGTCATTGCAGCAGTGACTCTTTTAATTTAACTCCCTGAATTGTAGAAATATGGTGGATACTTCCATTACATAGCGACCTCTGAAATGAAGATGAACAGGACTGCTGAATCTGTAGGACACATCTCTAGCTGTCAGCCGAACTTTCTGCCTGAAACCCATTACCAGCTGAGAAAAGGAAATCAAAGCCTGCTACGCAGAACTCTTCCTTAAATCTTTTGAAATCCATATGTGGTATGAGAAGGCAGAAGAGAGAACTTGTTTCATGCCTTTATGGGGGTGCTGCAGCCTGCTGCCATAGCAGATTTTGGACCCCCTTGTGTTGTACCTCATGCCAATACAGCAGCTGCAGGGAAGGGTCAAGCTGTGTGCGTGTTCAGGAGATGTGCTGCTCCTCTTCCTTCTCAGTGGTGCCTGGCTAGGTGGCACAGGAAGGGGTGTGTGGGTACCAGGGTAGATTGCTGGTAAAGGCAACATCTTTACTAGAAACACGGGGAAAGTGAAATTTGGAATGGTTTGCTAATAAAGCAACAAGATGGCTTAGCTTGAAAAGGTGCAGGTATGTGTGCTTCCATTGCCTGCTGGCACTGGAACCAGAGTGACAGGAAAGCGATTGGCCTCTTGAAAATAGGAGTTCTGAAGGAGCGTTGGAGACTTTAATGTAATCATCTTCATGGTTTCCTTCCTGCTTCTCTGTTGTAATGTGCAACTGAGGGTGCCTGTGTGCTTTTTCTAACGGGAAGATTTTTTTTTTCCTCCTTGAAAGACAGAAGAGCTGAGGGGGGGAAGCTATTAAATTCTGAGAGCTATATTTAGCTCAGAGCAATTAAAGCTAGCACTATATAATGACAC
The DNA here is from genome assembly GCF_023634085.1 of Falco cherrug. NCBI lineage: Eukaryota > Metazoa > Chordata > Aves > Falconiformes > Falconidae > Falco > Falco cherrug. The sequence goes on from NC_073700.1 coordinate 110,835,385, forward strand.
TTGTAACTAGCTTATCCATCATGCCAACTATAAGATTTTAATGTTTGGTTTCAGTCAGACTTGGCATTACTTTTAGCTTTTGCTCACATTCATTAAACTCTGAATTTTAGAAGACATCTATTTGTTTGTTTTGGTCAAGTCACTTTCTTACTGTTCCCTGTCATGTTGTTTGATTTTTATTTTTTTTTTTTTTTTGGTATGTATGTAAACCAGCCTAATCCTGTGTAGCTTCTGAAAGGGGTAGTTCTGCTCTACCCTCCTGTCTACAGCTGCCCGATTTGCTCTTTTAATCTCCTATATGCTGGCTGCACATTCATGCAGTGAACTCATTAGTGTGAACTAAAAATCTGACTTTTTTTTTCCTGGTTAGTTATTAATTGGATTAATTTCCTACTCTGTTTCCACTCTCTAGTTGTGGTGTTACTAGTTTTAGTGAGAGTTGCAGCAGAAATAAAGGGCTAACTTTAAGAAGGGAGAAAATGGGCTGGTTGCTCCTCAAGGGCCCGGTTCTGCTTGCTGCAGATTTACACCAAATTACACTCTATTGCCAGATTAGGTCTTTGTTATGCTCCTGGTAGGCATTTCCAGGAGTACTTGGAAGTGTGTAGCTTCTTTGGGACTCATACAGTACAAAACAGCTTAATGAATTGTAGAGTTGTTAAAAGGTCAATTATTGCACATTTGTTCTTTTTCTTTCTTGGGTATTAAATAGCTAATTTTCTCTGTTCTGCATTAAATGAGCGTCCCTCTATGATGCTCACGTGAGCTGTAGTCACCCACTGTGAGATTGTTTGTTGTTCAATTTCTTCTTCTATTCCAAAGTATCAGGCTCTAGGACTTTTCTAACGTTTGTTTGTATGTCTGTACAGGTGTGGATTACTTCTTTATTCTACAGGAACAAAAAATAATAATAGTAAATCAATCAACAGTGCAGTTTAGCTGGTCTGGATTTCCCAGATAAATTTAGAAAGTGTGTACCTGTATTGCAAAATACTCTGAAACAAAATATCATATGGGTACATCCCTATGCTGGCTGATCAGACTAGCTCACTGGAGAGCAGTGGGGACCATGGAAACTTTTTTTGACCAGTAAATTGTGGGCAACATTTCATTTTGGGAGGAGGATCTGCTGTATGTACAAAAATGTGGCAAGATTGTGGAACAATAAAGGCATCAGTTGCCTATATGGGGTGACCAAGTGGCTGATCCAAGCCTCGGCTCCCTGATGGACTTCTCAAATACCTTAAGAAACATCATTCAAAGTTAAGGCCCCTGCGTTTGGTTTGTCTTGGGTGGCATGGAGTTCATGAATTCTGCAGTTGTGAAGACAACACTGAACTCTTACACAGGGGGCTGCATAATAAAGTGGAAAGTTCTAGATATTGTTTTGGGTAACTCTTAGCTAAATAAAGGCTTTGAGATGGAAATGGTAGAAATAGCAGCTCCCCTTTCCAGTCCCCTGACCTGTGGGGTTGCTGCAAATGTCTGACCTTGTGGGCTGTGTTGAAAAGCCCAGTTATTTCTCTTGCTTTTTTGGGATATTTTTTATTTATTTAGGCCATCGCATGTTTTGGAGGTCAGTGCAGAACTGCTGATGGCCTGATGTGCCTAGTGAGGGAGACGGCTTAGGTTGTGCCTCCTTGTATCTGTTGCTTTCCTTTGGGGTCCCCCTAGGGTCCCTGCTATTTCAATGTGATATGTAATATGCTTCTGGTAACTAACATAATTGTCTGTTACCTATATCAGCTAATTTTTATTCCTATTTCTCTTACATGCAAGCAACACAAAGAATTAAAGGCACTATTTTTTCAGACCTAGGTATTTTTATTTATTTTTTTGAAAGACTTACCATAAGGTAATGTTGTTGCCTTAACCGTGAGAAGTTTTTGGTATATGATTAGTTGGAAGTTTCAGGTGTAGAGCAGCTTAATTTTTGAGTTACTGGGAGAAACACCTGCCATAGATCTGGGAAAGTCTGAGTAATAAAATCATAAAGCTGGCTCATCACTTAAATATGTCATTATTTCAGCTGCATCTGCCCTCTGCATGCTCATACAAGCTAAAAAAGTCAATAGACTCTTGTATTAATACCTATTTTAGGTCTCTAATCTTAAAAGGCAGCACAAATGAAAGAACCTTAGATTAATCTAAAATATCAAAGTTAACATGTGAAGTGTTCTTTCTTACTCTAGTTTTAAAGACTTCTGCCCTTAATATTTGGGTTATTAAAAATACGCAAGTTTATACATTAAAAAAACTAATCCTAAAATTAAATCACAGATGTTTAGACTCCAAACCAGCTGGGGCAGTAGCATTTTCAGGAATGTAACACATAGAAGCAGCAAGGAATTGAGTGTAAACATGAAATTAGAAATGATTAATTGTAGACAAGTGATACAAGAAGACAGAGGAATTGCTTAAAACTCGGCTCAGTGAGTTGAGAACGGGGAAAAAGATTTATTTTCTTTGGAAAACATGCTAACACTTTAACAATAATATTCAGTAAGGGTAGTAATGTAAATAAGAAATTCAGAAGAATTTAGTTCATTACTGAAATGAAGCTGTGTGGTCTATTGAGAACAGATAGAAATAATAACTAAGAAAAAATAAATTGTAACAGTGGATACTGGTTTTGAATCTAGGGTACAAATAATTGGAAGACTTCTGTTTTTCATATTGATTTTGATGAAAGCTGGGGAAAGCCTTGGAGCACTGGAGGAAGCTTAATGATGTGCTAGTTTTTATAAACAGTAAATGATACGTGGTGCCCAGACACTGGTTACTCTGGTATTGATTACAGCCTTTTGGAGCTGCATCAAGCTGATATGTGACCTGACTCGGTGGAACAGAAATTCAAATCTAATCATTGGAATGAAGAACCGTATGGTCTATGAATATAGAGACTAAACCATTGATCCTTTTTAGCTCAAATAAAGCACGTCAATGCTTAATTGTATGTCTAGAAGAACTGAAGGACGTAGCAAGGAAATGGAATAGGTAAACCTGAAGTTGTGCTAATGTAACCTTATATTCTGCTGAGATGAGGGTAATTCTTCAAAAATACCACAAAGCTGTGTTACTTTGTCATATGTGATTTCTGTTTGGTAGTATTCATATTGTACAGAGAAGTTCTGCAGGCTGCTAAAACCGTAAGGCTGGATTGTCTTCAGAAAAAGTGCATTTTGACTAAATATTAAAACTGCGTGTTTAGTGCTTCAAAGCAACAATTGAATAGTGGTATGAGTTTGTCAGAGTAGTAACCCTGGCATCTTTCTGTACAGGATTATTCTGTGTCTTTTCTTTGTACTGACAAGATGTTTGTTTGAGTGGGTTCCCTACACCCTCAGCAGAGTTACACACTTGTGAAGAATTCTGGATCCTTGGGGCAAGAAAGATTTCTGTTAAAAAATGCATTGCTCTGTTAGTGTGTTACTAGACTGAAACTTAGTTGCTTAGTTATATAGGAGAATGTTACTAACCTGAACTTCTAATATGTATGTTTCAGGAAAGGAAGATGTAGCTGCAGGTTCTGTATTTTAGGGAAGTAATTTTTGGGGGTGGAACACATGAAAAAACAAGGTAGAAAATTTTCCAGATACTCGTATGTTGTACTCCTTGCTTTGTGTGCTTCCCAGGTATGAAAGGACAATGCAGCAGGAAGTTTTATTTCTCATCTGACTTTCTTTTTTTGTTTTTCAGATCCAGCGCAAGACTCCTGTGAGCTTGCCACATCTTGCCTAATGGAATTGCTCAGACTTTCACTGCTGTAAAGGAGGAGGAGATTTAGATTCTTCATAGTTGGCACTGAAAGACTACCCACTTACTGTAAGTTGGTCTGCCTTATATCATGGATGTGGTGCCCTCCCTATAGGAAAGCAGAAATTAAATTTATGTGGAGCCTGTTTTGCCCTAGAGGGGCAGCTGATGAAAGAAGCTGTGTAAGAAGCTGCTTGCCATGAAGAATCACTCCATCAATGGAGAATGGGAGAGGACTGCAGTGTAGCTGGCATAGAGGCAGTACTTCAGCCCCCTTTTGGGATGATACATTGTGCTTAATTGCATGTGTAGAATAATTGAAGAACCTAGCAAAGAAATCGAATAGGTAAACCTGAAGTTGTGCTAATGTAACCTTGTATTCTGCTGAGATAAGGGTAATTGTTCAAAATACCTCAGAACTGTGTTATTTTTAAGGGAACTGGAAAAACTATTTGTTGGGTTGTACGGTTTCCCTTTAATCTTAGGCTTTGGGGTTTCCACTGGTCACCTACCAGGAAAGGATTCTCACCCATTGCGCTCTTTGTGGTTTGTGTCTCATTCTGAAATGCTCTGTATAGACTGCAGCCAAAGATAGGCTTTTGGCAAGGTTGAGATTGTTACCAGTGATATTGAGAAACTGTGTGTGTTGCTGGCGGGCATGTTTTTTGCCCGAGTGTTCGCTAATTGTGAGATTTATCATTAAAATAAAATTGTGTCCCAAGTCATATTGCCAATTATGGCACTTGTGGTGTTTTACCTTCTCTGATAGCATGTCAAAGTACTCACGGTGCATCCTGAATACTTAATAATTTATATTTTGGGGTAGGGACATTGATAATGTACTTGAGCTTCCCGGCTAGCTGCTTGTGCTACATTTTAACATTTTTTTTAACATATTCTTGGCCTTTGTAACCTATAGGCATTAAATTAGTATTATGGGGCACATAGGACAGGTGTGATGATCTAAGTCTTACATGCATATAATTTACATATTTGTTTGCGGTTGTGAAAGGCTAGATGTTCTGAATTGTGCAGTTCTTGCAGTGCTGTGATTGTATATAAACTAATGTCTTGAAATTAGTGTTAACGGGCCTACGTGGATCTTTTACCTGTAAAGCAGAATATAGCACTGCTGTTCTGCACTGATTTCCCATTATACTCACATCTGTATGTGTGTAGGCTTAGTCACTGCTTTAAGCTTGGCAAATTCTTTTAGACTAAATCTCTCACAGTTTCTGTGTGAGCATGTAAAAGGTATCGCTAGCTGTATATTGCCCAGCAGGACTTCCTTTCCTCTGGAAAGCTGGAGATGAGTCATGAAAACTGAAGTATGTAGCAGGCACAAGGGTTGAGTCTTTGCTAGATGTGGATGCTGTAAAGCACAGTAATGTCCATGTGTGTTTTCAGCTTCTACAGATTAGCAGCTGAAAAAGAGTTGGAGGAGGAGACCAAAGACTGGAAAATACTTGGTTTGTTTATTTTGGTAGGTACTGCCGTACTGCTACAATGGGCTCTCTCTGGGAGGTGCCCTATTGCTATAGGATCCTTTTACCTATGCAGATAGCAGAGTTTATCAAACACAATTACAAAACAGTTAGCTGTTTGTATTGGGAAGTTTTATGTTTAAGTAGCAAAGCAATGTTTTATGCTTGTCTAATGACTTTCAAAAAAGTTTCAGTGTACCTGGCAGAAATTAATATAGACCTGCCCTGTCCCAGTGTGCAACGTGGTTATTTTATTTGCGGGGGGGTTCCTGTGGAACAGATATATTCATGACTGCACGTGGAGTCATGCAGGAAACCTGTGAAAAAGTCAGGGCAAGACCTCACTGCTTTATCCTAATCTTTCCAGTGCAAGAATGCTGTCCATTGAAAGACAGTTTTGATAGTTGCTGAAAGGAAGGGTGGTAGATCTACAGGGGTAAAAATACTAACGAGTTTGAACAGTTATAGAAAGGGAATGTTTTGTTGCTCCTCCAATAGCTGTAGCAGAAGGCTGCAATGAGTACTGGTATTTATCTTAACAATAATATTTTTGTTTTCATACTGATGTAGTACCATCCTGTTGGCATATATTCTTGGAATGCATTAATTTGTAATACCCTTTTTCTGAGATACATTAAATCTCACATGGTGTAATTTCACTGAATAGCTCTATGCCTTTGGAAGAGGAAAAAACCGGTACTTGGTGCTCAAAGTGAATTCACCTTAAAGTTATCTTAAATATGTTTTCACACAGTTGAAAACTGAACCTGTGGCTCTTACAGAAGCAGTTTCCATGTATTACTGACCCTTCGGAGGAATTTTTTACTGCTGTCTTGGATGTAGGAAAAAACAATGAAGGAAGTGATCCTCAATCATAAATTTTATTAAGAAACTTCATGGAGCCCCTGTGTATTCCTTTGTTTGTATTTTGTCTCAGTTTTGCCAACCTAAAATTCCTAGCTTAGTTTTTCAGTATAAATATTATGTACATCTCTCACTTGGACCACTGACATAGTAAATCTTACGAAAGGTATTTAATTTTACTTTGTCAGGTGAATATTGACAGAAGAGTTGAGAATATTGACAGCTCGACTGCTGGCTCTTTGCTAACTGTCTTATATGAGAAGCTCTTTGTACAGATATAAATTCTGTGCTAAAATGTGCCATTTGCCATTTAGTGCTTCTTTCAAAGGAAACTGAGGTCAAATTTCAGTGTGCATGTATCTGTAAATGCAAGAATAACCAGTGTGCACAACCCTAGCTGCTCTTTGTGTGCAAGCTCATGTCTATGAGTTTAAGCTACTTCTCCCAGATGAATTCCAATGTGTTTCTTGTGGATTTAGTTATGAACACTTGCACTAACTTGTTCAATGGCTAGTAGCATAGGTAGATGATGTTCCTGCAAAAAAAGTGGAGTAGGGGAGAAAAAGGAAGTTTGTCAACTTATTGTCTTACTAGTTGCTATTGATACAGATTAATTTTATGTTATTGTTTAAGACTAAAATAAACTATACATATGAGCATCAGGATGGGCATCTATGGGAAGGGAGGTGTGAAGAAGCAGGATAACTTGACCTCATAAGAGCATAATTTGTAACTTTTAGTTTCGATCATAGGTACTTTAGTCTTAAACAGATAAAACCTGGTTAGACAGAGGAGCTGTTTGAAACTGGACTGCTGATTCAGTATGATTACAGAACAAAGTCATTTTTAGAGTTTGTGTCAGTAAAATTAAATGTGTTTTGAAACTATGAAAAGGTGGATCAAATGTACAGGCACAGTTTCGTTAATACAGCATTGTAAATCAGTCATAGCTTAAATGCATCTTTTAGGGCAAGTTGTCACCGGTAAATGCCAAACTTGTCAGGCTGATGTTGGGCTTGAAGTGGTGTGAAAAGGTTGTGAACTCCTTGGTCCTGTGGTGTCAAGGCCACAGACTGATCCCCCTGCAGTAGGAACACTGTTTGCCTCAGACATGGTAATTCAGATCTTTTTAATAGTTACTGCTTCCTACCTTGGGAGAGACTATGAACTCACGCGCTTAAAATAGGTAATTAGCGTAACCAAAAGTGACTTAGATCATGAATCTAGATCATGAGATCGTTATCAAGAGAAGACCATGAATCTTGTTTCCTGTTAATCAAATTTTTGATTCCTTACACAGAGGAAAGTAGCAACTGCTATGTGTCTCATTGTTCCAGAGACAACCAGGATAGCCACCCTGCGTTTTGGCAACAGGAACAAATTGCCTTCTTACTAGCACTACAAGGAGAATTATGCAAAGTGAGGTTCTGCATTTTGCTTCCAGAAAGTAATATAGGTAGTGCAGATTCTTACCACTGAAAATGTTTTCATTGCATTCTCACTGAGCAGGAGCACATGCTTTTCATCAGAATGTCATGAACTCAGTCAGTCCTCTGATGTAAATCAGTTTTGTGCTTGGAAAAGCCATGAAAACTTCCCCCTCATTTTAAGAGTAGCTCTAAGATACTGTCTCTGTCTTTTGGTTTGTGTTTGAACCTATGTTTCCATCAGCCGTATCTTTCTAAAAAAAATTGGGTAACTTTTTCTTTCCTTATGTAAACTCTGGTAAGTTGTTTATTTGTCCACTAGGAGGAGAATGAAAAGAATGTTTCATATACATCAGAAGGCAGAAGATTTGTCACATTTCAAGGGTGCCCTTAGAAATTTATTTATTACGAGCTTCAAAGCCCCTTGCTTTCCAGCTGTGCAACAGCAAAGGTTTTGCATGCAAGCTAATGGCATGAGAGGGGAAAAGAAGGCTGCAGTTGTTGGTGGACTTCTTTAGTAGTGTGGCAATGAGAATGTGGGACTGAATCTTCAATCTTGGCATGTGTAATAGTCAATGAGATATGTTTTTGGCCTCTAGTGACTCTTTTGCTCATTCACTGACTCCTAGTTTAAACGCCTTTTACTCCCATGTGCTTTTGCAAAAAGGTCATATCCTCATTTTAATTCATAAGGCAAGTTCTTTTAGCAGTAAGTATTTGAAGAAAAATAAACCCTATATTGTTACTTTAGGTTAGCAGAGGTTTCCTGTGCTAAGCAGAGAAATATGATGATTAAACTAGGTACTTTTCAAGAAGAAATAAAGTTTACTCAATCTTTAAAGTAATATGTTAACAGTATAGTTTTTTAAAGACACCTGTGTAAAGTTCACAATCACTGTGCTTCTGTAGTAATGTGTGTTAATCTTGTTTTATCCTCAGTTGTTGGTCCAAGTGTGTAATCAGTTGAGGATTTTTTTTGTTGCAAATCTTATCAAAGCATATATAAGGAATGGAAAAAGGTCAAACCTGACCAAAGATAATTATCAATGGTGATTAATAAATAGAAATATATTTAGGAAAATGAAACACTTGCAGTATTTGTTTAATAAGATTTTTTTAAAAAAACTTAGACTTCTATGCATGTGCCACAGGGGAGAGAACATCTACTATGGAGACACATGCTTTTTAGTTACAAAACCATAGCAAGAACATTTGAGAAGAAAAATACGTTCTCCTGTCAGCTGAAATTATGTTGGAAGAACATTAAGATTCTGGCAGAAGACCAGGCACAGTCTTATCTGGTAGGGAGTAAAACATGCTGGCTGGTAACTTCCAGGCGTGATAGCGAGCATCAGAGCAATATAGTATAAAATTATTATTAAAAACTTCAAGAAGATTTCAATGCAGCAGCATGTTTTACTGTAATTTTCGCTGACCTTCCCTTCTGTCCGGGTGAATTCTGTGCCTCCCTGTCTCCTAGAGGAGACCTGGGCTCTGCTACTGTATCTTTGGAGGCTGGCAAGTTATTAAAAAAAAAAAGGGAAAACTTCTTGATCTAAGACCAGATTTCATATGATGCCTTACCTTAAAAAATAATAAAAAGATTCTTTATACTCACCACCCCCCAGTTTTTGTCCGTGTATATATTTTTCCCCAGGAGTGTTTTCAGTACTTAAATATCTGAACAATTTGACAGCTGTCCACAGGTGTGTTTGAACGTACTGCAAGTAGTAGCTTATTTTAAGCAGCAGGAATTGTGCTTTCAGAAAAATAAAAGAAATTATTATTCTACTTTAAAAGTGTAATACTAGATGATTAGTGACAATGTTAGTACTAGAAAATTGTCCTTCTGTAGTGCAGCAGGTGTTTGGAAATGCTAACAAGCTGTCAGGTGCTACAAAAATGAAATAATTTTAATTCTTGGGGGCTCTTACATTAGCTAAAAGGTAATGCTGTCAGCTACAATCATAGTCCAGAGACAGCAGTGCTGACTGTGTTGGCAGTGAAAAAGCTGCATGTTTTTTCTGGTTGAGAGACATCGATAGAATTTGGTGTTGCTGCTGAGAAGGATAAGGAGAACTGCAAAAGTGCCCTGTTCCTTTACGTGTAATTTTAAGGCAGCTCTTATTGAGCAGCAACTCTTTGCTTCTAAAGGTTGAAACCATTTGCTAATGCAGTTTTTAACATTAATGCTGGGCCGCTCCTTACCTGCTGCTTTTATTTTTGTCATAGCTGAACAAAATGATATTAACAAGTGGTTGGCAAGGTAAAAGGTGTTCTAACGTATGCTACTTTATAGTTTTACCTGTAACACCTTCCAGCATCTGACCAGCAGCTTTGAGAGAAAACATTTGGTTCAGGAGAAATGGAAAAAGCATTCATCGTTTAGGTCAAGCTCTGGGACTCTGAAGGAAACTGGATGGAGAGAGACAGGCTGCAAAGTTAAGAACTGAAAAGTTCAGTGGATTTTGATTTGCCATAAGCGTAGTATAAACTTGCAAGTTTTCTGTGCCTTTGGCTTTTATAGCAAGTAAACTTCTGACTAAATTTAGCATGTTGTAATGAAATGGGGATTCAAAAATATAAACAAAGCAGACTGATTTCCCTACCCATAAAGAAGAAACATGCTATATATCTCTGTGGACATGTAAATTAAGGTGATACTGGGAAAATGACAAGTATCCCTAAATCCAGAATAATTCATCTTTTGTTTGCTTTAATCGTTTTTGTATGTTTGCTTTTTATGAAGATATGGAAAGACTGATTCTCATTAAAACACAATGAACTATATGTGGATATTTGGTAATAAACTTAGCTTGGCAAAACAAAGTACTTTCACAGACAGCTGTACATATTTGCTTCATTAATTAAGAATTTATGTAGCATTGCATATGTCTAATTCTGATTCTTAGCTTTACACTTTATTACTCTTGGAATGGTAAGTAAGATCATATTCTGTATGTAATCTGTGGTAAGCTGTATTTCCACTGAAATTGGTTAAAATACTGAAAAAGAAGTTTTAAACACTAAATTTTAAAATATGCAACATAAGACTAATTTACTAAATCAGAAATGCACAATTGTACCACTGTACTGATTTGTTTCTGGTTGTACTTAAGCAGTGTAAAAGCTGTTCCCTTCCAGAGTTTGTTGGTATTTTGCTAATTTATTAGGTGAAGAATAAGCAATATTTTCAGTTCCCAATTGCCTTCCCTCCTCTGAATGAGCAATAGACAACACATAAACCTAGGCAGCATACATTACCTGAAGATGACGTTGGTCTAAAATATACTTTTTGTATATTTTAGACTTTTGCTATAAAAGGTCATGTTAAGTTTCCAGAGCAGCCTGGATTCCAAGTGAGTGATTGACAGCTCTTTCTAATCTCATGGTTAGAGTCCCCTTAAAACCTTCTATTTAAGCATATGCTACTTCAATTTGCTTTTTCAGCTTAAATCATATTTAGTAGACTATCATCAGGCAGTGTAATCATAATTCAGAAATAAAATTTCAAAGTTAAACATTTTGACAAGATTATGTTTTATTTTTGTTTTATGATTTTATGATTATTTTATGATCATCTTTCAGGCTGTTCAGAATGACCACAGTTTCAGTTTTTCTAATGTTCTGTCATCTCCTTCCTTTCTGTTCTTCTAATGGGAAAGACAACAGATCATAAAATATGCGAAAGCTTTAACTGCCGCATCCTAAATAACAATCAGATAGTAATTCACTTTCAATAACGCATTTTACAAGGAGTAACTACCAAAGACTTCTAAATTAAATTCAGTTTCTGCTCTGCAGTGTTACAGTTTGGAAAAGAGATTAATGGATAAAATGGGTTCTTTAAGTAAACATAAAGGAATGAAAACGTAAATAAAAGTGAGGTTTTTTTCTACTGCAGACCAGTGAGGTTTTTTTCTACTGCAGACCACTGAGCTTGGAGAATTTCTGGCACATATGCTGTATCTTTACTGTATGACCAATTATCAAAGCATGCACGACTGATAAAGGTTTTTGCTTGATTTGGTTTTCTTATAAATCAGTCCTTGACAGCATGCACTTTCCTTTCTTTCATGCGTTGTTGTTGGAGGATGTATTGGAGAGAAGAAATGGGAGGTCAGCAGTGGGTGAGGGAGAACTGTGGCTGGCTGTAAGAAATGGGGGTGCGGGTGGGTTACTGCATTAAATCATCTTCTTGTCTTTGTGCAGCAGGGGCTCTCCTATAGAAGTAGGCTGTATTGAGCGATTTTCCAGATAAATACTTGGATGTATCAAATTTGGAGACAAAGCTTCTTTCCTTACTAGCTCAAATGGTGCTGGGAGGTGGCTGAATAGTGAGAGTTCACTTGCCTGTTTTCAGTAACCCCTTGACCAGAAATTCTAAAGTTTTTAAAGTCTAAATGTAAAATTATTCTTCCCTCAGGCCATAATTCATGCTGTTGCTTAGACAATGAATCTAGAAGGCTGTTTGTTCTATCTGGCCAAAATGTAGCTTGTGCTTCACCTTTAAAATTGTTGCATGCATATGATTTATGTTTGGGGTTTGGTGTTTTTTTTCAGTACCATACACTTAACAAGAAAATGTAAAAGGAACAACTAATTAAGAGGTGGTAGCTAAGTAACAGCTGTTAAGAGCATGATTCAGCATCTCACCCTGCAACTATCTCCCCCTGCAAGTTTTGAGGTTTTGATCTACCCTGTGTTTGCAGACTCCTTGGTGAAGGAATGCTGGTGACCAGGGTACCGGGGATGCTGTGATGGATGTTGTGGTGGGTTGACCCTGGCTGGACACCAGCTGCCCACCAAAGCTGCTCTACCACTTCCCTCCTCAGCTGGACAGGGGAGAGAAAATACAATGAAAAGCCTGTGGGTTGAGATAAGGGCAGGGAGGTCACTCAGCAATTACTATCACGGGCAAAACAGACTCAGCTCAGGGAAATTAGTTCAATTTATTGCCAATCAAATCAGGGTAGGGTAATGAGAAACAAAAAATCAATCTTGAAACACCTTCCCCACCCCTCCCTTCTTCCCGAATCCTCCGCCGCCTCCCCCACAGCAGCAGAGGGAAGGGGGTTGCTGTCAGCTCATCACTTGTGGTCTCTGCCGCTCCTTCCCCCCCAGGGGGAGGGCTCCTCATACTCTTCCTCTGCTCCAGCCTGGGGTCCCTCCCACAGGAGACAGTCCTCCATGGACTTCTTCAACATAAGTCCTTCCCACAGGCTGCAGTTCTTAAACTGTTCCAGCATGGGTCCCTTCCATGGGGCGCAGTCCTTCAAGGAAGGACTGCTCCGGCATGGGTGCCCTGTGGGGTCACAAGTCCTGCCAGCAAACCTGCTCCAGTGTGGGCTTCTCTCTTTCCATGGGTCCTGCCGGGAGCCTGCTCCGGCACAGCTTCCCCCAGATCACAGCCTCCTTTGGGCACCTCCCCATGCTCTGGTGCGGGTCCTCCATGGGCTGCAGGTGGGTATCTGCTCCACCACGGACCTCCATGAGCTGCAGGAGAACAGCCTGCCTCACAGGGGTCTTCACCAGGGGCTGCAGGGGAAGCCCTGCTCCGACACCAGGAGCACCTCCTCCCCCTCCTTCTTCACTGACCCTGGTGTCTGCAGAGCTCTTGCTCTCACATATTCTCACTCCTTTTTCCAGCTGCAGTTGCAGTCATGCAGTAAATTCCCTCCCTTATCACAGAGGTGGTACTACTGTCGTGAATGGGCTTGGGCTTGGTCAGCGATGGGTCTGTCTTGGAGCCAGCTGGTATTGGCTCTGTTGGACACAGGGGAAGCTTCTAGCAGCTTCTCACAGAAGCCACACCTGTAGCCTCCCTTGCCATGCAAGCCCTATACAGATGTACTTTGTGCTTCTCTATACCTGCCTCTGGCACTGGCCAGTACCAAATGCCATAGAAGAAAGTGCATCAGTCCTCATCCTGAATAGTTATAAAGCATTTGGTTTTTTTCAGACCCTTCTTATGGTCTTCATCCGGGTGATACAATCTGGTGTGAAAAAGGCTGTCTTTGAATTACTTTTTTCAAGTTCATAGAAATTGCACATCCTATTCCAGAAAGTGTATACACAAAGCCAAATAAATTTATATTATAGGACTTGACTTTGGGATATATTTGGCAAAAAAAGCCTGTTTTCAAGGCTGGTATACGCAATTTCTACCAGCAACAGTTGCCATGACTTAATGTATCATCAACTTGAATAATAATACTCATTTAATTTAAAAAGTTAAACTACAAAAAAGAGAATCCCTAAACACTCAAGCTATACGGACTGTAACAAACTGTAGCAGCTGCAATCACAAACAAACAAACTTGGCCCTTGAAATGAAAGGGGGAGGAAAAATAAACACCTGCCCCCAGTGAAGTAGCTTTACACTGTATCATTAAAGCTCACTTGAAAAAATCAAGATGTCTTGTTCAAAACACTGGCAATGAGAAACTTCATTTTTTATTTAAGGCTGTTCTTTTCCCACCCCCAGAAATGCCTGCAAGTTCTCACTGGTTTTTGCTGTGTAATTCTCAAGTTTGTTTTCTCCCTGCAGTTATATTTCTTATGGAATATTTTTTAACAATATCACAGAAGTATTTGTCAAAAGAAGAAACACATGACATTCCTAAATGCTGAGTATCTTTCAGATTGTCAGTATGTCAAAACAGTATAACTGAAATGAGCCATGCTTTAGTAAAAGTGGATGTAGTGGTAGGAGAACGGTACCATGCGTCTATAGTCATCATCTCTGCATGGCAGTGGGAAGTACAGAGGACAGTGACTACAGGCTTTGGAGAAATGCAAGGAATGAAAGAAAGAAAGGAGTGATAAGAATTTCTTACAACTTTATCTTTCTGCACTTAAAATCAGATATTTGGCTTTGTATAATGCATATATTTTTCAAAGCAGAAGTAGATGTTTTCAAATCACGAACAGATTTCAGGGTTCTGTAAATCTTATCAGGGCAAAAATCTTATTTCTAAATGCATTGTGTTTTGTTCCTGTCAGTGTTGTCCTGCCTCTTTTATATGTTTGAAAAAGCAAATTTGAAGATTTTGATACTGAAAGGGTCAGTCTCACCCCATTAAGACTGAAATGAAACTCAAGGTAAATGACTTTCAGAGTTTTCTTTTTTTCCTTCAAGTTCTAATGGAGGAAGGTATAAATAGCTCTGCAGAGTTATGTTGGTCAAGCCACAGATTATTTAGTGTGCATCTGTTTAGGCAGATTTGAATATTTTGGGATTTATCTTGTTAGCATCTTCAGACTTGGTTAATTCATGACTAGCAGCACAGAATTCGAGGAACACTTCTGAAGTGGGATCTTTGGCTATAAGCTGGAGGCCTTTTAATAGTGGCTTGCAAAGGATAATGAACCACTAACACTGTCTTTTGCCTGGATATCTGGCTGTGTGTGGGATGCTCCAGCTGTACTGTTAGCATCATCACCTGTGGGAAGATAAATTCATGTTTCTCAGTTCCATAACTACACATCTCATTTTATTTAACTTATAGCCCAGAAGTCAGATCACAACATGCTAGATACAATGTATGCATTTCAATCACAAGGGCATTGTCACAGAAAACAAGAAATGTGCACATTAAGACTTGATTAAAAAAAAGATCATTAGCACATAGGTAATAGCATCACTGCAGGTATATGTATGGAAAGCATGTATATAAATATGCACAGACTTTATATAGGTATTGGAAATAAAGTAGCTTAATGACCAGCAGGAATTGTGGGGTTTGCTGTGGAAGGTGCTGCAGAAGTTCTTGGCCTGATAAATGGAATATTGCTGCCGAAGGTGTGTTTGGTAGGCAGCAAGGCTGCGATCCACCTGAGTGTCCCAGGCAGGTGGCACACGGACGGATCTGAGTACAGTGGCCAGCTCAGAAAGCCCAAGTGATGCAGATGTTGAGTGAAATGTAGACTCCGCAGCTCCTCAGAGCTAGGGGGCTTCTGCCTTAGCTTCCAAATACGCTCTGTCATGAGGCTAGTGTAATCTAATAGGCAATGACCTTTAATTGTCCTTCAGCCTGGCAGCATCAGGCCACAACTGCCACCATTTATTAGAAAAAATTCTGTCATTAAGCTGGGGTCTGAGAACAACAGGTAACATGTTATTAAGTGCAGGGTAGGGAAGATTTACCTTCCTTTAGAAAGAATATTTTAATTTTTAAAATATATTATATGTATAAAATATTAATTTTATTATATTATAAATATAATATTATTTTATATACATCACAAAAGTAATTACATTTCTGCATACATTTGTATTGCAGAGTACTCTGAAATGATTGTGAAAACCAGCGTTGCTGTTACATGTTTATTTCTGTTAGCAGTGGTGCACGAGTCCTGATTCAGGATGTTACAGGGAAGATCAAACGGAAGGCTGTTCAGTGGTTTTGGATAAATCGTAGCAACCTGATTTGGACTGTTTGTTTCCACATGATTAATTTAATTTGCTACCTGTGAAATACTCTGTTTCTGTGCATGTGGACATAAAGACTGTTTACTCTTAAGTGGATGTTGTTGAAATAATATCTTGCTGCTTGCTCAGCTGAAGAAAAGTCAGGCCTGCAGCATCCCTGAAAATGGTTCTGAATATAAAAAAGCCAGTGGTTGATTATGTACAAAATGTTAATTGTCGCTCTGCTCTGTTCAGACATAACTAATGTGTGACTTAATTTAGATACATTAGCTGAGAATCATTACATTCACATGGGAAGAAATGCATTTGTCACATGTATTTACTTTCTCATGCTTAATGCATAACGTCCAGCTTGACAATTCCTCCACTTGTTGGTGAGTTTAAGCCTCTTAAATTTGCTGTATAAGGTGGTTAAGCTGCTGGTTTTAACTTCCAAATGCCTCATGCTTTTTCCATGTCCTCGTCTAGCTCTAGGAAATTATTCCAGGCACAGAGAGTGGGTCAGGGAGGAAGATGGAGAGATGGAGCTGCGAGTGTACAAACTGGCAACAGATGTTCTGTTCAAGCAGTTTGTGGAATCCCCAGGCAAAATTAATACTAAATCAGATCCCTCTTCACAAGGCAGCAAAACCAGTGCATCACAGCGTTTGCTAGAAGCTCTAATTATTTTAAAATACTGTATGCTGGAATTGTATGGACAGCCCACAAGAGCAAATGATAGACTTTTCAAAGTGAGTTGCTGGATGCCATGGGGAGTAAAGGCAAATTTACATCTCATTTTTGGGAATTATACTGAATTTTTGCATAGGTTGGTGGTTGGTCGAGATTTGCATTTCTGGGAATGCTATATAACTTATATATGTATGTATTATATATTAGATATGTATATATAATTTATGCAAAAGCAAAATGTGACATGTGAAAGCTTTTAATGCAGTTTTGGGTCAGTCTAAATGAACTGTGCTTTAGGGTAGGTGTTTTGGGAAGCAGGAGGATGCAGGCAGCTTTCACTGGATGCTATTGAGAGCCTGGTATATGGCTCCCATTTGTTCCACTTTCAAAATCTTTGTTCAGAAAGCTAATAGTGCTGGATGGAGAGAAACATAAGGAGACAGATCAGAATCTTTTTCTCCAAGTAATTCAATAACTTTTTTTTACTTGATACAAATATAAATTATTTGGATTTTGATGTGTGGGCTTCCTAAATGAACTGGCATGACCAAAATGAAGAGCTGTAATACAACACGAGGTGCTCAAGAAATATGTTGTGTTGTACCGTACTCTGTATTTCTTGAATTTCACCTTTTAAAAGTATGATACCCATTCAGCATGATAAGCGATCTATTCCTGAAATCACCTCTCCTGGTGATGCGAACGATACTGGAGCGTGACAAGAAATCCTGCTTGTTTTGTCACTGTATTTTATTTTAGAATTTGGTTACTGACTTGAAGCAATGATCACCTTTGCTGTTCATCTGCCTAACCAGGATTATAAAATCACACTAGAGAACAATCTTTCAACATCTCACTCTGGGAACAATGTGGGAGTAGCTTCAACAACAACAATTTTATGATTTTCCCAATTAGCGTGAGTTTTCTACTCTGGAAGATCATTATAATGAGACACATCAGAGGGCTTGTCCTTCAGTTAAAAAAGAAACTAGTCCATTAGTTTTGTTAGGCAACCAGATACTTGTGGGGCTCTTCTTGACATCTTCATGTTGCTAACCATGAAATGCTGCTCATAAGTTTAATCCATAAAGAATTTGTTACATAGAAGCTCACCTCTTCTACTCCAGGAAAACCTGTAAGTCTTTCCGAAAGGATATTTTTGCAGCACTCTCTCCATTGCACACGAAGTAAAAATATGCTCAAACCATCTTGCTCTTTTCCCCAGATGCAGATGAGCAGTCAGGCAAGTTAGCATGCTGGAGGGTGACAGTCTGCAATAGGAGCTGGAGAACTGCTGGCCTCTGTGGCCACCTTGTTTGTTTGCTGCTAGGACAGACACTTGACTTATTTTCTTATTTTTGACTACAGAAGAGAAGACTGGAAAACTGCAAATGCTGGTGATATAACTTCTCCAAATGTACCCCTTCCAGCTGCCATTGGTCATTCCAAGATTTATCTTTAATGTGATGTGTGATGTAAATCCTTGTTATTTTGGAGTAACAAAAGTAAAAGATTTGAATATTTTGGAGATAATTTTATGATGTGCTTTAAAAAACAGTGTAAAGATAATGCTTAGGAGAAAAGATTGCGTGCATTTTATATGGCAATTTTAAATTTTCTTGACTTAAATTACAATTCACAGTATTTTTTTTCCACATTCCTCCTGCAGCTCTTCACTTTCTACATGCATTTAATTTTTCTACCTGTTCACAATTAAATGCATAGAACAAAATAATGAATTTCAATTCAATGGTTGTGTTTTAGCTGTATGGCACAAGTGTATTTTTTCTAGAAGAAAATGTGAGTTATGAAAATACTATAATGTCTGCAGACTTCAAGTTTTGTGGTCAGGACTTGGTGAAAACTTTGTACATAGAGTTTCAGTCTTGAGCAGCCTTTGAAAAGATAAGTTTATGTCAAAAGTGCAATTTTATGCATAAGCTTAGTAAAGGTGTTTTTCTCCTTTATACATTCTGTATTTTACCATTTAAAACAGATGTACTTGAATGAGTTTCTCAGTCCTTTTATCCTAAAAATACCACTTGCTGGCAAAATTGTGGGAAACACAGTCAATGAAAGATGACTATTAATAAAAGTTAAGGAAAAAGATGTAGGTCAGCATGGGTGAAGTGGGCATGACTGTCATCTGTTAAGAAATTAGCTTTCAGTGTTATGTTTCTGGCAACTTCATGTTATTTTAGACATTTTTATTAAAAACAAAAACTGCTTTTAGCACCTTCCTTTAAGAAATTATTTTTTTTTTCTATTTTCCTTTTCAGAAATTCAGGAAGTGCGTTATATGAAAAATTGGAAAATTTTAAATTATAAAAAATGCTTAAAAATATGGAAAATGTCTTAAGTATGTCAGGATGTGATTTATGCTTCACTACTCCTAATTAACCACAGGTTTAATTTATTTTTGTGTTGTAAGTCCTGATGGTCTACAAAAGACAATACCATATGCCAGCATTTTAGAAATAAACAAACATGATGACAGGTTGGGAGGAGAGTAGAAAGAGAGAATGCAACTAATATTAAGCAGTTTAAGGGGAATCTACATAACTTGTGAACACTTCTGTTTATTGCTGCTTTATAGCCTATAATTAAAATCCAGGTTGTTAGTTGCAGTTCAAGTATAACCAACCTCAAAAATGCTATGAAGCAACGAAGTCACTGGACTGCACACAGTATAAAACTTCATGTTGTTGTCTGCTGTCTCTGTGGCCTGCTTACAGTGCCTGGAACTGAAGTAAAAAATGAGTGTACTCATTAGAAATAACAAATATGGATTGTTATGTTGTAGCACCCTTTCACTGAGCTCAAATCAAGTTTTCTGTAAATTATTCATTCTCTCATATTGCTGATGCATCCTAATTAAAGCCTTCCATCTTTTAAACCACTAAAAATGCTTCGGAATGGGCATGTAGCTGAAGCTTTTTTAAATCATGCAGCATTCCTTTTGTTTTTAATTAGATTTAAATAGAGATAGCTGGTGGCTTGCACTAACCTGAATCTAAATGTAAGATAGGGACAGTATCTTTTTCAAACCTGTCTGGATCAGTTGAAAATAATATTGCTTCCACTTTCTTGCCCACAAGTTGGTGATGACCATCGCTGCATTTTGACCAAAGCAAAGTATGTGAACTACACCCTGTGACAAATGGCTCTCCACTGAAGTGGATTGGAGAGGACTTACGTGACTTAATTTTTTTAAATTTATTTATTTTTTGGCAGGGGAGCTACTGATGTCCAGAAGAGGAACATTAACATTCCTATTATTAATTATAGAAAGTCCTACTCCTTTAACTGCTTTGGCAGTTTTACAATTGAGTATAAATTTGAGCTTTAACCCATCAGCGGGGGCACTGAGCTGCTACTGAGACCCATAAAAGTTCTCAGCAGCTTTGTATTAACTCTAAGCTCTGTTGTTGGAGGCAGGCCATGTTTTTGCATTGGGATATCATACTGTAGTAGATTTGAATAAACAAACAGTGCATTAAAACTCTATACATCTTCTTCCTTGTAATAGTGTTAAATTATTCACAGAGTCCTAAATTGAAGCTTTCCTTTTTGGCCAAATTCCTAACTTGCTTCTAGATTTTATTCCATTGTAGCTAGGCAGTGATAGGACAAGACTTGACATGAAAGCACTAACACTGAAACAGACCTTCTGTTCTTCCCAAGCATGGCTGCTGCTTCTGCAGCTTTGTGTTCACTTTCTTCCTTTTTCAAGGTCAAAAGTTCTTTTACCAGCGCTGTCCAAGTAGATCCTCTAAGGTAACCCTAGCTGGATTCAAGTTCTCCTTCATCGTTTCAGAACTTGAGGAGGTGGTGGTGGGATTCTATCATTTGAAGTAGGGAGAGGATCCCTTTTATGGTCTCTTTCCTGCTGAAAGGCTGCCCTGTTAACCTAGTCAGAGGCCCTCATCTCCAGCAAGCATCTTCTTGGGCCGACCCAGCTATTGTGATTGATACTTTCCCATTTCATATTGCTTAGGCAAAACATTGCAATGTAATCATTCAGATTTATGATCTGCTTTCCCATATCTTGCATCTCTCTGCTTCTAGGTCTGTTTCATTCATCTTTTCCTATGCTGTGAGGATAATGTTGCAGAAAACCTGATCCGTGGAACTTCTTTCTTGGTTCCCATTGTCAAGGTGTTCATTACAATCATAAATATGAATGGATTAAGACAAACTGTCATGTAGAGCATGGTTTACTCCATCCACATCTGTTTCTCATGGTTCTTGTCATCTGCATACGTGTATGTGGTACATGTTTCCAAGCAAAAGGACTGTTGCAGGTGTCATCCTGTCTGTCCTTGAAGATCTCCAGCCCAAGCCTTAACTTGAGATTTTTAATTTTTACTTAAGAGAAACATGTTTCTGTGTCTTTTTTCTTTCTATTTGCTTTTTTTTTTTTTTTTTTGCTTTTTTTGTTGTTGTTGAAAGCTTGACATTAACAATTCCTCACTTTTGGCATTAATAACAAAAATACTTAGCACTTGTAGTACTAATTATCCTCAATATCTAAAGTGTCAAGGTTTATTCACACATTGCATATTCAGAAACACAGTGTTGGGAAGTTAGTGGCCCCTTGCCTAAGATGATGTTAGAAAGGGTTAATATTGATGTGCTATCAACTACCTGTCCTTCTTCAGAATACTACACATCTTTTGATGTTTCAAGCTATCTTAATATGAAAGACCTTCTGTAAAGGAATAATCTGCATATTTAAAAGAAAGCTGTAGGTCTGTCTGCATTTATAAATACTAATATTGTAAAGTACACTGAAAAAGGTGTGCTGGAATGGGCTGAGAGACAGAAACCTCTATAGATACAGTAAGTCAATCAAGAAGAAATGTGACATTTTCATAACTCATACCCATTACATTTCGTAAAGTGCATAAATGAATTTCTGTGTATCCTAGGAAGAACTGAATCTTGTTACCATGGTCATTAAAGTTAATGAGATTTAAATTTTGAGCTAATAGGCCTGCTTATAAAGGAGAAGCACTAAACGTTCTCAGGGAAGTGTTGTTTCCTTTGTATCTTTTCCCTTTCAGAAATTAAGTCACAGACACAAGACATACATGACAATTCCAGTGTATTGTGGAAAAACAGGTATCTGGGAGGGGGACTCTAATTTATTTGTTTGGTTTTTTTGGCGTTATGTTTGCTTGTTTTAGAAAATATATGATGCCAAAGTGTGAAAAGTAGAACACCACATCAAAGAGGGCAAAGCAGGGTTGTTGGATCCTGCCACTTTTTAATGAATGTGTCTAGCTTTCCTCTGTGAGATAAGGGATCTCTGTGTTGTGTTTACTGTTCATACATACCCCATGATGTTTTTCTTCAGATTTTGGTGAGGATCATTCCTGACCCATGAAAACTCTTCCAGCAGTCCTACTTGATGTTTTACCTGAAACCACAGGTGACCCGTTTTTGGTTTCTTTCTACATAGTTAAACCAATTATGTCAGCTGGTTTAATAAAATATATTGCTTGATGTCAGCCTTGATAGATCTATGCTTGTCACAGCATTATGCAGCTTATCAGGTCACAGAGAGACAGTCTGATTTGAAGTTACATGGATGCCTTCAATGGTTTGACAGGAAAGTGATGTCTTTTTCTTCATGTGCAGACAATGCTGTCTTTAGATCTTGAATTACTATGTGCTGGCAGACTGACAGATATTTCCAGAACTAATGTTGTGGCTATCAAAACCAAATCTAGGAAAACAAACAATGTGTATTTCAGTAACATCTTAGCAATAACAAGTGTAGTTTTAAAAAAAAATAAGCCTTGGGGCATAGTGGAGTATCTTTGTTGTTGTGAACAAAGAAAAGCTTTAAATAGCAACAGATAGCAGAAAAATGAAAGGCAGCCAAACTCATGCCAAAGCTCTGATGGTGATGTTTCCAACTCTGGGACGTTATCACTAACAGATGGGCCTTTCCAAGGTTTTTAGTACAGACTGTAAAATGATACCATGTGCCTGTTACTTTCCTTACTGGAAATGATAACCCTTTCTCTCTTTTCTGTTGCCTGATCATCCTTTGTCCTTTCACTTGTCTTCTCTAGACGAATAGCGCTTCCAATGCAAACAGATCCGCTGCGTTATTATTTGAGCCCAGGGAGGGCTGTCAACCTCATTAGCACTGCTGTATGCAGTTATGTGCTCCCAGGGCAGGATTGGATCACAGCTCAGTAGCTGTTGTTTTCTGCTTCGCCCTCTTGACAGGGGAGACTATGGACTCCTCTGTTACTGGGCCTCAAAACGGTTTCTGTGGTCCCCCAGCTTTTGGCTTCTCAGTTGACTGTGTAAGTTATGCTAAGCTGGAAGGGGGGCTGTGGGACCCCAGTGAGCCCAGCAGCTCGTGCTAGAGGGCCCTGGGCTGCCAGGCTGTCCCTAGGCAAGGCTTGTTCCAAAAGGGGTGGCAGACAAGGAAAATTGTTAATTATTTAGGACCTGACTGCGAGCTAGGTCAGTCCTTTTAGTTATGATTTTTGACGCAGTTAAAAGTGGGGTAGAAAAGGTGGTATGACAGCTGACTAATTACCGTAACAATACAGCTATTACTGCATGTATTTTCTGTATCACTAGTCACAAAGGTTTTTAACATATCTGTTTAGAGTATATACCTGGCAAGCTTGGTTTTTTATACAAATGTAACCTCTTGCAGATCTCCTGGGGGAGTGAAAACAGTATCAAGATTATGCATTTAAAATTAATCACGTTGCATGCAGTATTATAGTCAGTTTCTATGGTGGATGTAGGAGAAAGGTGGTATTTTTATATATACTTACATTTCAGGATGCCGATTGACCTATTTATAAATTTACGTAAGATTTTTCTAATATAAGGATTGAATTATTTGCTCCAAGGGTTAGTGAAACAGCAGATACTTGCTTTGTTTCAGGGAAGTCTGACTAGACTTGACATTGAAGCATGTTCATCTTGGATGTCTTTCTTGGGATGTATTCTGCTGAATTGTGTCTGGTTTTTTGTTTGGGATTTTTACTTTCTGTACACTGGAACATACAGGATTTTCTGTCATCAAGTGGTGAACATTATACATGAAGAGTAATCCGGTGTTAAATGCGGTATGTTTGTCATTTGTCTAGCTTTTCTTCTTTCCTGCTCTGTCTGTCTCTCTCTTGATTAGAGGATTAGAAGAGTTTTGTTTGAACCAAATTTTCTTCTTTTGGGTCACTGAAATAGCATGATTTAATTACTCCAATAGCCTCCTTAAGGAATTGGGCTGGGTGGAACTAACTGTTTCTTTGCATCACGGACTACTTCAGAAGGTAGCACATGTCCACGGCAAATGAAAGCATCTGCTCCACAGAGATGGTGACTTGGTCGATGTCTAGGGACAGCACCTATCTGATGGAAGGCAGTTCTGAAATGCTTCCTGTTATTATTGTTAGTCTCCCTAAGCTGTTTGAACTTTTGCTTTCAAAGGTACTTTTAAGAACTTAGTTGTTTAAAACTATTTTATGTTTGGTTTTCTTCTGTAAAGAGAACAGCTAGCAGTGGGACCGTATTTGTGTGCTTTGTCCTTCAATAGTATGAATCTTATGGTAATTCAGGAACAGCAAATATCTGCCTTGAAAAGACATCTTCAATTGTTGTACGTGACGTATCTGTAGTCTATAAATAATTCTTTCCTTTTTCGAGTCTGATGAAACACTGTGATAGAATAAAGCTGACAATTTGAAGTGTAACAGAGAAATCCATGAAAGCAATAATTGGAAAAGACTATTGCTTTGTTTATCCAGGTGGACATGAGTGAATGTAATTTAATAGTTTAATAATAGCTACAGAGCAAAGGTTTCAGCACGGATTCTGTTTTAATTCTGTGAAAGTCACTCAATGTTGCTTGCAACTCTGACTTGGATTGTGCAGTCCTGTGCTTGCTGTGTGCATGTGACTCTCATCAGGCTTTCTGTTCTATCCACAAGACTACAGTTAAAGAATGAGATGTATGCTTCCAGTTTTGCTGTTCTTTCATTGCTGAATCAGCAGCTCTGAAGCAGCTGTTACAGCTTTATTTTTCTTACAGAGCTGTAACAAAAATAATTGCATAATGTTGATTTTATTTTTTTTACTGCAGTTTTCATTTTTTTTTCTTAATTTCTGCTTTTTTGTGAGATATGGAAAAACTTGGATTTTGCTGTAAGCTTATTGCTTTGAGAGTTGTGAGAGATGAATTGTTGATACTGAGAGGCTGCTTTGAACCCATGCAATTTTAAAGGTTTAAGGACAGCTCGGGATGGTACTTTTTTTTTAAAAAAATAGGTCTTCCTATTCTACGTATTATATTTTTACATTGGCTTTAATTGATGTAGAATAGTAAGTCTCTTAGTAACTGGTGATAAGTAGAGATAAGTGCTGTTTATAGGTTTAGGATGTAGTAGCTATAAATATTTGACACTCATTTATTCTTAGTTCTTTAAAATGCACCTGGCGAGGTCATTTGCAAAAGTACTTTTGGCCTACTTCTACTGCTGTTGACTTGATAGCAAAGAATTAGGCTAATACTTAGCATTTGTGAAAATTCCTGTCCTAAATTTATTTGGATTCGCCTCAGCCTCACACCTTTGATTTGGCTTTTTGGAGTAGACCAAAGTGGCTTAGTGTGCTCCAGTGAAAGGTGGGAATAAACAGCTCTGAGGCCATCCTGTGGCATGGCGGGGAGCAAAACGTATGGAACCTGAAGCAGTTATATGGCTTCTTTTTATGTTACAGTCCATGAGACCTCCATTTTTTTCAGTTATCTGACACTTCCAGGACATCACAACATTGTGCTGTGTGTTCAAACAGGCAAAGAGTATTGTATAACTTAAATCGAATGTGTCCTGGGGATGTATTTGCAAGGTACTGGTGACAGCAAGTTTTGCTGCAAATTAGAGCCTGTTTCTTGCTGTGAACTCTGCCAATCTTGGCCAAAATGCCAGACAGCCACTGGTGAAAGCCAAGTGGTAAAATGCTTATTTTGAACATGGAGCGATGAGGAGGACAGGTGGTTATCTGAGCAAACAGTGTGCCAAAAAAGTAAGGCACTTGCTACGTGGTACTATTAAGAGGGTATGTGAATGATGAGTTTGCAAGAAGAGTGTGTTTCTGTTCCTGTTGTGAATATTTGACCTCTGCTTGTTAATAAAGATTTTATCATTAAATTCTTTTACTAAATACAGTTTGAAACTAAGTAAGAAAGTTATACTTCATACTTACTCCACAGTTAAAAACTTGCATGAAGTCAGATAAATTTAAACCTTTTAAAAGTGCTAGTCCTTAATGAAACGCCACTCAAATTTATCTTCTGCATAGGAAGCAACTACACCTTCTCCAAAAGGCACTACTCCTAATCTCAGTAGTAATTTCAGTTGAAACCCACGCCCAAGGCCCTGTTCAGACCTTGCCATCACATTGCTGTACTGTTCTGGCTTGCTTCTGCTCTCACACTGCTTGTTGGCGCTGTACCTGTCTGGTGTTCCCTGGACACAACGGCCAGCCTGCCTTACCAGTGAAAGAGCCCCAGCGAAGCTTGCTTTCTCACCTGGCTTTTGGAGACCAGGGCTGTTCATTACTGTTGCTGAGCATAGATTTGCTCTGGGGGTAATTAAGTAGTAGGGAGAGAGGTTTTCTGCAACATAGTCTTGTTTTCATCTTAAATATAGCACCTGGTTTTATTTGGGGTTGTTGGTGTTTTTTTTTTGTTTGTGGGTGTTGGTTTATTTGTTTGTTTTAAAGGAAAATTAATTCTTCAAATACACAAAGTGTACTAGGGATTTGAAAATTCTGCTTCTCAGAATAGGTTTTTAAGCCTCTTCAAGAAAAAAATGAATGGCAGACTTCCATAACCAGTGATCCCAGTTCAGGACTGTGAGGGGATTGTTAAGTAGCGCCTCCCTGGTTTGGCAATGAAATCTCTCTTCTCCTTGTGAAAAATTGCGTATCTTCCTCAGTGCAAACTGAGGAATTGCACTCTTCCTAATGTGAAAATTTTTTTTCCCTGAGACAATAAAATCTGAAGTGATACACAATTTATAAACCTTTTTCACCACCACAAGTTTTGGAAAGCATCACCCTTTTGTTATGCCCTCTGGTTTTTAAAAAAATATGCAGTTACCATGACAACTCTTACCCACACTGGAAATCCATTATTTGGAGTTTCTGGCATGGGTTTTATTTGCATATGCTACAAACAGCACTGTTATTAAACAGACTGCTAATTACTCTTCCAGTCCCAGACTGAGACAACTAATGTGACGATAGTTACAATTTTGTGATTCCAGGTAAGAGTGCTCATGCACAGCTCTATATAGCTGAATTTGCACACTCACAGCTTTTATTTATTGCTTTTTTTATAGAGAGAAGTTTCTTTTTTTTTTTCCTTACAACCTGAAGCCATGCTTACTTGTTTAAATTATCAAGCAACTGGGAAACAGAGGTGGTTTTTTGATTACTCACCATCCTTTTTGGGAGACATTTTATTGGATGCTTTCTTCACATGTTGAGGCTGTTTTGTTCCATTTTATATACAAATTTATTATACCCTATTTGTGTCTTTATTAATGTTTTTTAAATGAATTTAAATCTTTAAAAATAAGCTTCATACTGTACTTTGTCCTCTTAATAAATAGTGACAATTAAAGCATGCGTTTAGGATCCAAAATTCATGTTGTTCTTGTTTGAGACTTGAAAATTTGTCTTAAAGTGATTGTTGAATTAATTTCTCATAATGTACAGTAATGCAGTCAGCTTGTATTACCAAAGGCTTTATTATGATTCATGCTACAGGAGGGCAGTAAGAGATGGCATCTGATAACTTGGCTTTTGGGATTTTTTTCCCCCTTTAGGAATTTCCATGGGATGCAGGTCATGCCACGGGACTGCATTTGGGTAAAGAATGAATTCTGCATTTCCCTGGGGAGTCTTCCAACACTTTTTCTAAATTACCTTTTAATGGTTGTTCTAAGGGAGCTTGTTTGAAATAAATGGTATTGGATCATGAGCGAAGAAAAAAGCTTTGGTGTATCCCAGAAAATGTTGTCTCCTTCAAGAAGTACTAGCAGCTGCTCTTCCAAGCAAGGAAGTCGACAGGTAACGCAAACTTTTTCAACCAAACTGAAAGCATTACTAGGATTGGCTGTTACTTTTGCTTTTGAATATTGGTGAATCTCTTAAACTCTGTTTTCCTATTGCTTACTTGTTTTGTTTCATCACTTCATTTTCCTTACTCTGTTTTCGTTTTTTGTTGGTAGCAGCATCTTGTTTTGAGTCAAATGCAGTAAATAGATGTTACTGAATAGCAGACACTTGTAAAACTGGAATGCTAACAGTGAATTTGATTTTCTATCACACTGTATGTATGGTGCTTTTATAGTGAAATATTGCTGCTGTAGCTGCTTGGTCTTAGTGGTTTGGTCCTGAAATCCCATCTCTTCCCTGTAATATACCACTTTTGTGGTAGAATATTGTGTAACTGCTCTGCTTATTTCAAGTTTCCAGGGAAAGGTGTGTGTGCATGTGTGAAAGAGAACTCATTTGTCTGAAGCGTGACACAGGGCCTCTGACAACAAAAAAGCGTCTGTGAGTCCCTGTGTGTGCTGGTTGTTGCTGTGGAACCGTAGTTATGAAAGTATGTGTGTAACGTGATGCATCTGGGTGCCTAATGCAAAGGATGGTTTGTTTTCTGCAGAGGCGATGCTATTCTTTAAACCTTACCATTTTGAAAGACAAGTCTACGAGTGAGTGCACCTGACAAGTGAGACTGCTGAGGATGGCTTTTGTTTGTGGGCAAGAAGCATTGACCTGCAGCTGTAGTGAGAATTAAGCTTAAACACACTCAATCCATGCTTGTAAAATCATGAGCAATATGCTCAACAGAAACTTCTATTAAGCCAGTATTTGTGAAAATAGAGGTATTGAAGCTGCCTCTGGTTGAAATTTTAATCAGAATTGAGCATCCCAGTCCCCCAAAAGCTTTGGAGACCTCAGATGTGTTTGGAAACAGCACCTGCTTTTCTGGCTCTGTACATACAATTCACAAGGCAGACAAATCTCTGAACAATTTATGACTTTAAAAGCACTGTGCTTGTAAGAAATGTTGTGTGTTTCTACTATACTGAGCAAAGAAATCCTTGCTTTCTGGATGTCTTGTTTTCCTGTAACATTATTTTTCAGATCCTTTTTAAAGGTATGAGATTACCTTTAAAAAGTATAATTTAAAGCATTTGGTATTGTCTGTTTCAATAGTTCATGTCTATCAAGTGTTATCATGTAATATTTAAATAATAAGATTTGCATGAGCATGACTAAATCCACTGGTGTGTTACACAGCCAGTACAAGCAACCTTACTTAAGCAGAAGCAATTTCTGCAAGAACCTCACTTACTGCCATTTAACACAATCAAATCTATTGGCTAGCTCAGGCTTTTGATACTATTCTTAGCAGGTCCCATTTCTTATCCATTTTGTTCTCACCTGCTCTCCTTGGAGAAAAGGAATAATTCAGTAAGGTTTAATGTCACCTTGTCAATCCACAATTTTTTAGGTTTTGATCCTTGTACAAAAATGCAAGGTGTACCTGACCAAGGTGAGAGGTGCAACTTGGTGTTCTGTTTGTATTCCTGGTACATCAGTGCTCATTCATTATAGTCGGGGAGATGGTAAATTGCCTCATATACCTAACAGGTCAAGCTAAGTGGAGATATCAAGTAGGTTGTTTCCCAGTGTATATTGAAGGGCGATAGAGATGATATTTCTTTGTGATTATACGCTGCATTGTGGTAAGTATCTCCACTTCATCAGTGTTTCAGTATTACTCTTTTCATGGTCAGTCTAATTACAATACCAAGAAAGCAACAGTATACTTTTGCATCTGGGGAACCTACATGGGTTGTCAGTCCATGGTTTTGGGTGGGTGGCCCACAGAAGTTGCAGAGATTGTGTGACTTGTATTGGGGAATGATCACTAAGCATGGCTAAAAGCTCTGCTTGCTTGCTTGTTTTTTCTATACAGTCTGAAAATTTACAAATATGTTTTTTCAGAAATTATTTGTGCTTTTTAAGGTTCTACTGGTCTTTCTGATCTTTTTAGTTTTAAATAGGCACGTCTAATATTTGTGAGTACTTCAACACTTTCTCTGTTTCCCTTTTTACCAAGTGCCATAACTTTCTAGCTTATCCTGTAACTGTTGTTTGCATCTGCTGAAATGGTCTAGAAGTCTTCCTTCAAAGTAGCAAAATTGAGAAAGAAAAAACCTGAAATGAATTCTAAATTACAGTTTCTTTCGTCATTGTCAGTGTTCATGTGCATGGCTGTGTATTGCTGTTCCTTCCTTAATTCCCTGACATTTTTGGTATTTTTCACATGGCTCTTGTTTCACACTGAAGTTGTCTTGCAGTTTATAGAACAAACTGTTTTGGTGGGGAAAACGAAGATTTAAATATGCTGTGCAGTATGCACTCTGGATATTTACTTGAAGATAACTTCTGTGGGTCACTTTCCTTTATGTCTCTTTATTTTTTAATTATAGTTTGTGATGATAGCATGTTTCCATGATCGTTTTGTTAGATACGCTCTTCTGTGCTGCAGGGGGGAAAGATGGACCTTTAGGTCTAAGAGACAGTACTCTGCAAGACTTACTGGCCTGGAGCACTGCATTACAGCAGTGCTTTGGGTGAGGAATGGGTATCTTCTCCTGGTGCCCGCTCCCCAAAAGGCTCTGGTCTTGGAGATTATAAAGATATTTACCTTGCTAGAAAGACCTTCTCTTCAGTGGTATAACCGTATAGTTTAGCATATATTATAAAATCTAAAATGTTAGTCTGAGCAGCGAGGATGTTGAGAACTTTCTTGTGTCCTGTCCCTTTGCTCCCTCCTTCCCACAGAGGATTTCTTGTCACACCTGATGAAGTAGCTTTGTTTATATCATTAATTACTTATCTCACTCAGACTCTTGTATTTGTAAATTGGAGCTTCACAGTCCATCCCTACTAATATCCACCTACTCAGGGCTGACAGGACTTGGGATGAGTGATGTCATTGTCTGAGATTTATTTAATTTGCCCCTTTTTGTCTGCTTTTTAGTTTAAATGATAGTACTTTAGGTGTTCTATTAAGAAAAAAGCAACATCTAAAATTATGTAAAACTGTTACAAAAAAAAAGTAATCAAAAACCTACGTGTGCAACGTACACCTCCAGCAGATAATTTTTTTTCCCCCCAAAGTCAGGATAGAAAGAGTACAGTATAACGCTGTTATTGATATTTTTTATGGGTAGTATCATGAAAGTTGAAATAATTTTGCCATATGCTGTGCAAATTAAGGAGTGACATGCTGTGATTTTGATATTCTTTCCTTTGTTTTCCAGCTCCATGGAGGCTTCTTGTTCCTCCTTCAAACAC
Organism: Falco cherrug; assembly: GCF_023634085.1. NCBI lineage: Eukaryota > Metazoa > Chordata > Aves > Falconiformes > Falconidae > Falco > Falco cherrug. Next base: position 110,866,443 of record NC_073700.1, read on the forward strand.
TTGCGCCTTGCTCAGGGACCCCTCAGAGCTAGGCTCATTGTTGTAGGATAACGAAATATCTGCCTTACAGGTGCTTTCCTCTGGTCTGACACAGCAGTACTTTTAACCTGATTAAGTGGAAAGAAATCTGGAAGAGCGCAGCGGGAAGAGACCTGGAGAGTTTTGCAGGGATTGAGTTGCCCAAAAAATAGTGGGATCTGACTTTTGACTGTCTCTGATTTCCTAGGCACAAACTCTGTTGCTGGTACACACTAGCACCACGTAGTAAGTGACCTGGGGTTGTGACATGGAGCCGCAGTAGTGCAGGGGTGCTGTGTTTGCTAATATTACGTGTCAGTGTGTTGCTGGTGTGAAGCGTCAGTCCCGTGACGCAGAAGATGGGGCACTGTGCTAGAAAGGAGTGTAACTTAAGCAGGGCTGCAGGGCTTGGAGGAGCCTGCTCCTTGTTCTGCTGCGCTTGGTGCCCCTTTTCTGTGAGAGGCAGCCCATTACAGAACTGAAGAGGTGTTACTCCTGTTCCACTCAGTTCACGTTCACCTTGAAGGCCCACGGCATAGGTGGAGGCTACTGCCGCTTCCCACCTTTCTGCTCATCTCTGCCCCTCTCCTTCAGCCACGGAAAGGGATCTCTTCCACAGAGCCACAACTCAAACTGTGTTTTGTGAGGAAGGAAAACTGGCGTTGATTTCCTTTAAATTTAAATTGGCCTGTCATCAAAAGAAGGTATATTGTGGTAGTATTTTTAAGTCTAATATGTTAACTAACTTTTAAAATAGATTCAGTAGGGAAAAGCTTTATGGCAGGAGAGCCACTTTAAATAAGCACGTTCTAAAAAAGAAAATTAAAGCATTTCTGCCAATTTTATGAACTGTAACAAATGCTTTAGTTGCAGCTGATGCCAGCCCTTACCCTCCACAAAGCAGATTTCTATTTTTGGCACTTTAAAATATTCAGTACAACTGACTGCATTTTACACTGGAAGAAAGTCTGGCACTGTCATCTGTTTTGTTCAGGGAGCTGAAACTGCAAGCATTGGCCTGAGCACCATTCACACTCATTACTTCATTCTTTCCTCTGAAATAATTTGCCTTGAGGAGCTGTATGGTACAGAACCTTGCAGAAAATGAGAAGGCTTTTATTTTATTAAACAAAGAAAATGACTGCAGTTACCTAATGACAGACTTATCTCTGAAGACCAAAGTGTATGGTTTTTTTCCCTCAGCCACAGAGCCGGTATAAGACAAGTAGCAACTACAGGGTGATGTCCTAGTGCTGATCTGAAACTGGACCTGAGAAAAGCAAGAATATGTTCCTCCTTCAGCCTTGAGTGAAATTTCTCCCTGGGCAGCAAATGCAGTGTTGATCATTTTGTGTAGATATTGGCCCATAATGATGCAAAATCTTTTGTAGTGTATGATATATGTTAAGATATGACCTATCTGGACATCAGGCTTATGCTGTAGTTGTTAATGCCATTCAGCTGAGAGTTTTTGGGGGTGTGGGGGGGTGGGGGAGTGTGTGTCTTGGGAGATGTGGTGGTGGGTTTTTTTAATTTACCACTGTGGTTTGGGATCTCTCTTTCAGTTCCCTGTTGTGGAATAAGAATCAGAAAAATGGAGCATAATCTCAATGCTTCCAGTAGCTTTCAGGAAATCCTGTTTGCTCCTCTGCTATTTCAAACATATGAGAACAGATGATAACTGACAAGCCTGATTCATTTGCCTTCATTTTAGAGAGTAAGCAGTTTTCTTCGCTTCTGCAGCTGCTCCCAGTAATAGCCAACTGATGCTTTTTCCTCATTAAATGAGGTGTCAAATCTCTTGCAAAACAAAATACTGCTCGAGATCCCATAGGGTCTGGGTCAAGAGCAAATGGATGCAAAACCAGTCACAGCAGCAGTATTCTGAAAAATGTGGGGGTTCAGGTGGGAAAGGTTGGGCTCTTCTGGAAGAGGAGCAGATGCTGTTAGTGCAGCATTACACCTTGCATGTATCCAGCAGGTCCCCAAACTGTTCATTCTCTGAGCTATTCCTTGCCTTTCTTTGGGTAACATAGTTGATTAAATAGTGTTGTGCTTTTAAAAGGGTTCCTTTTTAATTTTACTAAGCTACCTTTATGTAGTTTGCAATTGAAGTGTGAGGTTCCCAGGGCAGAAATCTGAGCAGGAGACTCGCCTTCACCACCTGAGCTTTGGCAGGCCATTGGTCTTGCTGATGGGAAGAAGTGCACCTACTTCAGCTTTTCTTCCCATTTTCACACTTCTTAATTGTGAAGGCACATTCCTGGCTGCCTCACTGACCTGAAGAACAGTGAGAAATGTGACTCTCCCACAGGAACATGGGAGACATCTTGGGTCTGGACTGCGGGAGAGGCCCAGACAAAATTTGAGTTGCAATGCAGGCCAGGATGTGCTTTTTTTATTTAAAGTTTGACAAAAGCTATTGATACCATGTATATTCCAAGTGGGTGTAATTGGCTGAGCTATTTCTCAGCTGCTTCATTTCTCTTCACCTCAAATGCCCAACGTAGCATAGGCCTGTCTCACTTCAGGAGCCATTTTCTTTCAAAGCTTATCCTTACAGATGGCTGGATCTGGATTCTTGTGTTTTTCTTGATTGTGCTCAAATTTCTGCTTGTCTCCTGCAAGCAGATGACTCTATCAATGATATATTGTGTTGAAGCTTAACAAATCTGTGAGAGCTTGATCCAAAGTTCAAGAAACTTGTTTCATTAGGTGTAACGCTAGGACATTGAACAGGATCTACTGTTCACTAGTCTTGACTGCTATCAGATTAATTCTCAGTGGAAAAGTTGTGTGTTTAGGGACTGCAGTTGAACAGATTTTGGTGAAGACAAGGGAAATACCTTGCTTGGTAATCAGGTAAAACAGCTTTTAAGCTCTTCTGGCTAATTTCAAAGAAGCACAAATGTAAATGCAACATTTTTCTTAATCTCACAGATGCTCCTATTGGTTCTTAATTAGCATTATCTCTCACTAGTTCCATTAGGTTTCTCTTTTTTAAAAATGTTTACCTTTATCCAAGTCTCCTGTTTGAAATCGGCTAATGTCAAGATTATTTTTTATATTGGCTCATTTAGTAGATCGTAATTTTCTTAGGCGATTAGATTTTATCCACCCCTGGACGTTTAAGCAGCAGTAAGTTCAGCTGTTAGTTTATGTAAATTGTAGCATTACACTGTGTGTCATTATATTTAAAAAGGCTGCTCTCTGCTATTATAACAGTCCCAATTCTTGTGATTACATAAGAGTAATAAATAATCTTTAATGGGAAAAAGAAATCCAAGACCACTAGTGAAAGCATTTAGTGGCCTAATATTCACATTGATGGTAAAAGAGGTGGTGGAACATCATTTATCGTTGGCTTTCAAGGCTGCAGACTGGAAGGTTCTTTTAAAAAAAAAAAGGGGGGGGGGGGGGGGGGAAGTCCTTAATTGTGGAGGCTTAGAGCTGCCTTCATGCTTGAATAGCTGTCAAACTGCAGCTAGCAAGCTCTGGCTAGCTGTCCTTCCACGCGCACAGGCTGACTCTGCTTTGTTCTCTGCCAGCTTCACCCTGTGAGAGGCCAGTGCTGTGGCTCTCTGGTGCTGGGCTGATGTGCTGGAGACAGCCCAGGAGGCCTTCTGCTCTCCCTTCAGCCCGCGAGCTCACGATATCCATGAGTAACTTCTCTGTTCCCTGATCTGGCATCATAGTAATTTACCCCAAATCAGGAAAGGGTTCATGATTATTGAGAATTTTAAGTGAGTCTCGAAGTAGTGAAAGTAAAAAAAAATAATGAATATGGAGTGTAACTTCCATTTTCAATATGGAAGTTGATTTCATGATCATTGGTTAGAAATAATGATATCTAAGTAGCTGTCAAAATACCTCTTAGACTGGAGGGAGTAAAGAAGCTATTTGTTACAAAACCGACAAGGATAAACCCCAAACTTGTCGGAGCATAAAATGAAATGTGTGCCATGATAACAATTTTGAAAACTGCAGTTTTCACTTACCTTCAGGTAGTAGAACATCATTGGGTGGTCTGTAGGATGTTTGAGTGACAGGAGCTGCTCAGCCCCACATTCCTGCTGCATGCAGCCTGTTGTGTGGTGAGTGCTGGCAGAGTGAACTCAAACCAAGAAAGCAGAGCAGCTTTCCAGTTTGTTCCGTAAAGTGCAGTGCACAGAAAATAATAAGAAAATAGCGGAGTGTCACCAGTAATGTGGTAGAATAAAAGATCGCATTCCTTAAGCTGTTTAAAGAATGTCTTTTCGAAGATGGTTTGCCACTATGCCTTGTTGCTCAAGTAATGAGCATGCTACCTCACATATTTTTTTTTTCTAGGCTTCTAGGGCTGAATTTTTAAGGATTCAGGAGATGGATAAATGAACACAGCTAGCTCTTGTTGATTTTTGCTTAATTTTTGTTTTAAAGGTTGGGTGTTTTTTTTTTGTTTTTTTTTAGTCAGTCACTTCTTGGGAATGCTTCCCTACGTGTCTTACAGGCAGGACCACAAGTACTTACTTACCTATCAGGTTTGGCCAAAGTGTTTCATACTGGTCCTTTTTCGTCGTTAAATTCTATGTTAAAGTATTCTCTGCCTTTTTCAGATACATGGGGATGGTACTAGCACATGCCATTTCCTGTCAGTTGTTCATAATTCTAATCTATGATATCCTGTGGTAGCTGGCAATAAATAATTCGTGAGATCTCTGATCAGAAATCTTGAAACTCATGTTACATTGTCATCAGCGTTTGTTCCATAAATACAAACTGTAACAATACTATGAGATTTATTCTCTTCTCTGTTATGTTGCTGCAATGTGTTTCATTTAAGAGCTCCTGATGGCAAAAAAAGAGAGACCTTCTTTTAATTAGAGGTGTATCTGCTGAAGGTTTTTTTTTATTTTTCTTGTACTCTCCCTTTATGTCATCTTCCTCATAGTACTTGAGTTACTTCCCTGGCTTTTTCATTTGTTTTTATTTTATTCTATTATCTTTACTGAAGTAAAGGGAGGCTGCAGTTCACACCAAACACACAACATTGAGTTAATGAATATGGGAAAAAGTTTTACAGAAAAGGTCTTCATTTTCAGTGTCTTACTTCTGTTTCATAACCTATAAAACATATCCTTTTAGCACAGGCTGTTTCTGCCTGTGATGGCAGAAGGGTTTTCATTGTTTGGTTTGGGTTTGTTTTTTTTTTTTTCATTAAATAGTGACTAGGCTGTGGCTATACACTGTGTCTATGTATGAACAGAAAAATACACATGAAATTCTGGTAAGCACGTACACTCAATGAAAGATGGTGTCAGAAGAATAGTGTTTTGTTTACTTTGTATAGTTTCTGTCAAAATAAAAAAGGATCTTGTCTCTTGGAAGATACACAAGTAAAGATTGATCTAAGGTTAGATTTCAGGATAATTTTGGGTTTTTAACTTACAGCCTTCTTCCTGTTTAATCTCTTTTAATTCTCTTTCAATTCTGTTCTTTGGAAGAAATAAGATCTACGTGTGGGTTTTCTGTTTGAGCAGGACAGCTGGGAAATTGTAGAAGGACTCCGGGGAGCAATGAATTGTACCCAGGAGCCACAGAAGCAGGAGGGCTGCTTGCTGAAAAAGAGGAAATGGCCTTTGAAGGGCTGGCATAAGGTAGGAAAGGAACGTGTATGTGGAAGCCTGATGCCGTGTGACTGGGACTTACTTGGTGGGGTTTTGTGGCAAAAAGGTTGCTTAAGAGCAGATAAAGTATTCTCCAAAGAAATACAGGTGTGGGTGGTTGTGTGGGTTTTTTGTTTGGTTTTTTTTTTGGGGTGGGTTTTTTTGGTTTTAATTCTCTACATTTTTGGTTACAGAGATATTTCTTTTTGGACAGAGGGATTTTGAAGTATTCTAAATGCCAAGCTGATGTAAGTGATCTGAACACCCTTAAGGCCATTATAAGGTAACAACACTATTTTATCCAAAGTAACAGTAATTCCATATTGTTGGCAATGGGAAGTAAAGTTTCAGCCATTCTAAACAGTTGGAGAGGGGGAAATGATGGTTTCGGCAGGTAATGTCTATCCTTTTGCTTTATTCTGGAGTGATTGTATTCTTTTTACTTTTTTTTTTTGCAGATAGAGAGAGGGAAGCTTCATGGCTGTATTGATGTTGGACTTTCTGTAATGTCTGTAAAGAAATCAACAAAATGTATAGATTTGGATACAGAAGAGCAGATATACCATCTGAAGGTAGGTCTTCAAGTTTGTTATAACCTTGCTGCAAAAACGCCAACATTAGCTATGTATGGTGGACACATTTTTTTAATAGGTATGTGAGTTACACTAATAACTTACTTTTGTCTCAGCAGACTAGTTTATACTAGCTTGAGAGACCTTACTGTACTGTTCCAGAGTCAGTAACCCTGTTCTGAATAGAAACTTCAAAGATGCTTCATGTTTAGCAGCACTCCTTTCACCCAGCACTTTTTTCAGCAAAGAGTACGCACTTGTTGCACAAATGCTTTTCTTTTCAGTAGAGGTATCTTGATCTTTGTCTTATCTATTAGAAGTATTTTCCAGTCAGATCTGTAGATTTATCTATCCTTGTGAAATAAATTGTTTTAAAATACATCACCAAAATAAAATGTCTATTTGTGGTTAGTTAAACCTTGACTAAACCTTAAAAACGGCAATTTAGAAATTACAGATTATATGTGAGGGGTTTTTTATTTATGCTGAGGGTTTTTTCCATCTAGAAGTTGCTAAGTATTGTATTCTGCATTGGAAGTCATAACTATACTAATTGAAATTTCTATTTTTCTCATGTTATCTTAAGCTCAAACATTATGTATTTTAGTAAAAGCATCATTAGAAAACCTTTCCTGATATTTTGCCAGTAAAGGTCAGCCGGGCTAGCTATCTAATGAGCACAAAATACCTTCATTTCTTTGGTAGTCATTTTGAATGTGAATGTTAAAAAATCTGAAATTTTGTGTAGGTGAAATCTCAGGAGCTGTTTGATGAATGGGTAGCAAAACTTCGTCACCACAGAATGTACCGTCAGAACGAAATCTCCATGTTTCCTCATGATGTCAATAATCTTTTTTTCCCTGTGTCTACTACTGCGGACTCTGTCTCTGGTTTCTGTGATTCTACTCCGGGTAGAAAGGTAATAATTATGATTTATAAATAATGAGCTTTCATCAGGGATTACATTAGTCTGATTTGTCTTTATTAAGTGAAGAGCATAATGGAAGTTTGTGGTGGGGTTTAAGTTATGATCTAAAATGTCAAGAGGAAAATTATATTATTTATTGATTTACTCCTATGCAGTTTTCTCTATGATGCTGTTAAATTTTATAATAGCCTCTCATTGTTTACTCATTGCAGTAAATTATATCATCATGATCAGTTTTAAAACTGCATTATGAGTTAGAATCCTCATAATTTTTGAGACATGTATCATTATTTGTCTAATATGTGCTGGTGAAGATTAGTCTGGGTCACAGAAGAGCACTCAGCTAGATTTTTTTTTTTTCTTTAGCATTTTTTCATTTATCCTTTAGCTAATAAAACCTCTCCCCTTTTATATTAATGAATCTAACTACTTACCTGAGGATTATATAGGAATTATTCACCTGTGGCCACTATTTATATTTTTAACTGAGGTGGAAGCATTGTTCAAACCAATCCAAGGACCATGCTGTAGGTGGGAATGGGGTCTGGAGCGTATTTCCCTTTAGGCAAAGTCTGTGACTGTTAGTTTCAAACATGATTTGGCCAATGCTCAGACCAACACTGTAACTGGCCTCTTTGATGCAATCTTGTGTTCTGTGGCTGAACACAACCTCTGTGCCTTCAGCAGTCTGCACGTTGACTGACTGACTTTTAACCAAAGAAGGTCTTCTGCTCCCATTTAGAACCAGTGGCCTCTTCTGAGAATAGTGTCTTTTTTAGCAATACTGTGTTACTTACTATAACTGAAACAGCTCTATGCTTCTGTCGCCAGAGTGTCACCTAAAATCACCTCTTTGTTGCCCTCTCAGGTTTTCTTTTCCCTGGCCTATATTGCTGTATGATCTGAGTGGGCTTGTTCCCCAGTACCTGCAGTCCATCCCTTTGGGAGAATTATCCTGTAACTGAATATTAATTTTACTAAACACAAACATGTGCCTGAACAGCTTTTTGCTCGTGGTCGAGAGGGAGGGGTTCTGTGTGAGTGAGTGGCTGAAAGAACAGTAGCTCACCCCACGGTACCAGGGCTGTTCTGAAGAGAGCTGTCTGCACGCTTTCGGTGGTGCCAGCACCTCTGTGGCTCTGACAGCCGGTTCTTCTGAGGCTGTCTGCAGAGAAATGGCAAATCTCCTGTGGCTGTTTAGTTCTTCTCTCCCAAAAACCAGAAGGGACAGAAGAGGAGAAGAATATTGAGGGCAAAAGTGGAATGTTGCAAAGCCAATGATACATCTATGCATGTGCTCTTAAAAAAAAAAAAAGTCAGGGGAAAAAAAATAATCCATGTGACCACCATATCTAAAATCTATGCTCACTGTCAGGAAACTAACCATTTCTTCCTTGGCATGAAAGGCTTTAATTCACTTCTAATTTATTAATCCAGATTTGCACTGCAAAGAAGCCCTACTTATTTTCATGTGAAAAATAGAAGGGGATAGTTCTTAAGCTGCAGTTAATCACCTTAGCTCTGCTGAAGCTAAATGGAATTTTGCCAATTTACACCAGCCAAGCTTGATGTTAGTTGATACCAATCCAGCGGTTGGGTTATTTTGAGAAAAACATATTGGGTGAGCTTTGCATTGCATTTTATTTGCTTTTAGAAACACCAGATTGGTTTTTACACCTGGTTTTTTGTTGTTGTTGGGAGGTAGGTGTATATATTTACATAAGTTTAGTTGGAATGCTTGGATTCTAAAGCTTAGCCATGCTAAGCAAAACTATGCTATCTGGAGCCACACGAACTCTTTCTTGCCTGTTCCCTGGCAATGCCTACTTCTTCCTTCCTGCTTATGCCCCTTGCGTATATGAGTTCTGGAAAAGTTGATTATATGAGGTAAGATTTCTGAAGACACAAATGTAGGATTTGTTCACATAACGCCAATACAATTGCTCATCTTTAAATTCAGTTTCATAGTGCTTTTAAAGGTGCTGGGATTATTATTTGGGTATATATATATAGATGACTAAAGTTCATATAGCTTTATGTAGAAATAAAACAGCTGAACTGCATAGATTAATTTAAAAATAAGTAAGTGTGCCTACTGATGCCTACTACTATTGCATGCTGGCTATATAAATTGACAGTACTGAATGATGCCATGTGGCTAATGCATTCTATTTTATTCTGCAACTCAAATTGGAGCTTATGTTGTAAATTTAAAAAGACCAACTAAGAAAATTGCAGCTGACAGAGATGTAGATGATGTTTCCTATGAACAGATTTAAAACTAGTACTACCTGAGGTTTTTATATAGGGTGAGCAGGAAGTAACAAAGTTTGTGAAGTGTATGCTTCAGAGAAGAGCCAAACAATTCAGTCAGCTTTTCTCATAACCAGTAAAGTGGCCATGTAATGGCACTTAAGATGAAACATTTTAAAACTGATATTAAACAAGATGATGACAAATCACATAATTTGTGCAACTTCCTGACATAGATATTATTAAAGATGAAAGGTTGAGTGAGATCTAGAAATAATTATGCATTTGGATAGCTATTATTTGTAGTCACGTTAGCGAAGAAAACTGCATTATAGGCCACAATCAGCTGGTAATAGCACTGGGTAGAGATTTCATCCTATTGGAAACTACTTCATTATCCTGCTCGAAAATACTTAATTATCCTGCTCAGTTAGCTCTTACACAGAATTTCAGCGTCTCTTGAAGCATCTGATAGTGGGCACTGCTGAAAATGAGAAAAGTTTGAAAATGGTTACCGAGTTGTTGTAAAAGGGTAGTAAATAATGCAGATGAGGTGTACATTCACACATGTATTAAGGCCTGTCAAGTCAAAACCATGGTGAAGTCATACAACTTTGAGTAAAATTTTTGAATAGGATGTAGTAGATCTTGCTTTCTTTACTGAAAGATAGCTTTAACAAATCTGTGCATGTGACATTTAAGTTACTTTTGGGGCTTCTTTGTGGAGCATGGGAAAGGAACACAATGTCCAGCTTTGGTTCTGTTTGGGTATGGTGCTTTAATTGTATTAAGTTGACTTGATTTATGCAGAACTTTTCCCTTCCTCAAAATTTAGTTTTCAGGAAATGTTTATGGTTCCTTTAGTATTTCTACTGCTTGCGGACAGCCGTTATGTTAGATATCCTGATGTTATGCTCAATGACTCTACACCTAGTCTAGTTCATACACTTTTTTTTCCTCTGTGTTATTGATGCCTTCAGTCTTTGTCCCTGATCATGGACCTCAGCTGTCAGTAGTCAAAATCTGTGCATACAACATGAAAATATTGTTTCTTAATGATTCACTTTTTCTTCCCTGGAACAGGCAGGCAGCTTGACCAAACAGAATTCGTTGTCAGCTGGAGTTAACTTGTCATTTTCCTTTTCAAGTAATGAGTCCAGGATTTCATCCTGGCTACAATCTTCTGAAGACATGGAAAAATGCTCAAGAGGTAATAATATTTGAAGGAAGTGGAAAGTAGCCTAGTATTTCCCTAGGGTTTTTTGACAAGAAGACTACTACACCTCTGAAACAGGAGGGAGGACAGGGGTGGTTGTTCATTAACTGGCTGCTCACTTGTTTTCAAAAGGAACGATGATTTTGAATGTGGGGATATCAGTTGTGGGCACCTCTTCAAGTAACCTATATATTTCAGTACATTTTTTTTTACATATGAACGTCACCTTCAGTAGTAAGATTTGAACTCTCATAAGCTGGGTATTCAAAAAGGGGAAGCATCCAAAACCTAGTCTTTTAAAAAACACTAAAACGCTCTGTTCTTCAAAGTCACCTTCTGCTTTCATGCTTTCCTAAGAGCATGAAGATCTTTCTCATGTTGGTAGTGTCTGTCTGATACTTACTTGGTAAAGTGCTACTACCAGTGAGCTTCAACTCTAATATAGAGGAGCTTCATCTCTAGCTCTGCGTGTACAATTCAGCCTTGATGCCTATGGAATTATTACCCTCACCATGAGGAGCTCTGACTAGTCCCAAACTGCAGTAATTATCACATTTTTCTCATTTTTCTGCAACCAACTAAGGTAAAATATCGTGATCATTACACAGACCATCTAGATGCATTTCGGTATTTTGAATTGGAACTTGAAGGTAGAAGGATACAAGCTTTTTATCCAGTCATCTAATAATGTTCTTTTAGTCAATGAATAACTTAAGCTAGCTACAATCAAAATAAGACTAACCTACAAAGGAAAAATACTTTCAGTGTGTCTGTTACCGTAGAGCAACTGAAAATATTCTCTTGTTCAAAACAGACCTCTCCAACTGTCACACATATTTACTGGAAATGAACCAGCTGTTACAGAGCATGGATGTTCTTCACAGGACATACTCAGCGCCTGCTATAAATGCCATGCAGGTTTGTTGTTTAAAAAAACAAAACAAAAATAGTTTTCCCTTGCAATTTCAAAAAAACCAACCCCAAATCCTAAAGGATCAATGTATTTCTTTGTAGCTCTATTAGTTTTATGGCAATCTGTATTATTTTTGTCCTATATGTTGTTACAAGGTTGGACCTTTTGAAAGCCCCAAGAAGGAAAAGAGAACACACAGGAGATGGCGATCCAGAGTTGTTGGGAAAGAGGGTAAAGGAATGTTACAGGTAACTTCAGTCCTTTCAGTGCCCATCTTTCTCCAAATCTTATTTATCGCTTCTTAGTATGACCAGTTAAGGAAATATTAATCCTCTCTAAGTAGTGTCCATTGCTAGATCACTTTAAGTGGTAATATATCAGACCAAACACGAATATGTTGCCATTGATACCTGCAGTAGGATCTTTGCTATTACCTTCAGGAGACTGGCCATGGTTTTTATCCATGTTTTCAATCTGCCTCTGATCTGAAGCATCGTGGTGTTGGGTTTTTTTTATCAGTACAGATTTTTTTCAAATTTTTCAGATAGTTTTGTACAAATTTGCATCCAGAGACCATGTGATTAAATATTTCTAAGTGGGGAAAAATAGTATAGCATATGCTATAGCTCTCAGTGGTCTGGTTTCTTGGAGCTTTGCCAAATCTCCAATTACAATATCTTGGGCAAAGTTATATTTATGGATTCATTTGCCAGATGTCATCCATTTCAAACCTATTGGTAACTGACAGTAGTTTTTCCATTTTTGATGTCTCCAGTGTGCAACCCATATGGTACAATATGATAAAATTTTATTTACAGTTTTTAAAAACATCACACTCCTTACAGGTGCCTTCAGTATTTTCTGCCCCTATGAGACTGCATGCTTCCAACCCGAACTTGTCTACAATAGATTTTGTAGAAGAGAAAAATTATTCCGATGGTTCTGAAACATCATCAGAATTTACTAAAATGCAAGAGGACTTATTTCACATTGCACATAAAGGTAAATGCAATTGTCTTTCATATGTGGTTTTATATCATCACAAGTTAAATAATGATGTGCCTTCTGAGAATGCTTCCTGTTTAATGTTTAGATAAAGCAGAAACCATCCTCCCTTCCATTAATTCCCCTGAGGAACTGCAAATGTTGAGTTCTTGAGTCATTTGAAAAAAGTGGCTTAATCATCATGTTTTTTTATTTTTTATTTAATAAAGGACAGCCCTTTGTTTTATGTGCTAAAACCCTAGATTGTTTGTTTTTTTTTTTTTTTTTGCCATAAGGTTAAAATCCTAAAATCAGTTGCTATAAACATAAGAGCAGATTACACTCTTTTGTGTTTGCATACATATGTGTGTATATGAGCACATACATGTTTGTATATTTGGTGTGCTTCACTGTATTTCAGAGTCAACATTTGTTGGTGATGCAAGGGGTTGCTATGGTAGTAACCTATTTTTAGTGAATACAGAAGAGTAAAATCATGTAAAGCAGCCAGAGGGGCAGCTTGACTAGAAATGTTTCTTCTCTCAGAATAATTTTTCATTGGCAGTGATTTGCTCCAACACCCTTGCACAAGAAACATTTTTATTGTTTAAATGGTTTTGGTGAGGAAGGCACTTCAGTATTTATACCTGAAAGACTTATGGAAGTATTGGCTTTGTTGCCTTTTGCACAGGATAATGGTTGATGTTATCAATAAGCATTCTTTGCTTGTTTTTCTCCTCTGGTGCTGATGTATCTTGATTCCATTACATAAGAAATGTATCTAAGTGGTAAACTTTATAAAGTCAATTTTAGTCGAAACTGATATATATTTTCCAAAAGGAGAAAAGACGTGGGGGCAAGGCACAGTTGGAAAAGTTGCTATTAAGCCAAGCAAAGAAATCACCTCCTCAAGATCATTACCTGAAATGTCCATGTCAGAAATTTTGGTTAGATTGACCCATGTGTTTGAGGGGACAACTGACTTGGTACCATTTAATACAGTATAATTTTATTAAGAGTGCAAAGAATTTTTTTCCAAAGTTGTTTTATACTACACCCCTTCCAAAAGAGGGTAACGAAGAAAACTTTTGCTTTAGCTTTTGAGTCAAACTAAATAAAATGTAAAATTAGTAATTTAGTATGTAATAATTCTTGAAATTTTAAGTTAGTATACAACTTATTAAATTGTATTTAAGGTCACTGAAGATTCTGGTCACGTCATTCTCATATGAAAGGCTAACAAAATTGATCATAGTGGATACATCTTCCTCCCCACCCTCTGTGATACTGTTAAAGATTTCTTCAAATAGGTTAAAGTATGAGAATTAGCTTTGGTAATGGTTTGCAGTGTTGAAATAAACCTTAAGGATATTTTCTTAGAAGAGTAAATAAGGTTACATCAAATACTTAATGAAGTGATGATGATTCCGGTTAATGCTGAGTGGATGATTAGAAGAGAGAGGTATCAGAGATTTCTTCTTTGCCCCTGTCACGCATCCATGCTCAGATTTTGTATCTCCATTTCCCTGTAAATGGATACATTTTTGCATTGGCAGTTCTCATGACTGTATTACAAGGCTTGATTAGACCCTCAAGAAATCCTCTCATTTTCAAGTTAGATCAATGTTGAAATTCTATATAAACAAATATTACTTGAATAATTTTTTATTTCTTGTGGTTAAAGAAAAGATTAGTCTTAAAAGTAAAAAAATAAGGAAAGTGCATTTCCCCTTTAAAAATCTAGCGATTTTAAAATCACATAATCTGTTGTCTGATTTAAATGTTTCAGGCTGGTAATACTGGCTCTGAAAGGAGTAGAAGTAGCATTGTAACTTGCACAACATTCAAGATCTGGCCTTTTGAGTCACTAAATCATCTAACAAGCTGAAATTTCCTTATCCCAAAAAGACATAACAAAACTCAACAACGCAGTTGACTTGCTTGTGGGGAAACTACTAACCCTATAGCTGTGGCACAGTATGTGTTATAGCTGCTTTTTTGATATTTTTTTTTTCTATTTCATTCTTTTTCTTCCCTGTCTTCTCCTCCCCCACTGGAATTCTTAAAGGAATGTGGAATAGAGTCATTACCATCTGAAGATTCATGCTAATTGGGGAACAAAAGCAAGTGAAGAGCAGATGTGGTTAGTTAGCTTTGTTGCCATCTGTCACAAATAATCAGAATAATTTTGACTGTGGCTAATATAGTCAATACAGTAGCATTCACCATAAACATTCCTTCTACTAAAAAAATCTACCCTATAACCTTGATTAATACTACTTGTTTTTAGTAACCCACCCTGGATCTCTTAACCTAAGTTCTTGTTTCTGTCACCATAAATGATGCTTCATTGAAGTTTTAGATAATTGGTATCTATACAACTGGTAGCTGGTTTTAACTCACGTTTTATGAAATGGTTCTAGTTTACTTCACCTTGAGGTCAGCTTTCAGCACCATATCTACAGAGAGAGAAAAGCTGAAGCAGATGCTGGAGCACGATGCATCCTCATCTCCATCTGCACAAATAGTTGGCTTGAAGAATGCCTTAACATCCGTAAGTGACATGCTGAAGTTCAGCAAGCTTCACTGTCATCAGATATTACTTCTAAATTTTATAGTAGTTAATTTCTGTTTATTTAGTGTCTGTTCTGTGCTAGAATTCGCAGTATTGAATCATAGTATGTTACTATGTATGCTGTTTTTCAAAGATTCTACTAAATGTTAAAGGTATTGTGAAATCACTGAAGTTTGATAGATTGATTGAGGTATGTAGTATAATCTGAATCATTTGATGCTAAGAATCAGAGGGCTGCTCTGTGACAATGAATCTACTTTCTCTCACTGTTTAATCCCTCAGTTCTGGTAGGTTGCACGTTTCCTTTTCCTTTTCTTTTCCTAAACAGCACTCAAGTATTCACTGTATGACTTGGCATGAAATGAAGGTGAGAGTGGCTGAAAGCACTCAGCTGCCCCTTCTAATGCACTGCAGCTTCATCATGCTGCACCAAAACACTGCAAAACAAATTCAAGTACAACTTGTTTATATTGACTTCCAACTTTAATTATCTCTTAGTCATCTAAAAGCAGCAATGGAGCTGTTAGGGCAGAGTTCTAAATGATGAAAGATTGTGCTCTTTAAAAAGGTGGGGTTTTTTTGGTTGGTGTGCTTTTTGTGATTGGTTGAGACCAGAACTTTCAGATTGGTGATGTTTGAATGTGTCAACCAAACAGTGATCTGATTTCATAGCAATGAGTGCCATCATTATCATGGTCTTAAAATTTCAGTGTTTGTTGCAAATTCCTATTGCAAAATCCAAACTCTCTGGCATTGGATGTGATATAGATAATCTTTGAATTATTTCAGTATGATAACTTCCCTTTGCTTTACAAAAGCTGCATATAGTTATAGTTTTATAGCGTATAATGTGCCTCCCTGCCTAGCCCTTTAGAGGCCGTGATGTCTTCATGGTATTTAGAGAAAGCTGAGACCTGTTGCATAATAACTATATATTCAGTTGCACTTCTTTGGTTTTGGCTTTCAGATGTTTCACTTCTGATATTTGAATAGGTGACTTTTATTTTTCCAGTGTTACATGCCTACCAATTTTATATCCAAAAATCTGTTTTAAGATATCTGAACTCAGTGAATACAGCTTAGCATAAATATTTTTTTCTGAGCAGTGAAATTCTGTTTTCTGTCTTCATCCTTTAAATATCTTTTGGAAGTCATGCTTTTAGGTCTTACCTGATACTTAATAAGCCTTTTGTAGCCCATCCAGAAGTCATCTGTGACCCTTGCCAGTTTCAGCAGAGGTTTACATCTGTGAGAGCTATTCTTAGCCTGCAGATCTGTAAAGCCATGATGCCAACAGAAATTTTCTCACCCTATACAGCAGAGATCTTGTAGGAGAAAGGAATAGGCTTCCTTTGAAGATGTATGGAAGCACAGATATGATAAACTTGGCATATTTCTAAGACTTCCTTGCAAGAGAGTCTGCGTTGATGACTTTGACAGTGTTTGTTGTTGTTCATTTCTGTTGTTTTCTGTACGTGAGGAACAAAAAAATCAGACTTTACAGGTTGAAAGCTATCAAACATAAGTCTGTTTTGCTCTCATAAGCCTGGCAGGGGAAGAAAAATAAACAGATTTAAAGCAGATAAACCACCACAAAATTAGCATCTCTGCCTCTGCTTCTCTCTCACTAAGATAGTACCCTTGACCTACACACAGTCTAAGAAAAGCACATACAGAATGGGGAAAAGTACAATATTTTTATTTTGGGTGGAGGAAGAAGACAAGAGAAGGAAGAAAACACTTTGTAGCAAACAATGCAAATTGGAAGATGCTATTACAGCAAAGCTGTGTAAATTCTTTTTTGCACTTACGTGATGTTGTGGGTATAACATAATGCTGTCCACTTGAACACTTGACACAGAAGTGATATATGCCTGTATGGCAAATTCAGACCACACATATGGAAAGCCGGAAATTACTTTCTCTTCTCCATTATCACTTCAAGCTTACTGTCTTTCCTGCCCTCAAGACTATTTCCAAAAAAAATTACTGTTGAAATTAGAAGCATTTGTGGGACAAAGTGAATGTGTAAACAGCAGGGTTCTCCACATCCTAGTATTGATTCAGATCACCAAAATGGGCAGTAAGTCTTCAATATTGTTCCAAAATTAGTAACCCAATCTTTTCTTTCAGGGATATTTTCGTTGCAGGCAGGGTTGCAATCTCTTCCTACAAGTCTACTCTAACTGACATCTGTCCATCAGATGCACCCAGCATGAGTAAATAACCTGTAACAAACATGAGTTTGCAGTAGAGGCTTTTTATTCTGATCATTGCCATTATAAGCTGAGAGGACACAGGTACCTGTCTGAATTTAAGTCTTGTTTCTCTGTCAGTGGAAGACATGGGGAACTGTCACTATACCAGGCTGATGGGAAATTCAGATGTTTTTGGATGTGGCAAGAGTAAGAAGTAATGTTGAGAGAGGCTAGGCTGGAGATAGGGATGAGGGAAGGGAGCTTGAAAAGAAAAAAGATGCACAAAATTCATTTATAACATTAAATTAGCTTGCAAAACTTAGTAACTTGAAATATCCCTGCCACCTTTGGCTTTTTTTCTCCATTTATGTGTCTTTTCCTTCATGCTGAACAAAAAATAGTTTAATTTGAGAGATAAGGAACAAGGTCTGGAGCATTTGTAAATAAATGATTTGCTGAACCAGTGAAAACTCATGTGGTGGTGGTGTTTTATACTGC
Source organism: Falco cherrug (assembly GCF_023634085.1). Taxonomy (NCBI): domain Eukaryota; kingdom Metazoa; phylum Chordata; class Aves; order Falconiformes; family Falconidae; genus Falco; species Falco cherrug. The sequence continues at coordinate 110,884,243 of NC_073700.1, forward strand.
ACTTTAAATAATACTCTTTGCCCCTTTTTACACAATAAAGCCGTGTTCAAGTTAGTTGAGAGAACTTTATATCCCCGATATTTTTGTTAAATGTTCCAGGCAATAGCACAAAACACAGATCTTAAAGACCGGTTACGCAGAATACATGCCGAATCTATGATCCTTGATTCAGCATCTAATGCAAAATCAAGTCCAGATTTGGTGAAGGTGGGTATGGATTTCCTCTTTCAGTGATGTGTGTTCCTCAAGCCCCTACTTCTAGACAGTGCTGCATAGCTGCATTTTGTCCTGTTCTTTGTGTCTTCTGTATGGTGTACAGTGTTAGTAAAATGAGTCCACTGTCATGGCTATGAGTCATTTCTGGTGATGCATTGTGCAGCATTTGATTTCAGAGACTTCTCTTGTGAGCAGTTTTCCTGAGCACACTTCTAACTGCTTTTTGCTACTGGTTGCTGGTGTTCTCCCTCGCCTTCTGTCTGCTTCCCGTTCAGCATGAACAGAGCTGCTGCCTTGTTACCCTCATGCTACTGTTTCTCTCCTCGTTATTCCCTTGTTAACTTTCAAGTTCTGTAGCTCCTTGTTGCCTGTCTAAATATTGTTAGCCTGGAACACTGGCTACCAGTGTGGATCATGTGAGCTTTAGAACAACTATCAGACATTTCCATGAAAGGTTCAAAGAAATGAGATGTACCAGAGCCCTTCCAGCCATTTATTTTGGTTTGTGTGAAGCCAGGGAGTCTTCTGCAAATCCAGTTAGCCAGTTTGATATGTACTGATGTTCAGACAGTTTTTTTGGCTTGCTGCAGAATGCAGAATGTAGTGTATTTATAGGTCATAGGATCTAGGTGTTAATGGTGGTAGCGAGGGAAGCAAGAACTGTGTTATCTCTGATGGATTTTCCTAAACGTTAACTCATACGGAAACTTCTGCTGTGCTTGTAGTATAAGTCTTTCATTAAAACCTGAGTGGATGTAATGCTGAGTTATATATAATTTATTATTTCCTTTTATTTTTAAAGATAGTTTAGTCATTCCATCTGTTTCGGTAGAGCTGTGTTTTGATCATATTTAGCTGTTCTTTTTTTCTTTTTTAAGGTAGTTCATCATTCTAATGCTTTTTGCTTTTAGTCCCATGAGAATGTGAACCGCACTTAACTTGCTATCCAGACAAGCATTAATGCATTGGGTTTTAACTTCAGGAGTTCTTTATTTTCTTATTTAGTGGAGGTCCTTGCAATGACAATGGATTATTTCTGAAACTTGTTCTGTCTACTATATGCCCCCCCCTCCCAAAATAGCTTTCAAAAGGTCCTTTCACAAATTCCCTCTGGCATGGTTTGGGATGGAACTTAAGGATGAAATCACTTACACTGGAGAAGTTTCATTTTAGATTTGTCTGAGGACTGTGATGCAGTAATGCTGCTGTGAGGAAGACAGGGCCACTGCACAAAAATTGGCTGTAAATGATACATCAGTTGCTATGATAGACCTGAAAATTGAAGCAGTATAAACTAGTATCTCAAGCCTGTGCATAAGGTAAAAGTTTAGTTTGTCTGTTGGGCAGTTTATGTTGTAGTTTATCGTGCCAGAGTGGGAACATGAAAGAAGATAATCTGAAGGTAGATCTAAATATCTGCTGTTCTTTTATGAGCCTTTTCTGCTCACTTTCCTTCTCAGATTCAAAATAGTATTGGAAACAATCCCAGCAGCAATGCTCATGTATGTAAGATTTTTTTTTTTGGTACTTGTAGACTAGTGTAAATGCCTTCCCACAGAAGAGACAGTGTTGAGGTTTCTTCTTTTCCTGCTGCTGTATCAGAAGTATTTTATTTAAAAAAAAAAACAAACAAATCAAACAAAAAACCCCCAAACCCAACAAAAAACGTCTTTTGTGTGATAAGTTTGTGGTGTTACCATGTCACCGTTATCAGCACATACTGAATAACATTCCATGCTATAGTAAAATCTACCAGCAGAAAAACTTTTCAAGAAGATTTGTCAGTTTGATTGTAGACTTGTCAGATTGTTCATTGTGTTGTTCTGCAAGTAAAACACGACAATTCCTGCAAAAATATGATAAGGCAGTCATGGTTACAGGTTAGTAAAACCTCTCATGCAGAAAAACTTGGGAGCAGTTAATACGCTCCCTTGGGCCAGCTAGCCCTTTTCCCACCAGTGTTGGTAGAGTTATCAGGGAAAACAATAGTGCACAACGTTCCTCAAGTTTTTTACTGCATCCACAGAATGAAACGAGTCTTGCTGGTCACTCCACCTTTGCTAGGCCACCTTTTGGAACTCTGCTTATGCCTTCTGTGGGAGGAGCTGCCGGGATCTCTGTGACAGCCAAACGTGCCTGCAGCAGCAAAAACAATGACCCTTACATGGCTTTGTTAGTATGCTGGGTTTGGTTGACATGGAGCTATCTTAGGTGTAGATATGAAGGAAAGCTTTCCAAAGCACAGCACAGAAAATTATCTAGCGAAGAAAAAGAGCTAGGAAAGCATTGCTATTATGTAGAAAGCAACTTTGCCCCTCTGAATTTTGTATGCCACTGCACCTCAGGCTTTGCATTCAGCCAGGCTTGGGAGGCAAAGACTAATTCATTTGTTAGATCAGAAAGGAATGTAAATCTAGGATACGATATAAAGAGGTGGGAGTTTTGTTCTTTTGGGGCTTTTTGATGATACACTTGTGTATATCTGGCTAAATCACTCAAATATCAAAGCATTTTTACATACTTTTTACCTCAGGAAAAAGTACATGCAGGGCCATAACTGATTTACTGAATATGCATTGCCTTCCCCGTGCCCCCCCCCCCCCCCCCCCCCTTCTTTTTTTCTTCTTCTCTTTGGTCTGTTTTACTTTGGTTTTAAATCCCTCCATGAAACACATGCTACCTTTCATTAAATTCGAGAACAGCATGTGCAATCTTCTCCCAGTGTGTTACAGCTCTTTACCTTATGTGACTGTGGAATAGCAGGCATGAATACTATGTGTGGTGGTACTCCTCTCAAAACTTTTTATTTCTTTTAAACAGGAAAATTCGAGAGAAGAAAGCAGAGGTCTGGTGCACCAGGTCTCAAATGAAAGCAGACTGTCTATAGCTGACTCTCTCACAGAATTTTTTGATGCACAGGAAGTCCTGCTCTCTGCTAGTTCTTCAGAAAATGAGGTCTGAGCATTAAGATTGACATCATTCCGATATAGTCTCTTATCTGCTACTTGACGTGCGGTCTTTCTGAGCACTAACTGCACATCAGATGACTGCCAGAAAATGAAAATCTTCAAAACATTTACAAGTGAATGTGCTGCATATATTTATTTGTTGTCATTGCCTCTTTACATGTAGTAAAATGTAACAATTATTATGAAGAAGTCTTACATGCACATTGGGGCAAATGGCAGTTTGGTAGCTAGTCTGCAGATACTGCATATATTGTACTGTCTGCCTTGAGTCATTATACAGGTGCTTAAATTGTATTTTAAGTAAGAAAAGAAATTGTATCATAGAAATATATAATATATATTGATACCTGTCCTTGTGGTACCTGTAGGTACCTTGGGGCTGATGTCATGCGTATTGAAATGTTTTAGCTCATTTTTCTCACCTCTCTCAAACTCTATAAAAGCACCTTGAGTTTTGATATGAGGAAAGCCTTCTTAGCTGTGGGGCCAAGAAGATGAAACATGTCTCCACTAAAATAATAGTTGAATTTTCAGTGATGGTGATCTCTCCCAAGCTCAATTGTGTCTTTGTAGGACTTTAGTACTTTCCTGTAATACTGAAACATACCTTAAACAGTTCAAATCTATTAAAACAATAATTGCAGTGGAAAGTCACAATTTTCATGTGCGTATGGGGTTATTTTAATGACTGATGTATCTTGTTTATTTCCTCAACCCACCTCAGGTATCAGATGATGACTCATATGTAAGTGATATCAGTGATAATGTCTCAGAAGATAACCTAAGCAATGACATGGAGAATGAAAGACAAACTTTAGGTAAGTTCAGTGATTTATTATAACATGTTTTGAGAATTTTCTTTGATTCTTTTTGTTTGGGATATTTTTTTCTTCTCTTACTAGAAATTATTTGATATTACAGGTTTTGAGATGTAAACAGCCTGTGTTTTTTCTCTTACAGCCTCAGATTGGTTTTGAACAGGACATTCTGGCTAATCTCCTTAACAGGGCCTGGGTACCATTGTTTAAACAGGATGGCGGTTCTGCATCAGCAAAGAAACACCTATTTTCTTGGCTTCCTTGGTGCAACTCGCACTCCTTTTCAGTTACTTTCATGGCCACAGGATTTTTCAAAGTAGCAAGGCCTAGCTGCTTTCTTTTTTGTCAAAAAGTAATTTTCTTCTTGTCAGTCTGTCTTTTTTAGTCTACAATTTAACAACCACATTCAGAGTTCTGTTGTTTGTAGCAGAACTGTGTTTAAAGGAACATGAGAATAATTACACGCTGGCAGGCCTGGTGTATGACCATAAGGATTTATTTTTTTGCATGTTTTAATCATGATAGTCTTGTTTAGTACATATGCTTATTTAACTGTCTTGCTAATTCGAGACAGAATCAAAAAAAGAGGGAGAAGAATTGGTCATAACAAACTAATTGGCTTTGTGCCTTCAACTCCTTTCAGCTAACCACAACGGTCTTCTCACTCTATCAATACATTTTTATCTTCATAAATGCTGAACAGTGGTTGCTTACCAGCAGCTGTTTCCCGATCATCTCCAAGGACCAGTGGATCCCTGTGAATTTGGGTAGTTTGAAATGCCTGGAGATCTGTTGTATTGTGTAATTGTTTAAAAATTAAGGTGGTTTTTTTGTTTTTTTTGAAAGACAGGAAAGAATACAGGTTGATTATCTCATGATCTGGACCTTAAAAAACTGTACTAGTATGACTGTTCATCTTGTAACAAAGACTGTCACTGAAGCTCCTCCGTATTAGCAGCACCTCCACATCCTTCTGGTACCTGCTATTTCTGTGCTTTGGGCACCCTGCCACTCCCATTAATAGCAAACTGGATATTTTTTTTTTTTTTCCTGCAGGGCTTTAGCTGAACCGTAAATTGTAGGATTGTGATAAAATCCTCTGGCCACTGTAATGCAGAAGGGCAGACCAGATAATGGTTCAGTCTGGCCTTAAAAGTCGTTGAGTCTAGCTGGAGGTCACAATCTCCTCCAGTATTGTTGCTGGCCATTTGTTACAGCTTTTTTAAACCAGAACTGCACAGACTTTTCTTCTCATAGTGGGGTGGGCAAACTTCACTTTATAGAAAATTTGGTATCTGAATATCTTAGCTGCTCTCCACTCTGTTTTATCACCAGTTTAACCCAATTAATGGGCTGGTACTCTGCTTTTAATTAGAAACTGTCAAAGGACATAGCCAAATTCCATGTCAGAGAGCTCTTTTGAACAAGGATAAATTTTTAGCATTTACCTCCTTCCTTTACAGGCATCCCCTCATTCCTGAGGTATCAAAGAAGGTATCTTTATGGCCTCTTCTGATATTAAATAAATTCCTTCAAGGGGAAAGTATAGAGGTCTACCTCCTAACTGTTAACAGTATACCTATTTAAGGTAGAGTTTTTGATTCATAGTGCCCTTGCTGTTTTTATGCAAAAAGAGATAGGCAGTAGACTGCAAATAGTTCCCCTGTCCTTGTTACAGTAACTTAGTCATATGAAGTTTTAGGACCTCTAGTTTGAGTGGCAGAAAAGGTGGAAATTTCTTCCTCAAAATTTTGATGCTGCTGATTACACTTGAAGCGTCCGTCTGAGGCATGGGCTAGCATACGTGACAGTGAAGGAGAAATTTGCCCGTGTGATTATCTGTACTTTGTCGCTGCTGGAAGCATTGCTGGTATTGTGCTTATGTCAATGGACCAGCAGAGGCAACACTGGTTGAAATCATGCCTGTAAGGGCAGAGATTCTTTGGGTATGTACAGCACAGAAAAAATGTGCTGCTCAGTGCTGTTTTAATTCCTCCAAGACAAAGCTGTGTGAGGAAAGCCCGATGAGGACAGGGGTTAACAGACTGGGGCTATGCCTGAATGTCTCCAAATGGTGACTGATTCTAGGGCAGAAGCTTCCTAGGTGTATCTACGAGCGTGTAAAGATAAAATACGTTCTTGTAGTGGCAACCGTATTCCTCTCTGAAATGAGATTGTTGTACAGATAAGCAACGTAGTAACTTCAGACTAGTGCCTGTTGCAGAAGCTTGTAGCTCTGCTTTGACCCTGCCACAAATCATTTCATGGCACGCTTAGAACTATTTATCCTGTTCCAATTGCTTTGACATAGGAACACAGACCTCAGATATTCATGTCAAAGACTCTTGACATGAGTCCTTTTTTTTTTTTTTTTTTATCTTCAGCAAACATATAGCTTCACAGTTGCATCAGCTTTTCCACCTTCAAAGCAGGCCATTTCTTCACCAAATTATCGGTGAATCTAAAACCTAACATCACTAAATTTTTTAAAATTATAAATACTGTGGAAAAGTCTGCATGTAAATCTGTGGTGCAGTAAATTTCCCTGATAGGAGTATTCAAAAAAGCAGAAAAAGTAGGTAGGAGTTGTTATTATGCTTGGATCTGTTAAGTTACGCCTTGCCTTCTGAGAAGTGTCAACTTAATTGGAACTCTGTCAAGGAGGGAGGTTTTATGTTCCTTAAACATAGAAATCCATCTCTGTTACAAATAAAATAGTTATAATATTTACTTTTTCAAATTCAGTGGAAAGCCTGAGCCTTCTTATGGCCTTTAAGGGGAAGGAAGGTAATTTTTTATGCATCTTTTGTACCTGGCATTTATCTCAGTTAACACACAGAAATTAAAATCTTGTTCTTAATTTTATCATTTTTATAACAGGCTATCTTCAAACCACAAATGAAATACGTGAATGAATTGTGAGAGTGGAAGGAAGTTTTGGCAGAAAAAAGATGGTTGCATTTTAATGTATGTTGCAGAGGGGTGAAACTAAGTAAACAGTGATTTGACTTATTTTGCCACTTCCTTCCTTTTCAGACTGTATTTCTGAAAGTGGAATCGGATGCAATTCTAAACGGAGAACATGTTTACCAGCTCCATGTCCTAATACAAGTAACATCAGCCTATGGAATATCCTGAGAAATAACATAGGAAAGGATCTCTCCAAAGTGGCCATGCCTGTTGAATTAAATGAGCCACTTAACACCCTTCAGCGTCTCTGCGAGGAGCTGGAGTACAGTGAACTACTAGATAAAGCAGCACATACACCTAATCCATTTGAACGGATGGTAAATATGTTATTCCAAATACTTAGTAACATTTAATGTAATTAGAACAAAGGAAATATGAAAACAGTCTGCCAAAGAAATTAAGATGTTCTGTTCCATTTTTCTTTTTCTCCCAGCTGAGAGAGGAAGACTCTCCAAACGTGTCTGTACATACTTACATACCCACTATTTTAGACTCTTCTGCGTAATTTCTGTTGCTTTGTCAGAAAATCTCTTTCCTCGAGTACCTTGCTGGACAGCAAGGTTAAGCAAAGCAGTAGTTTAGTTCTGTTTTGCAGGTCATACTCTGTCAGATTAAAAATTTACAGAAAAAAAGAAGGGGGTTGTGAACTAATATACTTCCCTCTTGAGTATGAAAGTTACAGTATATCCTTTTTTTAAGGATGTCCAATCTGGTAACACAGTTGTGCATAGAGGATGCCTCATCTTCCAGCCCTACACTACTGTGATACCTTTGTATTAATCAAACGAGCTCCATTTGTTTTATTAACTGGTTTTGTGAAGTTTTGGGGTTGAGTCAAAATATTCAGGTTCTCAAAACTAGGCAATATGAATGTATGTTAGGTATAGTAACGGTGTCATCTTCTGCCAGTGCAGAACCCGAAATTCAGTGTTTGGCAAAAGAAAAAACACATTTCAGTTGTTCTGCTTCCAGTTGCATAAGAGCTACTTAATATGTAAGCCCGTAAACAAAAGGTTAAAACCTTTCTAAATTCTCTTAAATGGGAGGTTATTATTTACCCTAAAATGAGGTTATTAATGAATGTAAATAGTCACGTTATGAATACTGTTTGAAAAGCCTCTTGCTCCGTTCTGACACTCCGCAAGAGTTACAGTTTCGTGTCTGTCCTCAGAACAGAGGGTATGGTTATTAACTGGGGGGGTTGGTGCACAGCCTTTTTTGTTCGTTTGAGAACATATCTTAAAAGGAAAAGGAAATGAGCAATAGTTGTTCATATGGGAGTCAAAATAAACCTTTTCCTTCCTTCCCACACCCAAGCACCTGGAAATCACCTCAGAATGGAGTGTTCTTTGCCTTGGAGAAACTCCTGAGGCAAAATTAGTGCTAGTGGTTGCATAGTAATTGCAATAGTTCATAAGAGAGCCATTCTGAAGTGGATTCAGTTTCTGAAATCCTGAAAGGAGACCATCTACACTTTCACAAGATGAGGAAAAGGGAATGAAAAGGGAGAAAAATGGTACAAAAGAGACCTAAATCAAACAACACCAAATTTTAATTCGTCATGTTTAGGAGGAATTATGCTTCAGTTGACTGCAAAAATTTGGAAGGGTTACCTGTGTCTCAGTCATAATCAAGAACAGTTTCATGATTAGCACATGAATAGCACACAGCAGATAATTCAAACTGCATTAGCAATAGCATACTTGGTGAAAACTCATCCAATACTTCCCGTGCCATGTTGAGAAAAAGAACAGTTGGTAGATCCATAGATTCACAAACCGTAACTGCGAAAGCCAGTTATAATACAAAATCTAACTTTTAAGTTAGATTTTTAAAGTTACTGCTTTGAACTGTTGCAGGATGCTAAGCTGTTTCAAACAGTTTTCAGAAATGCTGTTCCAAGTTGCTGAAATTTGCAGTGTCTGACTGTAATAATTCCATCCCTGGACCACTGAATGTGAATAATTCTCTGATGTCCAAGCTAGTGCTTAGCTTGCAGGAGGCACACATGTTTGTAGTCTGCAAATTATGGGAAAAATACAGAACCTGATGTCAGGATAAGGCCTCATTTTTTCCCCCTTCTGTTAAATCAGAATGTATAGCAAAAATTGTGCATGGCTGCGGTAAATTAATTAATCAAAATTCAACGTATGTTATTCCCAGGTGTATATAGCTGCATTTGCAGTCTCTGCGTATGCATCCAGTTACTACCGAGCTGGAAGTAAGCCATTTAATCCTGTGCTTGGGGAAACCTATGAATGTATTCGTGAAGATAAGGGTTTCCAGTTCTTCGCAGAACAGGTATTGTATGCTGCAGCCTTTAGATTTGCTACTTGATACACTGCCTCATTCTAAATGCATGGCTGGAATCCTCCGGAATTAATAGCAGAATACAAAACTAGTTTACTTGACCTGAGCCCAGAAAAACTCAAGGGACGCTGCAGAATTATAAATGAAGGAAATTGTTTTTTGAGGAAAGTCTGCTAACTCTGGGATGGGACGTGACAACCAACAGCTGACACTCGAGAAGCCAAGGCTGGCAGGCTGCCTACTCCAGTAACTGGATAACTTGGTTAAGTGGAGTGCAGTTCTCTATGCTGAAATCTGATCCGGACTGCAACAAGCATTCACATTCTTGTCATAATATTCTGTGTGTGATCATTAAAAATACTGTATCTTCAGCTATTTAATATCTTTTTTTATAACAAATATACCCTTTGTGTGAGCCAATCAGCCACTAGTATTTTCTACGGCAATATGACTATTTTTGCTTCCTGTCCAAACACTTTGTGGGCTAAGCCTTTCAAACCTGGTACCACAGCTTAGTAGGTGAAGGATGTATACAACATATCCAGGTCTGAGTGTTTATGAAAATAATTCCCCAATAGGAGAATAATTATTAAGTATGGTTAAAAAACACTAAACTTAAACCAGCCAAGTTACCAAAATTGCTAAGCTTGAGTCATATGTTAAAAAGAGGCAAAACTAAATAATCTGATGCCTAGCAGAATAAGAATGATTGAAAGCTGCTTCATTATGTCTAGACATAACAAAAAAAATAATTATAAAATGTGCAGTGTGCAAGGGTGTACGACCTAGAAATTTGATCAGAGAAAGCCTTCTAAGAGGCTTCCTTTAGGAAATGAAAAGTGGTTTTGGCAGTCTCTGAAGATACAACATTTTGTACATTATGCTTTACAACAGACCAAACGGAGTGCTATGTGATCTTTCCTTAGTCTCGGGGAAATGTGCACAGGCATTAGTAAAAATAAGGAAAAAAAGAGAACAAAACAGTCAAAGCAAGAATCACATTTAAAGTTCAAGTAATGTATCTGGTTCTTCATTTTGTTGCTTCAGTTCTAAGATGATGTGTATAGAGCACTGAAGTTACCAATGTAACCTCAAACTGAAGTAACAAAGTGGTGAATAAAGGTCGGTACTGAGCTTAAATGTTAGATTGAATTAAAAGAGATTTTCCCCTGAATATTGGATAAATCAGTACAAAGGCTGCTTTTTCTAAAGAGGAACTTTAATACATGACGGGGCTTGGGCTGTTGACAGCTGTTGTTCTAATATGTGCAATAAGTGATGTGTGGTAAAGTTAAGTTACTGTAATAGTATGGGGGTGGAGGACTATTAGGAAGGGAGGATGGTACAGGAGGAAAGAAATTTCATGCAGCTTTGCAAGCATTAAAGTTTCTCTTTGCATCGGGAGCTGTTGCTTACTGCTTGTGCCAGCATTTTAATGCTTCCTTTAGATAACTTGTTAGTGCAGGTAGTAGGTAATCCATGGGATAGGCAAAATGTATAAAATAACGGATTCTGTTCTGTTACCAGAGTGAGTTTAGAATAACTGTTTTAGCATCATGACCTTACTCTGGAATTACAACAGTTTAAGTGAGAGCTAAATTTAACCCATGAATTATAGTGACATCTGGGGTTAATCTGGGTGCAGCATGTGAGAGTGTTGCTTGTGGTGGATTATGGCATAGCTGAGAGTAGTTAGTACTCTTCTCTTTTTTTTTTAAACCAAGTAGAGGATGTTACATAAATAACAATGCCTGCGGAAAAAATGCTCGATAACAGATTTGCAAAATGAGTAACAAAGACAAAATTAAAACTGCATTTGAGCCATGTAGATGGTTAAGAAATTAAATTCATAGTTGGAAATAGCAATTTGACTTGAAAATAAAGTTGTCTTTGTCAAAAGAACAGTAAGCACTGCACATCAAAGAGTTGGTCCTGGTCAGTTGTTAGTCATGTTCATCCAGAAGGCAGAATTTACAGCCAAGGAGGAGTGGCTGCTTTCACTTTGTGCAGTTACTTTATTATTTAGTATTTCATTTTAACAGTCTGCATTGTGTATTTGTTTATTTACTCACAGTCTTTGCTTCGCTATTTTGGTGGTTGCCCTAATTCATGTACGTGCTACTACCCAAAGCTGATAAAATGCAGTGTGTGATTAGAGTTTTGCACTAGAAACACCTGGAGTATCACTGCTGCACTAGTAGGGGTTGCTAGATGGAATTTCATGGCTCGATTTCTCCACCCGTGGCCCCTTCAGAGATGCTGATCTCTGTCCCCTCCCTCATAGTTAGGATTTTGTGGGTATTTACTGTACAGAAGAAACTGGCCCGTTTATTTGTACCTTTTTTTGGGGGGGTGGGGTGGGGTGTGTGTCTGTGTGCCCAAATTGCAGCTTCTGTTAATATACAAAGAGTCCTAAGGGTAAGTGTAATTATCACCTTAGAGTCGATGTGCAAAACAGGTAGATTTTCACTTGATGAACAAGCCTTTTAAAATAAGTGCTTCCCATTTCTTTGAAGGCTTCTTAGGTTTCAGTACCTTATTGATCTGACTGACTCCCCCTCCAGGACACAACTGCAAAGGGAAAGTAAATGTTCAAATTGTAAATGAATAAAAAATGAAGGGGGTGGGGGAAAAAAGAACCCAAACCAAAATGACTGTTCAAGTGTTAATATGTCCATCCTTTTTCTTCCCCGTTCATGCCTTGCTATTAGGTCAGTCACCATCCGCCTATTTCTGCATGCCATGCTGAATCTGTGAATTTTGCTTTTTGGCAAGGTAACTCTTCAGTCTATCATTTACTTTTACAGTGTTTGTAATATTTTAATTGTATGTCTAACATGAAATATCCAGAAACTGGGAAAAGCTGAAATTCCCTGCTTAAAGTGTATTAGAATGGCTTTAAGAAATGTCAGCCTATGCTTACTTGCATGCCTCTTATTTGGATGTTTATATATATATATATATATATATATAAAATATTAAATGATTATTCTTTTCATGTACAAATATCTGCATTTCTTTAAAATCAGGTTTATTCTGGGGAGGGGGTTCTTAATAAAGGAGAGTTGTACCTCAAGTTATTTATAAAACAAACAAGATGGAACATAGCTTGAAAAAACACAAGTTAAATCCTGATCTTGTAAACCTGTTCTGAAAATAATTTCCAAATATGAGCATAACAGCAATGATAAATATATTTACCTTGTCTTTCTCTGCTGGCATTATTATAGCATGTAAGATTCTGTGCTATTTTTCTACTAACACGGTGTTTCAAAAGAAGTATTTTGGAGCTGTGTAATGCTGGTGAAGATGTCAGCTAGCCACAGTACCTGTGTGGTTAGATATTTCTGGAGTGTACACAGAACACAATTATGCCTTTTAACTCAGTTAAAATCCTTCACCCAGATCTGTCGATTCACAATGTACCTTTAATTCTGTTATGATTGACTCTGCTGACTTAATTATTACAGGTGGAGCCATACTGAACAGAAATTGGAACTTTGTCATTAGTCTGGGTTTCATTATTCAATGTAATAATTTGCTTTGTAAACAAATACAGGGACATGAGGCCTTTTCTTCTCAGCTAAAAAGCAGAGATGACCAAAAATGTATTCAGTTACTGAATACTGCATAAATAAGACTAGATAGCAGCCTGTCTTAACAACAACTTGTGAAACTGATTTGTTTAACAGATCTTGACAACTGTTGTCACTCAAATATTTTAGAGAACAAAGCTCTTCTGTAGAGCTGAGAGCTGAGACTGATCAATGAGAGTGTGAGATTTGGTCTTGATGAGCACAGGAGACTCAATCAGGGTGCAGCAGGGATTTTGTTGTTTTGGGTTTAAATGTGGCTAACTGAGTTGATGGGAGATCTAGACAATGATTTTTTTCCAGTGCAAAGGCAATTTGTAAATGCTGTGGCCTCTCTTTATGGGGCTATATTAACTTACACGGAAAGGTTAACATCAAGTTAATCAGAAAGGTAGCTTTCCAGTGAGGTAATTTCTTTCTGTGTGTAAAGATCTTTTCACTTACCATATTATCTCCTCAGCTGAAAAGGAGACAGCCCTCAGCAATGTTGCCAGAGTAGTTCTGTCATCCCACCAGACGCTGACTTTAGTTTATCTGTTTCACCACCAAAAAATTTTTTGATCATCTCTAGTGAGCCAGAAGACTGGGTTCTGACAGTGACAGTTATTTTGGAAATTGTTTTCCCAGACTTACAAAGCTGAATCTGCTTTTGCAGAGGAGTGTAGACACATGAACAATGGAAATGCAGAATACAAAGTTCCAACTATTACAACATCTGTGCCTGAATTAGTCTGGGCATAGCTTTGAAGTAACACTTTGTCCTAAAATTTTTGCATGATCAGGTTGCACACTGGTTCCCAAGATGTTTATCTCTGTGGGACAGCTTTGCCATTTACGAAAACTTAGAACATAACACGGTCTAATAATACATTTTAACTCAGCCGGGTGATGCTGACCCAGCAGCAAACTCCAAAACCAAATAAACCAGAAGGTCCTTCTCTCAAGTGATAAGAAAAGGATAATTTTTTTTCTATGAGGAATTCTGCCCTATGTCCCATTCCAGCCTTTGCAATAGTAGGCAGCTTGGTGTGGCTCAGTCCTATCACTTGCACATACATACTGAGGAGATGTGTAATCTCCTACCTACGGTTTGAGCATCTATCTCACAGCCAGCATAACAGCTTCGCCCCCCACAACTGCATAGGAGACAGTGTTTTGTTGTCCTTGTGTTAGTACTGGCATCTTTTTGAGACTAGAGATGAATTTTTCCCTCTTTTTTCGGATTGGACAGAGAATGGAGTTCCTAGTGTCTTAATACAGCAAGGATACTATTCCCCTAAGCTCTGAAGTTACTGTGAAAGTTACTGCCTGATTATCTAGCCCAATTTAACTCTATACTCTTCTGCCATGCTTTTCTGTCTATGTTTCTTTCTCTTCCAGATGTTTTTGCTCAATAAATTTTGCTAAACTTGCATTGAAATTTCTCATCTTTTTTTTTTTGAGAAATGATGTGAGACTTAGACACATCTTTCTGTGATTCAAACAAGATTTTAAAAGGCCAGTTAAACTCACTGAGGAAGTTGGACTAAATCCCTCTGCAATTTTGTGCCCTTTGAAGCATTTTCTTCTTCACTGTGGATGGTCTTAGTTCTTATATATTTATATTTGAAATTCTGCTTTTTTCTTTGGAAATGTCTGCATTCATTCACTAGCAACTGAATTGCAGAGAAATATATACTGTCTATAACTTTTTCAAATTTCTGTCTTTTGAAAAAGTTTTTCAGAGAGGACTTTTAAACTTCTGTTCCTTTGTTATTTCAATACCCAATAATATAATGAAAAAAAAAAAAGCAAAACCCAAACCCATGTTTAAAGGTCCACAGCATTCTTTGAACTCTTATTCTGTTGCACCATGTTATTTTGCACTTCTTGAAAAGAAAGTGGAACGCAGAAATAGATTGATTTATCCATTCCTATGAATGAATTCCTGTGATTTATGAATTCCTATAAACCTGTCCTTTTTTTTTTTTTCCTCTTCCTGTTTCAGATGTAAGATGGAAAAACAAATTCTGGGGAAAGTCCATGGAAATTGTTCCAGTTGGTACAACACATGTAACTCTTCCAGCGTAAGTGCTGAAGTCATGCATTGCTGTTCACACAGAGGCACATACATGCTTGCACACACTGCAGCCACATTTAGCCAGATAAGAACAAACTGTGCTGTGCCATATTAGACCTTTGGGAAGAACTGGTGATTAAGATTTAGTTTTTTAAAAAAAAAGGGGGGGGGGGGGGGGGAGAAAAACACCAAAGCAAACCCAGAAGCATAAAACAGAAGCCCTAACTCTTTCAAAGGTTATAAAAAACAAACGATGAAATAAAAAACATCACTCCTGTGTTTTCTGCAAAAAGAAAAGTTGGTGTTTTCATACTTCAGTTGAATTTCAAGCTTTATGCATTCACAGGGAAAAACTGCATGGTAGAGGAAGCTATGAATTCTTTTCTTGAATATGGTTTTGGCAGAGGAGGGTGATGTTGGTGTTGCTCATGTCTTTTGTACCCATATTTGTACGGACCCTAACACCATGGGGTCCTGGTCTGTAGTTGAGGCCAGTAGCCATCATCACTGCATAAATATTGTAAGTGAAAAAGAGAACTGTTACATGTCTGGTGTTTATTGTCCCAGGAAGTAAGCAGCCACTGTAGCTAAGTGTTGAATACAGTTTAATTTTTTCAAAAAAATTTAAAAATCTGCAGTGTTCCTATGCTGGCTTGACAGTGTGCCCATTATAGGTCAACAAATAAAATCCCTTAAAATTTGGCCTATATCCATCATATTTGCAGAACCGGAGGTCTAAAGGTTGAGCAGTGTTCCAATTAAATCTGTTTTCCAAAGAGAGTCTACAAAAATAATTATTCTGCCAACTGAAAAAAAAAAAAGGGGTGGGGGGGGTGGGGGTAAAAAGAAAAATAACTCAAGAACCTAGCACTCACCAGACTAAGTGACTAAGCATGCCTTTTCTCTTAAGTAGGTAAAATTGTGATATAGTAAAATGTCCAAAAGGTAATGTATAAAACATTCTGTGTTCACAGCTGCTAGCCTAAGCTGTGGAGTGAAGGGTCTTTAGGATGTGAGTGGGGGTTCAGAGGCAAGGTAACTAACAGAGTAAGGCCCACGGTGAGCCGATGAACTGGAAAATAATCTGATCCATACATGCTGTTTGTAACCCTGTGTATCTGATACAGAATTCCATACAGAAAAGGTACTGAGGCTATAGGCAAAAATGAAGCAATAATATAAAGGTTATTTTTGGAGCAAATACACTATTTTTAGCATGCATGATAGAGCACGTGACCTGCAAGTAGGAGCAGGAAAACAAGTTACTGTGGGGCAAATTGGACACTTCTCTGCTAGTCTAAAAACTATGCTTGTGTATGCTCTTCCAAAGAAGCAAGTGAAAGCAAGTGATTAAGGGGAGGTAAGGAAGATTCTAATACCCTCATGGGATGTGTGCAAGGCACTTGCTCTGAGGAAAATGGCGCTTTGTAAGTTTACCTTTTACCTTACCAGTAGCAACTTCACTATCAATACCCAGAACAAATTGTAGATATGTCTTCAAGAGGCTTTCCTTTTCTTGACATCTTATAAAGCTGTTTTATAAGAACATCTAGTTCTTTAATAAAAGATAAAATATTGTATTACCTATTGGTATTTGTTTATCTCTCCCTATTTGCTGTCTTCCAGTGTGCGACTACATCTTGAACTACCTGGTGAGAACTTTTGATCTCACCTAAAGCACACACATAGGTGCAGCCTTGAGAGCCTGAGCCAAGCCCATTCCACTCAATAAGTCTTCTGATGACTCTGGTGGCCCACGTCCTTGTGTTTTCAGTTGTCACTGTGTTACAAGCTGTGAAATGGGCATTTCAGCCAGGAGAAGATATTAGAATGATTACTTTTGGAAACCTAAAACTGATAAAGAGGGGCAAGTAAACTGAGAAAAAACTGAATCCATTTGTATGGATTTCTGCTATTCTGTTAATAGCAGAAGTGGAAAGGGTTTTCTAGTAGACAGGATTGTTGTCATAGGGTTTGGTTTTGAGAAGGTGTGGGACAAGAAGATGAGGCATTTCAGAAGAGAAAATTGTTTTGTGGGGTTTTCTAATCAAGTTCTCTGCAGGTTTTTTTTTCACAAGTATATGAGATCATTTGAACAAGGCATGAGATTTTTCTTCTGTGTATTTTTCTTACAGTTTTAAAGACCATTTTGCATGGAACAAGGTGACATCTTGTATCCATAACATCTTAAGTGGGCAGAGATGGATTGAACACTATGGAGAGATCATCATCAAAAATCTTAATGATGACACTTGCCACTGCAAACTGACTTTTATAAAGGTAACCACAGCAGTAACCACAGCAATGTTGGCAGTGCCTTTTCTAACAGACACAGCAGTGGGTGGATGTTCTCTGCTGAAGCCCAGTACAACTGCTTACAAGCTACATTTTCCTAGAGTTCTGCTGTAATTACATGTGATTCTTTGAGAAACTGTAACTCTGAAGGAACTGCTGCTCACTAGGTGGAGCCAGGCCAGAAAGAGAAGCAACAGCTTTCTAAGGTGATTCAACTGGAGATGCGGAAAAGTATGAGGGAAGGAAAGGAAATACGATGAAAAGCCTACCATGGGTTTGATGAGAGAGGTAGGCACAAGATGTCTACTGACAGGGGTTTACCACATACCTCCTGCTAACCCATTGGCATGTGCTGTGGTTGCATTAATTCAGCAACCATAGAACCAGTGCTTACGTGCGGTGCTTCACCCAGTGCTCTTTTCTAGCCCTTTGCAGGTACTCAGAGGAGTTTAAGTGAGAGGTTGCCGTGTCACTCAAAGCTTTTGCTTCAGTACAAGGCATCAAGATATGACTTCCTCAGGAAATGCCCTTAATAACTGCAATTAAAATTAGGTTTTGACAATAGATGACTTCTTCCTAGTAAAGGAAAATCAATGAAAACCTAATACGATGCCAAAATTTCTAACTTAAGAAACAGTTTTGCAAAGCATGCTAGGAGACTTGCCTTAACCTGCATTTTCTGTATCTGATCGCTGGAGAAAGGCTGTGCTTTGCATAGAAACAGACCATATAGATATAGCCTAAGTACTTCACCATACCTGTGCAGCATGGCAGGCTCAGCAGCGGAAGGAAAGTTCCCTTTTCTTTGTTTTCCTGAATACTTGGTGCTGTCTTAGAAGCAATAGGTTGATTTTTCTTTTTTAAATACTCGCTTGAAAGTACTGTATTATATTTGCAGAGTTGCAGTGGATGTTTAGAGTTCAAACTGTAAAGATTGAGAGCCTGCAAGTCTTACACCTGTGATACTGCAAATTGTCTAAAGTGGAGATTACTGTATAAGTTCCTTCTCTTCCTCTTCTGCAAATCTGGGGAAGATGTAGATAACTAAGAAGTCAGTGTTACCTGTTATTGGGCAAAATTCAAGGTCAGCTATGCTTTATCTAGTACTGTCCCCAAAAAAGGCAAATAAATTCTCAACATTAATATTTTAATAAGCTGATTAATAATACCAACAGCAGTTGTTTGGATATGGTATTGTAATGCACACCTAAGTGAATACTTTGCAGAAAACCACTCTGCAGCATGGTGCTACTGACATGGCAAAATCACTGACACCTGACGGCTTATGCACCTTTTTTCCCCTCATTCCTTTTAATTCTAGGCAAAGTATTGGAATCCAAATGCACATGAGATCGAAGGCAGTGTCATGGATAAAGCTGGAAAAGTTGTGCATCGACTTTTTGGGAAGTGGCATGAAAGTTTGTACTGTGGGACAACTTCATCTTCAAACTGCATATGGAGAGCAAGTTAGTGATCGGAATGGCTAATGTAGAGAACTTAGGATCTGCTTGAGAATAAGCTTACTATTTTCATCTCTTTATTATGCCCCAACTTATTGTTATTTCTATGGTGGAATATTACATTTTTGTCAAGCGTTTAAAATCTAGACCAGAAGAAAACATCATTTAAATTATACGGAGAACTTAATCCCATGGCTGCCTGCACTTGCTCCATTCTTTCTCATTTTCATGTTTGGGCATGAAGTGGGTACTGAGGACGCTAAAAGGAAGACAAAAAAAGAATGAACAACCCCCTTCATTTTTTGTGTAGAGAAGTGTTGTGTATTTTGTGTGTTAAACATTGGACGATAGCCCACGAAGCTCAGTTCTGTAAGGACAAGGACAGCCATATCCAACCTTCTCTCAAACTCGTGGGGTTTTGTCTACTGTAGTCTGAAAAAGCACTATGCTAATGCCATGGCCTTCATCACAGTTGTGCTCTGATTCAGCTGAGAGAACAGAAATCTGTTTTGTTGCAGTGCAATTATCAAGGGGGATGTTGTCTTTTGTTACATTATTAAACACCTCTTATTCCCCCCAGAATTGAGACTGTGGTTCAGAGATAAAGGACTGAGGGGAGCTTGGAATTTTCCTTCTAAAGATAACAGCATTTCAGTAGAATTCTACATGTACTCTTTTCTTCTGTAGATCCGATGCCTAAAGATTATGAACAGTGGTATGGATTTACTCAATTTGCACTGGAGTTAAATGAACTGGACCTGCAAACTAGGTCATTACTTCCATCCACTGATACACGTTTTAGGCCGGACCAAAGGTAAGAAGTTTTAACTCTTTAAATATCTTTCTCAAATAGTTCTTAATCTTCTGCACACTCACTTTACCTTAAGCTCAAACTATTTTTTGTAGATACCTGCAGTGTGTTTCTATTTCTACATTAATGTGCATCTGAAACAGACATCTTACTTATCAAGAGATGGTGTAGTCGTCATGGACCAGTGTTTCCTAGAATTGGCTCTTGGATGCTTCTAGATAACTGCCTTTCCAAAGATGTTAAAACTTCAGTACTTTAGGTACTGGATGTTGAACATAATGTGTTTGAATAGCCAAAACCCCAGACACCTGAGATTTCTTTCTGCCGTGGTATTTCTACTGTTGCTAACATCCAAGTAATAGAATGTAACGATGACTTTGAGCTGG
Source organism: Falco cherrug (assembly GCF_023634085.1). NCBI lineage: Eukaryota > Metazoa > Chordata > Aves > Falconiformes > Falconidae > Falco > Falco cherrug. The sequence continues at coordinate 110,904,130 of NC_073700.1, forward strand.
TTATGAGGGTTGCTTTTCCTTAAGTACTTTTTGATAGTGCAGTTGTCTGCAGATGTAGCATTTTACCTTTCAAACACTGTGAACCGCCTGCTGTAAAGATTAGATTCTGTAGTTCTAGAGGACCTGGCAAAGATGGAGGACAGGAGCACCAATTGTGTCTCTTATCACTGCTGGTGCTACAGGTTTCTAGAAGAAGGGAATATTGAAGGGGCTGAAATGCAGAAGCAGAGGATTGAGCAGCTACAGAGAGAACGACGGAAGGTGCTGGAAGAAAACAATCTAGAGCATCAGCCTAGATTTTTCAGGTACTGTATAATAATTAGCATATGCTACCATTTACTGAAATTCTTATTATAGAGTTGGTTGTAAGCTGCCATAGAGCAGGCTCCAGTTTTTTCCAGGTTTCTTCCATATTCTTGATTTTTATACTTTGGCAATGTAAACCACTCCAGACTTACTTGAAACTCAGAATTAATATATTTTATTTTTTTCATTAGTGCATCCCTGAATTTCTTTCTGACTTTTTTGCCTTGATGGTGATTGATATTTAGACTGCTTTTGAATTTGCCTGAGTGAATGTAGCATCTTTGATTCTTTCAAGCAAAGTGAAGTAGCTGGATTTAGCTTAATTATTTCTTCTGACCTTCTGCCAAATTCAGTGGGATTGCCCTGTGCAGAAGTGTGCAGAGTTGGAGCCTTTCATTTCCACAGCTGTTTTTGATTTGTACCTTTCCCCCCTGTTTCATGGAGAGGGAGTTATCATTCAGAGGGCACTTTATTTCTTCCTGTTGTAAATCAATTAACATGAGACTTCAGCCATCAAAAGACAAAAATGAACACTAGTGAGATCACGGCCTTCTGCCGTCCAGCTTCTCCTAGTCTCCTGCAATGAAACAAGTGGAGCTGAGTTGAATGTTGTATGGACCTAGGTATCACAGCTAACAGATCTGGGTTCCTAATTTTTTTCTGGATAGATAGGTACTGTACTTCTGAGGAACATAGAAATGTTTAAAATAGGTGCAAATAGGTGCAAAAAGGGAATGGCTCAGACCACTGCATGCCTGACTGTGAGCTAACTCATCACATGTCAGTCATACCTACTAAAGACAAGGAAACGTTGGTTCCAGCAGGATAGAGACAGTCTAATACTTTGTAATTGTATATTCACAATGAGAATTGTGAATAATAATGAGGATTTGAAAATTGAGGTTTGTGCTGTAAATTTATATAACAGAATAAAGAATTTAATTACTATATGGCAAAAGTGTTAACCCAGTATTAGAGTAGATATGAATTATGCATTCGGCTTTTCACTAGTGATTTCTCTCTTCAACAAATCACAAGCCTTGATTTGCTTGAAAGAATAATTAGCTGTTGTGCCAAAAACATTGCACACTAAAAGCAGATTGATTACTTCAGGATATGGTATCTAGTGCAATGAGTCTCACTTCTTGACTGAGAGCAACTTTACTGAATGCAATAACGGTGGTGGGCCATCTTTGGAGGGGTGAAAGGTAAATTTCCACTTTCCACTCAAAGCTGCCTTTGAGACCATGAAATAAACCTGGAGTGTAGTTTTAAGTACTAAGCACTATGCACTGGCATGTGACTGTGAAATACGTGTTGATCTCAGCTGAACGCTAGGCTACTGAGGTGCGTCTCCAAGGCCCGGTACAGACACACCAGTTCAGCTCTCCAAGCTATATTGCTGTGTTTGAAGACTGTACTGGGTTGCACTGCAGCTGGTAATTGGCTGGATTGGGTATCTGCGCATAGCATTACACAGCATATGTATGGAAAACATAAGCTTTACATTTAAAGATATTTGTTTAATCTTTGATAGGAAATCCAACGATGACTCCTGGGTGAGCAATGGAACTTACATGGACCTTAGAAAAGAACCTGGTTTTTCCAAACTGGACAATCCTGTCCTCTGGTGAAAGAGGAGCTAAGTGAAGATATTCTGTGTGTATTCTCAGATCTGATTTAAAAGAAGTATATACAAAATATATCTCTCTATATATAACTATATATACACACACACAGAGACACAAATAATATATTTGTGGGGGGTGTGTACGTGTACAAGTGTGCATATCACCAGAATTGTGCTTAATTTAGAATCTGATGATTAATGTTTCCTTTGACTATTGCAGTGATTATTTGAATGTATAAATGCCCTAGCTTCTTTTTATAAAGTATTTAATAAATAGTACTGAATGTTAGCAGCAAGAGGGCAAAGCGGAGCTTTTACACTACTTTTCCAATATTAATAACGTCAGTTCTGAGTTAACTTATGCCTTATTGAATTGCATTGGAGACAGCAGCAGCCTCTCCTAGCTGTGCTGAGAAATCAGAGTGCAAGCCTTAGCAACTCAAACTGTAAGTAGGCTTCCACAGTTCAATGAGTAGTTCAGCTGTCTCTGGGCTGGTATAAATTGCTAAAACAGACTATCAGCTGGTGCTGGAATCTGAGTGATGTTTTGCTGCCTGTAGAAAAGATTTAAATAAGCTTTTGTTTCTATTAGCTTACTCCTTAGCATTACGGAAGAAGTAGTTCTGAGCTTATATCAGTGGTTCTACTGCCTTATACATGAACTGTACCCAGCTAAATATAGTGCTAGAAATGCAGGAATCGCCAAAATTTTCCACTGGGAAAAATTTCCACTTCAGATTTATAGCCCCCAACAGGGCAAAAGGAGGACATTCTTTGTATATACTGCTGGAGCACTGACTAGATGAAGAAGCTCTCTCTTTTTCCAGTAAGTAAAATCTACACAGAGCACGAAATCCTGTGCTTCCGTAGCTTCATTTGCTTTTATTAACCTAAAAATTGCAACAGTATGACTTTTTAAAAAGTGAGCTGATTGTTTTAAGCTAGAAATTTTTTCTTAGTATTTTGATATTTTCTACCTCTTAAGAAATAAACAGCATATTTAAGATCTTATATTTAAAAAATGACCATCTGCCTTATGGAGAAGTGTATGGAGTCTTTGATCTTCCTCTGTTTGTTATGTTCAGATAAGTATTCAAGTATCTTGCACTAAATCAATTGCATCCCCTTCCTGTAATTTTATACATATGGCTAGATTTGTGAAACTACTAAATCATAGGTCAGAAATTTAGCAGGAAACAAATGTAGCAGAAGTCGTGCTTTTGCATCAAGATTATAGAGATGGGCAGTATTTTTGTGTTTTCCATCAAATCAAGATGGCACAGTCGTAACAGAATAATTTGCATTCCTGTCTATCTGCAACTCAAGCCTGACCTATATGATTCTTCAAGTCTGTTCTGTGTGTCTGTGGCTCTGGCAACAACAGTTTCCAAGTTATCGATCTATATCCCGTCACCACCCACACCCCCTTTTCTCACACGCCGCTTCAGTGACACAAAACAAATCCATGCGTCGCTGGCGTGTTAAACTGGTTTATGACTGGAACAATTGGACATGGCATGGAGACGGTAGACTCTTAGAAGGACCAGTAGCTTAGAAAAGCTTGCACTTTACTGTGTGCTGCATTGTTCTAAAGAAAACCCATTAAAAATAGATCTATGTATTATATGTAACACGATGGAAATACGATGAATGCTTCCATTTTAAACCAAATCTGTGATGTCATATTGGATTTATATTTGAATTTTGCTTTCTGTTACCTTGAAGCCCCATTGTCTTAAAGGCAGACGAATGCTTTTTCACCGTTTTTCACTTTGCCCAGGAATTCTGCCTCACTATTAATTCCGTAATTACCAAAGAAAGAAGATAGCATAATACTTTGTATTTAATACATCGTTTAAGCACTCGACTACTACGCCAGCAGCTTACAATAAGGCAAGGTTCACATCCATATGAAGACAAAATTTGGGCTTTGATTCCAAAGGAAATCTTAAACTTTGGGGGCTGTTTGGTTTTTCAAGGAAAGTGAAGATCTCTTCATAGCTTGTTCCCTTCCTATGTTTTATTCTTGTATTAACTGTCAAAACTTAGCACAAAAATGTGTTGATATTTGTAATTATCCTTGCTGTTGGTAATTACCATTTATACTAAAAATAACGTTCATTTAATAACAAAAGAGGATAGGGGGATAAAATAAAAAAGGTTTTAAGGGATCAAAATTTGCGGAGGATGCATTAAACTTGCTCATTGTTATATCTGGCAGCTACTGTGATTGCTGTCTGATCTGGTTGCTGGGTTTGTATTTTCTATGTATGGAGGGGATTTCCCCATACTTCATCGTATGAGCTAATAGTTGATAGCATCTGAAACTAAAAGGGTTAGAGGCCAAAAGGCAAAGTTAAATAATTGTAATGCATTAAAATTATCAGGTGTTAAATGAAACTAATCTCATATTGGGTGTTTAAGTCATGATTTTTGAGAAATCAGACTGGCAGTGTTGCCTTGTATCTTGCTAAATACTTATCTAAAATGTCTAAAATACACCTGATTAATGACAAGAAGCATTGATATAAAATTTTCTTATAATTTTAAAATTCCCATGTCAAGAAAGTAAACTTCAGAATATTACTACCATCTCCAGAAAAATAATGCCTGAGAATAATCCAGGGAATTTAATAAATACACAAAGCAAAATCATTGCACAAGTTATAGCTCCTTTTGTAAATCTCAGATACGCATTTGCAAACACGATATAACAAGTTGTGAATGATTCTCTGACCCCATGTTTCCAGCTGCAGTGTAATTGTCCCTGCTTACTTTTGTATGAAACAACTGGGTTTAGTGTTAAACTTCTTTAAACTGTATATTAAGAAGTGGAAGAAAATTGTCTTGACGTGACTTCTGTGTATTTCTGCATTAAAATATACTCATCATTCACAAACCTTAATATACTCTATACAGTTATTCTTGCTAAAATAGGAAATTTTGCTAAGTTTTTTCCCCCAGAACTTCAGATTTATTAATGGGTGCAAAATTTACATTAGCTTTCTGCAATATAAGTCAGCTGTTGTTTTTAATAGTTGACATCGAGGGACTTGTTCCCCCATTCCTATCCTGACCGGTAAAAATAATGTATCAGGCAACTTGCTGCTTCCTTTCATACACAGCCATGATCCCCGAGCTGTTTAACTCAACGGATCAGTCTTAAAATTTCCTGATGACCATTGCCTGCTGGTACAGCTCTTTTATTTGATGACTTTATAAACATTAATTAATACAATTTTGGAGGGCTGGTTGAGAACACTGCTTTTCTTTGTGTATCCCTTCACAAAGTAAAACACTCGCTATAAACTTAGATCAAGATGATGGAGCAGCTCAGGCCTTTGGGTGTTAAAACACTGGCTCTGTTTTCAAATTACACAGCAAAGAAAGGAAAAAAAAAAAAATTATCCAGGGAAATAATGTTCATAGAAACAGAAACCCGCAGCTCTACTTCCAGATTTGCAGACTCAACACGGTTGCTGATTTTGGTAGAGTGTAAGTTTGGGATTATGAAACAGCCTAACTTGTTTAGGATGCTACTCTTGGTAGCATAAAGTGCCCTTTAGACTGACCAGGACTGGAATGCACTGTTAATCACTGCGTTCCTTTGAATCTCTGCTCTCTGAGATATGCTTTATGTGTTAGTTTGCCAGCACTGACCTACTTCTTTTAGATGCTTTTTGAAATACAGATCCAGCAAAGTACTTAGGGTCTTTATACAGAGCTCAGAAAATGAGATGCATGGAAGGAAAAGTGAAAACAGTCACAACTTTGAGAAGGAAAAATCCTAGAGATCTGTTCTTCCACCAAAAAGTTTTGTTTGAAGGACTGGAAACAAGATTGCTGCTTTCTTTTGAAACCTGGCTCCTGAAGGAGGTGGTGGTTGCAAACACAGGCACCTGTTATTCGGCACTTCAGTGTTGAAGCCAGATTGCTGTGCAGAAAGGAACACAAATTCATGGTGCCAGAATGTACAACCAGGGACAGCTTTGGGGTTGTGCAAAGGTCCAGTGCTGGTCTCAAAAAACCAACCTCTCAAAGACCTTACCCCTTTCCATGCCCCCCACTTGCCCTCGGCTGTTTACAGTCCCGTTAAGGTTTTCTGTGGGGCCACTCACATCTAAAAGTCCTTATTCAGTGTCCCATTTTTCTCTTTATTAAAAAAATTTCTGAAGAATAGGAAAACAGTCCATTCTAACAAGCTTTTAAATGACAAATCTGGCCTAAAAGCTGTAGTTAACAACTTCCCCCATAAACATTGTGGCCTACTTCTGTATCTTTTCCTTGACTGTGAACAAGACTTTCTTCCCACCTGGATGCTGGAGTCTGACCTTGTAAGGGTAGCGTGCTGTGGGAAGGGGCAGCTGTATCTGCTCAGCATAATTAATGTCCTTGCATCTGCTTTTGTGTCAATCTCTTCTGGTGTCTCTCTAGATGACCAGCTTTGCAGAGCAGGAAATTTTCAGCATACCTTATTTTATTCAATACAGGGGTTTTTTTTGTGTACAACTCTGAGAGGGCAAGCTGGAGTGCAAAACTTGGCCCGCTGTGCATATATGATAGAGAGAAGGATGAAATCAAACTTCTCCACATAACTGAATACATCGTGCAAGGGCTGGAGTCAGTGCTATTCAAAGGAGTGAAGTTAAAAAACAAAAGGTTTTTTTTTGGTTGAGTGTGTTTTCATTCATGAATTCATGTCTACTATAAATAAAAATCCCAGTATTCACCAAAACTCATCTTTTCTATTTTCTAGCTACTGGTGGGTGCAACTTAATCCAGCAGCTGTGGGTTCATAAGAAACTGCACATATTATCTGGCTTATCTGTTGAGACTTGGTAAATGCTGTAACTTATCACCAAATGTATTATTTACTGCTCAGTTCTTAGATGCTATTCTTGCTGCAGCTTTTGAAAGCAATAAGAGAACTTTTTCACATAAATAGTTGCCATATGTTAAAAGATTATTTTAAGCCGTTTCTTTTTTATATAAATTGTGGATTTGGTGTTTTTGTTGTATAAAACAAAACTGTATTAAAGCTTATGAGAACGTTTGAGAGGTTGATCCACAAGAGGTGATGAGCTCCTTCAGCTCCACAGCTTTGGGATGGCTACTATCTGTGAGAATCAGGCAGTCTTGTATTTATGTTAACAGTATTGTACTAGTTCCAGTATTGGAAAAACATACTACGTGTATGAGGTATTACATACACAAAGCTGCTAAATGCTGAATTTGTTGTTTGTTTTTATAGGGCATTAGGGATTTCAGAATGAAGAAAGGTATCTTATGTGTTAGAATTATCACTGACTTGCAGATTTTTAAGAAAACTTTCTGTAGTCAGGATCATTCCTGTTTTCTGCTTCACTTACTCCAAAAATTTGTAATAATGTTGGAGCACCTTGATTCACAATTTGATTTATTACTTTTGTCTCTGTAACCAATTTAGTTGGATGTTAATAAATCATACTTTCAAAAGGTCATAGAGAACCCTGACTTTTTCCCAGGGGTTGTAAGCATCTTTCTTCAAAGGTTGTTAGTCACAGCTGAAATAAGTCTAGCTTCTGTAGTGATCTGTGCTTTTTACACTTTCCAAAATGGCAAGTATGAAAGAGCTTCCATCTGCTAGAAGCCCTGTTTATCACTCCTACAATCTGTCTGGTAGTTGTGCAGCGTTCCAGTTGTTTACCAGTTTACCTGCACACACTGTACAGCACTGTCACGTGGCTGTTATGCCAGACACTCCGGCAGGGAAAGGGGTAAGCTGATGGAATTCATTTACAGCTAGAAGTTGACTCTTAAAAGCAGGTTTTGGTAGACAGATGTGCAGCATAAATGTTATGCTTTACCATGAATGTGGAAACCACAAACCACATGTTTTCCATAAAACAACTTTCAAAACCAAGGAAACATGGCATTTACTGGAAAGATAAATAACTGGAAGGAAAGGATATCGATGTGGTGTTTTCTCTCTTAGGGATGGTGTTTCAGGACAGCTTTGCCAATCTGATCTCAACTGCATCTCAGGGTCCCACCATATGTGTGTAAGATGCAATACAGATGTATTAGGATCCTGAAAAATGTGGGAGTACAGTGAGTATAATTCCTGACCAACCTGTAATTTCTGACTGCAGTTCTGCAGCACTTCCCAGGCTCAGTATGTACAAAGATTTGGTGGGAGGAAGCCTAGAGGTTCCAAGAAGAGCTGGGACAATCGGATCAATAAATCTCCTACCATGCAAAATAACCTCAGCTGTTGAAAAATAAGGATAGAGGCCAAAAGAAAACCAGCTTATGTATTGGGCAAGAGTCAGCTCCTGTTTTTTGAAATCCAGCCATTTTCGTTCTGTGTTGGGTTAGGAACTTTGGAACTAGCCCATCATGTCAGTGGGAATCACTTCTTTGCTGATTAATTTCATAGGGATCTGACATGCTTTAATTGGTACCTGAAATAACAAGCATTTAGTTCAAGCTGCTGGGAAAATATCCTTTTATAAAAGCAGCAATAGTTTTTGCATAATTATAAAAGGCAGAGGAAGATGGCAAGGGATGCTCATTATTGGTGTCCATCATGACCACCTAGGGCAGCAGGAACTTCTCTTAGAGAAGTGGATATGGAATTAATTTCTTGTGCTTGCCCCTTGAGCTAATAACATGCCAAGTACCCACAGCGTGGTCAGGACTACCCAGTAAAACAGGCTGTTCTCCCCTACAGAAGTGTGAGGTTAAACTTGGCGTCTATATACATTGCATCCAATTTGTGTTTAAGCTCAGTTGTCTGGTCCTTTACAGCAATCTCTCTTTTAAAGTAATTTCGCTTACTGCAGAATGATTCAAACCACCACAGAATGAGGAAAACGACAGCTGAGCAGAGCTTGCTCTGCATAGTAACTGACACATCCTGGCCTCTTTTTCTTTATTTTTTTAATGCTTCTGTTACATTTCTTTCATCTTGCAAACATTGCTTTCCATGTTCAATTTGTTGATATTTAGCTTAGATCCCCTCTAGTGCAGCAGATGCGTAAGAATTTGTGAGTTAATCTGAATTTTTAAATGGTGTTAAAAACTGGCCAGATAACAAATTCTGCTTTATACTTAGGAATTTATGTCTTTACTTACTCTGTACCAAGGGAAATACTTGAAATCGGTATGTGTACACCCTCATTTGAGGTAAATCAACACCGCTGTGCTGAGCTGAGTATAACTGAGGCTTAAGTTAACTGAGAATTTGACTCTGTGGGTTCATTGATGTAAGAGTTTACAGGCTCTCGGAACAATAATAAATTTGTGGAAGACTTGATGTTCTGTATGAACATCAGCTGATGTTTCTGTCTGTAATTTCACAGACTTCAGGAATTATTGGCTTTCTCTAAGTGTTAGGGCACTATTTATCTTTGAGGATTTTTGAAGGGATGTTTCATTTGGTATTTTACTAAGAGCAGCTGTTAGAATTCGAAAATATGATTCTTTACTTAGTTGACATTGGTTTTCTTTATTACAATTTCTTTAATAAAAAATTGCTTTCCTAAATTACAGATTTTTTACTTTTTAACTTGTGTTGGTAAAAAAAAAAAAAAAAAAAAAAGCCATGATAAAGGCAGCAGTAAATCTAGTTTGAATTACTGCAGTACATGCCTCGAAAAATCCTTTCCTTCTTAGGTTTTATGAGGATATGTCTGCAATACCTAGATTGCTGCCTGGAGCAAGGAAGATTATGTAGATTTATCAATAGATGAGAACCTGTCTAATAGCTGTGAGAGATTTACTGTTTTGTTTACTCTTAGGTTTGTTATCTTTTCAGCCATTGACAAACTGAAGATGAAGTCAAGAGATGATCCTGCTTGTATTCATCGTTTGTTACTTGTGCTTCAGTCACTGAAACAAATCTTGTGAAGCAACTAGAGCTATATAATAGCTGTATAGGTTTTTTGGATTGGAAAATCAATTTTCCTCTGAAGTTCAAAAATAGTACACCAAATCCTTAAGTCCTTTTGTGGGAAAAATTCTACTGTGGACTTTGCCTGTGAAAGAGCACCACAGGTAGGTCAGTTAGAGCAAGCCTGACTTTCCTGAATTTTCTAGTTAGTGGAGAATGGTAAGCCTAGCCCATCGTTAGCCTGTCCCCTTTCATTTTGGTGAGAGTAAAATTTTGGTTAAAGTTGACAGAGGGTAGAGAACTCAAGGATATTACTCACCTTTTGTGACTATCAGAAACTGGGAAAGAGAGCTGGATGTGCCACGTCACAGGAAAGCCCATAGTAACAGCACCTCTGTATTTTATCTAGCTGCGAAGCTTCCTAAAGCTGAAGCTCATGTGAATGCTTTGGTCTTGATACTAACAGGAATTGTTTGTTTGAAATGATGGGGGAAAGAATGAGAGGAAAGAGTATATAGTGTTGAAATAAGATTCTCGGTATTGAAGTGTGCAGCCACAAGGTCCTAGCCAAAAGAACGACTGCAGTTCATGCTTTCCCAGTACCGGTTGCTCATTGTTTCCTTTCATACTAACACTTCCTCAGGACACAGCTGGTCTTCCTTCTCTCTCAGAAATTGCATTGCTCGCCCTGTGGTGTATTGGCATCGGTGAGGCCATACAGTAACTGCGGAAGAACCAAATAAGCCCCAGCCCAAGCTGGCCGTGACCAGTTCTGTAGGAGGAGGTGCATTCCCATCTCCCATTTGCAAAGAGAGTAGTACTGGCAGTAAGAAAACCATCCACCCAAGGTCACTTGCATCACTCACTACAGATGCTACTCACCTAAATCAATGCCTCGTTCAGACAAACGAGGGCGGCACAACTAGCAAGGACACCAGTTTCAGTCCGGTGATAGAGCAAGTGAAATACATGTTTAATTGCCAGAGAACAGGCCAGCACTTGGTTTCATCCATGAGGTTTTTTCCAGCATAGCAAAGACCTGGTCTGTACGTGTAACTGCAATGTAGCAAACAGTGTCCATACTGGAGTTGTATGACTCTAGCCCTAGTCACCACCTGTACAAATTCACAGGACACCACTGCTGTGTAGTGGTTCACCCTCTGATCAGAAAGACAGCAGCAGCCTTCCACACCTGCTGATGTGTTTTGACCCACAGCACCTTGTGGCACCTTGCTGTCTTTTTGGGCAACACTTCCATTACATAAAAAGAACTCCCATGCAATTAGCAGCCCACACCGTTTTCAGCTGTTTGCCAGCCCTTGCTCCTTGTTTCCAAAAGAACTGTGTTCTTGCCATCCTGCTTCCCTTCGGTGGGGAAAACCGTGGTATGTTCTTACCCCCGTGTCTGTAAGACACTGAAAAGAAAACCCGTCGTGTGCTGAAACGAGGAGGCAGCAACAGCAAGCTGAAAAATGAAGTGGCTTGAAGAAGAAACATGGGCCCTTCAGTCTTTGTATCCAGTGGGGCTGAACTGTTGGCCCTGTACAAAATGGGGTGGGTTTTGCCTTTTGTCCTCCTTTGCAATGTGCAGAAGGTGCAGGCAGCCCTTGGCAGCTCCTGCTGCAGAGACTCTGGGAAGCTGTAGGAGCGCTGACTCACCTGGTAGTAGCAATGCAGCCTCACGGCCCTAAGGGCCCTCTGGAGCCACTGGCTACTTTGCCGTTTGTGGTTTTCTCCTCAGTACATCTGCTACTTCTGTGGGCCCTGGCCTGCTTCAAAGATCACCACACAAAATTCTCAATTTCTGTCTTTGTGGGTACTTCGAAAATGCATTTACTTTGCTGTCCAGGACAAACACCTTTCAGATTGCCCTGGAATGGGAATTCCAGTTGTTCGGTTCTGAAAGAGAGACTGAGCTGACAGTTAACAGATAACACGAATGGGGGGTTACGGAGTAGCAAAATAACTGGGAAATAAAACAAAGGAGGCACAAAAACCAAAAGGGAGAGAAAGATTTGTTTTAAATCAAAATAAAGCTATTGCTACAAATGTTGTAGTAGATGAAAACATGCGTCTGGTGTTATCCAATGAAATATTAATGTTCGCTTCTGAACATTTTGCAAGGCTTGACTACGGCTGTGCTCCAGTTCTGTGTCAGTGCAATACAAACACCAGCCAGCTGCCTCAGGAGGAACTGCAATCGCATACTACGGACTATTTGGAAAATTCTCCCCAGATCATTTGTTCCTACAGTCAGATAATGAGTGTTTTTGAGAGTGCTTATGCATATACACATCCATTCAGAGGATCCAAGAGGAACTGTGTGAACCAGAATAAACCTGGAGAGCTGATCCTTACAGTCGGCTTTCCTCTCTACAGGCAGCTTCAGTCGCAGGCTCTTCCCCACAGATCATTTAACTCCTCATTTCGCCAGTCTTGCCCAAAACTTTCTATGTATTCTTTAGATGTGCTTTCCTTCGTTCTTCCATTCGCTGTAACTTTAAGGTTGTCTATAAGTAACAAAATCAGTATAAACTGCACTAATTTTAGGATCACAGTTTTAATGATCTGAAAATGTAACAGTAGAACATTTATGAGTGGATGTACAATGTATTAAATCAATGCGTATTATGTAAATACTTACAATCAGTTGTACCTAGCTGCTTCTAGGCACTGTGTAATTACACTTTAAATAGTGCCATGAACTGTATAGTTATATTTTAAAGAACCCTGCCAGAGTGCTTACTGAAAGTGTACGCACACAGAGATACAAAAATGAAGGGCCTCATTTTTTGGAGGCTCAGTGACAGGTATCCTCCGTTTGCAGTGTTTTATTGAAAAAAACCAAACACCCTAATATTTATTATTTCAATAGTTTGTCATTTGGCTTTGTGTAGGTCCTGTTCCTGGCTAAGAACCAAAGAGGTAGAAAAAAAAGAAAAATTAAGAAGCATAGGGAATAAGCTTCATTTCCAATTTTAGTACTGATATTTTCTAGACTTTTGTAGTTTAATTTGGAATAATATGCTTTTAAAATAACAGTTTATATGGAACCTACATAAATGTTTGGGGCTTCTACGCTATAGTTTGATAGCCATTCCTTTTGGCTAATTTATGAAAAAGTCCTACTACTGAATAGTTTGAACAATAGAGCAGCCAGATGGTTTTTGATAAAACATTAATGAGACCAGATGGTTCATAATAAACTATTATGGAAAAAGACTTTTGAGACATACAAGAAATGCTATCTATTCCTAAGTCTTCATTTATCATTATTATAAAAGAAATGAAGTTCTGTGGCTGCCAGCTAATCTACAGTTTAAAGTTAGAAGCGCTTAGTTCATGCAAACTGTCCTCCATATTATTGTTAAAGACATCACTAGGCGACTCCTTAGGTAATCACAATCTATTAGACATGATCCTAGCCTACCCTTTCTGACAATTTTCTTAAAATCATGGGAAAATCATTAAATAATCACAAGGTTTTTACAGGTAGATATTTAGAAAGTTACAGCTACCGTAAAACACACTCACCGCAGAGACAAGGCAGCTTTTACAGTGACAGAGGGGAGCCCTGTGCCACATGTACTACAGAAAGGTAGATATAGCGCTGTTTCCCCCCATGCCAGCATCAATACTCAAGGCACCAAGATCTGACTGAGTTCCAGCAAACAAGCTGTGCTGAGCTACACTGCACACATCTGCCTCCTGCATCTCAGTCTGGCACTCCACAGTTGTCCTTCCAAGGGACTAAAAGATCCAGAAGTGAAGTCTTTTTTTTCCTTTATATTGGTCCCTAAAGTTCCAGAGATGAACCTGGCAATAAAAGATAACCTCTAAATAGTGGCCAAACTCATCTTGCAGGCAAAATCTTCAGATGGTTAAAGATGTCACCTTCCCATCGCTGCCATCAAGAGCTGAATGGACGTAAACCGGTAGGGAAATGCAGCAGAACGGTTTCCTGGCTGCTTTGAGCTCACACGGTCGCTCCTGGCTTACTGCACCTTCCCACTGGTCTCCCCGAAGCAGGACACAGTAACTTGCTGTTTGCTAAGCTTGTCACTAGCTGCTGGCAATGTGGCAGGGCTCATGACAGCCATACCAGCAGGAGAGCGAGAAAGCTATTGCTGCAGCAGGAGATGTTCTGGAGGACTGAATGGTACAGGCAAAATAGAGCACTCCACCAAAACAGGAGATTCATTTTAATGTGAAATACAAACAAGGCTGGTTAGTTGATTTGAAAGAAAGAAAGAAACAAACAAACAAACAAAAAAATGCTGCTCAGGTCTTTTATTCTTGCAAAAGGAAATGGGGAAAAGTTCATTCTTTTGCTGGTGATTTGGCTTACGTTGCTGGACACCTTTAAAAAGGTTTGCTACCCCAAGTATCCTTCTTTTCTAGATATAAGCCCAAAATAGTTTCACGCTTTCTTCCCCTTTCCTCCACAGCAGACCCTTCTGCAGCCAGTGTGAGGGTTTAAAAAAAACCTAGCATGCAGCAACAGAGCTTTGGACAACCTCCTGGCACATCAATATATAGGCAGAATTTCAGTGAGTGCTTTCTAGCCAGGCTGGATGCAGCCTGAAACAACTCACTGATGGCTCCAAGGCGTTATACACCATTAGCACAGCTGTTAATACTGACCCCGTGAAAACAGAAGTTTTTAAGACTGAGACCAAAACAAAACAAAACAAAACAAAAAAAGGCATTTCAGAAATTCCCCTTTGCAGCCAATTTTGGACTTACATCCTAATGTCAATAGTTGAAAAAAATAAGGCTGGATTATACCATCATTAAAATAAATAAATAAGTAAGTAAGTAAGTAAATAAATAAATAAAGCCACATGCTTATAGGATGCAAAGAGCTTTTCTGTACCCGGTAGGAATAGCCACCTAAGCACTCTGCAATGCTGACATCTTGCGGTGGCCTGCTCAAGGATTGCTTAACATCACAGCTGAGAAAGTTGACCCAGGTTTTCAAAGAGCATACAACTATTGTGTTGGGTTTTTTTTTTCCTTTCACATTATTATCTTGTGTGTTCACATATGTGCGTTACTCATTTTTTAAGTTGTGGCTTTGAAGTTCTCGTGTCAATTGCCTCGTTTACTTAAATGAGGAAGCCAAATCCTGCCCCATACCAAAAGCAGTTTGTCCCGCAGGCAAAAGTCTCTGGCTTTCTCTGTTTGCTCGTTTTGCAAGAGGACTTTCTCAAGCAGGAGTAATGCAGAAGGATCTCCTAGTGCAGAAGGGATGCACTTCATTCTTCAGCTCAGGAGATGGAGTGCGTGGCGGACAGATCTGCATGCAGACCACACTCCGAATGTTACTCCTCTGCTATGTTCTCTCTGCTGGCTTCTGAGCCAATCATGAAGTAACTGTGTGCTCTGAGTTTGGAGCGTGTAGTACACCTGAAAAGCATTTCCTTGGAGACTGAAGGCTCAAGGTGAGTGTTCAATCCTAAATGTCTCCTGCTTGCAGCCCATTTTGGTAACAGCCTTTGAAGCCTTTCAGTTAATTGCTGCATAGCCCCAAACCTGTTTGCTAACACCCAAGACCTATGTTCGTCTCTTCTAATTAATGAAGAGCATCTGAAAACTATCCTATGCTGGCCTGTGTCTTTCAAGTGGATAGAAGATTTCCACTCAAGGTTTTTTCTTGAAAAGATGTAAATATTCCTGGTGTGGGCACCCTTTAGTGTGCACACAACCACTGGTAACATCCTTAAAACGACTAGCAAGTTTCACTGTTTTTGTGTCCTCCCGCCCCAGTGAATATTTCCATGGTAATGTGGTTCAGTGCAACTTCCTGGCTCGATTTCTCAAAATCTGCTTTAGCAGACACTTGCATTTGAAATGAATCACACATTGCCGCTCCCGGGAAAGACACATGATAGCTGATGAAACGTGTGCTATTACTGGCCACTGTGGGAGATTGTTACTGGAGCTGGCAATTCTGCAGCTTGGTGCCGATTTTAAAAAGAGATCTCCCGAGGATGTGTGGGTGCTTTTCCTCAGGATGAGGCTCTAAGAATGGAGCTTTATATTTGTGGGGTTTTTTAATAGTCCATAAAAAGTAAATTATCACAAATGCTGATATTTACTTAGCTCCATTCAGGCTCTTTGTTCAAATTTTTGTAAGTAGGTGCAACCCCAGAAGGGAAATCTATTCACCATCGATTCACTAAGGGTGTTACCTGGAAGAATCAGAAAGGAGTGAGGGATTAAAACCTGCTGAGATGAATTGGAAGTTTTGGCTCAAGTATGTAGTTAAACAGAATGGAAGAAATGGATGCTACTTTAGCTATATGCATTAACTTCTCTCCTAAGACTGTTCATTTAAGGACATGCAGCTTTCAAGTTCCCTTTGTTCCAAAGCCCAGGTGTTACTCCATTCAGATCCGGTGATGTGACATTTGTGACTATACCCCACAGCCTGAAATGCTCTCTTCAAACCACAAAGGAAGTACCTGGCCTGTGGCACGGTTCACTTGAAAAAGATTTCTTTGATGTTTATTATCTTGAAGAACTACTCCTCGGGTTTCTGCAAACTCATCTGTTTCTCACCGGATCGGTCCTTTGGTATCGTGACCAACCAAGCTGTCTGGCTCTGGTGTTGCACTGTTTTCAGAGGGCTGAGATACAGTGATGGAGCTCAGTATTTCATACTGCGGTTCACCAACCTGCCCCCCGCGCTCCGTTGATCACATTTCCCATCCTGCGCAGTGCTGCCGGTCAAGGTCGCTGGACTGGGGACCTTGGCGTGGCAGCTGCCATTTGGGCCACTGCCGCTTCGCCGGGCCAACAGTGCCAACCCTGCAGCCGCGAATCCACAGCCCAAAGCGCGGCAGGGCTGTTGCTCCCCGCGGATCCCGCAGGCAGACCGCTGACCCTCTGCATTTCTGACCACGGGTCATCCGGGCCGGATTTGAGAGGATATTGCAAAAATTTCCCTTTTAACTGGGTCATAACGTGTCACCACCGGGCAACGACTCCCAGCAGGGAAAAGCTGCCGCCCGTGCTGTTTCACAGGCTGTAACCCCGCAAACCCAGTGCCCCGGCTGAGCTGACGAAGCAATGGGGCCGTCCGGCTCGCCGGGCACTGGGCAGCCCTCCACGGGGCCCCCCGCCGGGCACCGCCGCCGCGGCCCACCGCAGGGCCAAGGGCCAGGCCGGCCCTTCCCGCCCGCGCCCCCTCACAGGCGGCCCAGGCCGGGCGCAGGCGGGCGGGGCGGCGCGGGAAGCACGAACCGCCCCGGGGCTCGGCAGGCGGACCCGGGCGGCGCGGCCCCCCCCAGCCGGCATGTGCCGGGGCGCCGGCCCCGCGCGGCAACATGGCGGCAGCGCCTCGACCGGCGACCCGGGGCGCCGCCACCGCGCCCTCCCCGCCCGGCCCAAGCACCCGGGCGGGGCCTGCGCGCCTCCCGCCTCGCCCCTCGCCGCGCCCTCGGCACGACACCCCCTCTGCGCCGGGGGTCTTCGCCCCCGCCACTCGCACAGCCTCGCCCTCGGCACCTCGCCTCGGGGCGCGGCCCCGCACGCCCCACGGGCGGAGCGCACCGCACCGCACCGCACCGCACCGCATCCTCGGGGCCGGGCGGCGGCCATCGCCGGGAAAGCCGTGAGTAGGGAGGCCGGCCCGGAGAGGCCGCGGGAGCCGGCCCCGGCCGCCTCCCCAGCGCCCGCTGAGGGGCCCGGCCGCCGCCGCCGCTCCTCCCTTCTCGGCGGGCTGAGCCCCACGCGTCCCGCCGGCTGGCGGGGCAGGCGCCGCGGGGCCTCGGCGCGTCAGGGGCCGCTCGCCGCCCGGCCCGGCCCGGCCACACGCTCAGGAGCGGCCGCTGCAGCCGCGTCGCTGACGGCCGGAGCTCCGCGTTGCTTCCCTGCCCGCCTGTGCGCGCCCCCGGCTTCGCGGGGGACCGACAGGGCCGAGGGGCGGCAGCCGAGGCGAGCTGGTTTCGAGGGGCGTTGGAGCGCGGCGGCGGGGCCGCAGGGCTGTGTGAGGGGGTCCCCGCGCTCGGGCGCTGCCTGAGCCGCCTCGGCCGGGGGTTGCTCACCGGGGACTGGGAGGGCCGGGCCCCTTCCCGAGGCTCCTGCCGCAGGCCCCCGCACCCCCGCCCCACGTAAGGAGCCCTGCTCAGGGCGCCATGGCCCTGTTGGGTGCCTTGAGCCGCTGTGGCTTCGCGCGTCCTCGAAGGCACGTGCTGTAAAGCCCTCAAGGCGCGGTAGAGGGCTGCATCCAGGGCTGAACCTTACTGGATGTGGTTTTGGGGATCACACGTGTTCCAGGACTGAAATTTGCTGTGTCAACATCCCCGCTAGGCTTTGCCTAGTAGCTTTTATGGCTGTTTTTAAATTCTTTAGGAAACGGGTGAAATAACTATAAGGTTTCATAAGAAAACACACGTCCTGCTTGTCACCACTGCCACACTTCAGTTGCCTTTTGGCGTAAACCCCATCTTAATTAGGATTCAAAGGCGGTTGCCGCTGCTGCAGGGCAGTTAAGGTCTAACAGCCCTTCTGACGCCGCGGCCACCTTTGGCCTTCAGGGGTTGTGTTTCCTTACAACTTGGATTGGCGAGGGATGCCCTGACATTTGGCAATCCAGTTGTCGCAGTCTTCCCAAATTCCCTTTGTACTTTTTCCAGCTACAGCCTGGGTAATCTTATGTTAAACGGAAAAGAAAGCTTTTTTGTATTTTTTGTAAAGGTCAGTGTACGTGTGTACAGAATGTAAGAAATATCAGGCAGCTGTTGAGGACTTGCTTTTGTGCTGACAAAGGTAAACGCTGATTATTCATAAAATGTTGGTTTGGATCTAATGTCCCGTTGTATTGAGTTAGGGAGATGTGATAAGGGAAAGCAGCAGGGTAAGATTTGGTTTTCTTTAAGTAAATAATGAAGTCGCTGTAAATATCTTCGCTTGATCTCATCAGCTTCTTTGAATAATCCTCCTATAGCCCACGTTCAGGCTAATTTTAAATTCTTCGGTAGGCAGGCAAGGTACTCCTCCTTCCTTTTCTGCTTTCACACCTAGCTGTCAATCTGCGGAAGTGAATTTGCTCTTGACAGGCTTCTCGTACCAGCTTTGATACCTTCCCTTTTATCTACCAAACCAAGCACAGTTCTGACATTCCAGAGGAAGAAACTCCAAAGGCAGAGTTTCCTTAATGCTGTGCCCATAAGCGCGCTGTGTCTGTTCAGTCAGGATGCTGTCAGTCCTGCTAGCTGCATTAACTCAACTCCTTCATGTTGATTAAGGGCATATTTAATCGCTCGCTCTCTGCCGATGTTTTGTGAGCGACTGAAGCAAGACATTCGGGTGCGTTTTAGAAGTTGTGTTAGAGGCACAATATCCAAAGAGCCATAAACAGGGATTTGCATAGAATATTCTTGCTTTGCAGGTACAGCTGCACCAGCAAATATGCTCCCTGCAAAGACTTTCCCAGCACAGCAAAGTGTGGGAGATAGTGACGTCGTCATCCTGAGGCTGAAGACAGTCCCATCTCTCTCTCTCCTGCCTGGTGAGTCTCAGCAGCCCTCATGAAGCACTCCGTGGTCTTCCCTGGATGTCCTTTTTGCTAGTCAGAAGCATGGTGACTGGGAGTGAAAACAAACCACTGTGAATTGCGAGTTTTATAGAATAGTGTTAATGGTTCTTCTGATGAGATTTAGTGAATGTGTAACAATGCCAGATCATAGGAACTGTTTTTTGCAATTTGTCTTGTCAGAAACTCCTCAGAAATTGGTGAGCCTTTTTCTTTTCAGAAACTGTGCCCACGTGAGTTGGTTATGGAGGAAAGGGATCAGAATGAGCGAACAGTTGTGTAAAGCACAGAAATGTTTGAGGCACAGTAATGCTGGGGAAGAGCAGCTAATGCAGGCAGTGAGAATTTTCTTGATGGTCTCCTCAACTACAAATGAGTGATCTGGTTGGTTGTGAAATAGTGTCATACAAAAGAAGTCCCAGGGAAAAAGAAAACTTGGGTTTTTTTGGCTGTTGGGGGTTGGTTTGTTTGGTGCGTTGTTTTTTTTCTGCTGCAGTGGTGCTCCATTGCTTATTCTGTTAAAGCGTTCTCACTGAGATTAAAAACAGGAAAATTAAAACCAGGAGAAATTTAAGAATTCAGAAAATCAATCTCAATTCAGAGTTTAGGGAACAGTTCAGAGAACAAGAAAGTCAGTGGAAATACTCCCAGTGCATATGGCTGGGGCTGTGCTACAGGTTTGTTGCAGCCACAATTACAGTGAAAGTCCCAGAAGACTCTTCAGTAGAATGTTATGTGACTTTGACATTGTTCAAATCCTTTTCATGCATGCATTGTTGAGAAACACTCTTTGCTTGCTTACATGGAGAGCTAAGAGTAGGCCATAGGGGTTCCATGAGGAGGTAGATACCTCGACATGAATTGGTGAATAGTTTGTGAAATATTTTCTGAAATGGGATTTGAAAAAAAGCTGGTGGAAAGTTAAGCTCCCATCTGCAAAAGGGCTTTTTTGTTTCTCTGCCCCTCTAGCTGATACTAAAACTTGGGGCCTGTGGTCTAACCACTAATACCTTCCCTCAGTTTTCTGTTTTCTCTCAATAATCCTGAGTACCCACTGCAATATCAATTTTTGTCTGAAGTCTGTTGTAACTTATTTTGACCTGTATTTGTACATGACAAATCTACCATCTCTGCGCAGCAAGACAAGTAATTAATCGTGAACATGTGGGTACCTAGCTAAGACATCTTACGATCTTGGTTGAACTTTCCAGTTGGTGTCAGCTAGGGTATTCAAAGGAATGCTGCCAACTTAAAAAAAAAATTACTTGATCTAATATTTCCAGAATTAAATAACACAGAGTTGAAAAACTAAAAATTATTAGATGTTTTAAAAAGACCAGTAATTAGTTCATTAGAATTGTGTATTTAGTACTTGTGAATGGTCGCTTTTACCGTTTCTCCTGCGTTTAGCCAGTTTCCCTTAATGAAAAAGTTCCTTGTAAATACAGCAAAATGGATTGCTTGGGATAAAGAAAACCTTGTAAGAGATGCCAATTTTTTAAATTTAAAACATTTAAAAGCTAGATTAAGATACTGTATGTAGCTGTTTAGCAGATACCGATAAGAGTTGCAAATAACTTCTGTTCAAATTAGCTAATGGAAAGTAGGAAATGGGAAAATGTAAGAGGTAAAAAGGTTCAGAAGGAAAACCATTAATTGGGATTTTCCAGGGGCGTAGTTCAGAAACAAAACTTAGTGAGAAAGATGCCAGCACAAATACTTGTTGCGTTTTATAGAATAATTTTTATTATCCCTGTATGTGTTTTCTCACTATTAAAAAGATCAAGATAATTTGTGTGAATACCTAATTACCTTACATGGAATAAGATAATTTTATGTTAGGTAGTAGAAGGAGGATTCTGTGGGGCAGAAATCCTGTGCTGTTGCACTAGTGCTTTTCTTATCCCAGCGAGTGTCTGCAGGGTGCTCATTAGTAGATGCTTTTTCTAAGAATTTCAGGTAAACCGTATGATCTTTTTTCTCCCTAACAGATTAATGACCTGTGCGTGTTCCTTGGAAGAACTTTGCCGCTATAGATTAGATTTTTTTTCTTTCTTTGTTATCTGCGTGATCATAACTTCCATGCGTTATTGTTGTAATGTTTAAGCCTTGCGTATCGTGTTGTATTGCATCGTTCACTGTTGCTTATTTAAAATTTTAACTAAATTTCTTTCATCTGTTAGTGTGAAAATCTTCTTACTTTGGATTAAGTGGTTTGAACCATCATGATTCCCAGCCCAGAGTGGAGAAGACAGGGTGAAAACACTAGCTGTTCCTGCATTAATACCAATACTATGAAGAACTTCTTAAAGTAAAAATATGAATATTTATACTTTCCAACTGTCGTTGAAAAACAGGTGTACTCTTTCAGGCTTTAATTGATTACCCAAGATGTTTGCAAAAGCAACAAAGAATTTTGTGAGAGAAATTGACAGTGGAGGTGACTTGATCCCTGTCTCCCACTTGAATGCCTCAGACAAGCTGCAGCTTCTGAGCTTAGTTACGAAGAGGAAGAAATTCTGGTGCTGGCAGAAGCCCAAGTATCATTTCTTGACAGTCACCCTGAGTGATGTGCTTACTGAAGACAAACCAATAAAACCAGGTAAAGCCATACTTGGGCAGCACTATTATCGCAGATAAAAAGAATGCAAAACCTAATCTTTATTATTATTTTCAATTGTTTTACTAGAGGGCTGCTTTCAGAGGAGTGCTCTGAAGTATTCTCCAACCATGGAAATGAGATGACTGGATCTTTTCTCACTTTTATTTGTTTAACTAAAACCCATAAATCATTTTATTTGCTTAACCAAACAATATAAATGTTTGTTTAAAAAAAAAAAAAAAAAAGGTTTTGCCTAGATGGACTACTGAAATTGAGTGCTGAAGGTTGTCAAGCCATGCAGTTCTACTATTTAATAACAGTGCAGTGTGCAGCCACAGGAACTTCCCTAGAACATTTTTGGGGGATTCCAGTATGTGCCGGTAGCGTGAAACTATACTGTGCTCCAGGGAAAAAAAGGACTGGATAAACAGTGTCTTGTTGGTGATGGTAGCCCAGGGGATGCTTGCACAGGCAAGGCCAAGCGACTTTTACCACTGCTTCCATTCTTCTTGCACAGACTGTTAAAAATGGTTGACCCTTGTACTTCTTTATTCATCCAGATGTGACAGTCCTAACCAGGTTTTAGGATTGACGATCTGGAATCCCATATTTCTGGGCATGTTACAGTTCCATACAGGAAAATAGATGAGTCCCTAGGTTTAGATGTTAATTGTAGCTGGCTTGGAAGATTAGCTGATTCTGATTCAGTTCTTTGGTTTATGGGTGTACAAGATTGAGAGTTTTAAGCCAGTCAGGTGCTTCTGTTGGTTTCCAGTGAGCTTTGGGACAGCCCTATAATGAGGTAGTCTGAATCCTGTTGTACAAGTGGGTCGGCTTTGTAGTTTTTTGTTGTAGCTGAAATAAGTTTCAGTCATTCTGTATAAATCTTCTATAGCATCTGAGCTCAGCATTTCAATCACATTATATTTTCCTAAAATGACAAAATATAAAAGATGGCGGAGCAAAGATGATGAAAATATGAATGAAGCAGAAGTAAGAGTTGCAGAGCTGTAAATTTCATTATTTATCTGCTTGATACCATTCTTGCCTTCACTAACTTGCCATATTTTCTGTAAGCTTCTGTTTTTCCAGTCACTTCAGGACTGTTTCAGCACTTCTCTTCACAGCTAGTAATTACTGTTATTACTTTCCTAGTAATTGTGGAGTCTGACTTTGCAAAATACATGGGGAAGTTTGAAGATTTTGTTCAAGGAAGTATTGAAACTTCATTTGGAAAAATCAGCCTGGGAGCTGGAGGGAAGGGCTACGTGGAAAACCAGTCCTCATTTGGAAACCTGAGGAAGCAGGAGATCGACTTGCAGCAGCTCATGAAAGATGTCAAGGACAGGTTTGTTTTTATTGTGGCCACATGGCCGGGAAAGATTACTGAGCTGAAAAGACTTGGGCCAGCTGTGATCACTGAACAATTGATTCTGTAGTATTGCCGTAGTTTGAGAATTATTTTTATTGTAAGCTCTCATTTTCTGGTGATAAATCACATGTACAAACATGAAAATTTCCAGATTTTGAAAGCTTGATGTCAGCCTTTCCCCTTTTGTTTTAAAAACATATCTCTGTGATTTCACCTTATGTATTTGCATGAATTGCCACGTGGAATGAGCCAAATCCTCCCTTCTTTGCGGGGCTGTGCTGAGGTAATAATCCGGGGGGGAAAAAAAAGGATTATTTTTTCTATGTTGCTGGGGCAGATGCTATGGAAACTGAATTCAGAACTACTAATGTTCTTGTAAGCAGGCTTTGTAATTTTTTGCATGTGTGTGACTGCTAGAAAATTGGATTATTCGAAGTTGAAGGAATAGCAGAGGTGAGCAAGCATGTTCAATGCATGTTCTACTAGTTGAACAAAATATAGTTTCTAGATCTGTTGCTCACTGTTCATACATTGTAATAGTTGAGGGGAACTATAATCTTAATTTTACAAGATATGCAACACTTCCTGTCCTGCTCTGATACCAGATTTATATAACCTTTGCAATAGGACGGTCATGGACCAAAGCCTACTTGGCAACTAGCTGACAAGCAAGGGGTCCGCTCTGTATTGCAGGTCCTGACTCATGGGAGGTGAGGGTGATTAATTGGTGCCACCATTGTACCCTAGTTCTATAGCAGGTGGTGTAATGCATTTTAATAGCCTTTGCTGATGCTCTGAAGATAAAGATGTGTTGTGGTTTAACCCCAGCCAGCAACTAAGCACCACAACCAAAATCAGCACAAGATGATACGTTTTGTTCTGGTGCAAAAGTTCTCAGACGCAGTGTAAACTTGCTTCAGATACACTGATGATTTAGAAAAAATCAATTCTTCATTTTCACAGGAACAAACGGCTGCTGTTCATACTGTGAGCATTCACAAGTCAACAAACTTACTCTGAGTTTCTATTCTAAGGCACCTTTCTCTCTTTGCACTAAATGCCTTATTAAAAGCAGAAAATACTGGGCTGAATGTGTGTACCAGGCCTGTAAAATTAGTATGCATATAGTATCAGAAAAATAGTATCAGTCAAGATTTAGAGTCTTGTCTCTAACGCTAAATAAATGAGTCCTACAGAGAAACAAATCAGAGTGACTTCTGTTTAGATCAGTAAGCTTTTACGTAGTTTTTTGCAGTATGTTACTTACTCTGTTCAAAGAAATAATCCTCCCTGATTTACTTCAGCACATATTGGTATTATAATCCTGGATGTAACCAAATATTTTCGAGTATATTATCTTCTTTTTGAGTGTGGAAAATCAGTAGCTCTACACCAATCTGAATGTAACTGTCAGTGAGGTTAACATGTGTGCTGTCCTATACAAGGAGCTAGTTCTTAGTTCATAGAAAAGATGCTCATAGCTTATTAAGGCTTACGATGCGAAGCGTATAATTGATATCCAGTCAGTCTGGCTTCTGCCAGGTCACTGAAAATGATAAGGATAGCAGAATATTCTTTTTATTTTTTCTTCAGCATAATGCTGAGTCTCACTGGAAGTTGTGGCAATGCCCTACAAATGGAATTCCAGTTACTCATTCGTAAATATTCTATGATTTATGATGCATTGTGTCCGGGCTTCTAGTTTTTATCTTATTCATGGAGCATGGTGTGGAATTCAGGAACTCAGTGTTCAGGAGTGCCGGTGCCTACAAGTTAGTGATTTTTGGATGCAAACCATTTTGGTACTAAGAGGATGTTTAGCTCTCAGTCCTTGTGAGATGAGAGCTAAATGTTCTTGATGTCATCTGATGACATACGTTGCTTGTACTTGTTTGATGAATTACTGTTTCATTTATCATTTCTACATACATAGCCTAATGAAGCTGCATTTTAAAATGTTCTTGTATTAGGCTCTTTAAGTCAAAGTTGCAGATAAACAGCAGAGAACTGGGGGGAAAAAAAGTCAAAGCTGATACGCCTTTTAAACTTAAGTCATGTGAGTCTTCAGGGTTCAGCAAGCTGGAAGTGCTGAGTGGCAGCAAATCAGTTTCCTGTCACTTCTTATGTGAACTTGCTGAAGGAGAATCCTACTGATCTTTTAATTAGATTCCAGGTGCCAGATTGGCTCTCCTTTTCTGAAGAGGGTTGACAGCTAAAGGATGCAGGATGAGATCCTTCCTGACTTGCAGGAACAATGACATTGCAAATGCAGAACACACTAACATAATATACAGTATAAAAAGGAAGTAAATGGTACTTTTAGTTATATAAACTCTGCGTTTGTTTTTTTTTAACATTTTTCTTGCTTTTCGTATTACGTTGTGCTTGTTAACAGAGTATGGCAACATACTGATTTCAGGTCAGTCCCGTGCCTTTAACCTATGGATTTAAGAGTATGTTCCGTCTTCTATTTTAAGGCTTTCAATACTGCCTGCCATAAGATCTTCATAGAGAAGCTGCTGAAGTATGGGCTGGACAAGCAGACAGCGAGGTGGATTGAAAACTGGCTGAATGGCTGGGCCCAGAGCATATTGATCAGTGGTGCAAAATCTGTGCGCAGGCCAGTGACTAACAATGTACCCCAGGGGACAGTTCTGGGTCAGTCCTGTTTAATATCTTCATTAGTCATCTGGGTGATGGCGCCGGTGAACACACCCTCTGTTGGTATGGCAAGGTTGGGGGAGGCGATCCTTCCCTCCTGCTCAGCACTGGTGAGGACACAGCTGGAGTAGTGTGTCCAGTTCTGGGCTCCCTAGTACAAGGGAGAGATGGACATACTGGAGAGGGTCCAGTGAAGGGCCACAATGATGATGAAGCAACTGGAGCACCTCACATCTGAGGAGAAGGTGAGAGAGAGGACTGCTCAGCCTGGAGAAGAGAAGGCTCGGCAGGGATCTTACTAATGTATATACATACCTGAAGGACGGATGCAAAGAGGACACAGCCAGGCTCTTTCCAGTGGTGCCCAGCGACAGAACAGTAGGCAGCAGACACAAACTGAAAAGCAGGAGGCTCTGTCTGAACGTAAGGAAACAGTTTTTCACTGTGAGGGTGACCGAGAACTGGCACAGATTGTCCAGGGAGGGTGTGAAGTCTCCCTCCTTGGAGACGTGAGCCTAGGCAGCCTGCTCTAGGTGGCCCTGCTTGAGCCAGGGGTTGGGCTGGATGACCTTCCAACTCAACCGTTCTGTATTCTCCCCTTCAGTGAAAAGGATTATGAGGAGGTTATAATCTCTGTAGTTCTCATGGATTGACAAATTTGCCTGTTTTTTTTTTACCATTTCACTAGGTTTTGTCAGGTGATTGAAATAGAAGCTCTGAGAGGATTGTGACAGCAGAGAGAAAGAAATAGGACCAAGTGGCAGCTGTCAGTCAGTTCCCATCAGTTGCAGAAAAGTTTGCCTGTTCCAATTCCATCGTTCCTAATTCTGATTAGCATATTAGAAAAACAGGGTAAGTGTTATTAGTGGTATGCTCTGGCATGATTGAAAGAGATTTTTACACTATTGCATTTTGCACTTTAGTATGTACTTTCATTGATTCAACTGTTGTCTGCACTGAGACAAAAATAGGTGCCTATTCCTAACCTGAGTACAGTGGAAATTCAGCCCATCTTATTAATTATTCTTTAAAACTCCTTGAGCGTTCATGCATGTGAGAAAACCATTCAGTTTTCTACCAAGGTGCTACATGGATAATAGGAAGTCACAGTATCTTGTGAGACAGGGTTGAATAGAATCAGTTGTCTGTGTCTGTGACTTAAAAAATAAGGAGGATGCTGAATAGAAAACAGAGGAACTGTCTCACTTGCACTCTCGAAAATCTCTGGTATTCTTAGAGAAGATGTTCTGTGAAGTAATTGTCAGGTTATTCTGTAGGGAGAATTGTGAAATGCTGTCAATAACGTGACTATAGCAGATACCGTGTTCCAGTGTGACTGCAGGAAGCAGGTCAGAGAGGTTACGTTTGAAATGGATAGATGAAAGAAATACTACGCATCTGTGCTTGGTGGAAATTGGCAGAGTGAGGTCTGGTGGGTTTTACTCCATGGCATTCATCTAGAGGTCTCTGTTAGAGAAGGAACAAAGCTGGGTGAAGCCTGTCACTGGGCAGCAAGCAGCATGTGTATGGAAGGCATCAGCATTGTAAGTGGAAAAGACTGAACAAGCTGAGGAATTCTGGCTGAGCAGTGAGAGAGGTTTGGAAGTCAGTCATGTGGATGTTGTGGAAGCAGTTGTATTTGGGCAAAGCGGTGAGAATGGGCCACCCATGTCTCTAGAGCTTGGAGAGGAGGTGTGTTGAGGTGACGTTGCCCAGTGCAGGACTGAAAAGATTTTTCACTCATGAGTAGTCTGGACTAGTGAAAATTTGTGCAGGCAAGCAACAGCGCTGACTTCAGTGTGAGGGTGGAGAGTACTCACAGCAGTAACCATTCTCTTTGGTATTCGTAGTAAATTGGCAGGCACCTTGCTTTGAGGATTTTTGGGGGTAGATTACTGAGAAGACTAGACAGGATTTGATGCAAAAATGGTCCTAGCCCCCCTCCTTTGTGGACAGTCCAGTCAGAAATTCTGTATCTGAAGACCCTCGGTTTCAGCTGTGGGGGTTCGAGCAGGTTCATGCTCTCTCCTTTAACTGTGAGAGCCGGCTCTATTGCCAGGTGATGTTTGTTTCCTCTTGCCTTCCATTGGTTTCTGCCTTGCTCCTTTCTTTCCTGCTTCTAGCCTGCAGCAAATTGGCTTTGTGCCTCTGTTCTCCAATGCTTTCCTCATGCAAGAAGAGAAACGTTGAATAGAAGTGAAGGAAGCCTTTGCATTATGGGAGGGTGGAAGTGTTTAATCCATTTAAATGTGCAGTGAGTGAGACCAGAACTCAAATTCCTTTCTGTTCATGGCTGACCTATAGAGCTTCCAGCATAGTAAATCATTGACCTCAGGAAGGTTATTTAAGCAGAACAATCAAACAAAACCCTATAATCCTTATCTTTTAAATGATCTTTATTTATACAGACTCATACTCTGTGTGTTGATAATGGGACTTAGCAAGCCACCATCTCATTGTATTTTTTATTTATATTACTTTTATATATTTATTTAACTTTTGAATATTTTGGCTCAGCTTCTCAAGGTGGGAAGGAGTACGGTGATGTAGTACAGGTCACAGAAGATCGATGAAGGCACCTGTACGATAGGTGGTGAAAGAGATGGTAAGAGTGGTGGTTGCAGAGCAGAAATAAAAGCTCTGAAACGTGACCTGTAAAATAAAAAACCACAATGCAATTCATGTGCCTGCATGCCTGTATTCCTGGGGATTTAACTGAACCATCTCTTGTTACTCAGATGTGCTCGTGATATTCAGAGCCTTATGCAAGCCAGTGAGTTCAGCTCTTGCAGAAATACGTTCATAGATTCAGCGGCCATTGCCTTGCAATACTTTAAGACCTACTCTGATTGTCAGACTTTAACCCTGTTGCGTTTTGCTCTTGATGACTATTTTCAGTGGTAATTTAGATAAGCTGGGTGTTTGCTTACTTCACGTTATCTCCTGTTTGAGTCACTGAGAAGAGCAAGGTATTTTGCCTTCCACAAGCTGCGCTCCGGCGATAACTTGTGATGTGCCCACGCACAACCCTAGGGTCTAAGGGGTTTTGTATAGAAAGTTCAGTGCCAGAAGTCTAGAGGAAAGCGTATTTGTAGCTGTTGGTATGGGTATGTGTTTTAAAGCTTGGAATATCCAGTACTCCCTAAACTTAATGGGGAAAGAAGAGCTTTTCCGCTGGCTTTACAGCCGAACGCATCCCACCAAAGGCACTTGAAGCTTGGGGGTAAGGCAGCAGCCATGTCTGCCACACAGTGTAGCTCTGTGCGGAGACACGGGGCCTGCAGGAGTGCTGCCGCAGGGACCGAAGCAGGTAGCTCTGTGCCCCTTGGTGTTAGGGTTGCTGCGTAGCCTCCAGCGCTGCCTCAGACATTTCTTCACTGTGCCTCTTTGCAAGTTTATCTTTGTCTTCTGACTCTTCCACTCCGCAACTCTGCTGTTAGTTCCGCATCTGAACGTCAAAGCCAGGAGCATGCGGGCATCTGAGCCAGGCCTACCTCAGGCAGAATGCTGTAGAAGTAGATGGAAGAAAAAAGTCTCTTGAATTACCTTGGTCTTTCGTTTGTATAGAGTTAAATCATATTCTGTATGCTTCTAACGTTAACACTCTTACAGAAACAGCGAAGCTCTAATCTGTACTTTTCTACCTTTGATTGTTTCGTTTCTTCTGCTCTAACTTCTGGGGATATCCAGCGAGTTTGTCATCCGCTAAAGCAGGCAAAAAATAAATCATATGAAAGCAAATGACAGATTGCTTTTGTGCTTCTTCGTTGTATTTCTTCCCCTGTGGCTTCTTAGGTCAAATGTTAAAACTGCAAGTTCTTAGTGCATCAGTTAGTATTTCCAAGATGTTTAGCACACCTCTTCAGAATCATAAATAATTATTGTGAGGGATGTGATAGGCTTGATGGTCTGTTATTGTGATAAGTAATAGCTCTGATTTGGCAGACACTTCTAAGAGCAGCGGTGTTTGTGATAGCTTGACATTTCTTCCATTTTTTCTTAATCCAAAGATTCATTGCATTCCAAGCATAAAGCATGGCTTTGCACCAAAATCAAAAAAGGTTATATTAATAATCTCAGGAATGTTTGGGGGTGCTTTTCTAGTGGCTGCTGCATTGCTTCAGAGGTATTTTCTTTTCCTTGTTTAAACAATCAACTTTAAGGTTTTCAGACAGTTCATTCCAACTGATTGAACTTTCATATAACCATGTAACTCTCCAAAGAACAAAAATTGCCTCAGGATATTTTTAATTTAATAAAGAGCCAAGCTGACTTCAGGCTTACACAGGCTGCATAAATCCAAAACTCCAGAATCTAATAAATCTAAAACTTTTAATTAAAAGTGGAGATATCTTGATTTAAATAAAGTGAAGTCAGACATGTCTTTCTGTCACATTTTTGGGGAATTGCCATTTAGCTCCATGAATAGCCATTTATGGTAAAAAGGAGGAGAAAAGACTGAATAACTTGAGCCAGGGATAGCAATCTTTTCATCTTCCAACTGCCTTGCTAGAGTTATCTGTTCATAGAAAGTACAACATCTCATCTGAGGACCTTCAATAAGTATTTTGCGAAAGTATAATGTAAGTTAAAAAGTTGCTTTAACTGTTACCAGAAAGTCTGTTAACACCCCAGATGGTAAGGTGGTGAATTTTATCACCTTTTCTTAGAAAATAATTCTCTCGTATTGTTTCTGGGAGTTCACTTCCTTTCTTCTGCTCATTCGAAGAAGAACCTAACTTTAGAAATATTTCCAGCAGCATTTAAATACACGCTGAATTATGTTGTGAAGTAGGGATGACTTGTGGAGTTGGAGGCAGAGGCGAGAGATCTGAGGTCCCTCCCACAGTTAATTTTTCTTTTTACTGTGACAGCCCTGGTCATGAATTGTAAATTGTGAGGTTATACTGGTAAGTAACACAGGAGTTTGTGGTGGGTGGGTTTGTTTTTTTTATAATCTTCTCCAGTCTCCTACTCCATGACATCTTTTCTATGTTTTCTCATCCAGCCCTTTGAAGTACTTGGTCCGTGCTGATCCCACTCGGCCCGGTCAGGGTTTAAGTGAACACTGGAACAGGTCAAGAGCAAACTGTGAGGGTTGGCACTGAGGCGTCACTCTTACTGTGCTGTTTATCCCTCAAGGAGAAATTCTGGTGATTCAGAATTTGGCAGTGGTGCTTCTTTGCCTGCATGTGGGCCTTCAGAGGCCAAACCAGCTTCTTACTGTGCTGTCATACGTATTTTTAGCGTGTGTGTGCATGCACTACGGTCGTGTGCTAGGCTGCAGGGTGTTCGTAATACGGACCATGAGCACAGGCCCTTTGTACTGCCTGGTAACCTTTCGAGTTGAAATAATTATTTTGAATAGAGACTGCAGGATGTGGCTGTTGACTTTCCGACACTGTTTAATGTGAGACTCTGAAGAGAATGGTTAGCCACCATCCCCTGCCCTGGCCGTGATAATGTCACTGTGAGTTCATGGTAGCAGAGCATTCAGTCCGGTGTCCGTGAGCCTGGCTGGTTCTTTTCATATTGCACCGAAGCTTAAAGTTGGCTTTCATTCTCCCTTGCTTTTTTTTTGCCTAAAAAGTAGCCAGAGAACTGCTGCATTTGCTGAGAGTAAGGAATCAAGAATTCACTACATGTGTTGAGACTTCCTGTGGAATACAGATATTTACTGCTACCAAATAGCAAAAGAGGACATAATAATTTTGAGGAGACTGCTCATACAGAAACCATTGATATTTTTATATAAAAGCTGCTTCAAGCAATGAAGAAAATGCTTTTTCTCAATTCTGGTATTTATGTTGTTAATGGTGTCTTGTCTTTTTCAGAACGATAAATCTAAACAGTAGTTTACTGCAACAAGTAATAGAAAGAAAACGTGAAGTGTTGTGCATCTTGAGAGAAAAGATAATAACAACACAGAAGTGTACAATATCTGAACATACCCAGACAGAAGAAAAAAATGGTGGTGTGATGGGATGCAGTACAAAAATAGTAAAGGTAAAAGTTACTAAAACTCTGCAAGGAATTGAACATGCGCAGATGATCAGAAAAGAAATTATGGTTTCTCCAGATAGACTTAAGAGTTATTTTTCATGCATCCTTCACATGTTGAACTCCCTTCCTTAACATGTTGAACTCACTGCACTGCTTAGTTGTGAAGAAAAGCAAAATGTTTTTTCCGTTGCCTCACTGGCAAGAAATGCCATCTTTTAATGCAAGCCTGGAATGTGGTTTCCATTCATACTGTCAGATTGTTATTCAGTTTCTGTGTAGATTTCTGCACGCAGCAGAACATAAAACAAAGACGTAACAAACCGGTGAAAGTTGAAGAGCAAAAAGCACTGCTGAAGCAAATTTATTTCAAAAGCCAAGTGATCATTCATCAAAAATGTTTGCAGTGTCTACTGAGTTTTAGTATTTATTGAGAAGCTATTTGTTTTCAATCATGGGAGTAGAGATTAACTGCATTATGATGACATCTGAAAAATTGCCTATGAATTCAGAAATAATTACCGAAGTCAAAACATATGCTCATTCATTGTAAGGTATGGTTTTTTTAAAGCTGCAGATGAATCATTTCCATGTGCAGGGTGTCCCCAGTAGCAGAAATCTGGGAGTTGCAGTTCGACGACCCTCCATGCAAATGCCACCTTCCTGGTACCGATCTCCAGCTGGGCAGAAGGGCTGTCAGGGTAGAAGAGGGGCCTGACAGGCTGCTGACGTGGGTGCCCTTTCTGTGGTGGCACAGTGTCCCATGTGTGGCAAAAGCTGCACTTGGAGCTTAACTTTGTGCTAGGACAGGGTGGCTAAGACTTGGAGAGCTGCCCCTGGCATTGTGCTTCTACCTCGCTGCTCATCGAGTTCCTTTCGTAGATGACAGATGTAACGTGCTTTAGTTAGAAATCGTGGAGAATAAAGCATGTTCTTTCTCTGTATTTTTTCCCCTTAATTTTCTGTTTAAGCTACACAGTAGCGGAATGAGATAAACTGTGAATATATCTGTCCTGTAGGTTTCAGTGAGTGAAAATGGAAGTATGATAAAGGATTCCAGTGTGATCCTTGAAATTCCTCCTGCAACCGCTATTGCCTACGGTGTAATTGAACTGTTTATAAAGCGCAGCGGCCAGTTTGGTAAGTATGAAGCTGATTTTCTGTGGCACACAGTTAACTGCGGACAGAGCTGTCTGTTGGGCAGTGGGTTTTGCATTTCTCTTTGTGTGAGGGTGATGATGTTGTATGGTCTCCATTCACTTGATAGTTATTTGTGCTGTGAAATACTGCTTTTCTGATTTAGTAATTTTTTTTCCTCACTTGTTTGAATAAATCATAAAACTCAGAATAACTTAGGTTTTAGGGAACCAAAGGAGGTCGTCTAGCTCAAGCTCCAGCTCAAGGCAGGGCCAGGTTTTGAAGTTTGATCTAAGTTCAGAGTTAGATCAGATTGCTCGTGTCCTTGCCTGTTCAAGTTGTGATTATCTCCAGAGACAGAGATTCCATCACCCCTCTGGGCAGCCTCTTCACGTTTGACCACCTTTGTGGTGAGATCTTTCTCTCTCCTCCCCCCAATACCTAATAAGAATTTCCCTTTCTTTAATTTGTGATACTTGCCT
This sequence comes from Falco cherrug, assembly GCF_023634085.1. Taxonomy (NCBI): domain Eukaryota; kingdom Metazoa; phylum Chordata; class Aves; order Falconiformes; family Falconidae; genus Falco; species Falco cherrug. The sequence continues at coordinate 110,937,734 of NC_073700.1, forward strand.
TTTGTCATCCATTATATCATCATACAGAAGAGGCTGGCTCTTGTCTTCACTGCATGGTCCTATTGAGTAGCAGTACTTGGCAGTAAGGTTTCTCCCTTAGCAATATTTTCTCCAGGTGGACAAACGCAGCCTCACAGCCTCTTCTTGTACACGTTGTTCTCCAGCCCACAGCAATCTTGGCGGCTGTTTGCTAGATTGCTCCAGTATAAGAATGTCTGTCTTGGACTGGGGAGTCCAAAACTGAATGCGACGCTGTGAATGCAGTCTCCCAAATTGAAAAATCACTTTAATTGATCCACCTGTCAGTACAGCCCAATATGCAGCAAACTTCAATAGCTGCAAGGGTACACTGCTGATCCTCTTGAGTTTGTTGTCCAGATCTTTTTCTGCAGTTTTGCTTCTAGCTAGCTGGCCTTCAGCTGGTGCTGTTGCCTTCACCTGCTAGCAGGGAGAGCGAACTGAATATAAATCAGTGGTCAACCAGGAGTGTTTAGACAACAGTTACGCCAAGAAAAGAATTATTCATAAAGTATAGGACTGGAATTTAAACTTTGCTGTCCCTTTTACACTTTCATATATAGCTTGTTCTCAGAATGGTTGCAGAAATGTCCTTGTCACGTTTTCTGGTCATGCTGTAGTTGTTTCAGGTTGAGTACTTTGAGGTGTCAAGTTAAAAAAAATATTGAAATTGGCTTTGGGGGGAGTAGTAACTCTGCTCTGCAGAATCTCTTGGGTTTTTCTTTCTTGTCTATCCTCAGTTAAACTCCCTGGCCTGAAGGAGGTTTCAGGGTATGTTATGCAAGAAGGAAAGAAATCAGATGGACTATATAGAGCTGCAAGTTGAAAAGGACCAATGTGGAGAGAAACAGGAGATATGTTGGAGAAATAATTGAAGTGCAGTTGAGATTTGAATCCAGAATGCACTTTATTTGGATAAGAAATGCAAAGAAACTCTGCACTGTTCTCCTTCAACTCACTTCTGATATTAAGGAAGTCTGTAGGCTCAGGAATATAAGTAAATGTCACGTAACCTGTAAAAAAAATTCTGAAATGGGGAATTGCTCTGACATAGACTGAACACAGAGATATAGCAGAGGGCATTGACTTCATGGTCATGATAGAACTGTAATTCAGAGTAATCAGGTGCAGTTAAGGCTGTCTGACTACCCAGGTATATAGCTGGTAGCCTACTTAAGTGATTTCTAGATGGAAATTCCTATGTCCTGCTGGCTGATAATACATGGGTCTTGTTGATGACCTGTATTTCTCTGCTCTTATTTCACTTCTCCTTCTTTTTCCACTTTCTTTTTTTCTCATATTTAATGTTATGTTTTTTAAGCTTCATAACAAGCACAGTTTGTTCCATGTTTTATCTCAACCTGTGTCTTGCCTCTTTTTTTAAATTTGTGCTATCATGCCTTGTCTGAGTGCTGTTGAGAAGGTAAGGTGGAGGAACTAACAATAAAATTAGGGATTTACCGGTAAGAATAAGTGTGGTGGAGCCTAACCTTCAACTTCTTAATGTCTGAGCAGTGATCAGTGTCTGTTTATGGAAATAAAAATAGCCTTTGAATTTAAATCCAGAGACATAGTCCTTTCACATGAGACTGAAAGTGATCAGTAGCAGGTGTAACATAATAGGATTCTCGTCACAGGTAATTACAGCGTAATGTGCATTTAAGGGTTTTTAGTTTCTTTTTCTTTGCCACTGACAGTGCTTGAGTTGTTCTGTAAGGAAGAGTGGTTTATAAACTTTCTTTAACATGTTCTGGCTAATGTGACTGGACACGCTTGAACATTTTTATAAATAAATAAGGAAAAAAAAAAAGTCTAGTCCTTTTCCGATCAGTTTACCATAATGTTTTCCTGTAATCATTCTGTTTGATTTCTACAGGCTAATTTTCCACTACATGTAAAAGCTGTTCCTGTTAAAGGACCTGCAGCTTTGTGTCTCTAAAGTTTCACTGCACGGTCTCTCTGTTTTTGCTTTACAAAACAGGAGGTATAGTAGCACTCGACTGATTTACTTTGCTTTGTATATATGTGTGACTTGCTTCCTCTTAATAAACAGTCCTGATCTTTTCACCTTCTCCAGGCAAAGGAATCTCTTTGACTTTGATTGTTTTCCTTGATAGTCTCTGGTTTTCTTCCACTTTTGTTAATGTTTCTGAATAACTAACTAGATCTAATTGCACTATTGGAGGTTTGTCATCAGTGGATGTAATAGAATTCAATAGAGAAAATAACACGGTATAATGTGTATTCTTTCATTCACTTATTTTGTAATTCTCTAATTTTGTAATACTCCTTAAAAAAAAAAAAGCGATACAAAATTAATTAACAGTCCTATAAATACAAAACTTTGTGTCCTGTATTTGCCTCTGAATCGAGTCCTGTTACAGGCTTTAACAGCAGGGTCTGTAGTTCTTGAACTTTTCACGTGATGCTGTGTGTTGACTTCCCTTATTAACATCATTCTGCCTTAGGAGGGCAGGCAGGTTTTAGCACCGTCTTCCTCCTTCAGGGTTCATGTGAAAACCTTGTTATTATCATCGAAAGCAGCATGAGCACGTTGGGCTGATGGTGCCTTAGCTGCTGTCTGGGGTCTTGTTGCTTTGGGAAGTTCTTTAATTTGTATTAATCGCTTTCTGTTCATCTCTGGCTCGCTCTTCTCTGTGAAGGGTTATGCAGGCATAAAGGTCTCTGTCGTTTGTCTTTCTCAGTGGCAGAGATTTCTTTGTCTGCTCTCCCTTTGAAAAAGCTTTTCTGCTGATGGAGTGCTCTCCGTGCTTTCTCATCTGCTTTGAATGTCCTTAATTTGGTGAGACAGACTCTTACAACTGCAGGAAGGTTATATTTAGGTTTTGTGCCTGGTACGAGGGAGCATTGTGCTTGATTAGTTACATATTATTTTTTTTCCTTTTGCTGTCAGGTATTACTTTAAAATCGAGTTCCTCTTGCTAGCTTGCCTGCCTTCTCTTCAGACCTGCTGCAGAGTACCAGGGGTACAGTTACAAATCTTGCATTTTTAACTTTGTTATATTGAGCTAATAAGACAATAAAAATATGCATATGGCTTTGATTATATTCTGCATCTTTGGGGCACAATATTGGATGCATGAATGCAGAACTTGATATTCCAGATTTCTTAACTCCCTGTGTATGTTCCAGGAGTCCCTTAGCTTCATCAAGGTGGGGTCATTGCGGTGGCGGGAAATCCACAGAAATTAGTGTCTGGGCGAGGTAGGCCAGTGCTCACCATCAAGATGAGGTAGCAGGTGTAATCCAGCCAAGGTGTGTTAATTTTCTCCATGAAGTTATTGCAAAGAAACAGTATTGCAGAGTGATTCTGTTGGTGAACATGCCTGGGTGAAGTCCTTTAGAGCATCTGAAAAGCCCCCTGTTTTCCCCTCCTCTGTACTCGGGGATGGACCTGTGGCTTGGCTGAGAAAGAGAAGTCTGTCCGTGCCATGACCAGAAGCAGCTCTGTGAGGGACTTTCAGAGTTCTTACGAATCTCGGGGTGCTTTCGGGTGTCTCTCCCATCACGAGTGGATCTGTAGCCCGCCTTACAGCGCATCTCTTAATTGCTAGAAAACTGAAGAATTCATACCTGCATCTCTCATATGCAGGATTCAGGTTTAAGGTATCAGTGAGAAGCATTCGTGTTATTTGCTGTCTGCATTACTTGAATTCAGAGGAGCTGGTGTCACGTTTTGTAGTTGGTAGCTGCACCACGGGACCTTTGTCTGTACACAACTGTACCAAACATCAGGGCTGCAGTAATGCTCAGTAATTCACATACGCAGCAACCATTGCCATTCTCTCCATCTAGAAGATACGAGACGTGGAGAAATCACATGCGAGAACACTAGATGATATAAGCTAGCATCTCATTCAGTAATTGCTTGTGTATTTTATCAATTATTTTTAAAAATGTAATTTCTAATTACAGAATTCTGTCTGCTAGATGAACAGCAAGGAGGTTTTGAAAAAGAAACCACAGAAGGCTCAACTTATCCCCGTTCAGCACTATTCAGAGATGCTTCATTTCTCCATCAGCCAGATGCTGTTGATAATGAGAGATACTCGGGAGCTACAACCCTCATTCCCAGTGATGCTTCTTTAAGTGTATTGAAACAAGGTATTACCAGAAATGCTTTACATGATTACATTACAGTGAGTTAAGCAATATGGTAGGAGGAAATAATCTGGTACAAAAGTACATAAGAAATTATGTTAGTTCATTTTAATAGCCCTTATCAGGAGCTCTTGGGGGATCGCACGGAAAGAAGAGAAAAATTTACTTCAGCAATAGGTATATGCAGTGGACTGTTCCCTAGGATCATCCTGAATCCCTTTGTCATAAATGAGATCTTACAAAATCCGGGGTTTGTGCCAGTTCTGTTACATTCCAGATAAGCCCTGTAAGATTAGTGATGATTTATGCTTTCATTCAGAAACGGTCACTGAAAATATTTTTTCATTATTTGGAAAATGCTTGCAGTAAAACTTCTCAGTTAAAGCTTATTTTAAGTCTCAAAAATTACAAAGATATCTCCCCCGCCTTCATTTAGCCTCATTATTTTCTGAGAAGCTTTATAGAAATCTTCAGTATCAGCCAAGGCTGATGAAATCAAAATGTGATTTAAATGGAAGTTTGCAATTTCTTATAATGGGCCAGGCACAACTTGTTTATTGTAGGGGTGAGGAAGAAAGGGGTAGGATTGTCCCCAGAGGAATGAAAAAAGGGAAAACAAACACACTTAGTTTTAATCAGTTCTTAGGAGAGTTCTTACAGCTGTTTCTAATGATGAACAATCACTTTCATTATCTCTGAATTTCACCTTTTGTAATGGCTGTTCAGTAGACTTCACTGTGACCAAAACAGATACTCATTGTCTTGAAAATATTCTGTAATTCTCTAACGTAGACTTGTTTGAAAGGAATAACGGTGTCTCCAAATGTTATAAAACACTTATTTGTGAAAGAACGATATGCCACTGTTTTGTGTTATGTTTTAGCTTGACATACCTTTGTGCCTTTCTTGCTTAAATGACTTGGGAATGTTTTTAATTAATTAACCTGAACTGTCTTTTGGAAAAAAAAAATTAAAAAGTTGTTCCTACTAAAGCAATTTAAAGTAGGTTTCCTCTTTGGTTATTTTTATAGGCAGTCATATAATTGTGTCAGGTACCAAAAATACCTGCTTGTGGCTGCGATTTTTTTTATTTTTTTTTAACAATGAAGCAATTTTTAGGCATCTTTAAACAGAGTGTGTTTCTTGACCAGAGTGACATGGAGGGAAATTTCTTCTAAACAAGGGTAAGAACATTTGCATGCCCATGTTTTTGGAATGTGGAAAAGCACATTCCAACCTTCCAGTTGGCATTATTGACTGAAAACTTACTTTCTTTTAGCAGAGTGCTAATTTGGTGTCACAAAACATTTTGGTTCAGTGTCATAGTTAAATTGTGGGGAAAGAAATGCAGTGAACTGCCTTGTGCTTCCGTTGTATGTATTGTAAGGGATTCAGCATTTCAATAAAGAGATTTTTGCCTTGATCTTTGTAATAATAATTAGGCCAGGGGTGAAGGGTTGTAATTCTTTGATGCACCTGATGAAATATGAGGCCAGCAACAGTTTAGGATTGCAAATAGGAACTTTTAATTCTGTCTGTAGACTCCTACCATTGACTTTGTAATTCGTATTAACCACAGATTAAGAAGTAAAGTTATAAGCAGAACTCTTCATTCTGCCTTATAAATGAACATTCAAGATGAACTTTCAAGTGAGAAACCTAATGCATGGTTCGTTCAGTTAACATTAAAATACCGACTTCTAAAATACTAAAAATATTGAACAGTGAATGTTGATCCTTGGTGGCTGTTCTTAGAATTTTTATTGATTGAGCTTCATTGGCTCATTAGGGAAATCTGATCAGATGCCTTCCAGCCTTGCATTATAACTTGTGCTGATGGAAACCAGAATGTCAAGATGTGATGATAAATGAGCTTATGGAGCACATAGCAAAAATGTTAACTGTTTTTACTGGCATTTGTGTAGAAATACTGTTTTACTTTCTACTGCTTTCTTGGGAAAGATCTGTCGTGGTTGAGGACTCAGTTCCAGCCCTTTGTGAAGCTGCCGGAAGACAAGCAAAGAGCTTTATATAAAAAGCTTTGTGAACTCCTGCTCCATGAAGAAATGATATCTGCCCTGGAGGACGTGGTAAGATGAAGGAACTTCTGCTTGCCTCCCAAAAGTAATTTCAGAACGGAGCTAGCATTCTCTTTTGCTTGAACTTTTCTCTTTTCAAGAAGCTTTACTTTCTGTTTTGCTTCCAGTTAGATGATATCTGCACAGGGGACAAGCCGGATCTGAAGGAGTTAAAATCTTCACAACAACGAGACCTGGTTGACTTCTTGCAGCTCTTGGGGTGCAGTTTACAGAGTGAGCTGCTGTTGCAGAAATACCGCCCTCAGGATGAAGAGCTCTTCTCAGCTGCTCACCTCCTCATCAGTGCCATCTCTGGTATGTCGTGAATGAAGAAAATAGCCCTTTTTTTGTTTGGTTTGGTTTGGTTTTTTTCCTTTTAGAAGCTCCGTCTGTGTTAAAGCATTTACGGCTTTTTTGAGCAGTTGGTGAGCTGAGTGAACGTAATTTGTTCTGTTCCTTTTTTATGAGTTTGGTATACCATGCTTAGTATTCCTGGCTGTGAATTAAATTCAGCCCTCAATTACTGACAGATTTGCCTTGTGAAATATACATTCCCCCAAGACTGTGCAGCTCTGCTTTCTGCTGAGTGTGGGCATTTCCAGTTTGGCAAGCTTAATTTCTGTTCTTATTGCATACCAGGGTTCTTCCCACCTAAATGCTAAGAATTACAAATTAGGTGCTGTATGTGTGTAACAGCAGATATTGTTCAGGTGCAAACTATATTTAGCAGAAATGAATTTAACATAGAGACAGTGCAATTAGAGGGTCTTTTGCAGCTGCTGAAAAAGGAGATTAAACATAATGTCAAACAAATGCCAGCCTCACAATCTAGTTGGCACCACAGTGTTAATTAAAAGCTACCTGCAAAGTCCAAGACAGGCTTTTCTGTCTTTTTCTCCTCTTTCTTACATAGAAAGAATTTCCTGACATTAAGATAATGAAGGGAAGTCCAGTGTGGTGGTAGTTAGACGTGGCACTGTGCAGCAAAATGTCAGTGTGCATCCATATACGCACAGTACCCAGGTAGGAGAGCTTAACTCATTTGTGAAAAGAGCAAACAAATAGAAAACAGAAGCCTGCTGATGTGGTAACACTTGTCAGATGTTATTAACAGCGGGGCACAGTTAATTGAGTGTATTGCATTATCACCTGGCTTGGGACATAATGTCTGTTGCTAATGTCCAGGCATAAGTGTAGCTGGGTCAAGAATCAAAAGCTGGTTTACGTCTCTTGCTTCTGTTAGGAATTACAGCCGCCGAGTTGCAGAGTTGAAGGGCGCCACAGGGATCGTGTAGTCCGTCTTCCGTCCCCAAGGCCCTCGCAGCTATGTCATTCCTCTCAAATCGCGTTTTTGCTGAAGTCAGCATCTCTTACAGATTTTGAGTTGCGGAGGTTCTTGTTTTATTCAAGGCCTGGATCATTCATCTAGGCTGCAGACTCAGAGTGAGACACTGGGGAGATACTTAGGCAGGAGACAAGAACGATGGGGAGGAAACCCCCTTTCCTACCAGCTGCCTTTTCTCGAGGGCAGAGATAGTGTGGGGCTTGTGCCCCTCACCCATCCCATTTTATTCTGCACTCTGGGAAGCGGGCAGGAAAGGGTTGAGTCAGCCTCTTCCAGATGTCCAGTAGAGCAGTTGTGACAGCTGTCCTCAGCATTGCATCGCTTTGGGCTCCAGCATCCCCTTCAGGAGGTGCTTACTGTACCTGCAGCTAGGCCTCGCAGACGCAGCTCACCTGTCGCTGCTCAGCAGGAGGGCCCCACGACAGAGCTCACCGTGAAGAAAGCCCCGTTTCCAGCAGCCAGCCTCGGGCGGTGTTCGCTGGAAGCAATCTTTCCCTTTTAACGTTTCCTTGACAGAGCTGTCTGATTACACTCTGGTCCTGCTGCGTGCCTGCTGCGATCTTCAGGTTGTTCCAGCGTTGTGTTATTTGGTGAGTAATCAAATGTGCCGGTGTAGCGTGGGGGCCGCAGCAGCAGTAATGACTGTGTTCGCTGCCTGACGGTGTTTCTCACCCAGCAAAGGAGATGTCAAGCTCTGGTGCAGATTTCAGCCGTAGGCGTTGCTTAGGAAAGGTCAGAGTCCAACAGTGTCAAACGATGCAGGTGATATATTGCAGGTGGATACCTAACTTCTGAAACATTTCTGTATTTGGGGGATTTAATGGTCTATAAGCAAAAGAAAATCATAATTTAACTCCAATTTTAATTTACTAATAGCCTCGCTAGCCCATTTTAAAGTTTCAGTAAGAGGAATCACCTGCCCTTGGGAAACAGAAATCTCATTTTGATAGCAGCAGTGCTCGGGCCTTGGCAAGTTCTGAAGTTCCGAATCTCCGAGGCCACTAATGGAAACTGCTGAAGGAATGGAGCGGGGCTTTTTTTAAGCTTTCTGAGCTCATTGACAAAAATAATAGCAAAAACCTTCAAATATATAGGGGCAAGGGGAGTGCTACTGTTTGCTCAGAGAGTGAGAGTTCAGGCTGATCTGCAGGGAGAGAAGTTGAACTGAGGGGAGGACACAGGAGAGATGTTTCTCCTTAAAGAGTGCCATAGAGCTTTGGTTCTGCATGAGTGTGTCGTGCTTGTTGAGGTGTGGGATGGCCTTTCGCCATTGCCTTCTAAGTGGCTTCTCTGGTGGTTCTGTAAGAAAGAACTGAGCGGTACAATGGCAGGTACAGCACTGCTTGGGAAACATTTTTAATGTCTCTGTCTTTTGCTCTCTCTCATAAATACAGCCTAACTTGGCTTCAGCCGATGGCACTGTGGCGCTGAGCAGTCCTTTGGTGGCTGCTCTCACTGACAGAGGAAGATTTGATGTCGTGCAAAGGCTGTTTGCTTCGTCAAGCATTAATTTGGAAATGACAGTGTCTTCTGTAAAAGCTGTAACTATGAAAGAACCTAGATTCTTCCCACTTGTTCTTTATGTTGCATTGTACGGATTTTATGCTTTAGGTGGGAATGTGTAGGAGCTTGGCTGAGTAACCGCTTACCGCTCTAGCCTGTCCTTTTTTTCTGTAGCTCTGCAGGGCAGCGTGGCTGTGTTTGAGCTGGCCGTAGAGCCCCGCGGTAGAGTGCTTCTGGCAGTGCGGCTGGGGGTTGTAGAGGTCAGGGTGGATGCGGCATGCCTGGCTTGAGCACTGTGCCCTGCCATCAGCTGTGCTGCTGCTCTGCAGTTTCATTAAGGTATGTATATTATGCATAAATAAAAGGGCAGGAATTAAAAAATAAAAGCCTAGAGCAGAAATTGAACATAGCTGCTTTGGTAGTTGTCTCATCTGCAGGGCAGTGGAAGCCTGATTGCTTGCATTAATATGCGTGGGAGAACGCTGCAAAGTACAAACTGCTTTTTGTAAGCAAGCAAACAAGCAGGGTGTGGAAATCCAGAGTTCTGCAATGCAGTAAATGTTTTGCTCGTGTAAGACTTGATGTGCAGAATGCATTCAACTCTGGAGCAAGTGGAATGGAGGGCACTCAAAGAGGTACTTGATTAGGTTTTTCATTTATTAAGTGTAGTTTGGCTTTACAGATGTAAAGATGCACACTGCAGGAAATAAAAAAATGCTTTTTTTTCCCCAAAACTAAGACTGCCTTAGGAATTTATGCCTCTGTACAGCGTTTCGGTTTTCTAAAAAGTTTTTACTCACCTTAGTGACTTTCAGATGTTGAATTGCATTCTGAAGTTTCTCTTTGAGGTATGGCGATGCCTTTTGGTCTGTGCACATGAAATGTCTCTGCTGCACTCCACAAAAACGGTCGTTTTACCCGTGACATTTTAAGTGGAGATGTTTTGCTTGTTTCTTTGACTAACAGCAAAGTGTTAATAAAGCACTTTGTGCTTTTAACTATTTTGCCTTTTTTTCTTCAATTTTTTTTTGTAATCATGTGGATGGGACGGAAATGCAGCACAGGCAAACACGGGCTTGGGAAGACGATGTTCCAGGCGAGCGGTGTACCGGTGCTTGCCGCTGAGCCTGTGAGATGGCTGATGGACAAACAAGCAGCTGCGTGTGCCAGGGCAGGAGCCAGGCCCAGCGGCTTAGCTAGTGGGGGTGAGTCCTGGGTTCACTTTTCTGCTCTGTTCCCACATGGTCTTGAGCAGATTATCCAGGAGGTCTTTTAAAAACTCCTGCCAGCTAAGCTTTCCCTGAGGAAGTGGACTTTGCTAAAAAGCATCGTGATACCTTTCCATACCCTGAGAGCGCAGGATGAGCCTTGTGCGCCGAGCTGTTGGCGTTTCAGTGTCTCATCTGTTCAGTGATGGTGTTGCCTGAACCTTGCGCTGGTGTGTGTGGAAATGACCTTTAGGAGGATGGGAGCGCGTTACTCTGAGGGTACTATGTGTTTGTAAAAGGGGAGGGCTTCTTTTGCCAGTCACTACTCAAAAGTTGCCTCTCTGACTGACTGATTTATCAAAACTTTCTGTTAAATATTATGTCAAAACAATAGAGTAACTTATAACCTCATGCATTTGAATTCCATTGCTGTTCTTTTGGAGATTCCAGTCACGCCCCTGAGAGGTGGTGCCCACAGCTGGCAAGTGGTTATGTGGGCATCCACGTAGTGCCACCCTCTGCGTGCTGTGATCTTCCTTACGGAGTTTTGGTGTGAGCCTCACGGGCACTGTGCTGCGTAACTGCTTTCAGGCTGTGCACGCTGTCATATACGTGGGAGATTTATTGAAGGGGGGGGAACCCCCCCCTCACGGTGTTCTATGGAAACATCATTAAAAAAAGGTTTTGTTTGTTTCCTGCTATTTGGCTTTCATATTTAGATCAGTCTTTTCCTTCAGTTAAATCTGCTGAACAGGTTCACGTTGGGGACTTAACAGTTGCTGCCAAAGCCAAGGTGAGGGCGCCTGGGGCGCTGGCAGAGTTTCTGGTGCTGGGGGGCCCCAGCAGCTTCCCAGCTACAGCCAAGGAGGCCAAAGGCCGCGTACTCGCTGCAGGCCTGCCACTTGTAACCCTTTGGCAGACGGGGACGCAGGGAAACGTTGCATAAGGCACCGCTGCGGGCGGCGTTTGTGTGTGATACCCCCGGTCCTGTGCCACCCACCTCAGGGTGGGAGCAGGGAGGGGACAGACACCCAGAAAGGAGGGGTGAGGGGGCGGCAGCACTGGGGCCTCTGCTCAGGAGGACAGGGCAGGAGCCAGGGCATTCTCAGACTCCCACAGCACGAGAGACGCTTGGGCAAATGGTGGTGTGCCCCAGAGACCCCGGACTTCTGCCAGTCGAGAAGGGTGCCCGAGCGTCGTGGCTCCGCGCCTCACCTGCTGCCACACTTCCAGGATCGATCAGTGTGCCTGCAGCAGTCATTGGCTGACTTCAGCCTTGGCTTTGTCCTTTTGTGTGCTCTTTGTGGAGGCGTTTCCCAGCTTTCCTCCTTTGGCAGCACTTTGGTGACCACGGAAGCACCTCCAGACCAGCCACCAGCCTTGGATGGCCTTTTTAGAACTGAGCAAGCAGCACAGCCGACAGGGGAAAGAAACATTAAGGCAGGTTATATGTTCATCACTTCCTCTCCAGTTCCTCCTCCTGTGCTCTTGAAAGTAGGATCCTTAGGCACGTTAACATTAAAAATCGCTCAGGCAGGGGGTGTGAAGATCCAAGGGGACAGCAGAAGCAACATGTCTCTCTCCAAGTAACTCTTGTCCTGCCCTTCCCTAAGCTCGATGAGGACAGCCCCTTCAGGGAGCCCGCCTGCGCTGCGCTGATCCAAATGGATTCAGAATCCGCTTTAGAAGAGCTGGATGTGCATCCACTATATCTTCGATAGAGCTGCGATTTCTTGTGGCAGGCAGGCCTCGTACAGAAAATGCTTTTTCAAGGTTAGATGGGGTCTTCCCTAGGAAATGGGGGTGGTAAAAGGGCTGTAAGGTCCTGCAGAGAAGACTGGAGCTTGTCTCATAAAAGGTTTGATTTCATGCCTTGACTTGCCTCCGCAAAACGTTGCTTCCCTTTGCTAAACTTCTGCATTCCCCAGGAGGAAGGGGAAAGAAACTGCACCTTTGCAGTTCACAACCGGGACCAGGGAAGATGGGGTCAGCAGCCTCTTCTCAAAGAGCCTGCGCTGTCTCCAGAGGCCAGCAGGCTCAGCATTGCTGTCAGCAACAAGCACTTGCCTCCTACAAACTCCAGTCCTCAGTCCCTTGGGCTTTTGTACGCCAGCCAGTTCCAGCGCAGGCTCAGGAGAACGACTCTCCCAGTGCTGCGGTGCTCGGAAGAGGCCCAGATGCAGCAGCGACCACAGTTACAGGATGGCTGAAGAGGCTCTAAGGGCTCCCTACACCGCGTGGGTATTTGAGGAACATCGAGCTGCAACAAGACCAACAGCAGTTGCTTTTCTGAACTGTCAGCACTAAATGAGACCCAAAGACGCAACACCAGCCGCGCGCACTTACCTGTCCAGCCTGCTACATTGAAAAAAAATCCCAAAGCAGCACCCAGAGCGCAAAGCCCAATCTGTGCAGACAAGTCCGTCAGCGTAATATTTGGTACTAGCACACGAGCAGGGAATAGTGTGTTAATGCACAGCCAAGTTTCAGCAGGAAAGAATTGGGTAAAGACAGAAGGCAGGTGTGCACAGATTGCTTCTTGATAGCTTATTTGGCTAACATTCAGAGTATGACCAAAAAAATCAGAAAAAAAGCTAATTTACATTTTTTCAATATTAAATCTTTATTATATACAAAAATATTTTGTTGGGAATTAAAGAGAATTTCACAATTTGTACATTAACATTTTTACGTTTGGCTGTGTTTATTGTGAAAATATTAGCTATGAAAAAGACAAGGGGGGTTTTAGAAAACAAGCCACAATTTAAAAACTTCCTATGTATTAGCTGACTTGACACTGATAAAGTCAGAATGCTAACAAGTCCCATCTCCGAGGTCTGCTCTACAGTATTGTATTCAAACAGGTATTAAATTATCTTCAGGTTTACATTAGAAAGTTTAGCTAATAGTTAAGACCTTTTTTTTTTTTTAGTATGTTTTCAGCTAAAGAAAGAGGTGTGTTTTTTTTTACAGGAAAGCAGTTTTTAAAGTTTTAAAATGTCAATTTCATTTTAATATGCTGTAGAATTAAAAAAAACACAAAACCCAACAGAAAACCACAAGAGCTTTGAACAGGCAAAAAACAGTTGTGAGAAGCAGCAAGGTAAGGAAATACACGGTGACAGACTTCTAATACACATGTAAACCCCAATTAACGTTTTACAGTTCTTAGCCCAGCTCGGGGTGGGAGAGCAGTGAACCTTCTTCTATTTTAAAACCTAAGGAAGTGGTCCCCTCTCTTATACCACAGTACACAAATGTTACACACAGGCAATACAGGGTGAGGGAGTGGGGGAGGGGAAGGAATGCTCAACATGCATTTTCAAAGGGGGAAAAAATACATTTCAACCATTATCTCCATATAAAACCGTGTACAAGACCTAAACAAACAAAAATCAGCCAGAAAAAAAAAAAAGTGTTGTTTTTTGGTTTGGTTTTTTTTTTTTTTTTACAGCCAACAGGTTTGCTGCCACCCCAGAACTGTCCAAAGCAGTGCCGTTCATTTTGCTCTACACTCTGTATCACGTAAGAGGTCAAGTAACAGAGAAGTTACTTGGGGTTTTGGAAGAGGTTTTTACTGTATTTTAGGTAAAACTTGGCTACTCAGGGAGTAGTATTTGGATCAGCCATGAGGACAGCTGAACTCACGTGGACAAGCATTAGCATGAAGCTAATGACATTAAAAGGAAAAGGATAAATGGGAGAAAGTGTTTCCAGGTCTACTTTAACTGTGTTAGCCTGGCAGGTTAGTCAGCAGGTATTCACATCCAACCTACGGCCTCAGCAGCAAAAGGAACCCAAACCCAACTAGTACGAGAAAAGGTTAAAAATACTGGGAACAAAAATCGTATTTACTTCAAGTGTAATTTATTCTATAGAATATAAATATTGCCGAGACCCTGTTGAAAAAAAAAAAAATTAAATTCTGTTTGGAGGTGAAACTGCTTAATAGCCTTCACCAAGCTGAAGTTTGTTTTTAAGCCTGTAGAGGCAAATTCCGGCTGCAGTACCAGCAAACAAACTGGACTTGCCATTTAAGTAAGATGTGACAGGTTGGGGAACAGCATCCCACCATGGAGGATTCGGGTAAGATAGCAGGTCCCGTCTATGAATTTCTTGCAGTATTTACCCCCAAGTTTTATTTGTATCCGTGTGCACGCACAGGGGCACACTTTTAATATGGTTTGGAAGCCAAAGCTGCCTCTGAAAGTTAGTTATTTCACAGGTGTTTTCACCCGCTCTATTTTTATTTTTAGTATCTCTCTTGAGACCAAAACCAGTAAGTTCTGCCAGTCTTAAATACCAATGTTTATATTGACTACTGCTTCCTCTACAAGACGCAAGCTAAGGATCGCAGATGATTCCCACCAGTAAGCTTATTAAATGAAGAGTACGCCAAAAAAAGAAACGGCAAAAAACAACAAAAAAAGTTTGGGCCAGGACTTCACCCCCTTCAGTAAGGGCAGTCCACCAGCCAAAGCGAATGAAAATACCTTAACTGAAGAAATCCCTGTAGGGGCCCGGGAGAGGTGGTGTGTAGGGCTGAGAGCCGGAGGGGCGATTAAGGCAAGAGGCCCAGCAGGATACCAGTCTTTGTATCCAGTAACCACGAGCTGTCATCCATAAATTGACCTTTTGCAAAAGTAGTATCGTGAAGTTTGGCAATAACGATACGGTCCTTCAGCTCTCCTGAATTTGGGTGAGGCAAGAAACCCTGCACGAAGCAAGCGGTCCAGAGCCAGCTGGGTGTGCCCAGCTGTGCTCTGTCGTACAGCTGCACCCACAGGCACAGCGAGTGGCAGGGGAGCTAGTGCAGCAGCAGGCACTACGGCCGCACGGAGCAGAGCTGCCTCAGAGCAGTCCCAGCGAAGCAGCAAGGCAGAGGAAGCCTGGAAGGGAACCCAAGGAGTAGGTAAAGAAGTGTGAATTTGTTATGTTCACGATAATAGCTCACGTGTAAAAACAGGTGGTAACCTGCACCTCCTGCTTTCTGGCGTGGTGCTCTACTTGATTGCGCTCTGCTGGTCCTTAAGCGCAGCACAGAGGCAGGCTTGGCTCAGAAGGGTCCCTAGCCAGGAAATACCCGTGTTCCAAAGAGAAAAAACTTCCCTATTTCTGACCTCCCTTCAAATCACCCGCTTCAAAACAAAACCCCGATGACTTCCTGAACACTGCGCTGCAGGCGATTTGTACATCCAGTAATTCAGGTGTGCTTTCAGAAGATGTAATGAGTTAGAATTGTATAGAAGATTGGGGAAGAAGCATCACATTTTGAGCCTATCCAAGATGTGACAGTTTATATAAACACAAATTCAAGAGGGGTGAGCTGATCTGCCATCCTGCTCCACAAAGCTTTTATACACAGAGCTGCACGGATCTGAAAATACGGCACAAATTAAGGACACTGCATTGGTTATAAATTCAATTTCCCTTGCCTACATCGGTCTGTGATTCTGCTCCAATTTCACTTTCATTGTGGATTTACAGAACGTTTCGAATGACTTTCATAGATCTGTGCCAGATGACATAGCCCATTGTCATTATCCCACTAAACTTCAACTGACTGCGTCTTGTCACATGACGTAGAACCTGAAGTAGACCTGCTAGGGTAACACGTGCACCGAAGTATTTACACTAGAGTTTGGTACACGCTTAAGGGAATTTTTGGTGCATTTAAGGAAATAACTTATGGGTCTTGGCATACTGACTGTACTTTTTACGTATAACTTTTCATTCACAGGGCAACTACAGTGTTTCTTCTATAAGTCTCTATATGTACAGAATTTTACAGCACCTCATGCACTGTCCAAAACATAGAAATTACAGATAAATATAGAATTTTTAGATTGAAATAGCTGTATATTTAGAAAAATATACATTAGTAAACACAATAAACCTGGTAGAGAAGTGTACCAGTTCTAAAGTCTCACATGCAGGTACATTTCTGGATTAAGTCATGGTAGCTTAGTAATGTGACAACAGACATGAGCATTTTTTGTTTTACCATCCACATACATACATATACACAGACAACTATTTGATAATTTACTTTTCTAAACTACTTAAATATTTATCTTGTGATACATACCACATCTTAAACATTTAGCAGCATCTTCACCTCGCTCAGACACACCTATTGTTATCATTAACAGTCAATGTAAAAAGTTTTCCTGTTATTATCTGCAAAATGAATGTTTAGTATAGAATGAGATACGTGAAATCCTACTTATCCGAACTCCTTCAAAGTACTTCAAACAGCTGTCACATGAAGGATTTTCACTTGCTCACAACTAGCCTTTCTTAGTGTCTTTCTCCCCTAATCACACGATGTGCAGGTGTCTACCTAACACCTGGTCTAGCATACCTGACAGACTGCTGCTGCTGTGTATGTGACTGAAACGGCACCATCATGCTAAGAACCTCCAAGAATGCTCTTTAAAAAAAAAAGTTGTCATTCTCATTCTAGTCCTCCTACCGGGTAGTGACAAACTACGCAGAAAATCTGATGAAAACCTCATTTTGCTAAAAACAAACCCCGCCACCATCAAACCAACCCAGCCTCTCTTCTACCTCCTAACATTATATGCCTGCCAATCTGAACTCTCAGTTTGCAAGAATTAACGAATAAAGGCAAGGAGCATGGTGTTTGGGTTTAATTTGGGTTTAGTTGGTGGGGGGGGGGGGGGGGGGTGTCCCCAAGTGCGTGAGGACATCCAATTAAAACTTGCAGATACCTTGATCCGATCTCTGTGTACAACCTAAACAAGACATCTTCCCTTATTGCTTCAGAATTGTACTTCTCATTAGCATCTACATTAACAGCACCAGCCAGTGAGCCGCCAGGCCCTGCTGGGCTAACTGCTCGCTTTACAAACACCATGTGAACCTGCAGCGAAAGCTAAAGCTTTAGGCTTCAGCAAATCCATGGCTGTGTGGAGACAGCTGACTAGGGAGGCTCTCCTGGCAGTGTTTCTCCCTGGGATGGAAACAGAAGGAGCAAGAGGTTTTCCTGACTAAACCTTGGTGCCCATGTTTCATGTGTTTTATTTGGTTAAGTAAATTCATGGCGGGGGGGAAAAAACCAAAAGATGACAATAAGTGATATTTGCAATATAAAGTACTATGGTATGGAAACGAAGAATCCTCTCATTCCATTCATTAGGGAAGAGTGAGCTCAGCCCACTTTTGGCATCACAAATAGATTATTTTCTAACTCATAATGAAAAGGCATCATATCTGTCCAGATAGCACATCTTATTTACAGCATAAGTAGGTCTCCTATTACACAGTATGCAGATACAGTTTAGTCACGTTTAGCATATAGTGCCAATAGCAAATCGTTAAATAGTCAAGCAATGGCTCTGCTGTCATTGCTGCTACATACAACACTCGATCCATTTCTCAAAGCAGCCTCTAAGCAACGGGATCACAGAACATGTCTCCTGGGAAAGGAAAACAAGTGTCTCATGCTGGTGCCACATTGAAAAGATCTGTCAAACTTAAACAAAACCAGAGAAAAAACATCCTGAAAAGTATAACAATAAAACAAAGTAGTGGTACAATTTTTCCTTCGAGAATTTCAGATCCCTTCTAAAAGACTGAAATCTCAGTATTAACAGCCACAAAGACTGCCTGTGCTAGACACAGGTCAGACTAACATTTTCCACATACATGGGGATCTCAAGCCCCCACTGCTGCTTTTCCTCCACAACCACCAACCTGACAGGCTTTGTAAAAATCATCTGTAGTATACAGGTGTTTTGAGGTTTTTTTGTTTGTTTTTTTTTTTTTTTAAAGACTTACACTTTTCCTATACCACATCAACTCCACTTTTCTTTTCCTTGTGCATATACATGTCTTTAAGAGCCCCAGGAAACAATACTGTTTTACAGTGTCTAAGCCTCTTTTCCTTCAGAAATAGTTCTGAGGAAGCTGCCTTTTGATAGCGTTCCACATCACACTTCGGTGTCGAAAAAGAATTCAGAAGGCAGGTGCCTGTCACTAGATGGATGAGAAATTAAACAAATAGATGACTTCAGTTTAGACACCTAACCTGGTGAGTGATGGTGAATGTTGTTACATACAACAGCTGACATTATATAAAATATGGTCACAAAAAAGCTAGTCTTAGGAACAAGCTATATTTTCATTTTGTTCTTATTAAGCAGAAATTTACATCACTAAGTTTTGATCGATGAACTTGAACTTATTACGAATTACATCAATGAGCCTACTAAGGGGAGAACTGTCACTAAACAAAAGGGAAGTATGTTGTAACACAAAAAAGGTATAAACAACATTGCTTTTTAGCCCTAAGCTTCTATTTCACAAGCTTTCTAATGAAAAATGCCATTAAAAACAATGTAGCAAAAAGCACAGAAATTCCACTACATCACACTCAAAAATACAGCAGTTGATCACACACAAATACTCAAAAAGATAATATAGAACCCAGCTAGATAGTGCAGGAAATTAAGCCACAAATCACTATACAAATATCAAACAATGTCCTAAGAAAAGAAAATGCCTTTTTTTGTTGGCTTTTTTTCTTGGTGGTTTTTTGGTTTTGCTTTTGTTTTTTCTTTTTTTGTTAAAAGCAATGTGTTTTCACAACTATGAGTAAATAGTCCTAAACATTATGCATCACTCTACGGTGCTCCACGTTATCAGGTTCTCTCTCAGGCTACTTCACTATTACTCAAATTGCACTGAATTACCTTGTGGACAAGCTTTCTAACGTCAGCACTTCAACCACAACAGGCTAACAGCTTGGCTCCCAAGCAAAGCCTAATAAGCAGCTTGCAAGGTATTGCTTGATGTTATTTTAAGAGACACGTATCAGGGAACCTACACAACGGTTGTCTAAATCAAGAGACATCAAGAATTTGTGAAACATCAAGGATGCACCAACATGAAGCTGAAAGAAGCTAGAGCAATGGAGCTGTGTGTTTGTTGCTGCTTTTAGTATTTAAAATTCTGCTCCCATGAAATTATTACTTTTTTAAGGAAGAAAAGAATAATCCCAAAGAAATTAGTATTCTTTCCTAATAAGAGCTATAGACTTTTGACCAGTTAAACACTTACATTAACAAGTTTTACAAAAATTGTTTCAAGTATCCTCTTTTTAAATCACAGTGAAAATGTAAGACCAAGATGTAAATGTTGAAGTGAATGACCGAAAGTTTCTTAGACAAAAAAGGCAAAGGTACTAAATCAAAACATATAAAAATGCTTAAACGCATTTCCTTCATGTGATATGAATAGAAAGGTTATCTGTAAAAAGTTAGAAAAATTAAAATAAATTACATATTTAAGTACACTTTCCCTTCAACATTTTTATAAAAATTCAGAATAGTGTACTTTTGAATATACACAGAGTAAAAATGCACAGGTGCCGTAGGTTATCGTCAGTATCTACACAACATCACGTTAGCGTATCTGCTGCAGTTGATTTTATTTGTTAAGCTCCTCTTGAGAAATATCAATATACCCAGCTAATTGGGACCCACTGCGGCTCCAGCCTCAGTCTCTCGATAGCAGTCTGTAGCTTCTCGAAGGCTTTGTCTAGGTTATCGTTTACAATGGTCAGATCAAAATAGTGGTTGTATGCTCGCTGGATCCGTGCACTTTCATCCACTGTTTTTTTCAAATCCGTGTCCTGTTGAAGAGATTTTAACCGTTACTAAGAATAGATTTGGCAAATCCTTACAGTACAGAAGTATCCCTTCATTACATACGGCAACTGACTAAAGCTATATACTGAATACATTTTAAAAATTATTTTTTTTTGTTTATAGTAAATCCGCACAGAACTTAAGCTAAAATGCATTGAAAGGGCTGAAAAAGTTACAGGCTGCGCCAATAATGTTAAATATGGTGACCAAACGTCTGCAAATCTTACAGTTCTTAAGAAAATGAACTTGGGCTGGCATGCACAACCGGCAATTAATCATTTTGTATGGGCAACTGACAATCCGATCCAAATAAAATTAATGCTTTAGGAATGACTGAATATATCAGTTGCGCAAATATATTTGTGCCCTTTATTATTTCCAGAGAAAGCACCAAAAAATTAAAGAATTTAATATGAAATAAAAGATGTATGTCTAATAGAATTAAACTCTAGAATACCTTACTGCTTGTAGAGGCTACATTTCAGCCTCGACCACCTGACATAATTTCCTCATTTGTCAACTACTGCTGCATTTAGTTCTGATATGAGCTGCAAAATACGCAGGAAATTTATTTTCCTACATTATGAAGCCTTCTTGAAGTGCTACCACTGAGTGGTTTTTTTGTTTCATTAGCCTTACATCCTCAGAAAATTCCTCTCCGCTTTTGCACAAAAGCAATTTTTTTGTAAGCACTTACGAGATTTGTCCCCTTGACAATATTTATTTTAATATTTTCAAGTCTTGATATAGTTGTAAATACAAAAGCCAAAATGAGAAAGTAAATTTGTGAATCACCTTTTATTCACAGTAAATGAAGAAGACAAGCAAACGTATTGCCACAAAAGCCAGAATTTTTGCAATGGAACGGCTTAGGATGCTAGAAAAAATGTAGACAGACCCACTAGCAAGCAAAAGATAACACTTCTTTAAAAAGACATCTGGTTTTCATTTGCTTAGGAAGCAGAAGAATATGAAATGGGAAATCATACTCTATACACACGTGTACAGATTCTAAATCATATCTGTAAAGATACATAAATGTGTATTTTAAATGTAACTATCCTCTTTATTATTCAGAAGGACAAGTAAAACAAAGGCAAGGATGTCCCTTAGGGAATCAAATATTAGGAAGTACAGGAAATTATTTTTATACTTGGCTGGACAGTTTTAACCTTGCCTTCTTTTATACACATCACAAAATTCAGGGGTCATTTGGGGCAGGGAGGAGGAAAGACAGAGCACCCACAGGGATACTAGATTCTGTAATAACCAGAATCCATTACTAGAACTGGACAGTCTCCCACATGGCAGGGGGCGGGAGGGGGGGGGCGGTCAATACTAAAAATCCTGTGTTAATTTATGTGAAATTAACCTACCGTCCATTTTTTTGCTTTAAATGCCCTGTCAGCATTATGCAAGGCATCGCTGCTATCTCAGCTGCTGCACTATTGCTGTGAGTTGTCGGCTTTATCAGATGGGGGAATTCTACTGCTGAACGCAGAGGGCAGTTTTCTTAACCGCTCCGACTGTCTTATTTTGCTTTGGTCCTGCAGCTGGAAAAGTTAATGCCCATACAGAACATGTATGATTTGCTGTGCTGGAGGAAGCGTGTCTCGTTTCCCTCTGCTACGCTGTGTCTCAGAAAAAGAGAAGATCTAATGAACAGAATGTGCCACTTCGCTTTACATGGCAAATCCAAGGAAGCCAAGGGGAAGAGAAGCGACTCCACACTTCTTACTCTGGCAGCTCCCAGCCATTCTCAGTGCAGCATGTGCTGCTGCAACAGTGGAAACAAAGCCCAGTTGCATTCTGTTGTTGTTTTTTTGGATTTTTTTTTAATGCAGGCTGCAATTTACTGAGGATTACAGGTTCCATTTTTAACGCACATCTATATTATAAGACAAACGTGAACAAAATTTTTTGGGGGGAGAGTAAAGACATTTACATAGAAGAACAGCTCCCACCATCAAATATTTACTATTAGTTGCAAAGAATCAAAGGTAAGGTGACGTTTCCCAAAGAACACATTACAAACAATTGTAAGATGTCTAAGAAGCCATCTGCCATATACATAGTATATCATTAACTTCTACTAAATAAACAACAAAAGTCTTGCCTAACTTTTCTTAGAGACATTTCAGAACAAATTCTGTCTAAAATTAAATGTAAGAAAAAAAAATTAAAAAATCTAAGACCATCCTGTTCAAAGCAAGGTAAATATGAAATAATCTGCTTACAGTGAGAAGTTTGGTTGTAATTCCAGCATCTACCACAGCTTTGTGCATAGCACGCAAAGTCTCCAATTCTGGAGCAGCAATGAACACTACATAGGGCATGAATTCTGAAGTCCTCAGTATTTTCAGGGCCTAGAAGCAAAGAAAAAGAAAAGGAAAAACCCCTAAGTTTGAGAATGACGCACCACATGTCCCCATTATTTCAGGGGCACTGCAAAACTAGTCTTACAATGGGCAGAAACATGTAAGCCAAGATTCTTCTATTTTAGAAACTCATACGCTGCCTTTTGAAACACACAACGTAATTCCTTCCTTGGCTAAAAAGACTCTACTACCCTGCAAGATTCCTCTTTCACGCAGAATCTAAGTTGGGTTTTTTCCATCTTTCTAACTCATTCCAACTAAGTGCCACAAATGCCAGAATCCAGTTGATACTGTAATCTTTAAAGCAGGTAAGAAGCCTTCAAATTTAAAGGCACCTCTTCAATATTACAATCCTACACTTATAGTGTAACATTACAAACGATATACCTGTGGATTTACATCCAAGATGCAGGTCCTTCCTGTCTGAACAACTTCAAGGATGGAATCAATTTTGGTGCCATAAAGATTTCCTTCATATTCTCCATGCTCTAAATATCTGCCAGCTTTAATGTCCATCTCCATTTCAGCTCGTGACACAAATCTGTATGCTTGCCCATCCTTCTCATCATCCCTTGGCTTCCGTGAAGTAACTAAACAGGAAATTGAAAATATAAATTGAATGTTCTCTTCTTATATTTGGAATACAAATATGAGACTGGACTGCCTATTAAGTTCAGGAGAGTATAATAAACATTACATACAATTATGATTGTTCCATATGCAGATTAATTATTCTAGTGCAAGTTTCAAAACTGAGCATAGCCACTCTTGTTC
Organism: Falco cherrug; assembly: GCF_023634085.1. NCBI lineage: Eukaryota > Metazoa > Chordata > Aves > Falconiformes > Falconidae > Falco > Falco cherrug. Next base: position 110,960,834 of record NC_073700.1, read on the forward strand.
CTTTTACTTCTATTCCTTTCTATATGTTCCTTACGCACCCATTTGCTTGTTTCCTTTGTATTACTCCTTCGCACCATGTACAATACTCATTCATGTCATCTTTTAAAATATTTATTAAGTGAATAATTAAGTCACCTGGGAATCAAATGGAAGTTTAACTCTCAAATGCCAGATGTACTTCTGAAAATAACACATCAAAATCTGCCCCACCCCACCCTCCACACCTTAGCACACACTTTGCTCACTGTATTTGCCCTGTTACTCACGTTCGAATCACCTGAGCTAGCTATGCAGTTAAGTTAAATACCAGAAGAAGCCCAGCCACTGTAGCAGAACTTCAGCAGAGGACAGCTAATGCTGCTTTCCAGGTCAACTTACCCTTTTTAAAACAAGGTAAATTCACTGCAGAGAGATTAAAGCCAATATTTAAGTAAAATATTAGCAGCTATCTTGGGTATTGGCTACACTGTGCAGTACAGACATTATTTAAGCAAGAAGATGTAAATAAAATAATAAAAAAAAATCAGATTATTACTGATTTTGCTGTCCTATCACCATATTACCTGCCCACTACTTGCATTTCATTAGATCTGAACTCCAGAATATATTGAAGTAACAGTAAATGGATCCCTTTGGTAATAGTTGTATCATCGCTTGTTGCCATACCCCCACTTGGTGCAACCTGGCGATACAAGCGGAAAGCATTCCCTGTCTTCCAATAATTCCTATCAACTTCGTTATTCTAGAAAACTCAAGTCCCACAAGAAACAATCTTCTGAAGCTGTTAGCAATAAACATACTACTAGAATATCTAGATTTAGCCAAGATTCTACAGAAAGATTAAAACTATAATGGTTAATACAATTTAAAAAATAAAAATAAAAAAAACCAGCCTGAAATAAATTTTGGAGAATGAGCTTTAACAGTTTACAGTAACTTAACAGATCAGCTATCCACACTGAAGAAAAAACCCAGCACCATTTGCTTTATTAGAACTCAACACCAAGGACATGCTTCTCCCCACAGCAAAGTGGATCCATTTCAGCCATTTTCAATAAAAAATCCACAACAACCAAAAGCCAACCAACCAAAAAAAAACCCCACCAAAACCCAACCAAATCCAAAACCCCCACAAACAAAAAAACTCCCAAATATATTCATCTGTGAAAAACCAGGAGAAATGTCTTCTAATCAAAGAAACTGAGGCCAGCTAGGATTACTGACTATCCTACTTAAAATCTAAATACAAAGTAATGAAGTAGAGCAGAGACTGTCCTGCATGTGCATGAGTAGAAAGTTATTTTTTATGCCTTTGAAGGGTGTTCAAGAGCTCCAAGTAAAAGCATTTTAACACTGTGTTGCATTACTTATATATATCTAATAATCTGTATAACATTTTAGAGAAACCAGTCATTTTGAGGGGTTTTCTAAAAGGGAATTAAGAATTTTAGAAATACTAAAGAGTTTCTTACTATTTTGCAACTATAAAACAATGAGATTCCCAGGGGAAGATTTCTTTTTAAAATTAACACTGAGAAGTCAACCTTACTATCGGTCACCCATACCAATTCTTAGTGCCCTGGCCAGTTTTGGCGTTAAGAGATTCAGCAAATGAGACTGGTTCTCTCACATCGCACAATTTATCTTTCAGACCTGTCCCTCCTCCTCCATTATCAGATCTGCTTCTTGCCCACTGAAAACAAAGGAAACAGACTGTTGTTGAAATTCTGCAAAGCAGGTGGCAAGAGGAGAATAGTAATGTAGCTAGGGTGGAATTCTTGGGTCAGCAGTCAAAGAGGAGGCAGATAAAAAGAAAAAAAAAAGATCTTGTGAATGAGCAAAGTATCTGGAAGGAAGTCAAGAAAGCAGTACTTCAGTAAGGGAGGAGGTTTTTGTCTGAAGCTGATAGTGAGAAAAAAAAAGACCATGGGCTTGAAGCTAGATGTGTTAAAACCTCAGACTATCATACAGATCTTGGAGATCACAAACATTCCAGTTTTATTGGAAGTCTGTTGCTCTTCCCTACATTCCTCAATACTGAAGTAACAATTTATAATGCCTAGGGTACTTCTACAGATGGGAAACTAGACGGCAGACCCAAGAAACTCTACTGGCTGTTTACAGAAGACTAATAGCAACTTCCAGAATCCCCTCAGTAGCTGATGGTGACTGACACTGAAGAAAACTAGCAGACTGCAACACTGCACATACAAAAATTGTTTTTCTGCAGCGTCGGTAACATTTAACCGCTGGTTACCAATATTTTCGCTGTCATTACACATTACTTCAGTTGTCTGATGAAAAACCTTTTGTTTTCCCACTCTGTATCATTTTTATACTCTGAGAAAATTCTTCCCACCCTGAATCACTGAGAGAAACATCAGGTATTTTCCAGATAATCAGAGACTCAAAGTATATTACAATAGGAATGCTGATAACTTACACGGCACCGTAGTTCCAAACCTAGTAGGATTCAGTACTATAAACCTGTTCTTTAAACTTCTTCGCCCCACTCCTTGGGCCCCAATTAAGACGAGTGTTTTCCTCTGAAAAGGAGGCATTTTGGCTACTTCCTCATAGATCTGGATTTCATGACGATCAAATTCTACATTGAGAAGCGTACAAAAAAACATTAATACACAGTCAGTACTGTAAGAAAAAAATAGTAGTCTCGCTATACATCAACAGGCCGGGTGTGAATACAAATAGTACTCGGAGGGCAACAAGTCTGATAAAAGCTTTCCTGCTTTAAATCGGTATGGGAATAAAATAGTCACCCATCATGGACAGCATAAGGTCAGATTATTACCTTTACTTTCAAGGAGAAAATTTGAGATTGATCAGAATGGGGGAAATTGCGATTAACAATCAGTGACCTTTCACAGAATCACAAAACGGTCGGGGTTGGAAGGGACCTCTGGAGGTCACCTAGTCCAACCCCAGTGCTCAAGCAGGGCCACCTGGAGATGGTTGCTTGGGACCACATCCAGACAGCTGTTGATTATCTTCAAGGAGGCAGACACCACACCCTCTCCAGGCAACCTGTGCCAGTGCTCAGCTCAGTCACCCTCACAGTAGTGTTTCCTGATGTTCAGAGGGAACCTCCTGTGTTGTTGCTTGTTGCCTCTGGGCCCATCACTGGGCTCCTTTGAAAAGAGCCTGGCTCCATCCTCTTTGCACTCTCCCTTCAGGTATTTATACACATTGGAGCTTCCCCCTGAGCCTTCTGTTCTCCAGGCTGAACAGTCCCAGCTCTCTCAGCTTTTCCTCATAGAAGAGATGCTCCAGTCCCTTCATCATCTTTGTATGTCCATGTCTCTTGCAGGAGCCCAGTACACTTCTGGTGTGGCCTCACCAGTGCTGAGTAGAGGGGAAGGATCGCATCCCTCAACCTGCTGGCAACAAAGCTTTCACTTTTTTCTCTTTTAACACACCGTTCTTCTCTGACTTCCTCCTACCAAAAGGTGTACTCTGCATCACCATATCTTCACAGGTCACTATTGCTTTTAAACTATAAACCCCATCTGATCTATCAAATTTATACTCAAATATTTTACTGTGAATCTTGGATACACTAGCCTCTGCAAGTTTAGAAGCCTAAAGAACTTTGACTGCTATGTAATATTAAGAGATACCTGCATTTCTTGTAGTGAGGTACATCATCTTTTTCTTTTTTTTGCTGCTTATTGTTCCACAGAAAGGCCCTAGAAATAAAATGAGACAAATTAATAATTTTTGTTAAATGTGTTTTTCCAAAGCTTTTTTATATGAACATATGCAAGTTTAAATTCATTAAATTTACAAGGACTATTTTAGAATTCTATATATTCTAGGGCAGGAGGTCATACCTATTTTTGTACACATCAAATGGTATACCAAGACCTGAACACAGAGGAAAAAATTAATTTTCCTAGAAATCTTTCTAAAGAGCACAAAAAAAATCCATCAAACATGTTTAATTTATTAACTTTCAGCGTATACCATAAAAACATAATTTAACAAACCAGCTAATTCTTATGCCTTTCCCACCTCATTTAGGTTTTCATCAGTAGGTGGCAAAAATGATTCACGTATCTATGAAGACTAAGCATAGACTTTAACCTTTGTCCTTCAGTCAAAGCCAAAAATATAATAATTAGCATTTCTCAATGTTCTATGTATTCTCACACAGCAGTTTTCTAGTATCTATGGAGGCAGGAAAAGCAAAACAAATGGAGTCAGAGCAAAATCTATTCCTGAAATTTATTAAATCTCACCCGAGTTGTCCCAGTCCCTCCTAACAAAGGCCTTTCTCTTCTCTTCCAGGAACTGGCTAGGAATAAGCCCTGCACTTCCTCCTTCTTTGACATGACTAGCCTGGGGAAAAAAAAAGAAAATAAAATCATGGGTAACTTGTGAGAAGCATTTTTCTCATCCACAGGGTGTTGACTGATTTTCACACTGCCAAAATTTCTCAATGGTGAGTATCGATATATTTACTACTGAGACTTGGAAATCAGATGTGGATATTAAAATTCTGTCTTACAGTAACAGTGTCTTGCTTTATTTGATATACTTTAATTGAGTATTAAAATTCAGGAAACTTAAATAAAATAGATACAAGTTACATTACTGGTTCCCATTAAGTTAGGAAGCTCTTACAGCCATAAACCTTTGGCATCAAAACCCTGAATGGAATCCTATGGCTCCAGATGCTGAACTCTCAAGTGACAAAACTCAAGATTTTCTAGTACACAGTACACTTATTTTGTATTCTTGAGCTGCTCATAACAGGTTCCAGTGCAGCTTATTAACTGTCACTTCACAAACAATGAATTTTAGAACATGCCTAATCATGCCTCCAAGCTTTTTACTCTAACTATAGATTTAAAATCTTAGTAACTTATGTATTCCTAGTAACTGAAGTTTGGCTAAGATTCTCTACGAAATAATTTCACAGCAAGCTCAATTCTCAGGAAGCTTAACACAGACAAAGACACAGCTATAAGATGTTATGCTTTGCTTCTCCACAACTGGTTGGCCTGCTTCCTGCTAAGAGGAACTATTCGCTTTTCAACTTGTACGCTTCTACCTATGACTAACTGACTTTTTACAGTTAGCAGGTTTTTAGTAAGCACAAGGAAAAACTAACTTCTCTTTCCCAGTGGCATGATCTGCACAGTATTACTTGCAACACCCTATACTAGTGTAACACACTTCACTTTTCCGTCTGACCGAGTGTTTAGGATTTAAGTTTTATTTCTGCTGGACTCCCACAAGTTACACCTGGAGAATGTACACAGCAATACAGAAGACAGCGTGTAAGCTAAACGTCAGACAACTCCAGAGTTCTGGAGTACCTAACTTCTGAAACTAATTAACTTGGCAGTAATAAATTTTCTGCCTTCCCTCACACTTTTTATTCTTTTTCTTTCTGTTACTACTGTCATTGACAAGCAACAGAATTCAGCAACAGTTGTTGATGTATATTCAAATATTTTTGTTGCTTTTAAAGAATATATATATATATATATATTATTGCTTTCAAGTAGTGTTTGGCTCACTACTGCTTGTTATGTAGCAAAGGGTGTGCAATTTAGGCGTAGAAAGGGAAATCAATAATGCTAAACTCTTTGCCTGGATTGCCGCTGCCACTTGCAATTCTGAGTACCTCGGTTAAGAAAATTGTCTTTAAGGTTCACTCGTCCCACTTTCAAAAGCACTGATGATATTTAATTGCATGTATAGTGTCTTGGAAAAAAAAATAAAAAACGGCATAAGCGCTGGGTTACATTTCCACTGAAGGACTGAATGTAGAAACACAACCTTAAAGCAGGATAAGCTGTTAATATTTGAAATAGTGCCAAACACTTTGATGATGGACACACACACTACAGCTCACAGACCCTGACCGCCACTGTAGAAATAAAAGATACAGTGCCTCCAAATAGCTGCTCTCACCCCTCTTCAAATCCACGGGGTTCATTTCCCTCTCTCAACTCTGAGCACTCATGAAGGGGTCCGCTTCTTCACAGTCACTGTCAGGGAAGGCTTAACCACAATTAATATCGTCCACCTAAAACTTTCTGCTAGAAACTGCCCTCTTAAACTGTTTTTGGAATGTCTAGCCTTATGATACAAGATCAAAGACAAACAAATAGCAGTGATAACAAAATGAGTGTTACACACACAATTTATACCATTCAATTTTCTCTAGTATTTGTGATTAATATCACAATATTAGCTTGAAATTGGATTGCAGCATAAATATTTTTTCTTGTATCTATTCTTAAATGGGAGTAGATCATAATTTAAAGACTTTATTATTAAAGCAACTAGCGAAGATTTAAAAAGTAAGATAAAAAACTAAAAGCTTTTTACCAACCTGCCACCAATTTGGATCTTCCCGGTTTACAATCTGAAGAATTTCTCCTTTAGAAAATTTCAAACCTGCTTCTTTGCATGGGATGAGGTTGTCATTATATGGATTATAATCGAAATGACACTTCACAAAAACCTGAAATGTGCAAAAATTTACAAAGCTTAAACATTGTAAAATACATTATTACTAAGTTATCTGTCAAACTGAACTGATGTCTATAGCTACAGCATAAAAAGTTTGACGTGATCAAAGTTGCATTTGGCAAGTGAAGTACAGTCTACGGAAAAACTGGTATATACCAGCTGAGAGAGTAGAATAATCAGCAGTGCCAACCTTGGCTGAAGGAGCTTCATGATAAAAATAAAAACCCCCAACCCTGTTCTATTTGGACAATGTATTACAAACCACTCATTTTTGCATTTCAGTATATACAACTCAATTAGTATTCTGACTTTAGATTACTTAAACTCTCAGAATATAAGCAGTTATTCAAGGCTTGAGGAATCTTAAGAATTGATTTTGCTATGAACTCAAAAGACTCAAATCTGATGCGGGGCAAGAAACAGTAAAGTTGCATCAACAGGCTGGAAACGTCTTTTGACATTTTTCTGCCAGGTTAGGGAGCGAAGGAAACGGTGCGCTTTCCTCAAATACAGCACATTCCCCCAGCACCTACGCAACGTAAGCGTAGTCTGTTATGTCATGGGCATTAAGACCTGCTACCTGAAGGACTGTCTTACAAGATGCTTCAAAGGCACTGATTTAGAGCAACAAGTAACTTCTGCAGTGGAGAAACTGCCAGTCTACAGCAATGACGAAAGGATAAGGAATAGCCACCCTCCAAGCTCCTATTTAAGCCAGCAAGCTCAAGCGCATCTGTTGAATTCAATGGTTCTAAATTCTGTGAGACGGCGTACTTGGGCACTGATCACGTTACAAACACATGCGGTTCACTGCAGTTCAGTGTGATTGTGGCTAGGTCACCAAAGGTCACTCCATGTCAAAGAAACATACTTTATATGTAGTATACAAATGCTTATCAATCTGAGATACAAATTAGAACTTTTTAGGCAGGCCTGTTAGCCATGGTATTAATCTACTGAATAAACGCATTTCCAAAATGTAATTAAGGGTGAATACAGGTATCTATATTTTAGCCTTCCTGCTAATCTTAAGTACACAAAATAATCAAAATATAATGAACGCAAAACCTTAAAATAATCTTCTATAATAAAGTACCAAGTAGAAGTTCTTTTGACAGAATTGTTAGAAATGCGCTACTGACCTGTTGAGGAATAACAGTGTCTCTGTAGCTGGGGAGAATCTTCAGAGTGACACTGCCACTAATATTTTTCAGCAGTTCCTGCAGTTCTTTTGGATTGTTTCCAACCTCATGGCCATTCACCTCTTTGATAATGTCACCTACATGCAGAAGACCTTGTCGATCTATCATTCCACCATGAAGAATTCGTGCTATTACCAGATCATTGTTCTCAACTCTAAACGTAACACCCTGAAAGAGGAACGTGACACCTAGTTTGCCATTGTCTGAATTTCAATTTCATTTTACCATTATCTCAAACAAAAACATACAGCTATGGAATATTCTATCTACCCCAATGAAAAGACAGTAATAGTTACTACAGTGTAAGAGCTCCTAATACACAGATAAGCATCAGGTGACACAGAAGTGCTTTCAGACAAGGTTTTCATATAACTGAGCTATGACTCTGCTGTCCTTGATCGCATGCAATCCTGTCATTTTGTATCAGAACCAAAGAGATGCTGTGTTAGTCAGTTAGGTTTGCAAGTCATTTAGCCTAGTGGCTGCCTATTCACTATCTCATCATTTTTGACAGAGAACAGGATGGAGAACACACATATTTCTTATTTCAACCTTTCAGTACTGATCTTAGCACACACTAAATTACACAACATAATAATGGAAATAACTAGAATATAATGCAAGAAATCAGGCACATGCAAACGTTTTCACACACAACTTAAAGACACGCTCATCTTTATTACTTACCAGTGGCTCTCCTGCTCTTTTGTGAATTCCGAGGATACGAATAGCATCTACTGGAACAATCTGATTGTTCACTGAAGAATTATTGACTTCTGGGCTAGAAGGAGGGGAATCGTAACATTTTGAAGCCACAATATCATGCGCTTCCAAGAGTGACTGCAAAGGAACAGAAAAAGCCTTTTTAAAAATAATGAAATAAACATTTGCAAAAGTATTTACTGCTGAATAACCACTGAATCTGCCCTTTTGGGACCAGATTATAAAACTCTTACTTCACATGGAATGGAGCAAAAACTGCCACACAAGAACTGGCACGGACTGATAAGCCTACTGTCTTGGCAAATATGCTCTCTTTTGTAAATACAAATGCTTCTTCTAAAGGAAGTACAAGAGAAACGTAATGAATTTGGGAAGAATACATGATCTTGCAGGGAAGAAGATGAAAAAAAGGAGTACCTAAAATAGTCTTTCACCTAATGAGACAGTATCTGAGCAAATGGTTAATGGAAATGAACAACCCACTGGAAAAAACATGAAGATAACTCATTATTAGATACTTGTGTTTAATGTAATAAAATTTTCCCCCACAGTAATTTGGATAATTACAGGTATGCAAGGACTTCTAGCAATCTGCAAAATGAGTGCCTTCTGCTTGCACAAAGCCAAAGCAGAATTCTAGCACCAAATGAATCCAAGTTGACAGAATTCGTTTTCTGTACGACAAGAGCTCAGACCTCATAGTTAATGGTGTTTTCACCAGCCCACATACATGAATACAGCGAAAAGGAGGAGATCCAAATAAATACAATCATTTTTGGAAGACAATGCAATTTAGACTTGATTTTCTCATAAAAGATACTGTAAGATTTAAAGACTTACAAGACAATACATACAGGTAAAACAAGATCAAACTTGTGAAATTAAACAGCGGAGACCTTCTGTCTTCAAGAGGAAAAGGGACACTCTATAGCGACCGTATACAGTAGTTGAAGGCAGAGCATACTATAGCACAGATAGTCTCACTGACAGATACAGAAAGGGGAGCAGTAGTAAGCAGAGGAGATGACTACCAAGCCTCCAACAACATAGCTTTGTTTCCAGCAGTGACCTGATGAGATACAGTCTTAAGTCAGATCACCGACTGGTGTCGAGGAAGTCACTCTAAGCAGCCACCACAGGGACTACCACTGATGGCGACATGCCCATGCCAGAGGAAGACCACAAACTACTAGGAAGCAGAGCAGGTGAGCAGGCAACATTTAAGCCAACTTAATAGTTTCGCTATGCAGCCTGTTCCATCCTTCTGTAAGCCACCTCTACCCTAGAAGCTGTACAACGCTATTAGTACAGAACTAATCTCAACATGCGAGCCCTCAAAGGGTCACAAACCAGAGCAGTCGTTTTTATCTGCCCATTACACGATGACCCTGCTGATATTTCAGCTTGAGATTAGGAAGAGGTACTAATTCACTGATTCTGCCCCTGCCATTAAGAGAGTAAAAAAAGCTGTTTATTGTGGCTATGATACTGTGGACATAAACCAAATCAAATAAAATAGAAAAGCCAATAATTTATTTAAACCAAGCAATTTATAACTCTTCATTATCCAAGACGCATCTAATTCAAAAACCAGGAGAACAGATCTCTCTTTGCCAATGTTTGCAAGCAACATTTCTGGATCTTTCCACAATCCCGAAATGAAACCAACTAGCATCAACTACACATTTCAACACATTAGCGCTTACAAAACCAGGTAGATACATCAGTATGGTACTTCCAGTTTTCCTTTCTGGTCACATGCTAGAACAAATTGTTTCCAAACTTTCTGGCCACAAACCACTAGATTTCTCATGCAGCTTTACCCATAACGAGCTTCTACAGCTTTAACAGTCATACAACTTATGGATTACAATCTGATCCACAGTCAAAAAAGACAACTACACTAACAGGCCGTGTCATCCTTTTCAAATTAACATGCTCTGTAAGATTCTTCAGTTCTTAAATCTGACACCATTCCACATTCTGATCCTATTTAGTCACTCCTTTCATGGATAAGCATGAATTCTTTCGACTAGTACTTAACCATCTCTGGGCCACAAAATCTTTTTCCTGCTATTTACATGATGGCTGAGTCACAGAAGGACTATCAGAGATGGTACATCGCTGCCCACAATTATAAAACATGGTTTCTTTAAGAAAAGTAGTTTATTGGCCTTGTCAAAGCAAGCCATAGTTAACTTAACTACCTTCCCACCCCTCTCAGTTCTGAAACTCAGGAATCTATACCAGTTTTATAAGACTGTTTCCAGCCAGCCAGGTCAGCATACGGACCTATAGAACACTTAAACAAAGCCACCTGGCAACAGGGGCCAGGTGTCTGTATCCACTGCGGGACTATTGCTCAGTTACTTTCTTATTTCAGTAATACTGGTGAGTGATCTGAGAAAAACAGTTGCACAAACTTTTCTTACAGTATCGGAAAAAGTGATACTCTGTGCTCCTGCACCTCCAGAGCTCCCCTGGAATCCAACTTTTCCCATACTGGTGCTGGAACCCTTGCAAAACCCACTGCAAAAGTCTGCAAAGCAACATGAACTGAATCATCAACAACCATCAAACAGTTCAAAGTTTTCCTCCATACCAGCATACGTATGGATATATATCCATACGGACATATGATCATATACAGGATCAGCTGACTATCCAAGACTGGGTAACTGTAGAGAGGTTCTCATGGAAAAAATGGCAATGCTGCCAGAATAAGGCAGTTAGAAGAACTCCCTGCATATGACAAGAGATCTCGCACAACGGACATACAGTCCTGTGGCAGACTGTCATGAAGTAATCCATAAACTTAGAAAATATTGACTCCTTTACAGTAGTTTTCTGTGGCTGTACTTATTTGACAGGTTATAAAAAGGAAGTTATTCAAAATTCAGTAAACAAACTAAACCACGTTAAACATCCAAGGCTCTCTACAGTGCTGAAGCCAAGTTCTAGTTCAAAATCTGTTTTTCCTAAAAGAATTCTCAGCACAATCTATACCTATGAAACATTGCCTGCTCTATATGATAACTATTTCCCTGACTGTGATCCAATAGAACAGTTACATTACAAATTGGAGGCTGGGGTTGGGGGTTAATATACAAGAGAACAACTCTGTGGTCTTGAATTCAGGCCTCAAAAGTACTTAAAATATTTCCATTCCTCTTTTATGCACTAAATATGTGCTAGTCTTCTCTGGTAACACTATTTAGATATTAGAACTTAATAAATGGACTACAGGCCCATAACATACATGTCAAAAGCAGGTATTTTTGAAGGCTGTTCTGGAAAAGTGAGGAAATCATTTAGGATCCTAGAGATATCAGGGGGACTGGTAAGGAAGCATGAATATGTGGGAAAAATAACCCTATAAATTAAGATATGTCTAGGAAGCAACTTAAAATCACTTTTCTAAATGAAACATTTTAAAGGTATGATTAACCCTTGTAAAGCTAACTATTAGAAGAAAATAGTGGCTGCTTTTCAGATTAAGCATTTTCTTGCCAGCAGAATCTACTGTTTAGGATGGATGGCTTGCATAATTCTTGGAAAGGTGAAAGTAACTGACCAAGTTCTTCCATAAGCAGCAGAAGTGAATCTTCTGCGTATTTAACTGCTCCAACAATGCAATACTTGCAGCTCCTCTCTCCTCCCTCAAGGCAACCTCTCTTACCATTCCTCTCTTCTGCTCTGCAGCTATTGCCTGGTATGGAAAGACTTGCCATATAGCCTTTTCTATGCATGGCACGTGCCAGCTGGCTCTTCGGTATATATTGGCCTGACGGCCGGTCATCGATACTGTGAAATTCGTGAGAACTTAGTGTCTTTTACGCTTTGACCCCCGAAGAGTTCAGTTAAAACTAAAAGGGGTAAAAAGTGGAAGCGAAGAAGAAGAAAGGAATGAAAGAAAAAATGAGAAAAGGAGAAAAGGGAGAGAACAGTCAAACATAATAGCATAACCATACATGCACCTGTACTCCCTAAGTCAGTCCCCCCCTCAAGGTTCTTCTAGAAACACATGTAAAAGAAATGAAGTTCTGTAATTTGGTATTTTCAGCACTAAACGATACACTCAAATAGGCTATTGCACTGGCGACTTGTATACCATATTTGATACCTGTATGCTGAGGTAGGTTACGACTACTAGGTGATGCTGTGATAAAGTGGCACTATTTATTTGTAAAATATAGAATCAGCCTCAAAGTTACACAATACTGTCCACGAAACTTTAAGAGTCAAGTCAAGGTGGCTTGTTTACACATTTACTGAACTAGAGAACGGATGCAAATTACATTTCCAGTAATTATAAATTACACTGTATTTTTCCTTTCTTCCTTACAGGTCCCTTCTTACAGAATTTGGAATATGTCTCCTTGCACCAAACGAGACAGAAAGGATAGCACTTACATTCTTAGTTTTCTGTTTCCTTTTCATTGAGACATATATAGCCTCCTCAAGCTTTAGAAGGAATACTGTATCCATATTTTGGTCTGCAAATTGGCCTAGAAGCTCTTCTACAGTGGTCACAACTATGATACTAGTTAAATAAAAACACTTAATCAAATTACAGATACTTTGGCCTCAGTTGTCTTTGTTGCCTTCCTCCAGATGGGGAATGGAAGCACAGAATTAAGGGCCAAAAAGTACACCCTAATTTTAGGCTTCAAAACTGAATCAGATCAGATCTACTTTTAAAAAGTAAGTAGCCAGCTGCTTTTTGCCTGTGTGCAGCTGTCAACACTGCTTATTGTTTCTGCAAATGAGACAGAAGGCCTCTCAACAGGCACTCAGAAAATATATAAAAAAACAACAAACCCAAGCTAAAGCTATTTCACTTTTTTTTTTTTTTTTTTTAATTTGTTTCTAATGAACTCTTATTCTGACAGAGCGAGGGACAGGTTAGTTCACCAGGGCAGCAGTTAACTATCTTAACCATCAAACAGTCATTTCTCTTCCTTTCATACCTAATTCTTTCTGTACCATCCAGGTTATGCGGCAAAAGCGGCAGGGAACCCTAGAAATAGCTTGTTTCTCTTTCTTACCCATGACTTGCCCAACAGTACAGCGAAAGAAACAGCACGCAATCTTGCACGCAGTAATCGTGACATGAGTTTTTAAACTGTGTTCCAAGGAAGAGTCAACAAACTGTGAACCAGTAAGTCTGATGTTGATATTAAACAAATGAGAAGTTTCCATAAAAAACAGAATGATTGGACAAAATAGATCATGGGAAAGCATCAACATGCATTAAAACGGGAAGTCATGCTTCTCAAATCTAGTTAAGTTCCTTGAAAGAGTCACCAAGCATGGTAACAAGGCAGTTACAGTTGATGAGATAGATGAATTCCCAAAAGGCCTTAGATAGACTTCTTTATCAAAGTCTTTTAAAGAAACAAAGCTACTACACGGCAAGCAGTAAGGCTCTCAAGTGGATGGTTAAAAGACAGAAAAACTGGGCCCAGGAATATGGTATTTTTAGTTTTCAAAATTCATGTCACCAGGGGATTTCTCAGAGGCATCTGGGCTCTGAGTTCTGCACCTGCCAATACGCTGACATGTCAGATAAGTGGTCTAGGAAACGCGGAAGAGAAATGAATGACAGGGTTTGCTGATGCTGCTGAACTATTCAAGGAGTAAAACAACTGACTGTAACATGCAGGAGCACCTCATGAGCAACAGAGTAAGAACAAGGTAAATCAAATTCAACACAGACTGCAAGGAAAAACACAATCCTAATATAACGTGTTAACCGAGAGACTCAGAAGTGGTATCTCAGAGGTGTAAACAGTAGAAAAGCAAAGCAAACTGAAAAAAACAACCCACCTCTACGGTTACTGAGCCTAGAAGTACCTCTGCATTACTAAGAGGGTAGTCAAACATTGGAACAGGCTTCCTAGAGGTGGTTGATGCCTCAAGCCTGTCAGTGTTTACCAAGGCATTTGGAAAATGCCCTTAACAACATGCTTTAATATTTTGTTGACCCTGATATTGTCAGGACTAGGTGATCATTGTAGGTCCCTTCCAAATGAAGTATTCTATTCTACTCTGTTCACCAGCTGTTAAAAAGGCAAACTAAATACTAGGAATTTTTAGGCAATGAGTAGGAGATGTAATGGAAATTACTACACCACTTCATAAATCCACATTGCTGTGAATGCTCTGGGAAGCTGTATACAGCTTTGCTTCCCTTCTTTTTATTTGAGACAGACAGACAGACATATACCGTGAGGTCTCTCAAATCAAGAGTAACAAAAAACACGCAAGGAATCGCATAAATGTTAGCATTTTTGTTCAGCAGCTGCTTTGGGACTTCTATGTTAAATGTGTGGGTTGCTTAAGCCTGAACCAAGGGAGAACATGACTCCAGCATCACGTTGTGCCGCTCTAAGTATGACTTAGAATGACTCCTGGGTTTGCCTTAGTATTGGCTACTCACGCTAATTAAAATTTTTATTTGATCTCCGTCTCCTAAAGAACATTTCCAGTCTCCACTACAAAAATTCTTTGCCTGGTTGGTCTCTGGTCTCTGCCATCTCTCTCCAGAGATCACTGCTATAGTGCCTTTCAAAGTCAGTCTATTCCAGCACTTAAGTCACTTTGATCTTTTGATTCATTCTCTTTGACTTGTCAATTTTAGTTTCTCTGTCTAACACAACGGAACTTTGTCAGGTCTGTCACAGCACCAGTGGGCCTCCAAAGCCAATCTTTTTGCATTACAACGACCAGTTCCTCTAAACTCATCCTCTCCTTTTGAGTACCCATTTCTGCTAAGGGATCAAAGACTGATTTGCAGGTTTATTCACCCGTAAGCCTCCAATTTGATCCACTGGCTATGACAGCCTTCTGGACAAGTAAGAGCACAAGGGAGACTCTTCAGAAGAGGCAGCGGAACTATCAGCATCCAGAATAGCTACTACCTCAAAAGCTGAGCTCTTGAAGTGTTTCCTCTTCCAGCAGGCCACAACACAGCTTGGCAGCATATCCAGTGATTATTTATGTTAAATTGTAACGCACCTCACTGCTACATTTGTATAACGTATAACTGAAAACTTGGGGGGAGGGGGGGGAAGGTGTGTTTAAACTCACACACCCCCCAAAAATATCTATGACTCTATGCCAAAAGCAGCACATTTATACTGTGACAAAAGGTTTCCTTGTGTTCTTCTACAGGATACCTACAGCTAAGTCCCAAAGTCAGCTGAAGCCTGGCCTAGGAGGTCCAGAATCTAGCAAGGATTTACAAACCCTAATCTTCAAGGGTCGGTACAGAAGCTGGTAACAGAATGGCAGTATGGAAAAACATCTGCTTTTGACAAGCAGATGTCAAAATTTCACTTAAATACAGCAATAGTGAGAGGGATGCAAAGTCTCAACTTGAGCTGCAGTGCAGATTGCAGCATAGAAGAATCACGTTCATTCACTCCACAAACTGTGTTATCTTGCACGAGTATGAATGCCAACAGCTGAACCAAAATGCAGAACGGTCGGTCAATATCAGGGACTAGAGACCACCTGGAAATGCTGAAGATAAAGCCTTCAGGGAACTGTTATGGAAACTTCAGTCATACAGGAAGTAAATACTTGTCCTGCCCAAGATTTATAACAGAAACTTCAGTGGATTTTAATACAATAAGTGAAGATATTCTTGAAGTGATATTAAAGGATAAAATCATGCGCACTCTTAACCTCACATGGCTTCTGTTTTACCTGTCATTTGCAGTAAAATCCTACATATTAAAGTCCACTACAGTTCAGGTTTTGTTTTGTTATTATTCCTAGATCCGTATGTGGACGCTGACACAGTAAGTTGGTAATAGACAGTAAAAACGTGGCACCTGAAAATGAGGCTCCTTGAGTATTCCAACCAATTCTGCAATATTTTCATCTTTATTTACTAAGGGACTGATGTCTTCAAGAATTTCATTCACCAGCTCCAGGTTGTTGTCACTGACAGCCTCAAGTTTAGAATCTTCCAGTCGCTCATGAGCCTGTAAGATTAAACATATATCTATAGTGTGTGGTTAAGTTTCAAGTAGCTCCAATTTATAAACCTTTAAAATAATTTCTTGGCGCAACCTTTAGCAGGAAAGCCAGAAAAATTACGTCTCGTGTAATCTGTGTATTTTACATGCTTACATTTTGCATGACCCAACAAACCTCATAAATGGCACCTGTCAGAGACGCTTGTATATCCTTATTTGCCACAACCTTCATGCTATATACACCAAACAGTCCTCTCTGAACAGTATAGTGCCTCAGATCTCTTCTGCTTCAGAACCCACTACAAGTACACCTTCTAGAAGGATAAAAAAGGAACTATGGGACCTGCTCAGAAGACACAAAGTCTGCAAGAGCAGCATTTACCACAGGCTCCTCCTATTAAAACACCTACAAACCAGCAAATTTTAAAAGGAAATCTGCATAACTAAAAGAAATGCTAAAGAAAAGTCTGCAGCAAAGGCAGCTAACAGCATCCCAGGCTGCATTAAGAAGCGTGCTGCCAGAAGGTCGACCTCTACTCAGCAGTGACGAGGCCACACCGGGAGTACTGTTTATAATTGTAGACCTACTGGAGAGAGTGTACCGAAGGGCCGTGAAGACAATGAAAGGACTGGAGCACCTAGTGTTTGGGGAAAGGCTGGGAGACCTGGGACTGCTCAGCCTGGAGAACAGACAGCTTCAGGGGGGTCTCATCAATGTGTATAAATACCCGAAGGGAGGGTGCAAAGAGGATGGAGCCAGGCTCTTTTCAGCGGGTGCCCAGTGACAGGACAGGAGACAATGGGCTCAAAGTGGAACACAGGAGGCTCTGTCTAAACATAAGGAAACACTTCTTCTACTGTGAGGGTGACTGAGCACTGGCACACTTTGCCCAGAGAGGTCGGAGTCTCCCTCCTTAGAAATATTCAAAAGCCATCAGACATGGTCCTGGGCAGCCATCTCCACGTGACCCTACTTGAGGAGGGCGTTGGACCAAATGCCCCCCCAGAGGTTCCTTCCAACCTCAACCATTTTGTGATAACTTTTAATCTCTTTCTCTTTTTAATCCTTTCTTAAACACTGCAGATACTTAGATTCATTGAAAGGTAGGAGCTTTGAGTGGTAAGAGAAACATACCATCTTACTTATTACAGGTACTGCTGTACCATAAAATTAGGGAATAAGAGGAGGCCAAAAATAATTAAGATTCTCAATGCATTCAAATAAGAGTTATTTACAACACCGAAGCAACAAGTTCAAAAAAGAACAATCGCTTTGGCATGTAAAAATACAACAAACAACAGATATATTTGGAAGTCATCTATACATACTTCCCATATATATAATTTAAAGGTATGTGCACACATCTACTTTCTTATTAGTGCTTTAAAATAGATGCTAAAATAAGATTTTGCTAAAACCAGAAAACTTCGTTTCCTGAAATCATCTGAGTATTAAATTCTACTTCATATCCATAAAATGGTATTTGTGCAGGACCGATGATCAAACACTGGAAAGGCTAACTTAACATAGAGAAAGACATTTCAAACATTTCCCAACACCAACACACACAAACCAAATGACCATGATTACGAAGTCATAGGAAGCCTGGCACCTACACACATTCTCCTTTAGAAAGGAATGAATGCTATTTTGTACATAATACATACAGTAAACAACATCCTTCTTTTAAAGTCTGCTTCTTCTACAGCAAGTAAACCCATAAATCTATTGACTTTTAAATATACACCCACTGCAAAACCTTTATAAGATTAGAGAATATGGGTTACCTCCTTTGTCACTCATTTTCTTTATAATACTACCACTAACACAGTATAATTTAAAGTATCCTCACCCTTCACCCCAAAATCAAGGCCATGTATATACTTAGGAACAGAAAGTTTATCAGTCAACAACCTCTGATCCTGTATTATGTTGGGGAGTAGCAGGACATGGAGTGGTATGAATAATTTAAGAAAGAAAAAAAATTAAAAAAGGAATACTTAGGTATTGCAACTATTTTTTTTATTCCAGTTTACAATTTCAAAAATAGTGATACTGAATTGAGGTTTTTGATTCATTCAATATTTATTTTACTTGCCAAATGTTCAAATAGTAAGGCCTTTGCCTCCAACCATCTGACATCCTAAATACTGGACTCAACGTTTATAGATTACCCTCGAGATGTTTCCTTGGTCTGAGTTAGGCATTCACCTGGTGTGCTCTAGGCTATGCTACAATATTAAAAGCAGTAGTGACTGCAGAGAAGAAGATAAAGTTGTGACGTTCAAAAGAACAGTTAACAACCCAGGAGAAAATAACTTTAATAAGACAGTTCAGTAGTAAAACTGAGTACAATTCATGCATGTTCCAAATTCAACAACTGTTTTCAAAAAAGCATAACAATTCTAAAGGCTAGTTAGGATTGAACATAAACCTCAGCACAGGAAAGACACAGATTTGTAGGAGCGGATCCAGAGGAGGGCCATGAAGATGATCAGAGGCTGGAGAACCTCACCTATGAAGACAGGCTGAGAGAGTTGGGGTTGTCCAGCCTGGAGCAGAGGAGGGTCTGGGGAGACCTTACTGCAGCCTTCCAGTACCTAAAGGGGGCTTATAAAAAGATGGGGGCAAAC
This sequence comes from Falco cherrug, assembly GCF_023634085.1. Lineage (NCBI taxonomy): Eukaryota > Metazoa > Chordata > Aves > Falconiformes > Falconidae > Falco > Falco cherrug. Next base: position 110,979,885 of record NC_073700.1, read on the forward strand.
TTTTAAGTAGGACCTGTTGTGATAGGACAGAGGATAATGTTTTTTAGACTAAAGGAGAGTAGATTCAGATTAGATATATAAAGGAAGACTTTTTATGATGAGGGTGGTGAAACAATGGAACAGGCTGCCCAGAGATGTGATAGATGCCCCATCCTGGAAACATTCAAGGTCAGGCTGGACACAGCTCTGAGTGACCTGATGTAGGTGAAGATGTCCCTGCTTATTGCAGGGGTGTTGGACTAGATCATCTTTGGAAGTCCCTTCCAACCAAAATTATTCTATGATTCTATAAACATCAGTAAAAGACAGGAAAATACATTTTACAGTGATTACGGTTACTTCCCTTTCCCCTACCACCTACTGAAGAATGGAAAGGTACAGTAAAAGAACCCTATCACAAAAAAGATCTGTATTTTCTACCTTAATGCCTTTATTCTAGACAGAACAAGTGTGAAATTAACCTAGAACAATTTTAAAAGATTAGCCAAACAAGCATTGCAAAATATTATAAACTAATGACTATGCTTATAGCTTGCCTTCATTTTTTTAAGGGCTGAAAAAGAAAAAAAAAATAAGGCTTGTATGGCTCATGACACATTTCCTTAAGTTTCTTTTGGTCCTTTTTGGGATACTTTACATAATGATTAGACTTAAAAACTGACTAATTAAAGGGAAATGAAAAGCTTTTGCATTTCTGGCCTGGTCTGAAATGCATCTCCTTAAATAATGTGACCATCTCAGGGTCCTGAGAATTGCCTATTCCATTAAAACTAGCTCTTCTAATAGAAGAACAAGTGTTACGTATCTTTAGGGACAAATGGATACATATGAACTATATATACTTCATGAAATGTGTTCTCATTTTGATCTTGTCCTTATTTAGCTCTGCTGGTTAGAACTGAGTTTTTCAGTTTAATTCTCAAATACTTTCAAAAGAAAATATGATTGCAGTCATGCCATATGAACACAATTGAAACCTTTCAGCATTCTAGATAAAGCAAGTTTATAGTGAAGAATCTGTTTCCATTACAAGCACTTTCTTACATCTGCTAGTCATTAAATTCCACGTAACTGTAATTGGCCATTAAAGCACAAATTCTTGATACGAAAAAAATGCTTTGCAATGAACATTTTCTTCATAATAAATATTAAATTAAAGATGACCTATGCAGCAAATACTGAAGTTCAAAACAACTCTAAGTAAGAAAATGGTTTTACTTACTCTAGCAAATTTAGTACACAAATCTTTCCTTCTGCAGTCACTAGCTGATGAGACACTTCCATTATTTCTAATTTTATTACTGTGCAATGTCTTCCACTTACAGCCAATTTTTTTGACCAGCTAAACAGAAGTAAATTCTTACACGAATTGTTATGAGAAGTTTTCCTTTTTAGATTTTTATACTGAGCAAAATCCCTGCACAACAATCCTTTCCAGAGTATTTCATGCCTGCCCAGAGGGCACTGCTTTCAGATGTCTATTCATATTAAAGAGATAGCTACATTTAAGCTGACTGTTTTTTTCCTCATGAAAGTAGCTTTTTTTAATGAGGTAAAATTAAGAAAGAACATTAAGTGCTGTGCAATATTGACTGCATCTCCTACTGGTAAGATCAGCTACATTTTAATTACAGAGTCCAACGATTTTTTGTAAATATTACCTTACATATTTATAATTGATTGCTACCAGCTCTAAATAAAATATTTTCATAATGTAAGACCAAAACTAAGGATAGCCCATGTCTCACAGAGCTGACAATTAAAGGTACCAGCATTAATCTGAGATCCAGGAAAGGGCATGGAATCAATATTTCACTGGGCTGATCAGAGCCAAAGAAAAAAAAGAAAACTTTTTGGGAGAAAGAAGGTTATTGCTCTCACTTTTCACTTTTGGCAAAAATGGTAGAGGTCAGATGGCATGTGGGTTTTGCACACAACAGTGGTCATGAGACTATATCAAAACCAACTGCTTCTAATTTCAAGTATTTTGACATTTTCTTCATAAATAATGTTACCACACAATTTCTGGAGTCTCTGAATTTTTCTTCTTCCTCTAGAATCTTCTATATAACAATAAATCACTGTGTACAGAAATTACATTACACCAAATATTCAACTTCAAGAACTCCTGCAAGTCTTTTAATAAAATGTACCATACATAGTGCCATTGTTAATATCTCAGTCCATACTCAATGTTCACACAGCAATTTCAGAGTAAACATATTTCCAGATTCTACTCAAATCAGCAAATTGAAATACCTTAGCAAGTGATCTTACAATAGGGTTTTCCATAATTCCTTTAAGAAAAATCAGGTCTATTTCTTCAGCGCCTGTTGATGTCGGCAGATCAGTAAGGTTATCCAGGACCTGCTGCATGGCTGCTGACAAAACAAAAGCAAAAAGTAAGTACTGACCAAAACAGGCTTGCATAAATAGCAAAAGCTCTGGGAAACATCACAATTTTAACTTTAGAGACATTAAGCAGCCAACTACATCTACTGTAGACAGGCAAGTGGTCAAAACAGAAGAAATACTTTTTTTGTGTGTTTGAAAGATGGAAATAAAGGATCTATCCAAATCCTTATCACCACGATCAACTTAAATCCAGCCCCAGCACATTCCTTTCAAGATTCACTACTACTTGAAAGATTTAAAAAAACAAACAAGTATGAACTATGTATAAGGTATGCATAATCTTGCAAATACAATAAAGCAACTCATTCACGACACTCTTCATTTCAACTCCCTTTCAGAGGAAGTTTTCAGCCCTCATACATACTCCAAACAGCTACAGGTTTTACAATGCTTGTATAGGCTATATGCCACTGTTTTTAAAATGAACACATAGCTCCAAACTAATATAACCAAATTTAATTTAACCAAAAATCTGCTTCTAAGGCAGCTTTTACCATGGCAACACTTGTGCCCATGCCCAGCAGTCCTTTACAACCAGGCCTGACTTATTGCACTCCAGCACCAAGTGTAGATGGTGCAGATGCTAACATCACCCGGGCACCACAACACACTGCAATGGGGAGCGTATCCTACAGTGCGAAACACGTGCCTGCCCAGTACCCTCAGTGATTTTCCCGGCTATCCACAGACTCACAGAGAACTGCAGCAGCTTGGGTGAGAATGAACAACGTTGCCCAAGAAAGAGTCAGAAAGATGGAGTCCCACCATCCCAGCGGCCTTATCCCATGAGGTTGAACGATGAGAATTTATTTTAAAACTGTTTCCCAAGAAAAAACTGTTTAAAACTCTCCCATTTAAGATAAAGTTGAACAAAACACACCTTTTATGCTGGACAACAGGTTCAGTGTGTTCATATACTACAGAGTTCTTGCACATCTGGGCTCACATGCAGCAGCCCTTAGCTGGCATTACACCAACTAGCCTCAAGTTTGCAAAGATGCACATGTGCCAGCTTGGGCTGAGCACAAAACGGGGCAGCACTGGGGACAGTTAGGACGTCCTTCACAAGGTAAATGGTTATTCTTTCTCTGTTTTCCAACACAGGACTAAATATTCTTATCTTGTAGTAATATCTTAGTAGTGAATAACCTATACTGTTCACGTTTTTAACTGTATTCTTTTGCACTCCTGCTGAGTTATATGTGCATGCTCAGGCTCCGACAAACACATACACAGGTATACTAAAAAAAACCACCTTCTGTTGAGGTTGCCAACAAGCTAAAAAGCATTAGAACAACCACTGTGTACTGCAATGATCTGCATGTTGCATAGCAGCATAATTCAAGAGAATTAGAAAGCGTATATGCTCCTTCTCCCACACAGGAATTTACCCTTAACTTTCCCCATTGCTTTATAATGAAAGCTATTATGAAACGCTGTACAGTAACAGAACAAACAGCATTTCTCAACACCTACTTTCTAATTTCAATTCTTCCTAGAAAATTCCATCCCAAGAAAAAAAATTATGGCCATTCTTTCTGTCAAGTGGAACTGACTTTTCAACAATCAAATCATCTGGTGTGCCACATTTTAACTACAGCAGTGTATGTCAAAAGACTGCATTTAAAAAAGGATGTTTTAACCATACTCCTTGCTTTCAAAAAGTGAATCTTCTGTGAAACCATGAGTAGGAGGGAAAATGACACTTCATGCTTTCAGATTTTGAAGTAATATTACTTCTATTTTATAACAGACAAAGTGCTGTTAGCAATCACACATTACATAAAGTCACCAAATCAACCTGTAAATAGTCCACACCTGCCTCAGACTAGGCATGTTCTATATCTTGACAAGTTCAGCTGTAGGTGCAACTGCCTTGTTCCACATTTTCTCAATTCCCAGTTATAGATTAATGACTCTTAATGCAATCATGCAAGCTACAGTATTTGCAGGAGACAGATATTTCTAGGCAATGTGTGTAGTGCACTAGGTGCTGCACTGCAAGAGCTCCAATAATAAGCTTTCTTTACATTTTTAATGGTTATGTAAATTATGTTTAAGGGACTTCAGGTTAGCCTTTTGTTCTTATAAATAACCTGAGTAAAAATATAAAGCTTCCTTCAGGTCAAAGCATGCATCTCAACTACCAGTTGCAGTTCCAGCACTTGGTGCTGACAGGCATGCGTAATAAAAGACATTCCGTATCTATTACCATGTTAATAAGCTGTTTCTTACATAACCCTTTCAGAATTCTGCTTCTCTTAGAATGATGAAACTAAAAAATAAAATCCCTACATAAAAACTTTATCATCAAGGAGAAACTGTTAAGAGCAACATTAAGCTTCAAAAGAATGACTTTCAATCTTTGCACAGCTAGGCAGTATATTTTCAAACGAATAATTGTATTTAGTAAAAGTTTCACAAATCCTAGCACCAAACCTGCTTATATTTTAGCACTCTTGGAAAGCAGAAAACACATTTATCAACATACAGAGTTCAAAAAATTCACAAAGGCAGACTTGCATCCCAGGTGATCAGAACCAAAAGCAGCTGTTTTCAGCAATAGCTTGCTATTGCTGTGCACCTAATGGTTGCCTTCTCTCATGGCAGAGCCATCATGACAGGAGTCTTAGCTAAAAATAGTGTTGCCACAAGAAAAACAAGAAGGCAGGCATATGTAAGTTGCAATAGGGCACTTTTACTCACCCTGGAATGTTTATGTTTGAACACAGTGTGGGTCTCTGTATTCTCAGTCTAGCTAGCCATCTTAAAGGGAAGAACTTTCTAAGCAGCTGAATAAAAAAAAAAAGTTAAGTAACCCTTTATTTTAACCAGCTACAAGACTAAGTAAAAATTTTTTAGCCTGAGAGAAAGCTTTAAGCAGCTTCAACAAAGTCTTTGCACCCGTTACCTAGTACACAGTAACTAGAAACTAGAGCAACAGTAACTAGAAACTAGAGCAACTAGTTCACTGTGTTTATATACCTCACAATTTGACAGCTTTACATTCACCTGGCAGTGAAATTCAGAACATAACCAAATGGGTTTTTTGTTTGTTTGTTTGTTTGTTTTTTTCAAAAAGTCATCACGAGCATCTTCCAACAGGAATTATGTCAGCTGGTTTATTTAAAAAGAATAGAAACAATACCTGGGTACTTTTTGTGACAGACTAGACTAAGTACTTTAATTCCAGCATTCTACAATTATTATTCAAGTCATGGCCCAGCTTCAAACATAGTTCCCATTTATTGTGAAATGCTAATATTTGCTCACATGTGATAATAGCTTTGAAAGTCTAAGCAACATATTGATCTACATATGCCTTAGATATTCATATGTGTACTTCCCAACAACTTGATTTATTCAAAGACAATTTCAGGGGGGAAGACACTCTGGTTAATGTATTATAAACCCTCTTTTTATGTATCTATTCAACAGGCTTTTGTTTATTCATTTCTAGGGAAAAGAAATCTTATTAAAATACAAACAGCAGGAGAAACGTTGTTTCCAGGCTTAATTATAATGATCTTTCAGAATAATGTAGATATCCATGGAATTTCAAGTAGCAGTCTTTAAAACAATTTCACTTTTTTCTTTCCTGGGGCAAAGCCACCTTAGCTCTTTTAGAAAAGTATCTTATCTTTGAGCAGCAGGAATGAAAGCTGAAGATATAAGTACTCACGTAGAAAAGTTTTACTTAAAAGAGCAGGTCCTATCAAGCAAGGAACAGATGGAACTAAGGAGTTTAGAGACTACCAAATCTAAATACCCTATCAAAAATTGCCTTTTGAGCCTCCCTTCTCTTCTCTGGAAAATCTGCCCTTGAAATGTTGATAGAATTTACTCGGGGTGGGGGGGTGGGGGTTGGGGGCGGCCAGGGGAAGACTTGCAGAACTTCAACGTAAATCAGGCGTACAAGAACTAAGGACTACACTGAACAAACTGAGTAAACCAGGTTGCCAGGAGCACTCCTTATTGTTGAATACTTTGGTGTTCATTAAAAAGCAAATGTTTGCTTTTCCTTCGGTGGAAAATTATTTGGGTCTCTCTTCCTCTCTTGTCACATCTTTTAGAGGAAACTGGTAAGAACACTCCAACTTTGAGAGCTCTACCATGCACCTCCTTTTCTCTTTTTCTATATTCAAAGACTCGCCTGGGTAAAATTTTAAATTCTCATCACATTGTGAGGACACCATGAGATAGGCATGGCTGACTACAACAGTTAACAATATACATATTACAAGAAACACACACTGACAACAGCATCCAGACAGAAGTGGAGGAACTGAGCAGCAGAAACAGGTTCTCAGTTGAGGCTGTTGAAAAAGTGACAACAGAACTGAGTCTGAGCTGGGAATCTGAAGAGAAAATTAGATTACAATGGGCCACGCTCCCCTCCCTGGCTTTGGTGACAAGGAACATACACACAGGCAGAATGAATTCCCACAGTCAATTTTCAAAGAACATCTTCATAACCACAGAAATTTTAAAGCCTCAAGCAAGACTCAGCAAAAGCATACTCGTCTGCTGTGTACACACACTGAACAATCTAATCCTATTATGCATATGACCCCATACTCAGAGAAACTATTTTGCTGTTTGAACCCCACATCGGAAAGGGAAAGGGAAGGGAAGACAAGTTAATTGACCTCTGTAGCAAACAGTGTGCAACCTGAGACATAAGAATACAGAAACCCCACTTTCTAATGCAAAATGCACTGACCAAAATTAACTCCTAATTCACATATAGCTCTTCAGACAACCAAAGGATGCTTCAAAGGTTTAATCTGCATACTGTACCTTACAAGAGTAAATTCAGATCAAATAGAAGTACAAGATACTATGATAACTCTTTTTCTATTTGTAAGAAAAAGACAGGTTTTCACCACGCTTTCAACTATGACTCTTCTATCCAATTTGATTTCACTCTTTCTTTCAGTGCCTAATTCCTGTCTACATTAATTCTATGTAAAGGAAAGAGGAAGCATATATTTAAATAAATTTTCCAGATTTGCAGACAGAAGACAAATGTGTCACTCACTGGGGAAAATTAAAGCTTTGCAGAGCGAGTATCTTGCACGGATTTTTTTTTTTAGCTCCATTTTATTAGTCTCCAAGCTTAAAAACTAACAGAAATGAAAAGAAAATTATGTATAATACATTTAAATAAATGTATGCATATTTATTTCCACATGCCCGACTCATCTGGATGGGAAGGTATAATAAATACCTCAAGGGCTATTGGTGAGGCTAGTGCTTTACACAGTTTAGAAAGTTACATTAAAATCTCATCACAACATAAAGTTTGGAAACAATTTATTGTGTGATTTAAAAACTTTTTAAGAGGGATATATCCAAAGAAAAGTTTCACAAGGCACCCAATATGCATAAACAAAAGAAAATTCATTTAACTCATATTGTCCTCAACCAATGGCAGCTGTGTAAAATTTTGCCGTTTGTATTCATGCTTGTAAAAAAACTGATTTATGCTTTAACATAAGGCAGAAAAAAAAGTTATTTTGTATTGGCCACTTCTCTCCCCAGTTATAAATGATAATGTCTTTGGCAGCCCAGGTCTAAGAAAAGGAGCACCTATAACAAGTTAACATTTTGAGCTTGCACAAACAAGTTCATTCAGTAACAGACTACTGAACTAGAATATATGAAGCACTGTTACCACTGCTAAGCTTCAGAAACCACGTTTTAAGATAACAGTCTCTGGGAAAGAATTATGCAATGAGCACATACAACAGCATGTTTGAGTTTTTACAGCCAACAACTGTATTCACTGATCAGAGATCACATTTAGAAATACCTCCAGAGAAGTGCTATAGAAGTGATGGACAATTGCAATTTAGCCCCTCTGCTCCTCTGCGCTAGCTACAAATTAGTTACACAATGCCATAAAAAGGTATGACTACGTTGCTTATTGTAGTAGGGTACACTGACACGTGGGCTCTCAAGCATCCACAGATTTTGCATCTACATCAATCTGAGGTTTTATCCAGGGTATTTGACAAAAAATTGCCAAGAAGGGAGCGTAGGGCCAATGCAGCTATAGCCCCGTTGATAACCACCTGAAGTATTTCTGGGTGGCAGCCCACCGTACCACCACGTAGGCACATTTTCTGAACAGGACCCCTCCTCATTCAGTAAATACAATGGAACTTCTCTAGAAAGACAGTCAGATTGCTTAATGAAGGAAGCTGTTGTCTGCAGCATGCATACTTTACTGACTGCAGAATCAGAGACATGAATAGCGTGTATGGCAGCTAATTAGTAAAGGAGGAAAAGTCTTAACTGATAAGAATGAATGCTGCTCTGGATACTCTAAAACTATGCATTGACTTCTTGCACGTTGAAAAGAAATAACACAAATGCTTAGAAATGTTTGTTAATTTTTTTTACTTCATTTTCTCCAAGTTTCCTGTCAAGTCAAAATTGAGCTATGTTAGCATACTATAAATAGATGCTTGAGCAGTCAAAACCTACCTCAGCTTATCAAACCTAGCTCAACTACATCTTACATGCCCATTTTTCACGATGCTTAAGGTCACAGAAGCTATAGGGAAGAGTGAATAACCCTTCCACATCCCAAACACTGTTGCCATGCCTCTTTCAGGCTGTGAAGTTTGTCCAAAAAAAAGATGAAGCACAAATTTTCTGATGAACAGATGGACCTCACAGCTGCATCTTTTGGAAAGAAAAGCACTACTTTAAAATTATTTCAGCAAAGATAAAAAAAAGGAATGAAGCATCACATCTCCAAAACCAGCTGAATTAAAAGGTTAAGTCTTATTTGAAGAAATACATCATGACCAACAATAAGATACTGATAAGAGATACACTAAAATCCAGTGCTGAGGAAGTTGTGTTAGACATTTCTTTCTTAAAGGGCTGTTAAGAAAAATATCTCAATTGTAAAGTACAAAGGCAATTAACTTAGCTGGATGCTCACTAAGCTTGATGCTTTGAAGATAAGCCTATACAGGTGTTAAATACTACCATGTTTTGTGACTTTTTTTTTAATTAGGAAAGACTTCACGAACAGATGATGTTTAACTAAGGAAGCATACACATACACAAAAGTATGCTGAGTATGTCTTTTCTGACAGAGAGAAGTTTCTCATATAATGGTTTAAATTGTACAGGTCTAACCTCACAGTTACAAGTTCTCTGCAGCAAACAAATGGTAGGACAGCAGAAAGCTGCAGAGCAATTCCTCTGTTGTAGTCTGAACCACCTAATGAATTTGCTTCTTCATTATTGTATTAGTGCTGTACTGGCAGAGGCAGGAGGGCTTAAGATGACTTCTGAAAAGTTCAGGAGATGCAATTATTTTAAAAGAGCATTCACATTCCTGTTTCTCTGCTTAAACACTTTCATACGCCACTAAAAAAAGTAGCGTTTCTTAGTGAATCACAACATATACAACTGTTTGAGAGTAATGGTTTAAAACACAATTACTAAAAAGTAGACATTTTCCTCCCAGGGGTACATTCAGGAAAATAACTGAATCAAGTTATGAAAGCCTAACTTAAGAGGGAAGGGTCCCCACGAGGTCTCTAATCCAACCTCCTGTTCTGAGAAGGCACAGCTATGACAGCACACCACGGTGCTCAGGACCGTACCCAGTAAAGCGCTGAAAGCTCTCCTCCCTGGATGGAGACTACACAGCTTCTCTTGGCAACTGCTTCTACTGCTTCCTAATGATGAAAAAGGTTTTCTTTACCTACAGCCTGAACTTCTCTTGATTCCATTTATGTCATCTGTGTCTCATCCTCACTGGAACAATTACCCACAGAATTTGTGGAGTCTCCATCCCTGGAGGTATTCAAAACCCCATGGACACAGTCCTGAACAACCTGCTCCAGTTGATCCTGTTTGAGCAGGTGGGTTGGGCCAAGATGATCTGAAGAAACCCCTTCCAGACTCAATGGTTCTGTGATTCTGTAATTATTTCCTGGCATCCTTCATTCAGATGGAAAGCTCTGCTCACTACTATTACTCTTCTTGAATTTCGCTATATACTTTTTCACACCATGTAAATACTACCTTTAAATAAAAACTGGAAATTCATATTGATACTATACTGAAAGACAGATCACTCTTTCTGTAATACAAAAGGCCACAGTATAAACCCATCAACACCAACAGCTCAGTTATGGATGCCTGCACTTCTGCAGGGCAACTCAGGCAGCACTGGAAAAGCTATGCCATCAGTGTTCGTTTTGAGCTGGACTTAAAAATTTGCACATCATTTTAAAAAAAGGAAAAAAAAAAAAAAATCAGACCTATGCCTCCAAATAACTACTTTATGAACTGATACTAAATCACTAATATGCTGTTTTACAGCATTTCTAAATACTGTTCATCAGGAACTTAATAACTACACTAAATCTGAACGTTACTACTGCCAGCTGCCAACAAAATAAATTTACTTCCACAGTTTCTGAAAACTTTACACATTGCCCTAAACATATGAAGCTTTTGTTCTAGCTGAGTATTTGCATTAGTCTTCCTAAAAGGCAGTACTAAGGAGCCAAATTTTGAAATCAGTCCCATTTCCCCAGTTATGATAAGGCACAGCTTAAAGGAAACCACTACTTTTCCTCTTGCTATTACAAATGTTCATATGTTGCCATTTGAAGAAATAGTCTTTGAGAAGATCTCAGAAAACTTCAAAACATAAGCATTTCTCTGCAACTGCCAAGTTGCACGCATCTGAAGACCAAATATTCCAGACATTGAAGAAATTATTAAAAAGTATTCAAGTAATCCACAGGAGGCAAGGGAGGTCAGTGGAAAGAAAAGGAAATATGCTGTATTTTTGGAAGCCTCTACCTATAGCCTAGACATTTAGGGCTGTACATGTAAAAGTTTCCATTGCAGGAAAAAAAACTCAGTGTTCCAAGAGGAGAGAAATTTAACAGTATTATGCCTCAATTACCAACAGCAGTTGTGTTTGAAATAAAATATGCAAGGAATTTAATGCAAAAGCTTCAACCACCACACAGCACAAACTGAAGTGTGCAAAAGCAAGTCAACTCAAAGCTTTCTTACAAGGCTGGATTTATTTATTTATTTATTGTGATATTCTTACTTTTCAGCTACAGATGTTAGAAAAACATGTATTGATGTCACACAAAGACTACTGTACTTACTGCACTTTAAATGAATATTAGCATATGCCCCAGCAGAAATTTCAATTTTGGTGAACAAAGACCGGACTCCCTTAGTTCCTCAACTGCGTTAATGCTTCAGGTACTACAGGATATTTTAAAACTGGTTTTTACATGAAGGCAAAACGCATTCAGTGGATATGCAGTCTAAGATACTACTTTGTACCCCAAGTTTCAGTACAAATTCAGAAAGTTTCAGACGCATCCTGCACTCCACTCAACTTATACAACAGGCTGAACATACTGGATCACATCAGTCATCCTCCCTGGTATTATACAAGAAACAGCTGGATGAAAACACATATATTCTCTGCAGCCACACAGGCAATTAATGACAGTATTTATGAAGTCCAAATGCCAGCATAACAGATGCAACAAAGTACAGCTTTTGAAGTATGCCTTTCTCTGTATCTTAATTTTTCAGCTCCAGTGTGTACCCTCCCAAATGAACCAAAGCTTTGTATCTGTATTTCTGTCAGAGGATGCAAAATTATTTATCTGTTGCAGGGTGACAGAGCCTGAAGACAGAGCAACTGACTGACAAAATACTAACAACATAAGTAAAGATCACAGTTATATACCCACAGGAGTAAGTTATGGGTAACAAAAAAATAATTCAGTTTATCCTACCACTTTTATTGGTGGAAAAGTTGAGGTGAAGTCATGCAGAACCATCTATACAGTTTTATCCCATTGATAACTTTGTCCTAAGGCCAACTGGAAATCAATTAAGAGAACTTCCTAAATCAGATCCCTTCCTCACACAAATACTAAATTTAGACCTGAAGAGAAAACAGTGAATACCCTTCCGAAGAGAAATGAAGATTCCATTTTATTACGTGCTTGCATCTTATTACTAGCCTCCAATCAACAGTGTCATAGTGAATAAAGGTAAGCTATGAAACTTCAAGTTGTATGTTGTGCCCTACTCCTAAGAACAGACACCCCAGCAGCAACAAAATGGGAGGTTCAAGTTCTGCTGGGAACATGTTTCTTCAACCATTTGCACTCTCATCTAGTCACACTATAAAGGTATCTTTTCAAAGAAGCTAAAACTCAGAAGGATTGTAAGGTACTCTTTTGTTGGTGTAAATGTCATGGCTCACAACACCTAAAGAGCTATTGTGTAATGTGGTATGGGCACATCTGTAAACAAGGCAAGGTCCTTTTAATACACAAAATTGGATACTCTACTGTATAGCAAAGTAACAAGACTGCATCTCCAGAGACCCACAATGAATCTGATCGCTAGAGATCTTGTTGGTTCAACTGGAGTTTGCAGGGGTGCTTGCATCCTTCCATCTGAAAGCACCTGATCACTCAACAGATTACCAGTAGGAAATAATTTTTAAAAAAACACATTTCAGATACCTGTGTGTTTCCTCAGTCTTGGTTAATATGAAATTTAGCTTAAACAATTCTTTCTGATCCCTGTTCTCAACCCAATTTTTTTTGTATCTAGCAAACAATACCTTGGGTTTCATCCTTCTAACCTAAAGAGGGCAATTTTCCGCCCTCCAGAGGGCATTTTCTCCTTTCCTATATTGACTGGGAAAGAAGCAAGCCTGGCATAATTTCCCTGTACCTCTTCTAGTCTGCACCTTTTTTCAATATGGACAGTCAGAATTGTGCTAATTATATCAGACAAGAGTCTCATGAGTGCGTTGTGCAAAATCATTAATACTTCCCTTTCTACTAATACAGATAGATCATGAGATCTACTTTGACTTTCTCACAGTTACATCATACTGTCAGCTCAATCTACTGGTTTGTCACGAAAGAATATAAAAGATCATTCTGAACCTCTGTCTCCTCCAAACCTTAAAGTTGTAGCTGAACAAAGTGTCCTCTTCCTTAAGTGCAAAAGACTACATGTATATTTTGCCCTACTGCTATTACTCTGGGCTTCAAATCAGTTTTTGGCACTTTGGTTTTGATCCTTTTTTGCTTCAGAAAAGATACTTAGACAATTAATTTCACCAGAAACCACCTTTCATCCAGATGCTTTTGCTGTTTTTAACACTACGTCCTTCTACAGCTTTAAGTGTAGGAGACACTAAGGAATCTAACAGTTAAGAATTTTATGATGAAGAGTTTTGATATCTATTTAAGTAAGGCTGTATTAACACATTCTCAAGTCTTATAACAGCAGCAGAATGCTTTTTTAAATGAAAGCGTCCAAACACAGCACTTTCAAAATCTGATTGCCCCATTATGGTGCAGCCACTTCAAAAGCTACACCTATGCCCTTTTAATACATCACATCCATATATTAACATTTCACGCATGCTGTGTTTCAGACTTCGGTTATTGTGAAGTGTTTGTTGAATTATCCCTTCCAACCTAAAACACTGGAGTATTTAAATTAGATCTGCATCAATGCAGACATAAAAATATTTTTATTTGAGGTTCTATTATGGATGCTGCACAAGCATTTGAAAATTGCTCAATAAATTCATATGCAGAAAACAGAAACGCAAGGCAGCTTTTTAGAGTGCAAAATAAATTAAAGCACTTTAGAAAAGACTTAACTATCTCAACACATTTTTTAATCAAAAATTAAAGTTATTTTAATTTAAAATAGAAAATATATTTGATTATTATAGCTACTCCATTTTTCTAGAAGGAAAAACACCCACCATGCAAAACTTCCTTAGGGAAGTTTTCAGTTAATTCAGAGTCTACTTAATTTCACTGAAAGTCTTCCTCTGCATTGCAACTTGCAAGTGGAAAATTTAAGACAGGAATAAAGCTGCAAAAAATACAAAATTTAAATGAAATTATCTCTGGCCCAGGACCTCAGTTTTCAATTTTACAGGATCACCTGGTACGTTTTCCAGAAGTTTCATTTGAAGTTCATGCCTAAACTCTAATGTTCCCACTTCCACTAAAGTAAATTATCTCACGCAAGCACTCCCCGTCTCTGTCCAAACAAACATCAGGAAGCTGTAAAAGCAAGTTGCTAAATTGCTATGGTTCAGGATGACTTGCAGCAGAAAAAAAAAAAATGTTTTCTTTACTACCCTTGTCATATGACACAGTTCTTGTTTATTCTAAGGACACAAGATAAAGCCTTACCTACAATGAAAATTCACCAAAACACACTTGGAATATTAGTAATGACACAGTGGATAGAAAATGGCTTTTCCAAAAGTGTTTGCAGAACAACATCGCTGATGTTTTTAAATGGCAAAAAGTACCACATAAAACCTTTGACTTTAATACAGAGATGGCAAAACATGATGGCATGCTAAATACTTCCTTGACTGGCAAGAGTGTCCAAAATTAATCTCAGTCACTGCCCTAGTAAAAGACTCTATTCTAAACTTTTAATTTAACATAGTCAAGATTTACGCAATCACCTATCCAATATCCTCAACTGTTACTTTCCTTTAGTCCTTTAAGTGGTATGTTCAAGAACCTTGGAAAAGGAATAAAAAGATCACCTTGACAGTCAGATTTTGAAGGGAAATTAAAAACTCCATGGAGTAAGCCACACTGCACTTAAGTCATATGTTTCACCTCCCAGACTACTTCCCCCAATATGCAGTCAGGATTTATTTAGGATCACAAATGCTTAATTAAAAGTGGGAAATGTAATTTCAATTTAAGAATATCTGGGCACAATAACAGGGGAAAAGGTTATTTCTAGCCTTGGGACAGCTTGCATTAAGAACTACACCTTTTTAAGGAAATTTCTACTTCAGACATTCACTTTGTTCACCGCCTTCACTTCCATGTCAGTTTCCAACTCCCTGCTGTGAACAGGAATGACAAGACTTTGTGGTTTGTAATGTGGACACAGGAACAGAAAATGCAAAGGGTATCTTCAAAACAGTATTTTGCACTTGTACCTGTGATGCATACGGACAAGTCTGAAATTTTCTACTCTGTTTCCTTATAATACCAGGTTTGGTTTCATTAAGTTTTGCCTAAGAACTTCTGAGTTTTCAGTCATTTACTCTATCACCCTAACTGAAGAAAACCAGAGAACTTTTAAGTAAAGGCTTGCGGTGAATAACCTATGACCAAATAGTTACAAGTTTTTGAATTACACACTACGTTTTAAACATCTTTCCATTCAATTCTTCCTTTGGGAAGTGGGATACTAGATGACAGAAACTCAAGAGCATAACTGAAACTTCAGAGTAGTGGAAAGGCTGCAGAAAAAAAAAGGGGAATATAGTTCATGCTCAGAAATTTAATGACCAGCTTTGTATAGGAACAAAAATCCTGCTTCCAACAAGTACTGATGGCTTCACTCCCAGTGTCCAAAGAATGCCCTGAAATGAAGTACAGCTTACTGACAGAGCTAAAGATTAAGTGGGAAGTTATAAACATGCTATATGCCCAGATACAACCTGCTGCTATTGTACCAAGCCCACACCAGTTGATATGAAAGCACACAAAGCCTAATAACTGTAGGGGAACGCAGTCATCTCACTTGTTTATTTCTCTTCTTTGATCGCAGTAACTATTCAAGTACATACTTCCAGTCACCAACATTACACAAATCGCTCCCTCAATTACTGCTGCACAAGTCAAGTTCTGCACATCTGCAGTTCAATTATTTTCTTTTTTTTCGAAAGAAATTCTGGCAAACGTAGAGGCAGCTGAACTTTTCTTGGACAGTTCACACCACTGCAAAAATTAAGTCAAAGAATAGAGTCTATCAAGTCTATCAAAATATTTTATATTTTTCATCATTTTCTGAGACAGGTAAATTGCTGTAATGTCTGAAAGCAGATATGTTTAAAACCACAACTTTTACTTTAGTTCATGACCTCTTCTATAATCTGTTTTCTTGTAAAAATGAGGCCAAGATGGAACTTGGCTTTTTGAGTGCATCTGAAAAATGAGAAAGTCTACAAAGGGGAAAAAATTAAAGAAATTTTAACATAATTTCTTTCTAGACTGCAAACTGCAATTTCTTGAAAGCAGTTCATACATATGCTAACTCTCTTCAATCCCGTTTATGGTGAAACAACAAAAGCCACACTCTCTTGGGTTTGACCTAAGTCCTTTTTTTCTATTCTTTCCCCCACTGCTGAGATGTCTCAGAGAAAGGCATGGGAGGAGAGAAGAGAGGAAGATGTTAGTACAAGCAGTACCTGGCTGAACCAAGAACCTCACTGCTTTTTGATGAGGGAACCTCTCAGATTTGCACAAGTTTCGAGACTCAGTTACTAGGGTATCAGCGGTCAGAATTACTTACTAATGCCACCAACAGAACAGAAGTGGAGATAACTCTAAAAATAGCCTAATTAAATCCCTCCCACGTACAATCAGAAATGCCAGGTTAGGAACCATGATCCTTCCAGAACAACAGACATCAAGGGCTATGAAGGAAAAAAATATAATCAAGCCTGCATCATGTTGGCTCAACATAGGATTAAATTATGACTGAAAGTAGAGAATTAAATAGTCTAATGATAATTTTTTAAAGTATAGAATCTATTTACTTGAAATTCACAACGCAATTACATAAATTTCACATGTGTTCAAAACTGTGGTTTTCCTGTGCTTAATAAATGAATTGTTAACACATTGAACAAGTTTGAGTACACCAAGGAGCTTTGTAATTTCCTGGTCTCCTGTGCCTGGTATGCTTTTCTTGCTTTGACATTACCTGTAAACCCATACTCTGGCTCCATGTAACTCCTATATTTTTATTCATTCTGAAGACAATACTGACGAACAGCAGGAAACCGTAGAACCCTTCCACTAAAGGATTGTCACCAAAGACCTAGAGAGAAAGCACTGTCTGTCAGTTTTCCTAATTCTTCTTTAGCCAGGTTCATCACTCAGCAGACAGTTCTTGTTCTAGACAGACACCTGAACCTAAACAGGCATCTTGTCGTGAGAAAGGAACGTTCATACAGTGTTGTATGGGCACATATGTCAGACAGTCTTCCTGATACTTTAAATCAAGAGACATCTCAAGTTCAAGACTCAATAAAATAAACAAATCGGCAAAGTAATTCTGCCAGTCTTGCTCTTCAGTTATGGGGCTTTCTAAGAAGAGGTGGATATAGGGTTTTCTGTATGATAGATACAAAAAAAACAACGCAAAGACTGACGAGAAGTGCACAGCGCACACAAATTTGCCGGTTATGTAGAGCTGCAAGACTCTGCCATAAATTCAAAACACAGAAATACCACTGCAACTGCATCTGAGACATTCTTGCTCTCCCTAAAAATTTTTACTTGAATCTACAGTGCAAACAGCAAAGCCAATGCAACACACAGTGTCCTACGATTTTTAAGGAGGGGAAATAGATTGCATGAAAGACAGACATTACAATAAGAGTACCTCAAACAAACTTACAGACACAGCACTTTTTATAGAGGCATATTTGTACAAGGTGTCAGAACTAGCTGATTTTAATCCTTTCAAGTTTTTTGTTGGATTATAATTTTGAGAGGGGCAGAAAATACATTTTAATGAGTTTAATCACCACTAAGATGCAGAAATTCATCATCTTAGTGTCTGATTAACTTTCATGGGTTTTTCGCAGTCATCTGTTTTGTACACTTTGAAATTATACCAGCCATCATAACACACATGCATGCACACACACCCCAACATCAGTGTTTAACAATATTTAACCAAAATTTAAGCCCTACGATACACAGAAAAGCTGGTCACTTCTCCAACACAGAAACAAGACTAAAATTTTGTTTGAGGTCCAGAAGTCCAGAACAGCTATTTAAAAGCTAATTATTTGGATATGTATTGAATAAAGGCAAAAAAAAATGGCTGGAAAGTAGGCAATACATCATGATGAAGTTAGAAAAACTAGATACAGCAAAAGGAGTGGCTCAGAAGGACAAAGAAAGAATGTTAAACAGGTTACAGCATGTTCAGTCTGATGGCCCAGGAACCACACTTGGCCTGTCATCTTCATGTGTACAGCCTGGCACTTCTACATGGAAGATGACCCTATTCTTCCAGTTCCTTCCTTGATGGGAAATAGAGGGAGGTTCCAAAAGCTGAGTAGGTTCAACTTGCCACTCACTGTGCTCCTTTTTCAGCCTACTGCCTTTAGAACAGTTCATTAGACAGCATTACAGAGAAGTGGGATTTGCTGAAGTATTACTGAAATGATTTAAGTGTATGTTCAGTTGCAAGCAGGTAAGTCGTCCCGGGGACTTCAAAGTTAAGTCATCTGTTGAAGTTGTTTTGGGGAATTAAGCCAGAGAGAAAGAGCGAAAAGGAAGGAAGGAAGTGACCTACTTGAATGAAAGACTCATTCGGAGGTTTATACGCTCAGATCGCCTCAAAGGAGGCTGACAGGAGGTATTTGCATATATTTCCTTAAGTACAAACTGTGAAATGTCACATAGTATATAACTCTTGATTAACCCGCTTGGTTCACAAAGGTTATTCATACTCATATATACTCAATATTTTTTCCCTATCCTTCCATTCACCGCCTATTTCTGTTCAAGGAAGTATTCCTCCTGTTTCCTAAGTATACCAAATGCTTAAAAAAAAAAGAGTAGAGACTAACGTTCAAAATGGCAGCTTAGCTGCATTACAAGGATGAGTAGTTTGATTAAAAAAAATCTGTGCTATAGAAATTTAGAGATCTTCCTAACATGTTTAAATTCTATTTTAAAAGTTGGCCAGAATCTAGAGTACTGATGACTCTTCATTTCTTTTTCCTTTCTTGTTCTTGTTAACTCAGTCAGAAGCTGCCAATGAACTCTAAAAACTACATAATAAAAGCTGCAGCAGGATTCTAATTTTGGTCACAGATAACCAAGTATAGTAATTCTAGATAATATTAGCTGAGGTTTATGATGCATTCAACATCTTCAGATGCACAAGAGTATTTTTGGACATCACTTGAACGGACAATATTCAGTGTACAGCTGGTAAATTTTACTTTTTTTTCTTCTCCTATTTCTACACAAGTAAGTATATGCATGCTGCACTTGATCCCAATTTTCTTCCAAAGGTTCTATTTCTCAAGCAAGAGAAGAGACAAGTTGAGTCAAGCCTCACTTTCAAGACATCAGAAGATCAAACTATAGCTGTTTTTGAGAATAGAAGTTAGGTATACTGTCACCACTTCTCTGAGCAAGATGTACCAATAGTTAGACAAACACCTACTACCGTACTGGTGCAATTTGGGATTAAGAAAAGTTAGTCATTTTTTCCTGAACTCTGCTGTTGCATTATTACTAAACTACCAAAACCAAACCAAAACAAAAAAATATCCAATTATCTGTTTTACCTACCACTATCAGAATCTCTTATCCCAAGAAGAAAGCGCACCTCAAAAGCTTAGATCAAGTTCTTGGTAACGGAACTGCTCTTACTTTTATACACTTCCCAACTTATGTCAAGCCTGAGAACTTCTACGTTCCATTTATTCTAAATTAGGGGTTTGCCAGTGCATGCTCTTCTTGTTCAAAGGTATTAAGAAAGTCACCTTGAAAAAAATACTGTTTTAGACATTTAAAAAAAAATATACTGGGGCACTGCTTCTTTACTGTGTCTTCAACTGACTGATGAAAGGGTAAAACACAAGAACCTTGACTTTTACCAGGAGGTGTTAAAAGATGAAATACTGAAAGGCAAAGGGGAAAGAACTCTTTACATCTGTGTCTTTGTCATACATTTCCAACAGGTAGCAGAAACTATTTCTTTAGCATGAGTCTCTACTCTCTATGGCAATCATTGCTTGAATTCTACAATCTCATATCAAGCTGATTTGACAGAACAAAATACATCTCCTGTTCACTGTTAACACAACATGGTCTAGAAGCCCTGACTCCATCCTTCTTACTTGCATCAGAGACTGAATCAAGAAGCTTAAAAGTAATTGGGTATTACAGCAAACTTGGAAGTGTTTTCCAAGTGATTCTGAATATAACAAACTGCTAGCTACTTGTAGAATGACCAAATTGAGGGAAAGATGAGCCAGCTGCTACAGTTTGTTCCCAATTCTGGATATAGAGCAATGTGAAGAGGAACCTTAGGAAGAATTCTTTTTTAATCACAGCAATCTAAAACAGATCACTGTTTCCTTACATGTTTCCTTCTGCATTTCCACAGACAGGTTGAAGTTCTGTTTCCAAGCATGGGATTTATTATGACATAATCATGGGATGATTATGACCATATTGTCAGTCTGATTTGAAAGACTATTTCTATTGCTAATCTAGAAGTCTTTCCTTTAGCTTCAGGTGACCACCTGTTATCAGCACAGATGTGTAAGTTCAAAGGACTCTATGACCAACGAACCCAAAATTCAAACTATTAAAATGTTCTTTGTTTAGGCCCATCACACTGTATCTTTTCCCAGTTTATTAAAACCCCACAGTGAGGGCAGAAGAACCTTTAAAGCCACACCAAGACCTTGGCCAAGACTAGGTCCACCTTATGCTGAGTGCCTGTGTGGCAGATGGGATCAGAAGGAGCACGTCACACAGCAGCAGTCAGATTTCTGGAGAGCAGGTAAATATGTCAACAGGTATACAGGCTGCAGCTTGGAGGCCGAACATCTATTTCTGCTGTTCCATCTGGACACATCATTAGGCAGCACAAAGCAATGGCCAACCAAAGAACAATCTGTGGGTATCCTGGTCTGTCTGACATGCTTCCTAAATTACAAATATGGGTAACCATTAATTTGCTGCAAAGCTACCACCAGCTTTATTACCAAAACAAGAACTAGTACTGGCTCAATCCTCACAGCAGGCTACAATGATACACGTATCACATCTCAGTTATCAAACGCTTCAGAGAAAATCCATGTCAATTATTTAAAGAAACTAAAGAGTAAATCCAGTCCAAGGAGAAGTTTCTCACATTTAATCAAACTGATCTTCAGTGCACAGTAGCTATTTATATATGAATACTAGTCCATGAAGAAGTTCAGACTAGTTTTGAAACGGAAACATCTTGAACAGTAAAAGCACACAAGATGAATTACATAAACAACCCACAAACGTTATTTGGTTCAAAAATTCTTCAAGTTAAACATTAGCTGGATTCTGGGAGACTACCTGGAGAAAACAGCATGTATGCTTAACTTTGGTTTTATACTTTCCTAGACAGTTTAAGGATACTGGGCTTTTTCTTTACAGACAAGTGTTCTGTTTTTTAAGATACATATATAAGTATCTCTGTATTTATACACACATACACTCTTATCAAATACATATAAAATATAAAAATGCTCTCTTTTTATGTACGTATGTATACAGTCACACGCACACATACAAACAAAAACAATTTTTTTAAAAGAGCATTTAATGGATTGAGTGCCAGCTCCAACTCATTACTGACAACAACCCCATTCAGTTCAAGTGGGTAATATCTCAACAAAGAGCAAGATCACATCAAAGAGGAGAAAGGTCCTGATGCAGAGTCTTTCTTCTGTGCAATATTAGAGAGTAGGAATCTTTTTCTTATACATAGCCATAACCACGGCTGCTTACCACCTGTGCCTGGTATTTTAGATCACTCCTTGCATTTATACTGGCTCCCTAATGACTTGTAGAAAAACAGAAAAAGAGAAAGGGTGGCAAATGTGTTATCTTTGTTGTCTACAAGGGGATGGACACTCTGGAGACCTTCAGTCTTACACGTCCAGCATTATCAGCCATTCTGCAGTCTTCGTTTTCAATACCCTCTGCAAAGCAATCAGATCTTTTTGGAAGCTGTTAATGTGCAGGCCCAGGGAAAATTACATAAGATGTTATTTTAGTCGTGAACAACACATTAAGTTTTGGATCCTGCCACTGTTGCAGATTAGCACAATGAAATTCTCTACCGGTTTCTGGCTAATGATGTCTAGGCACTTCGGAATTATGATACGCTGCTTTACCACCTTCTGGAAGCTGAATGTAAGGCTAGCTATCCAGACACTAAATTTTTTGGTCCCAACTGATTCTCATCAAGAGACATTCATGTTTTCTGTTTTCTTGGTATTCTGCTCAGAGATAATGTTAACAGGAGCTCCTGATAGATTCTGAACAGTTTGACAAGTTCCACTGCATATTGGAGAAAGGAGTCAGTCAGATGGACCTTCAGTCTGATCCAATGACAGTTCTCACTATTTAAAAACAATGTAGTAAAGAGCAGCCAAATACTTTCAAGGTCTGTAATGGACTCAAGCGTTACGTAGATAGGTTGTAGGACTTCACTGACAATGCAAGTAACAAGTTTTACCCATTAATGCATTTAACAAACAAATCTTGCATTACTGTATAACACTCCTGCACTGTGCTAGCAGATGCCAACTACAGAATTGAAATGAACTGCCTCTACAGATATCCTGGCTAGTCTTGGATTCAACACAAACAGGAACTCACGTCCTGAGACCTTAAAACACCAAAGATTTCTTCCTGCCTATTTCAAGCAGCACTATATTCTCAAAGAATGAGGTTCACTTACGAATTCATCTTCGTAGCTTTCTCTGATCTAATGCTTGATGCTACTTCTTAAATTCCAAATAGAAACAGGCCATTTATATAAAAGCATTTGCATTTTGGAATTACTGTACCACTGTGGCTCACAATCAACTATCCAGAGGATTGCCCTTCCCGCTGAAGTTCATAAAGAAAAATGGGAAAAATAACTTTTTGACTGTAGTACCTCCCAAGACTAACTCTGCTCCTCAGTTTATTTCATACTGACTGGCTTTCTGTCCCAAGGTTTCGTAATAGAGGTAAAATGTAGTAACTTGTTTTCTTCACGCAGCTTACTGCCAAATTACATGAAAAGTTTGCACACACAGAATTCTGGAAATACAGATTTAACAAAAACATCGCTTTAACTAGACTTACTTAAATGTCACAACTGAAAGATTCAGTGTGCTTACCCTCTGCTTATTAAGTGAGTATTTCCAGTATTTCCAAACTAAGAAACTCTACAACTGAGACTAAGTGAGGAGTAGAGCAGATATCTAGCTGGAGAATATAAAATTACAGGTAAAAAAAAGTTAATGTTAACCTTTAGAATGCAAGTATTCTTAGCTATCCCAGTCTAGTAATAAGGAAGAATAGTAAGCATTAAAAGTAATCTAAATTTTGAAGTAATTACAGAGAAATAAAACTCAATGTACTAACTCACCCTGGAGGAAAAAACAGAGTAATCTAATTCAAACTAGTCTATGGCTGTCCAGAGAGATTACCTTCTGGAAGTACAGTAATTATATTTGTAAAGTAAAATCACTTATGCCTGGGGTGGGGTGGGCCATGGGATTTTTTAATTATTTTTTTTAATTTGAAACGTGTAAAAGCTTCAGAATGGCATGAATACTGAGAAAAGAATTTTGTATACAAAAGTACACATTCTGTGTAATGGTCTTTGTAGGTGGTAGCAAACATATGTGTAACTGGTAAGACTGTGGAACACCAGACATCAAGCATGAACTGACTTACAGTTCCACTTTTCCATATAGTGCCTGTACATTCTAAGCTAAGTAGCAGTGTTTTGGAACTTCTTGCAAAAGCACTTCTGGCTAAATTTGTAATTAGACTAATTCTTGTAACTCTAAAGAAAAAATTCCTACTGGTTTCACTGGAAATTTCTCTATATAGGTTTTTGTCAGTACCTTACAAATAAGATTACCTTAAAAAAATAGAACTGTATTCTTACGAGCTCTAACTCAATAGTCCACATAAAAGTGTCTTAATTCAACATCTCCAGTTAATAGCAAGACCTAACAGCAACATGCTGACAGTCTCAATGTGATACAAAACTGTCTCAAAATAATTTTGGTCAAAATAGGCCTAACCTTATGTCTTGTCTACAAAAAAGAACTTTACTAGGAGCCAGAAGCTCAAGTTTTGAACAGTTAAAAAGAAATAAAGCAAAACAATAGCAGAAGTTTGGAGTGAGGTATGAAATACTCAGTTTTCTTGGAAATTTCAAATTATTTACAATACATCTTGAGACTTTCCACTTTATTAGGAGTCCAGGTGCTGAACAGTCCAACTTTCTCTTTTCCATTTCCTATACATTAGTACCAATGAAGGACTTTCTCCTGAAGGCCCCTGTTAAACAGTTTTACTGTTGCTGCTCACAGCTGTCCTGAACTGTAACAGCGTGGAACCTGACCTAAGACCGAGAACTGCACGGTAAACTTGGTAACAACTACGCATTTCATTTTGCTGTTGGTTAGTTTGCCTGTGTTGTTTGCAGAGCTGTTTGCCAAGATCTGGTAGTTAAATGCACACACTTCAATTCATAGCTAATAAATTCCATTCAGCAGTTCACTTGTACGCTTCCAGCACAAAAAGTGCCAGCAAACGGACTGCAGCGACTTCCCCAAGGAATACACTGGCCGGGAGATTCCTTTTTTGATCCAGTTACTAAACCATGATCTCTAAACGTATCAAGTTTTGGCTACAACGGTTTGTGGGGGTTTTTAAATGTCTTTAGTTCCTTACTTGTTAAGCGGCACCAGCTTATTTATCGCGGCGCACGGTTGAGCCGGCAGGCACCCGTACGGGCACCGGGGCAGAGCGGCACCTCGGCCCCGCGGAGCCCTCCCCAGCGCAATGCCGCAGCGTAACCACTAGAGGGGGCGTTCGAGCCACGGTTCCGAGCCACCGCAGGGGCCCGGCTTCCCGCTTTCGGCCTCGACACTCGGAACTTGAAATTAACAAAATAGCCCCCACCTTCCTACACCTTTTCACAACACCCAAAGCCTCTTACCCTCCTCACCAGTTACTCTTCTAACAATGTCTTGATCCCCAAGACCTACATCTTGGGAGCTAGGGAGACGACGACACGGACAGATTTTTTCCTACCTAATTACGTGTCAAACTGAAGAGACAATTCACCTGCCAGCTCCTCTGTGCTCTCCTAACGCTTCCCTTAGTCTATCCGTTGCCTGGATGGACTATCCAAACTGCCCAAACATTTCTCCCCTCTAGCCCCGGGAACATGAAATGGCCACGATCCCTGCAGGCAGCGGCAGCAGGACGAGGGTTCTTCTCAACCATCAGAGCAACCCAAGCACCATCACGACCCCTACGCGACCAGCTAATGTTACAGAAACGCTGTTTAAAACCCAGTAACGCTGGTTATCAGTTTATCTTGCTTTCCAAAGAACAGTGGCTCCAAATGTAGCCTGTCCGCTTTATCAGTCTTGAGCTAAAGACACCTATGAGGTTATCACAGAGCTAACGATGGGCGACTCCTCTCACACAACAGGTTCATGCCAAGGTTAAATTTCATCTATGCAGCCAGCGGGCCGCCCTGCAGAAAGCTATGAAAAAATGAAATAGAAATCAGAGCCAGCCCAAATATCACCAGTGTTTCACTCCACAAGTAAGCTTCACCTGAGCATTGCTTTAAATATCGCATATAGCAACGTCCTCTGAGGGAGGATCACACATAACAAATGGCAGTTACATCAAGAAACATGCTTCTGGAAGTTGCTCACATACCGCATAGATCAGGTCTATATAAAAGAGCTTCACTGATCAGAACCGACCAAATCAAGCAGCGCTCATCCCATTTTGCTATTACTTACCAAATCTACTGTAAGCAGCAAAACTGTACCAGTAGATCTGGGAAGAGCAACTGAATATGCATGACTTGCATTCAGATGACTGCCTTACAGTCAGACACTCTATAAACATTAAGTTTCACTTAACAATCTCTCCTGCCCGCATGTTCTTTACTAATGAATGCATAAACTGAACTTCTGATTGTTAATTACACCTCCTCCTCCTGCACTCCTAGTGACCCGAAAAACGCAACTGAAGCTGTGAAAAGCAGTATGACTATGGTAAACAATATAATTCAGGCAATTTCTGCCCAGGGATGCTGTGCTTTGCTACAGTACAATAGTTCACAACACAATAAGCCAGAATTTCTTGGAAAGGCAAAATAAACTTTTTCCTTATTTCATTCAGTAGACTGCAGCTTGCCTTCCCACTTTCAGAACTTCTGCTGTATAAGCACTTTCATCTTGCCAAAAGGACTTCTGTAAACTTCAGCAGTGGATCAGGAAAGGCATGGGGTGGAATTTTAACAAGATACATAAAGGCTGACTTACCAATAGGTCCACTGACTTGTTAAAAAAAAAAAAAAAAATCAATGTTACATAAAAAGTTGAGACGTTTTACATACAAACTCTCATGACAGCTGCATGCCTATCTCCAAACATAACATTGGCAACTAATGAATGAACATACAACCAAATATTTGTGTTATTACATTCCTTGATGATTTTAAAAAATCAGAACAGCTGATACATTTTTCTTTCACTCCCTACCGGTTTTCACTCCCCTACAGATTTGAGTGCTCCCCTACATTGTGTTATTAGTCTTAAGCAAAAGCTCTACCCTATCTTTTTACCCTCAGTCTATTTACCCCATTTACCTTCAAACTACTTTCCTCCATTCTGTGATTAGATATTTAAAATGGCATCACTTTAACCTTTCATCAATGTACATTTGACCAGTGGGTGATTATTTTTTTCAAATAAATTTCATTTATTTAAAATCTTTAAAATTTAAAGTGTTAATTAGAAAACTAAAACCAACTGAGTATTCACTTACTACAGAAATAGGAATCAGTCAACACTATCTCAGCAAAAGAGGCTTAAATGAACGATCTTAAAATAAAAATTTAAACTACTTTTCTTACCTCCTCATTTCCATTACTTCAACAGTATCTTGACAAAATGTTTGGAATTAAAAAGTAAAGACTTAAGCTTATTTGAAATCAACAGTTGTGTCTCCACTTACTACTGCAAAAGTGAATTCAACTGACACAGTAATTTGATCCTTTGAGATCTGGGTAATCAAAAGCTGTAAGAGCAATGGTTTTGTGTCAGATGCAAAGAATGTGTTCTCCCTCCTTCCCCACCCCCCCCAAAAAAAAAATAATTGCAGAAATCACAGACATGCCCCACACTCAGCATGGATTTCACGAGGTTCCAAGGTTCCCACTCTCAAACAGTTGCTTGTCAGAATGCAAAACTAGTCAATACTATTAAAATTTCATACCCAAGCCTTAAATAACATTTGTTGCCAATAAACCTGAAATGTCATCTAATTTCACTGTCTTGCTAATCTCCACCATGCTTGCACGAGACCGGGACACTATCACTAGAACAAGTTCTTCAAACAACTGGCATGTAAAAGCCACAGAATGGTTGGTAGTATGAAGCATTCTCAATAAGCAACACCTTTTTTTAAGCCCAAGAGACCCTGAAAATAATTAAACATGAGGTAAAAGCAGAGAACCTCCCACTTTCAATTTTATTTTTTTTAGTATGTAACAGAGGTTGTGAAATCACTTAACATCATTTTAAAGACACTAATTAACCCAAAAAAGGAATGTAAATGTTTTGAGATGGAAGAACACCTCTCCCAACCTCTCTTTTTCTCTTTTTTTTTGTCTTCATTATTCTTGTAGGAATGACATCAGCTGTAATAATTCAGGATTGCTTTATTCTGAAAAAAGCAATTTTTAAGACACAGGACAGCACACTAACATGATGATGCTTTGTTTATTCCACTGCAAAAGACAACAGTTTTGCTGTAGTACAACCTGAGATCCAACTGCAGATGGCTATAATGACCATGGCATCAGAGAATACCTTAACTTCAAAACTATCTTAACTCCTCCCCGCAAAATCTGAAACATTATTCTGACAGTGTTGAACTCAGATTAGAAAGACTTCAGTCACAATCGTAGTGAGCTAGCCACTAACCTACTAGTCCAGATATTTGGTACTGCCTTCTAGCTAGCACACAAATAAAATCTTGAATCAGTTTTACACTCCAAAACAATCATCATCTAATATTTATCCTGTGATAAAAAGTCACACATTGACACTTTCCTGTCAGTGAAAACATACCATTACATTCCTATAATAGTATTTGTGACCGGCACATCTGTATTTCAGTCTGCCCCTCACATGTCAGCCTGAACTAAACTCACTTTTCCCCAAGGACCCTTTATGAGCTTCTTCTATTGTGAAGGACAGTAAATCCACTTTCCCTCTCACAGACTCGTTCTTAACCCCTGTCATCATTTTCTACTTCATATTTCCACATAAATAATCCCAATAGTGGAACTGCCACTCCAGTTGCAGGACATTTCTAGTAAGTCAGTTTTTTTCCTACACGTGCAAGGCCAAACCCATTCCAATCCCATGCTAAATTGCCTTAGCAAAGAATTTACAGAACTTACATCATGCACTTCCTACTGGTACAGTAACTTGTTTGGCTTGCAAGTCAAGAGTTTCTCCCTTACAGCTCAACTCCTCTACTGGCTCTCTTTTCCTCAAAAGAACAACCACAAGCATCTCATTCAAGGCCAACTCAAAAAAAAAAAAAGGGGGGGGGGGGGGGGGGCCGCAGAACAGACAGATGACACACGGGGGGACTAAGAAAGAGAGAAACAATACGCAGCAAAAAGCAAGTTCAGCTGTAGGTAGTGCTGAGAACCCATCTGTCCATCCTGTGGTACTCCTGCAGCAAATACTGTTTCCTCATCTAACAGCATCATCACTACCTCAGTCAGTTCCCTCAAACCAGGATAAGTCAATTTTTATCCATTTTTACCTTAAACACAGAACACAACAGGGCATTTAAATGTGTGTGTTTTTTATCCTTTCAAATCTTAGGACAGGATAATTAATTCCACATCTGGACAGAGACTGCAACACCTGAAATACTACCACAAACATTATGGCAATTCCAAGTGCATACCTGTCTCTTAAGTAAAAAGAAACTCCTCACTCTTTTCTACAGCATGAGAAAAAAATTCACTGATCTACAGATGAGTGTCCTGCACAGAGGATCAAAGGGCACTCACAAGAGCCTGGGACAGTCACATCAAGTCAGAACTTTAAATCACTTGTAACTACAGCAGAAAGCGTAATTTTAAAGCAGGACATCTTAACTTTTATAAAACTGCATTCAGACTGTAATTTCTACAAATACATACAGAAAGCCAGAACTGTTCTTTTTTAGAAAAACAGAATGATTCAGGGACTGAGTCACTGTATGAAGAGACTGATGCTAAAGAGTCTTTTGCCTGTCATTACGGTACCATAAAGTTTTTCCCAGATCACTGACTTTTGTTTCTGCAGATAGAAATGCCCAACACAGGGACCCAATACCAAGCTGGAGCTTGATTCTGACTGAAGAAGCTGAGTGTTTGAGAACAATGATCAGATCACATCCTTAACAGCTCAAAACAAAGCCTGCCAAATTATTTGGTAATTATTTGGTTTTCCTGCTCTTACTGTGGTTAAACATCAAGTAAAAATCCCAAAATTAGTAAGTTATACTGCCTAGATTTCTGTTCCTTTTTATTTCCCTGAGGTTTGCATACACAGTAATTCATAAAAAAAGATCAGATTAAAATTTTATATTTTGAATATGAAACGTCCTAAATCATGGTTCTTGCAGATTCATCCTATTAGCCTTCATTAAAACTCCTTCATATTAGTCAGGTATGTTTTCACTACTTCCTTTCTCATGTTTATTTTATTTTAAAAAACCCAAAACATAAGATTAAGCCATGGTTTAAGTTACTAGCTTCCATTATTTGTTCAAATGAAAAAAAAAAAGCAACAAGAAGGTAGTTCAAGAAACATTCAATTGCACATACATTGCAACAGCTTTTCAATCATTTTAGAGACTTCTAGTACGCACAGTTAGCCCACTAATATAGCAGCAGAACAGACACCATTCCACATAGCTGGTACAGTATATTTGTCAATAATTTTCATATTAAGTGGTTCTTGACAAGACAGGCTGAAACAGCAATGATCCATAAGATATGAAACAAATGCAAGCACCCAGAATTCAAACAAGCTGAATATACACACTTTTGGTTAGATGCTGAAGGTTCCATTAAAAAAAAAAAAAAAACAAACCACCAAAAAACCCAAACCCTAACAACAGAGAGTAGTAAAATGTCTCACCTAGAAAACGTGAGGAAATCAAAAACTAACAATGGTACCAGCATTATGACACCATGCCTCAGTACTGCAGATTTTTCACAGCAATATGGATCTCAGGTATTCTATATAGTGCAATCCTTCAAGAACAAAATAAGGAGAGCAAGATCATCAATTCCAAACATTTCAAGGGAGGGAAGAGGAAATTGAAGATTTCTCTGAAGAGTCCTTTAAAAATCACATTAAAATGAGCTCAAACTTAGACTCCAATTATCAGCGCTTCATTTAAACGAGAATTTTCTCTTTGGCATCTTCAAGAAGAATTTTGTGACAGATGTTGTACGGTCCAGTCACATGTCAAAGTGTTAAACATCAGCCACCTTGGCACAAATAAAAGGAAACATTATGATGCTAGTGTCAACTCAACCAGTTTAACAGACACTATCTGTTCAGAAGCAGCATGCTAAGATTTCAAAGCCTCCTCTACTCTGACATCTATTTATAGCTGCCCAGCCTCTCTACAATTTCTCACAGCCTCTCCTCCTCTCAAAGCCAAATCGGGGAAGTTTAATGGATATAAACCTGGGCCTTGTGCTATAAGATGGTCAGAAGATCTGCAACTCTCCTCCAGCGATCCCATGCGCAGTAAAACCAGGAGTAAAGAGAACAGAATTGTCTAACCTACACAGGAACCAAATACATGGGATAAACCTTTTCTCTCTGCTTTAGGAACAAATTTTTCCTCTGCCAGCACGTTGATAGTAATGAACCACATAAGCACCAGCACCTAAGCAAAAGATACCTGCCTCCTTCCTCCTCACCACAGGGCAACAGGCTAAGCCAACTGCCTTGAAAGCCAAGACACAAGCTATCCAAGCCAGCTCTGACCCCTGGACAGCAGCAATGTCATCCATGAACCTTACCACTTAACATTGTAACGCCACTACTGTACGTTGCACCTTCCTCCACGAAACTAGGCGGCTGTTGGCTTCTCGTCAGCACAGCTTCTGGTTAACGTGCGATATCCACCACCACCACCTAGCCATGCATGTGCATGTCTTTATAAAGCATCGATCCGGATAGGCTCTTTCACCAACATCTGTGACATCGCAGAAAGGGTGCAGAAATTTTCCTGCATGCGGAGCACAACGCCAGCGGCTGAACTCTTGCCACAAGCCTTGTGCATCCCTGGTGCCCCTCCTACCACCTCCATCCACTTGCCTGTAGTACTAGTACAGCGAACCAGGAGATGATAGCACTACTGGAAACTCCTGCCCACCCGATTAGGACCACATTTTCTCCCCTTTCCCCAGCCCGAAGCAGACGGAAGGGGAGGGATGACTTCCTCGGGAGGAAAATAAGCAGGGAAAGGCCGGGGCAGAGATCAAGAGAGGAGGAATCACCCCAAAGGGCGAGCAGATAATCCCCGAGAGGCGAGGCTGCGGAGGGGCATAACCGGGGAGGGAGGGACAGCGAACCGGGGGGGGGGGGGGGGGGGGGGATAATCCGACAGAGAAGGGGGGAGATAATCCCCGCGGAGGAGGGGGGAGGCGGAGGATCCCGGAGAGGGAGGGGCGGGAATCCTGATAATCTCCAGGAGGAGAGAAAATACCGGGAAGGGGGTGGGGGAAGGAGGGTGGGCGGGTAGATAATCCGGAGCGGCAGATGAAGAGCGAGTCTCCCGGGGACGCATCCGGAGGCGGGAGGAGGAGGGTTAATCCTCGCTCTGGGGGCAAAAATCCCTCTTCCCCGGCTCCGGCGCTGCCATGTTCGCTCCCCTGCAGGCCCGCCCGGCACCGGTACCTGCGGGCGGGCGGGCGGCTCTTCCCCCCTCACGCCGCACGCACACGGGGCGCCGCGGCTCCCTCCGCCGGGCAGCGCGCCCCGCTCCGGCCTCGGGGCAAGCGGCTCGGCCGGGATGGCTGCGGGACCCCGCCTCCCACCACCATTTCCCCGCCGGCTCCAAGGGAGGCAGCGGCGGGCGGACGAACCCTCCCCCCCGCACACGCGACCTCCTCGCCGGTACCGCAACTCACCGGCTGGCACCGGCTCCCGCTCCCCGTCCCCTCCTCAGCGGGCGCCGCTCAGCCCCATCTACGAACTCGGGCGCGCGAGCTGGCGGTTGGCGGAGAGCGCGAGCCAGGAGCGCCGCCGCTTCCCCCGCCGGCTCCGCAGCCGCTGCCGCTCTGCGCCCGCCTCGGCGCGCGCCGCCGGCGTGCCTGTAACACGCGCTCGCGCTCCTCCTCCCCCGCCCCCTGCCCGCCCGGCGCGCGCGCGCGGCCTCCGCGGCGGTGGCGCGCGAGCACCTCCCCCGCCTCCCCGGAGCAAACGGCTGGGCGCCTGAGGGGGCGCGCGCGCCTCTGCCTCGCCCCGCTGCCTGCTGCCTGCTGCCTGCTGCCTGCTGCCTGCTGCCCGCCCTCCTGCCTGATCTGCTGCCTGGCCACAGCCCGCCCCGCCGCCTGCCTCTTGCCGGCTGCCCGCCCGCCCCGCTGCCTGCTCTGCTGCCTGCCCCGCTGCCCGCCTGCGGGACCGCCCCCGCGAGCGTGTGCGAGTGCGTGCCTGTGCGGGTGAGAGCGCAGCAGGCTCTGGCAGCGGCCGTGTGGGAGCGCACCTAGCGCGTGGGGCTGCGCGGGTGAAGGGGAGAGCGCCTGGGTGTGCCAGGGCGGAGCGGGTGTGCGAGGGGGCACGCGTGTGCTCGTGTAAACGCCAGCGTGTGTGAGGGCGACCGTGCCCGCGGCGAGCGCGGCGGCGTGTCAGAGCCAGCGGGTGGGGCGCGGGCGCCCCGTGTCCCCGCGCTCGCGCCGCGGAGCACACGCACGCCGCGCGGGACGCGGGGTCGGTGTTTGCCAGGGCAGGTTTGGACCCCGTCCCGGTCCAGGGGCGGACGCGCCAGCGTTTCGCTTGGCGCTGCCTTTTCGGTCACCGAGCGAGAGAAACACTGGCGAAGGATAAGTCAAATATTTCAGAGGGGAAGGGGAGTGGAAATTTCCCCCGACAGTAATAACGCCCAAGACCACTGAGACAGAAACAGCAGTGAAAAACTGATTTTCCCGCACTTCTGATCACCGTTCGCTTTAAACATTTTGTTTGCTTTGAACAATGATAATAGACCAGCTTTTACTTTTTGCTTCTGGTTGACTCTGTGAAGACTCTCACCTTTGGATACTCCCAGACTTGCTGAAATTTGAGTTGCAAACATTAAGTCAGTCTCGTGTATGCAATTCTCACTAAAGCTGGATCATATATCTAAGGGTAAAATTTGCTCCAGGAAAGAAAATGTTCATATCCAAAACAATACTTCATTCCTCAGCTTGTTTTCATTCACTTTTTCCTTCTGTTACCAACTTTTCCAGAAATTTTTAAATCCAAGCGTACAGTTTGACTGTAATCTACTTAATTATACTGTTTTAAGAATACGTGATAGCCTGGTGTGACATATGGTAATCCTCAATAATAAGCCGTCTGCAATTTGCACTGGCTTTTGCTTTGGGAGGCATTGGGGAGAAGGGAAAGCCAGAACTATGTGGGGGTAGAGTTTGAACAGAAAACCTACTAGGTATCAATTTTTATTTTAACAGGTTCAGACTGTGCTTTCCTACCAGATAACAAATAACTTGATTTTTATGCCACCAAAGATATCAAAAGAAGTGGCGTATGTATGATGGGCATAATTAAAGAAATTGTGGAACAGCAGCCAGCAGATGAAAAACCTCTCTCAGACAGACCAATAAAGATGCATCAAGTAAATAAGATCTTCTGTCCTCATCTTGGGAAACCAGCATGTAAAATTCCTTTAGGAATTATTTTTACTAACTCTTCAAACTACAATAGCTACCCTGTGCTGAGAGCTTCACAGGCATGTGGAATTATGCAT
Organism: Falco cherrug; assembly: GCF_023634085.1. Classification (NCBI taxonomy): domain Eukaryota; kingdom Metazoa; phylum Chordata; class Aves; order Falconiformes; family Falconidae; genus Falco; species Falco cherrug. The sequence continues at coordinate 111,014,255 of NC_073700.1, forward strand.
CCCTGGGTCCAAAACGCTTACAGCCCTCCTGCGATTTCTCAGTAAAGAAGTCCAAATTGAACATATTTTTGGTAATTTGCTTCATAAGCAGTTATCTTTTCCTTATTAAACTGAAAGGAAACTTAACATGTCATGAGGGATTCTAAGCTAAGTAATGACCTGCCACCCTTTCCGTGTTCAAACCCCTGCAGCTACAAATGGAAAAACGGCCAGATGTAAAACAATCCTTACTCCCTGAAAAATAACTCCAAATCTTTCTCTCTCCTTTGCTCCTCGTGTATTTTTTGTGACGTTCTAATGGAAAACCTTTTGAACCAGAGCCACAAAATTCGTAATTGTCATTGTGTCCTGTATTTCACAACTCCACATCTTGTTGACTTCTTCCCTTACAGTCCCTGCGTTTGAGGAGGCTGAGCATTATTCTGTTAAGGAGAAAGGGCTGTAGCAATTTATGCTGGCATCTTTCATGATATCCTGACTTTACCTGTGTGGCCAATGAAAGAAAATTACTTCACTGCAAAACTTAGAGGTTCCTTATTACAGTTCAGCTCAAAGCTTGAATCCAAACCTGTGAAACATGAGAGCCCATTTTTGGCCGTAACAGAAATATCTAAACACAAAGTACTTCAACTGCTCCACAGCCTTTCAAATGTCTTCCATTCTGGCCTCTGCAGCTGCTATTTGGCTATTAAAGCCCTTCAGGGAATGTCCCCCAAATACTCGCACACCATTTTTTGCCCACTGCTTAATCCATTTGACCCATTAGGGTCAAGGAAGAAACAGAGATACATTGTTTTAGAGAAGAGTTTAGAAATTGATGTTTACCCTCTGGCAGGAATTAGCATATCCTTTTGGCTTTTGACTACTCGCATTCACATGCCGCTCATACCAGAAATCCCCCACCCCAGATTAGTCATTAGGACCCTGATGGTACAGCTCAATCTGATAGCATCATTCCTGCAGTGCAAAACGACTGTAGATGTCTCTTATCCATTTAATGGGCAATTACTGCGCTTCAGCCAAGCCTCACCCTATTCCCAGTTTAGGGCAGCGAAGACGGGGACCTGGCCAGGGCTGACTTATGCCCCAGCAATTTCTGGCTAGTGATCACGGTCAGCCAGGCATAAGTTAGAATAGTGCCAAAGCCGAGTTGCTTTATGCCAGGGATTATCTCAGTCTCTATCTAGCCACAGGATTTGGGGAGCATAAAGACTGTACGGTAGGTCAGCCCCAGCCCCCGTGCTTTTGGGCTGATTGATCAGTACTCACTTGAGCTGGAGTTTATGACTACAGAGCTTTGAACTTTGCCTTTGATGATACAGATCTCACTCAAGCAAAGGGTTTCTTTTACTATGAAGTCTCACGCTCATCTCTAAAACTGCAGAGACTAGAGTTGCTAATGCTGAGATATCTCTCTGCTGGTGCTACAAGTAATGTGATAGAGGTCTTTCTCCAGGGTCTTTTGGTTTTGCTAGGGCTCCTACCCTGATGTAGAAGGGTTAGAGGATCAGACACCCCAGTGTACAAAATGTGGGAAGGAGCATGATGGTTTTCAGTCCCTTTACAGATCTGGGTGTACAAAATGGAAAACAAAACCTGTGATCATCACCAGCACTGCCACATTTGCTTATTACTGGAGGAATGATCTACTGGCAGGTGTCAACTATGACAACTTTTTCTTTGCCTTATGCTCTGTGGAATTCTGGGTCTGAACTCTGAAACCTCTGTCACTGTTCTGATCACTATTTTAATGATGAAATGAACAGAGGTACCCACAGAAGAGCTTCTTCTTAGACTTAGTTCCCCTCTTTATATTTACTTGTTGTGGGGACCTGATGTTGAGCACTTAAAGTGAAGGATTTTGAGACAGTACATTTTTTTTTAAATTAAGTTTTAATCTGGTTGCTGGCATACTCTGCAAGTCCAGTGTCCTGTGTACTTTTAGTTTACCAGTGTCTGACTTGGATAATCAGTTGTTATGATCAGTCTTCAGAGAGATGAAAGTCAAGACTACATCTTTATTTGATAACCCCTAAAATATGCCATCTTCATCACCTGATAGATTACAAAATATCAGATTCTTTGCTGTGTTTATCACCATTTGGGAATCTTATGATGATAACTTACATATCCACTGGCATACCATCCAAGATCATTGTCATCAAAACAGATTTTTTTTTAATGAAGTTCTTTGTGCCAAAGAAATGAGCTGGGATGGGAGCGGTGGGGGTATACAGTATGGCTTCCTGATTCATCCAATCAAATCATCATCCAATATTTTCAAAAAGATCCAGCAACAACAGCAAAATCTACAGGAAACTGCATGATTTTCCAAACTATCCCAGAGGAAGTCATTAAAAGGCCACATGGATGATTACAAATGTTGGAAGTAAATATTGAAAGTTAAATAATACCAGTTTGCTTTGGGCAGAGGGGAGTGGGGGTGTGATCAAAACTACAGTGATTAGGAGAATGTTGATTTACAGGGAAAGGCAACATGAAAGAATAAAAGGAGACAGTACCTACAGAGTTAAAAGGCTGTAGGTCTAATTCCTATGCTATTTTCATCCCTGAGGTCTGTTTGCATGTGGAATTCAAGTCCACAGGAGGAGATAATCAAGACAAATAGTATGGCTTTATTTTTAAAAGGGGTGGATAATTTCATGGCAGCTTACAACATTGGTAACTGGGCAAACTAAGATAATAAGGCTAATCAAATCTCATGCTTCACAGCACTAGTTCCCTGCGGGGTCAGGAAAAATCTTTCCACTGTATACAACACTATACAATTTGCAAGGTTATTATTGGGGAGCAGAGGTACAGCCTTCTAAAGCAACAAGCTTTTACCATTACCAGAGAATAGAGGCTGTACTTGGCCAGATAAAGAAAAAAGCGTAATTTTCTTATGCTACTCCTGCACCTCTTCTCTACCAGAGTTTTAGAATTACAATACTTGAGTTCATTTAAAAAAAAAATAAAAAATTTCCCCTGAACATGATTACTTAAGTGCAGTACTATCTGAAACCTGTCAAAAACTCTTAACACCTGTGACTGGTAGCCCAGTTCAAAAATAGCTGTCACTGACCGGACACAGGAATGGTATTGATTAAGCTGTTGCAGGTTGCAAGTGCACATTGCTCTCTGGTTAGGTCAGTAATGCTGCAGAATGTGCTTCTCAGTAGTGGTTTAGGCAGAAAGGCATAGTCCCAAATGATGATCAGTTCTTAGCTAGGAACAGATATGATGCGTTTGGAGTATTTAGTTTTGGAAGTACTCTTCATTTTCTTTAATTGCCTGAACATATTGTTGTAGGTGTTCTGTGTGTATACTTGAATTTTATTTTCCATCAGTGTGTGCATCAGAGAAATGATATTAGCCGCAATTGAAAATATTTAGCTATTTTTTCAGCAAAATTTATGTTCTGTATATGAATGTGATACTCCTTAAGAGCTGGTAGGTTTTTGTTTGTTTTGTTGTTTTGTTTTTTTTTTTTTTTATAAAGGCAGAGGAAGCACTATAGTAGAACAACATCCTTTGAAAAACCTATATTATGAAAAAACTCTCTACGAGCTACACCTCAAATGCAAGGAGTAGGTGATTCCTTGATCCCTACCTCAGATTTTTTATTTTAAATGTGCAAATTTTCAAGTGACCTATTCTTTTTTCCTGTGAACAACCTATGTGCATTCTCAACTCTCAGCCCACATACTGTTCAGAGCAGGGAAAAAAAACCCAAAACACAACCTCACCTCTGTCACAGCACTCTCAAAACTAGCCAGCTGCAGCAAGGCTTTTACCATCCCATACCAAGTTAACTTCAATAAGTAGTTAGCACACCTTGCCCCGGCACAGCCACCAATCCCCCACAAGGTTTCAACAGTTCATTTAGGGTTCCTGCTCTTTCTTCATCCTCTCCAGGCCAGTCCACCCTGCTTCTTGCCTCTCCTGCATCCTTCTCCATGTCTCTCCTACCTCCAGGGCACTCTCTGTCCTCCCTCTGCTTCTTCCAGGTCTCTCTTCATTGGCTGCTCCTCTTCCATCCCCCTTAGAGCTATTAAACTACTTAACAGAACCAGCCACAGCTGCACCTTCTCCACATCAGCCAGCCCACCGCCCCTGAAGCCAGCCCACAGCTGTATATTGTTAATTAACCCAGCTTCATTCCTCTACACACCTCCATCTTGAAATTTGGGTTAAATGACAAAAAAAATCTAAAAATCTGAGAGGAGCTTACATAAAAATGATTTCAAGATTTCTTCACAGGTGAAAAAGTGCTAATCTTTCTTATACAAAGAATATTCAGCTTCTTTCTTTCACTGGACTACATGGCCATGAGCTGTAAAAGGTTCAGCTAAATGAAGTGAATTAAAACTTTTTTGTTTAATCCTTGGGTCTCAGTAACAAGTTCAGTAAAGGATCTACCGTCTACATTATCATCCTGAATCTAGAGTTAGGCACAAAAGGTACATAAAATGAATAGGGTAGGTGATTTAATGACAACAGGCACAGCTATGTTTTAGGTACTCAGTGCCATCTTTCCCTCATTCTTCACTAACATCGTTTTGTGGAGGGTACTCCTGCTATGGCGGGGGGGTGGACTACATGATGTTTGAAGGTCCTTTCCAACCCAAACCATTCTGTGATCCTGTGAGGAGGAGAAGTATCAGCAGCAGCTGAAAATCATGACAGGAATTACTTGCAAGAACTCAGCTCATCCAAGTCCCTGGGACCAGAAGGGCCACATCTGAGACAGCTGAGAGGGATGGCTGATGTCCTTGAAAAGCTGCTCTCTACCAACTTTGAAAAGTAAGAGACGGCAAAGGAGGTCCCTGACAACTGAAGAAAGGCAAATATTTCACCCATCTTCAGAAAAGGCCAACAGGACAAATTGGGAAACTGCAGGAGGGACAGCCTCACTTAGATCCCTAGGAAAATCCTGGAGCAAGTCCTCTTGGAACACATTTCTAGGCATATGAAGAAGAGGACTGGAAAAAGCATGGATTACAAAGATCAAATCATGCCTTACCAATCTGAATGCATTTCTACAGTAAAATGACTAGATTTGTGGATGAGGGGAGGGTCGTGGATGTCAACACTTAAGCAAGTCTTGAAAGGCTTAATGGACTACAGCAAGGTTTTTGACACTGACTTTCACAATGTCCTTTTACCCAGGTTCACATGTTTCAGTCTAGATGAGCGGAGAACTGGATGGATTGGATGGTCCGGCCCAGAAGGCTGTGGTTAATGGACCATGCTCTGCCCAGAGGCCAGTAGGAAGAGTAATAAGTGAGGTACCACAAGGGTCTGTCCTGGAACCAGTCCGGTTCAACATCCTTAACGATGACCTGGAGGAGGTGACAGAGTCATGCTCAATGAATTTGCAGATGAGACCAGGTTCAGGGTACAGTTAACACACTGGTGGGGAGGGCTGCCATGCTGGAGGAATAGGCCGACAGTAACCTCATGAAATTTGGGAAGGACAAACACTGAGTCCTGCACTAGAGATGGACTAACCCTTTGCACTGATCCAGGCTGGGGGAAAAGTGTCTGCCTGGTTGGGCAGCAGCTGTTCTGAAAAGGCCCAGGGGGTGTTGGTAGACATTGAGCTGAACATGAGCCAGGGGTATCCTCTGGCAGCAAGGAAGATCAGCAGCAGCCCAGGCTCTATTAATATAGGAGGAACTTCAGTATATCATTGCCCCCCGTTACTTGACACTTGTTAGACCACATTCAAATACAGCCTCCAGTTTTGAGACCCTCAATATGAGAAAGACATCGAATAAACTGCAACAAGTTCAGCAGAGGACCACCAAGGTGACTGGGGGTTGGAGCACTTGGCCAGTGAGGAGATGCTAAGGGAACTGGGCTTATTCAGCCTAGAGGAGAGATGGCTTTGAGGGGGACAACAGCAGCCTGGCAGTGCCTATGAGGAGGTTATTGGGAAGGTGGAGCCAGGCTCCTCAGTGGTGCATGACTGAAGGATGAGAAACAAAAAACATAGATGGAATCAAGAGAAATTCAGGCTATAGATAAAGAAAAGCTTTGTCATCATTACGAAGCAGTAGAAGCATTTGCCAAGAGAACATGTGCAGTCTCCATCCTGGGATGTTTGCAGGACTCAGCTGGAAAAAGCCCTGAGCAACATGTTGTGCTCTCGTAGTTGTCCTTTCTTGGACCATGAGATTCAACTACAGTTCTCTTGAGGTCCCTTCCTATCTGAATTACTCAATGATTCAATGACTCAATGAGTTCACAATTTGTATACAAAATATGGGGGAAAGGAACTGTATCCACAGGGAGAAAAGAGAGTTCTGTTATATATGGTTTATCCAATCAAATGATAAATCTTAAATTATACGGAGAGCCTGGACCAGAATCCAAGCTACAACTGCCCAGCTGTTCTATAATAAGTTGGCTGTAGTTCTGTACTCCCCCTTGTTTGCTTTCCTTTTGGCCTCAGCAACCATGCACTCTTGGCTGCACAGCTTTAGGAGGAAGGCTTGCATATTTGAAGTCTTCTTTGGACACCAGAAACTTTCTTATTATTTTCCTTTTCCATCGCCTCTTTCCCAGACAAGAAGGTCCTCAGAGTAAAAGAGAAGCCATGGCAAAATTCTGAAAATAATACTCGCCAGATCTCTTGACAAGGTACTCGTATCCGAAAATAATTTTAAAGAAAATGCAGAAATTCCCCTATTTCACCATCTTGTCTTCAGTCCAGACACACAAAGATGAAATTCCAGAGAAACATAATACAGACATTCTCATTTTCCCTAAGGTTTCCTTTACATTATTAAAATGATGTCATTTACGCCCACTTCAAAATTCTTTTACACTACATGATGGCTGTAAAGGGACTCTAGTTTAAACAAAAATCAAGTCCCAAGAAATCTTTGTCACATTCAATAAAATCAGAGTACCTATGAAGAGAATTTTAATTAAAATCTTCAAATAAACTCAAGGGAATCAAATAATTTGTGAACCTAAGCAAATCAGAGAAGTCGTGGCTCAGCGGCCTACATGAGTAGACAGCTCATTTTTGTGATCGCGTTCTCCACCTTACAGAAAGTGTTGCCAGAGAGATTCTGTATCCTCACGCCTCAAGGCATAATTAATAGTCAGCTAAGGGCAGGAAGAACCATCCCTTAAAACAGAGAAATGAGCAGCATGAGCAGCTTCAGACTGCAAGGTTGTCTTCCCTAAGCTGCTGTTGTAGCTCAGGCTACAAAAGACAGTTCCTCCCCAAGCTCTTTGACTGCAAATCTTCTCAAGACAAAATACACTGCCGTTCGTGTCTCCAGCTCAAACGGGATGCCAGCAAAAAGTGATGTCTGCAGTGAAAATCTAGTAGAAGATAATCATTGTCAGGAGCAAGCGTTGCTGCTGGTTCCCTGGTACCTGCCATGGCAAATTCATTTAAAGAAACCCACAAGTCAGTCTGACAAAGATGACAGCAGCATCGGAGGACACTTTTCTGCCTGAATGAGGAAATGAAGAGGAAATAGTGAAGAAAAAATATGAGGTGGTTTAAAAAGATACATGGATTGGAAAGGGGAACAAAGGGAAAAATAAATGCTGATTAGGTATTTTACTTTTTTAAAAGGACTCGTTTTACTTACAACCACATTTAGGGATCAGATTCTTATTTTAGACAAATATGATATCATGGGAAGAGTAGTTAAGGAATTATTCCACCACTATGGATCTTACATAACTTCTGGTTCCTTTTCCTCTTTAATTTTCAAATGCTTTCAAGACTGTAATATGTAATTTTAAGTTTTAAGCCTGTTTGTCCTAAAAGTATTTGAGAGAAATCCAATTATGACCACTACAGCAAAACAGGCTTTAAAAAAATGTAATTGACCGTAGGCACATGTAACACAATGTCTCCATTTAAAGTCTGATTACTTATACTGCATTCTCTAAATAGGCCCCAAACCCGTATTTTTTGTTCCTGCACTTAATTTCTTTCACAAAATTGCTTCTCATTTGAGAAAAGTTGGCTTGTAGGACAAATGGTATCCTTTTGTTCTGGTTTTTATGTCCAGTCAAAACACCACTTTTGCTGCAGAGTGCATTTTGGAAAGCCAGGGATAACTGGGCCTCCTGAACCTCTTTGTGCAATTTCTTCTGGGGCAAGGGGACACTTACAATGCAGACGTATGGAGCTGAAAAATACAAACCTGTCTGTGGGAGCTATAGACAAAGCTCTCAGTTCTTTTGCCTCAGACATATTTCTGGCAGATGAAGCGACCGAGAACAAAGCTGACAATGTGGGGCAGCACCTGCCAAAGGGGAAGTACAGGCTGGTTACCATTTCTCACAGGACAAAGGCTGTTAGTAGGGATGAATTTCTGGTTATTGGTTAAACTGGCTCATGCAAGGTGTGGTTTTGCACATTACCTAGGAAATGTGGCAGAATTTCCAACATCATCAGTCTTTAAGAACCTTAGAGTATCACGGGTATGGTTCATTCCGCCTTAAGACAGGGACAGGGACTGGGACTGTTTGACTTTTGAGGTCCTTTGGATTCCTGGTTTTTCTGTCATTTATAGAGAATAATGTATAAAACAACTGGAAATTATCCAATGTTTTACATTGCACTGTATTATTAAAATATTATCTGTGATCTTTCACACAAAGTAATTATATATTTTAAGGAAACTGTAATATATAAAATAATTATCCTTTTTTACAGTATTTATCAACTGTATACCCTTTTCCTTATTGTTTTTTATACTTATTTATTTACATTTAAGCTCTGTAAGGCAAGGATTATCTTCACTCTGCGTCTGAAAGCGCCTAATCTGTTAAAACTCCAGTTCTTGTTGATCCCCAGGCACTCCTATGAATAAAACTACTAAAAATAGTAAACTATTTCTTAGTTTTCAGCAATGTTACATACAGGGTCCTCTTTTTTGTTTTGACTTCAGACTTTAGCAGATCCTCTCCTAGGTGTTCTGGTGCATTTTATGCCTTTCAAAAGCTGTGTACACACCACAGGGCTTCCTTTCAACTTCTGAAGGATTTTACTAAAAATCAAAAGGTGTGAAGTTTAGGACTTTTTTAAAAGCAAAATTTAGAAACAGCAATATCTGAAATCCACATCGAAGTTAGTTCGATCATACCAGGGTAAAAATCCTTTAACTTTTTTTTTTTTTTTTATTTGACAGACTGCCAGTGACTTTTAATAGCACTTCCTTCCTACCTGGCTTTTCATTTCTCATTAAAGAAAAAAATATTAAATGAATCTGCAAAGAAAATTGAAAGTTGGCAGCAGTAGTTTCCCAGGCATAAGACTACTCAAAGCAAAGCTAGATAATAGTGGTAACTACCTACAGCCTAGTAGTATATTTTACTTCAGCCTAAGAGAGACCAAATTACTTTATAAACTCACAGACATGTTACGCGGAGATACTATTTAGCCTACCAGTAAAATTCTGGAATCTGGAGGGGGGAAGGGAGAAGGAAAGAGGACATGCCATTGATACTTCACAGTGCACAGCTGTTTCAGAAAAAAAAAAAGTTAAGAAGTAAAGAAAGTATTCAGCTGTAGGTTGAATATATGAAAGTGGTGCACAAAACCTGGCCAGGTCACAAGGCCATCTGATTTCTTCTAATCACAACCAGGGATCAGGTTTCTAAATTTGTACCTTATCTAGGTTCCTATCGGTGTCTGAAGAATGCAACACCTGGCTCAAAGGTGAGGCAAAAGTGACTTATAGCAAGGCCAGGTGCAACAACTCTATGGATGCAAAAGCATACATAGCCATGTGCTGCTTCCATATCACGAGGTCTCAAAAGCATGCTGCACCTGCGGGTACAATCGCAGAGGCTACAGCTGCGCTGTTTATGGTTATCTACACTGTCTTTGTGGCTGTTTGATTGGGCACAACTTCTTTTGTCCCAATACAGGACAGAATACGGTCCAGTGAGCACCGGGTGCAGGCTCCAGGGTCAGAATTTCCGTTCATTGTTGCTTCTAAGGGAGATGCACCCACTTTAAAATCACCAGTACGGTTGCTCACAAGAGCTCGTGCTTCCAGCTGTACCCCACACCATTACTGGTAAGGCCAGCAGCCGACAGCTAATAGGCTTGTTCCTCAGGCTGGAAATTAATTGAGACCCTCCAGCTGCAAAGCCGTCTATGTCAAAATCAGGCTTACAATGCCAAACACTGAATGCAGGTATCAGCTGCCAAAAAACTTGAATTATTAGAAGTTTGGATCCGAGGTTCCCAGTTACGAATGGGGAACCCCAATGGTGAAGGCTGACCTCTGCCCCTTACAGCAAACACAGCCCTTTGCCAGAGCCATGTCCTTCACAGCTACAGTCTCGGGAGTAAGACCTAGTAAGAAAGAATGGGATGTCAAATCATCATAGGGGCTACGTCATAAATTAGTCCTTCCAGGGTTGGAGAAGTGTTTCTGTGTCGAACCGAAAGCCAATGTAGAGTTGGCAACCCCTACTGGGGATCCATCCCGTGGCTGGGATGTCTGCTCTCTTCCACTCACAGAAACACAAGGGAACGTATGGTTTCATACATTTATCTTCTGTGGCATGACCTTTTTTCCTCTGCATAAGGGAAACGGAGTGCTAAAAAAATGCTGCCTTTTTAGTGGTGTATTAATCACCGACTGCAAATTTGCAATCATCTAAACTAAACACTTGAGTTTGATTTTTATTTAACAGAAATCTTTAGCCCAACAGGTATGATTTGTGATTATCACTTACATTTCCAGTGTAGTAGATTAAAATGACAGCTTTAAAAAATCATTATGCAGTGCACTAGAAGCCCTCTCCTTTTATTACAATCTATTTTTCCCTAAATAGGAATATTAATTCATTGAAATATATTTCATTAAAATGGATGTTTATTGATAAATATTAGAGAACCATATTATTATAAGAACAGAACACAATAAAGCATGTATTAATTGACCATCAATACAGTTCTTGGGAAGCTAAAGTTACACAACCTTGATCTTCTTGAAGCATGTGAGGTGCGTTTTAATAGATCATTAAAATATGGCACATTGTGCCTCACTGCAGTGCATTATGGAGTGAAACAAGCTGCATCTCACTGAGAACATATTGACTGCTTCTAGCCTGAAAAATGGATGAGAACACTGTGTTCCATACATGTGGGGAGAACCAGAAAATTATGGCATTTCTTCCCAGTGACACAGAACTTTATGGGAAGATGTGAGTCATACTGGGTAGGAATCTGTTGCCTGAACTAAGACATTTTTGACACTGCAGGCAGCCTGCGTGGTGTCCAGCTGTCTCTCCAGGAGGTGCCAGCCTCTTCTAGATCTCTTTTCATCTTCACTGTCATTTCTGTGCAGATGTCTTATCTACTTTGTGTCATCTGAAGGACTTCAAATGCCTACTTGTTGGCACCTGAATGACTACCACTGCAACCCCTCCCTCCCATAATAAACCTGCTAGACCAGTACCTACATACTTCAGCCGTGACCTATGGATAGACAGGTAGATAGGTAACCTCTCTGCAGCACAGTTTTCCAGACTTCCCACAGAGCTTAGCTGCTGAGGCATTCTGGTTCTTCCAAGGTGACAGGAACCAGGTAACAGAGCTGCTCTCAGTGCAGTTGTCTCAGCTGAGACAGCCGATGCTGTTCTCAGCAAGAGCTTTTACTTCCTCAGAGATTAGCTCCTGCAAGGAACAATCAGGAAACCATACTGTTTCCGTGAGCTCTCTGGCTCTTCCTCAGAAGGCAGTGAGCGAAGGAAAGCTGCCAACTAACACCTCATGAAGTTTCTCGAGTGCCCATGTCCTCCCTGTGGATATCTAACAAGGACAGGAGCTTCAACCCAGTGTGGTGACATTTGCTCTTCCTGTCAGAATTCAGGCAGCGTCATCAGAGCTCAGAGTGAGTTTCCACTCATTCTGAAATAAGGGGGGGGAAAAGCTTTTAAATCCGAACAGAGTAATTTAAAAGTGTTCTAAATTTACGTGCTACTCTAATGGTCTCGGTAAATTTTTTCTTCTTTTAGTGTACAAACTTTTACAGCAGAGAGTTTTCTATATTTGTGCCTAGTACTTTATCAGATCTTAATAAATGCATAATAAAAAATGATCCCAAACTGGTATACTGTGATAACTTAGAAATATGGCAATGCTTTTGAGTTTTCTGGTGCATTAAGAAAAGATTACATTAGTGCTTCAAAACCGGAGTGAAGTAAATAGGCTATGACAGTATAAAGAAATGTTGGAGAGAATGGATTCAAGTTAGTAAGAGAGTTCTCTGTTTATTCAGAACTGAGTTTGATGTGCTAACTGTTAAACATTAACGTATTATCTTGATGGATTTTGTACCTACACACTTGAACATCACAGATGAAAAAGGTTTAAAAAGAGTGCATTGTAATATGTGCTTCATGTATTAAAAATGTATGGGCGAAACAGATTGTATTTTTCATCTTCTTCACGTTCTTGTAGTTGTTCTCACAGTGAAAATCACAAATGCTGTTTTGAAGCTGAAAATGAATTGCAGTTGTCATTAAATGTGGGTGTTTACAGATGTTATTAATTGAGAAAATAGTACACTGTTCTCAACAAGAGAATGCTTCATTTATATTCTGGAGAGCTGAAAGCTACCCTAGAAGGAGGGGAGAGCACTTCACAGCTTTTGAGACATGAAGAACATGGCACATGAAGAACTTTATCTCTCTCTTACCTTTTTTTTATTAATAACCTGAAATAGTTTTTGCTGTGTTTCAAATTTCTTTTATCAAGTTTCACCAGTAACTTGGACAGCCAAAACAAGGATCTAATCCTTCCGAATTTTTAATAACTCTTACAAAGTGTTGAAAACAGGTAATGTCCAAGGTAGGTTATGGAATGGACAGCACCCAAAAGCTTCTACATGTTGTGTTCACCTTCTAGTTCTGCTGGTGGCCTAATGACACCGGCTTTCATCAGTTTCAGTAGGAGTTTCAAACTTCATTTATCTCTTTGGATCAGGAAACATTTCCAGCAGAAAAGTTTTATGCAAAACACACCTGCTCTTGTAAAAAAAAATTAAAATTGTTTCCTGTTTAAAAAGTATTTTACTCCAATTTTTTTTACTTGAACTGCTTTATGTCAATAGAAATCAGAATCAGCACTTTTGAGTTATGATAGGAAACTGATTGCAGGATTGGCCTGTAATTATCTTGCTCATTCCAAAATAATCTGAATCGTAACATACAATAACATACGACTGACTCTTGTCTTTCAGGAATCAAAATACAGGCTATTAAGGCAGATGTTCCATTAAAGCAAGAATGCATGTAGATTTTGGCAGCTAATAGAGAATGGGCAAAGTACAGAATGAACAATGTCTATATTGAATTTTCAAATTAGCCTGTTAATATTTAATAGGAAAATGTAGAACACCTCTTGTTGTCAAAACATTATATTTTAATTCTCTAGTCTGGTATCCTAAACTGGCATATTTGAGTAGTAACAGTATTTATCCTATATATAATTTCAGTAGTACCAAATAGTGTTGCTATGATGAACACATATGCCAAGATATACCTTACCTTTTTTTGTGTTGTTTACTGTATCTTACTACTTTTTGAAAGACAAATAGAAAGGCAAAAAGTGGCCTATGTCAAAATAACCAAATGAGCAAAACCCCAGTACTGCATGCCAAGACGTACAGCTCATATCTGCACTGATTCACACTGCAAAACCACTTCCCAGCATTGTGGTGTTTTGTGAATATGTTTGACAGCCCAGTAGCAAAGTATATTCCCACTTTGGATGGAACACTGCAGTTCTGTAGGATGTTGGTTCATTGTGAGTTTGTACAGTTGGCAAGTTAATTAATGTCAATCGAGAAGAGTTATAAATATCCTCATACACCACACTCTTCCTTTTGCTTCTTCAGCCCTACTATGTATGACGGTTTTGACCTGGGCATGATCACTAGGTTAGCTGAAATTGTCTTCCTTAAGTTGATCATTTAATCAGTTAACCCTTGCTTAACATGGCAGCTCGTTAGTGAAGGGCATCTCAAAGCACAATTTGTGGCTCAGTGGGGGCTTGCAGACAGGTGGTGACTGCTTTTGTGCTGGAAAATGCTTGGAAAATCACACAACACAATGCTTAAACTAAGATTCCACCTTAGTCACAACATATTTCTTACAGGATTCTTCAGCAAGGTTTTCCAAACTGGGGGTCTGGTGAACCTTGTCAAGAAATGGCTTGGCTGGGTTTGCAAAATACTGGAAAAAATGTGATTGCACCAAATAAATGTTCTTCTTCCAGATGAGATGGCAGCAGCTCAGTGCTTGTAGGGCTGGGCAGGGAGAAGCACTGCAACTGTGTTTGTGCAGCAGAGCTGCAAACATCTTTTATTCGCCTTCAACAATTTGCAGGTCCCTGGTCCATACAAATATCTGCGACGACACGTATAGCAGCTCTCGTTCTGTGCCCCCAAGGGCTAGGTGTGAGCTGACAGCTCTGCCACTGCACCCCTGAGCTCAGCCACGCCTGGGCTTAAATTCAGCTTGCCTGAAAGCAGCCAGGTGAGTCTTCCTACAACCTGCCTGAGAACTTAGATCAACAGCAGATTTCCGTGAGCTTTTCTAGCTCGGGTCTTTCAACTGAGACTTTCAACAAGCTGGTTTCCTCCTGGTGCCTCTCTCTTATTTTAGTGGAAAATACTGAATGCTGCTCATGTCGCTGTAAAGCAGCTAGAGACCTGCACAAGGGATATAAGCACGTGGTGTGAAAGACCGGTGCGTGGCCAGAGCATTTCCTATCAGCCAGCCCCAGGTGCCCGTGTGCTCCCTGTTCACTGCTGCAAACCCTTCCTGAGCAAGCCCTCTGCCCCCACACCAAGTTTAGGTACTTCAGGTACTTACCGCAGAGCATGGCCTCCTGCTCTCTGGGCCAAGTTCAGGAAAGACAGGCACTTCAGTGCCTCAATTTAATTACCCACATTATTTATTGGCTCCCACATCTTTCTATTGATTGTATGTCAGAACCTAATTTAACAGTAGTGGAGTGACAGGGAACAGAGGGCACCCAGGGGCTTAAGGCGCTTACGTGGTTTTCCTAAAATATCCTGAATCGTGCTGGTATTTTTTTTTTCCTCTTGACGGAATGGGTGAATATACATTAACATCAGAACTAAACATTTTGACATGTGAAGTCAAGGAGAGTTTTGCCATCAGCTTGAGTGCAGCATGATTAAACTGTAGCTGGCCAGCTGCTAACAAGGTAAAAACATGTCCCTGTGTTCATACATTCTCATGACATCCAGAGCTGTACGTTTACATGCCCAGGAAAGGGCAGCCTTGTTAATCTGAATTACCCTTTGTCTTTTCTAAATTGACAAAAGTGCTGCTCTTGCTGCTACTCCTTAATATAGGGCAGATCCTGTCACCTGCCAGGAGGACGTTTTCTCCATATATTCCACTGCTTATTTGAGATGTTTAAGTAGCATATTAAGTAGGGAAGAGCTTGGTCAGTAGAAAAACACAGTGAACAGATACGTACAAGTCTGAAGATGCACATTCTAGGGAAAAGCCTAGCTTTCCTATGAAGAGAGCTTCACAGAGCAGCTGAAGTCAATTTATTAGAAATTTGACTGAAGAGTTTCTCTCATTAAACTAGAGACTCTTCTGGTCCTGCAAGTGAGCCAGCATCTGATGGGACATCAGATACATAGCCCTCCCACTGCAGACAAATCAGATTCTTTCATGTCCTGAAGTTAAGATTCTTTCATTTGTATATAGACTGTTGTATCACTTTTTCGGTGCCTTACAGGGAGATGCGTCATTAGGAGGAACATAAACGTGGAGAAAGCTTGAAACTCTGGGATGGGGAGGATAGGAATAATAAAAGTAATGAATATAGGTGAGGAGATGAGTGGAGGAAGCAGAATTGATGACTAGAGTATTGATATTGTTTGCGGCTGACAGCCTCGGGAAAACTAATTAGGGCTGAGGAAGCTGATGAATTCCATATGAGAAAATGGAGTTTCAATATTAATAGGCTCCGCTCCATTATTGTCCGATTTAAAATCCGTTAAATTTGAAGGGGCTTAAAGTTTGGGAAAACACATTTTCTTTCTTGTGACATGATGAAGAATGCAAGGATTAGGAGATAGTACTTTTTGCAAGGGTCCAAACCTGTGTGTGTACTGAGGATTAGTACACAGCTAATGCACAGCTGAAGTCCCACTTAAATAATTTCTTTTTTGAGGATTTCCATAAAACTTAAACAGTGAACTGGTCTCTGTTCCCATGAGCTTGGCCATGTTATTTAGTATTTTCTGTCAGACAAGGAAAAAGTGTTACACATTGTATTTTTCATTTGTTTTGCTATTATACTGTTTTAAGAATAACGATTTGCCATTGCTTGGCACTGTGATTCATTTGATTGTTTTCCCTCATTTCAAGATGAATCGTAGTTTTTAATCTGTTTGCTGTCATGTCTCATTTCACTGAAGCACACATATTGCTCTTATTGCCATGCAAATAGGTGCTATATAAATAAAATGTATTATTATGATCATTAAAGTAAAAGAACCCAGAGTCATCTGTTACAGAGTGTGCTTTTTGCCAGACTCGGTGTTCGCGCTCATGGTCCATCTCTCCACGTCTGCTGACAGTGCTCTGGGGAGGCAGCATTTCTGAGCCGCACCGCCTGAGAAGCACCAGGCCAAAAGAGTAAATGCAAGTAATGGGGCAGATTTATCACCCATACTTCCAGAGAATTACAACTTACTTTCCTCAGGCAGAAACCGGCGATAAGATTACAGCTGTGAGTTTTGAGCTCATCGTACCTCAGAGGAATGGAGATGGCAGATTAGCACTTGGCTGGGAAGCCTCCCAGGAGCACCCGTAGCCACAGTCTGACAACCATATTCCCCTGTGTCTCTCCTGCACTTACCTGCTGGATGCTCTCCTGTCTCAGCTGCCTCCCAGAGGAGTAAGAACGGCAAGTGCAGAAGCACAAAAGCATTCCCCCGTCTGCCTTTGCCCAGCTTTCCTTTGGTCAGGCAGTGCGTAGAGAAGCAGATGTGGGGATATGGGAAGCAATTTTGGGCTAGGTACAGCTTGAAGGGGCTATAGGTTCTCCCAGTCTTCCTAACAATATTGCCAAAACATAGTGAAGATTTTTGTTTGGGTGTTTGAGTTGCAATCTGAACTCCTGGAGGTACAGATGTGACAGCCAGCCACCTCTTGCTTTGCTGAGAAGGTGAAGAAGAAGGGAAGAAGAAGAGAGTCCCTGGCATGTTCACTCCCGAATGACATCTGCTTGAATATAAGAAACCTCAAGGAGTACATATTGGAGTGCTGGCTGCATGGGTGTGCTAGGGGGAGAGGAGGAAGAGACCTTACTTACATTCTATTAATTAAGTTGTTCTGTTATAAAACAGAATACATATTGTACTAAATTAGGCCAAAAAATTAAATGTGTTTCCTGGATGCCTGGGTAAAAGAGGCTGATCTATATCTGTTCCAAACACACAGTGATTTATTGTGTTCTCTGGACTCCTGAGAGAGGCTGGTTAGCCTGCATTGGTCACATCTTGCTGCCGCTGCTTTCTGTGCTGGCGTGTAATCTACCTATGGGCTCTAGATGTCCTAATCACTTGTGTTCTTACTGCAAGCCGCGACTAGCCATATTTTACAACACTTCTGAGGGAATAAATATGTTCAGCCAGTTGAATCTGAATGCTCCGGCTTCTTGAAGGTTTTCTTAAAATTTATCACAGCCACCAGCTGGGGTACAGTGTGATCTGCTTCCATTGGACTTTTGCTGTGCATCCTGAGGACGTCTGGATGCAGGGTCTACACCGGGAAGGTTGCACACGCGTTATGGGGGGGTCTCAGAGTGGGAAGAAAAGCCTCGCTGGGTGTAGGGCACAGGAAGAAGGAAAATGCCAAACTTCCGTCACGTTTCATGACAGGGAAATGTTATTTCAAGGTTTAGAACAGGATATGTGGAGAATTTGAAAGCACAGTATATATTGTACTGGGCAGGGAAGCACGGAAGGGAGGACAACCGCTTCAGGGGACTTCGTGGGATACAGCGGCAGGGGAGTGGTGGACCCTGAAAGAGGACTTAGGAGCAGCAGGGGCAAGACATTGTTGAGGCATGTGGAAAAAAACAATGCTTGGGAGCACAGAGACTACAACATATGCATTCAGCGCCCTTGAACACCAACTTACAGAGACACACACCGCAACACAGTCTCCTCTTTCCTTGCAGGACTCTCGGCAGCTGCTAGTGGCACTATCAGGCAGGGAGCAAGCTCCTGAATCCTGGCTGTGGTATCACACATCATGTCAGCAGCAGGGGCGGCCAGTAACATGCAAAGTGTCTGCGGAGTGAATGCAATGTGAAGGACTCCTCACCTGAGTGCACTGGAGGCTGACAAGAAGCATATGGTGCAGATAATTCAGGTGGCAAATGCCCTCCTAGACCCTCGTGGTAGTGCAAAGGGGCACGGGGAGCTGCAGAGCCTGAGCTGCTGTGCGGTGTCAGCCCGAAGCAAGCTCTGCGGACAGGGCACTGCAGTGTGGACACAACTGTGTGAAGCCACTTGGCAAGGTAAACTGGAGCCCTAACGATCATGCTCCAAGCAGCACGGCTGAGTCACTCCCTTCTGAGCTGCTCTCCCCACTAAGGCTGGGGAACACGGACTGGGGGTCGGGTATGAAACAACCCAGCCTCCCCAGGGCTTCCTAACCCTATCAGCACTGCCTCAGGTCTCTGTCCGAACACCTCGGCAGTTCAAGGCTGGCAAATTACCAACACTGAGATCCAGCTCAGAGACAAACCTCTGCTCTTCTTGTGCATTTCTCTTCTGGCGTCTGCTGAGTCCCTGAAGACACATCGTATGATAAGCTAAAGTAGAAATAATAGTGTATTTTTAGTAGTGACAGCTTCTTTTACCTGGCTGACAAGCCATCCAAACCCACCTCTGGCTTTGTGCAGGAGGGTCAGAAGTGAAAGCTGCCAGCTGACTTTCTTGACAGTCCACTTCTTAATTAAGGCGTCCCAGTGTCCCCCAACATCAGCTTTGTCCCAGTTTTTACATGCGATCCTCTTTTTAATCTGGTTTTTCATAGCCACCCACGGGGATTGTTGTAACTCCACCACTTAACAGGTATCAGCTCCACAGCACCTGCTGCACCTTCCATTTTCCCTGTCTCCATGCTCTGCCTCCAGGCAATCAGAGGACGGTGGCTTTTTACTGGCAACCTCTGCTCAGCAAGGAAGGGACATTCCCAGGGCTGCCATTTTAAGCACAGGAATACCAAGACACTGTCTTCCTGCTGTGGCGCTTGATTCATGCCAGGAGCGTTCTGCAAATTTACTGAATTTCATTGATCTGCCAAAGGAAAGCAGCAAAAAAAGCTGTGACTTCCCTCATCCTAACAAAGAACCTTTCCCTCACAAGGGAAACACCAGGTCTTTTCTATGATCAATACCACTGCCCGTATTGATGGGACCTTTAAATACAACCAGGCAACATTTGATGCAAGGTAAAAACCAGGCTCTTGCTGTATTGCTGATCTAGACAAACTGCTGCTGACTCATTGCCAGCTCATGTGGAATATAATCATTTTAGCTGTTTCCTGGTGGTGGGAATTTTACACCTCCACTGAGGTGTGGTGTACGACGTCGAGGGACAGATCAGTGCAGCTCCCAGCTGCTGAGCACATGCAAGGCATTTATGCTGGCCTGAAATAACTCCACATGTCTGAGGAAAACCATCTTACGTGCCACAGGAATTGTCTGGGGACTCACTCGCCGAGGTTTGACTGGGGATTTTTTTATAAAGACTGATATATTTCATTTTGGTTTTCAAGGAATTGAAACAGACGTCAACAACAAAAATGCTGAGAAACAGCCCACGAGAAGGAAAGCTGAGCAAGGAGGATTTGTGGGAGAAGTTATCTGACACAGACAGCGCAAATACCCCCGCAAATGGCCGTGCCACTTCAGAGCTGAGGCTCCAGACTCAAGTGGCTTGAGCTTGACGGATCCATGCGGACTGTGAGGGCAAAGCCTAGGCTTGCCTCTGCACTTGGGTTTTCCTGCCAGGAAACCAGGATGCTTCCTCCAGGCTGAAGGCACAATTGCGGACAACTGGAGACAAGCAGGGAACGTTGCAGGGGGGTGGGGGTGGGAAGTGCAGCCACAACCACAAATGAACATGGCGATGTGGGTGCACCTGCTGACTACCTCAACCACGGTGAAACATGGGGCTTGTAAGGAGGCTGAGGCAAGGGAAACAGCTAATTAGCTCTGGACTGAAAAACGGGGAAGGAGGGCCTTCCTCTCTTACTTCAAAGGTAGTCCTGCCTCTTGATGAAAGTGGTTATTTGACAGTGTGAGGTCCCTTCCAAAATTTCCATGCATAACAAGTTATCATCAGTATGGCTGAAGATCCTTTCTTACCAACAAATGCAGAAGAAAAAGGAGAAAATCTATCCAAAGTTGTTAAACTGTTACTTACCACTGAATCTTAAAGATAACTTCAAAACCACTGTGTTTTGACTTCCATGACAACTTGCTCAAGAACAAGGATATCCATCATCAAATAGATGCTCTAAAAAAAATCCCTCTGCAGAACTTCAGCTACTTCAGCTGAGCAATTCAGACTGTCTGTATCTCAGTAACATCTGGTATATGTGTTTGTTGCTCGGCTTTGGTTTGTAAATATGTTTGCTCTTAGCGCCATTTGTTAATACAATTTTCCTTGTATGAGTGGTTTATTTTCCACTGTGTGGCACAGTTAAGAATTTCCCATTCTTAACAACATACCTTAGCCGTTTTGTCAAAATAAATACATCCATTAAAAGCTAATAGATAACTGGTATTAAATTGCACTGAATGTTGGTGTTTTCTAGATTTAAGTAATCCTGAGTAGAAACTATTGATTTCACTGAGCTGTGACTGTTCAGCACTTCTGAGACCCAGGTCCATAAAGCGATGTTGTTTTTATAACTGCCCAAACTAATAGCCTTAATGCCTAAGAATTGTCCTTTCCTCTCTTGAAAGTAACGATCATGTTCTTATTGTGACTCTTACGCTCCCTGCGGATTTGTTTGCCAAAAGACCAGGGCAAATCACCACAGTCCCTAGCATACCACCATTTAAAAACAGCGTGACAGCACAAGTCTGTACATACTCTGTCTTCATCACATCAGAGGCTGAAACTTCCCGGCAATTTGAGAAAAAGCCATTAATACTTATAGCCTTCTATTAGCCAAGCCAGATCTGTTTTAATTTTCCTTTGGCAATTGCAGTAGCTCCTTCAGACTGCACGAGCAGCTACACCTGAGCGGAATCCAAAAAGGACACCTTGCTTCCACCGCAGGAATGTTAACCCTTGCGTGGTGGCTGTGGAAGAGCTCTTGGTATTTCAGTGCCAGGGGAGTCCTCCTGACAGTCGCACAGCTAAAACTGACTTTTAACTCGCAACAGAACCACTATTTCAGCCAACATAACTGTGAGTGTGAAAATTCACCTAACCTGTGCCACACACCAGTGCTGAAAAGCCTTGTCAGAGGCAGACGCTCCTTGTTTATTCTGCTCAGTAGAGAAGGCACAGTGCAGTCTCCAAATGCAAAATTTATTGGTGCTATGAAATCAGGTGTTTGTAGAGAAACCAATAATACCACAAGGTAATAATCTGGTTCTGATGTAGCCCATTTCTAGGCGATTGTTTTTGGCAGTCTGAAGTGTCGCCCCAAAACATGATTTTCACGCTGCTTGTCAAAGCGGTGAGTTTGCAAAATCATCTGGGCCCTCCCTCCTGGAGTCAGTTCACCTGAACTGTTGAGCGATGGTGTCTCCCCTGACATTTCCCTTCTGAAGGTGATGGCAGAGCTACCTCCAACCAGTTGTCTCCCCCCCACCAACACCACCTATTTTTGTATTCTGTTCTCATCTCAATTCTAGTGAGAATCGTGCTTTGCAAACTAAGTAGGGGAAAAAAATGCAGTACTATCTGCATTCGCTTTTATTTTGTTCATGGTCTGACCACCCATCTTGAAAACTTTGAGTTTTTCCTTTCTTTTAAAGCCGGCACATTAAGGTTCACTTATACTTACAAAAACATATATGTTGAAGTTGCCGTCTTTGAGAGCATCTGATTGTTATTCTTTGACAGAGCTGTCACTAGAGGGTCCATTTTGAGCTTATTCATTGAAAGCCGTGGCAGCAGCAGCCAGCCTTAGCTCAGTTCTGCCTCCAGAGATTTGCAGAGAAGCTATTTGGAGTTTATCACACAGTTTTGCAAAACACTACAGCCTCGGCAAGCTGTCATAAAGAGCCTCTCATTCCAACTGGGCTCATTTACAACTAGTATTTTATTACTCTTTGCTCTGTTTTACCCTGCACCTTGCAAAATCTTTCTTCACCTCTTTTACTCTGTTGATAGATTAAAAAATTCTGAAATACGACTCTGAAAAATGCTTGGTATTTTTCATGCATTTATAATTCAAGAGCTACCCAGCTCCAATCAGACCGAAACTCTTTGATGCTGAGCTGTTCCACGTCCCGAGCCCTGCTGGCCAGGGCTGGCAGCCTTATCCCGAGCTGGGCCACCGAGCAGAGCCGCGCTGCGGGCCAGCGACTAGTTCCCACCTGTGACCGTGACACTTGCGGACAGTCCGCCACTTCCACCTGCTCTTTCCATAACAGAGTTTCTTTTTTAATTTGAGCACCAAAAGCCAACTGGTGTCTGAAAAGCAATGCGCTTTTCCTCCCAGAAGGTGGATGGGAGAGCAAATAAAAAAGTCCACGAGGCCAGTTTCAGCCCTGTACCTTGCCCTGCGTATGTTGGCTCTGCCACAAATCTGTCTCCCAGGGGAACTCCACCGGGAGCTGGCACAGCGGCTCCACGCAGCCCTTTCTTTGGCATAGCGTGACAAGGGATTTGAGGGTGTTCCAGGTCAGAAGCTTGAATTTGGGGTTGTATCAGACTTGTCATCTTAAGTATGCTAATCTGCATCAAGAGAAACCTAGGTGTGCCCTCCCCACCAACTCTTGGCACTCCAAGCAGCAGTGCTGCCAAATCTCACAATTTTATCTCAGGGCATATAAACATTTGGTGCTTTTCCCAAAGTCTCAGCTCCTTGAGTCAAGTTATTATGTGTGCACACCAGCTTGCAAAGGTGAAGAGCCAAGTTCTTGCCACCACTCTGCCCTTTCAAGCAGAGCTAAAATGTCATGGGAAGAGAAGCAAAATGCCCCATTTGACAGGTAAAATGTAGTGGATGATACGGTCTTGCTAGCCAGCTGCACGCTGCTAACACATCCCGGCGGCTCTGCGCCACATCCACCAGGAGCAAAGATACAAATGAAGGAGCCGGGTTTGTGCAGCTGCTGGTCCCCTGGGGATGCTCCAATTTTAGTTCCACGTTTGGTGCAAACCCATCCCACAATGCTACGTTTTCTGACTGGGAGGGGAAAGCAGCTGCCACCTTAAAGTTGCTATTTTGTACATGACTGCCTGCTAGCTAGGCTTCCCTCCCTCCCAGAGCTTACAGTTAACTCCCGCTCTGTTTTCCTGTGTCTCTTAATCCTCGGAGGCAGTGTGTCCTCACATATTTTTCTGGTCAAGAAGGAACTGTCTTCTCTTTATACATCAGTTTCATCAGTCATACGAATTCTGTATGAGACTTAAAAATCATTGGCCTGCATGGGATTCTTATACCTATTTAGTGGCAGTAATTCAGGTGATTTTTTTCTTCTACTTCTTGTTCATCCACATTAGTGGGTGACAGCCTGTAACAAATGCATTTGTACCTGGCAGATAGTATTTATTAGCATAAATTCCAGCTCCTTCATGAGGTAATTAATACCAAATATTTTTGTCACTTCATAGGATCATAATTCTGAGAAACATTTTTTTTAACCCATGTAAACAATGATGATTTACAGCTTTGCAGATATGTGACTGTAACCGTCTCCTCTTTTTTTTTATGCAGAGGGCTTTGTTTGTTGTAAAAAGAAGTTTTCTCAAAATCTATTCTATGAAGCAGAGTCAACTCACATTCATTTATTTTTCCTCAAAGACTTTCTGGTACTTAAAATAGTAACTCCTTTTAAAACCCTGTATTTATGTCTCCGAAGTCTGTTGATATAGCAGCAATTTCATGGTTGCCAGCAGTAAGTTTTCTGGGTGACCACACCAAGAGCTTCACCTCTTTTTTGATCAAAGGAACTCAGTTTCCTTCTCCAGCCCAGCCCGGTCCTTTGAACTTTTGCATTCTCTTACCAAGATAAGCTTTGTTTCCATGCAGCTTGAAGAACCTAGAAGGTAGGTCTGCTCTTTCAAATTGCTTTTCTGACACAAGGGAAAAAAAGAATATCATATCTGATTCAGAAATTGCTGCATACCTTCTGAAACCTAACATCTTGTTCAAGAACCCTGCTACTGAGGACTGCCAGAAGTTCAGCCGTAATTGCAATTAGTGCTAGTATTAACCAGAAGGTTTGTGTTTCCTCTCCTTCCCTCCCCTGTTAGCAATTTCTGCCTAATGAGAAGTGTAACTGACAGTGTTGCTTGCGCTTGGGAGTGGAAGGACACCTTCACGTGCTGCTGCCTGAAGCCCCATCCATCTCTTTCCTCATGCCCTTAGCAGGGGTTGGGAGCGATGCAGTGTGATGGCACACTCCCTCTTCTGCTACCCCACCTGCTGCAGCCCCCCTGGGTGCAGGTCTCTTCTGCAGGGATGCACAGAACCTTAGCAGAAAGGTGGTGGGGACCAGCACCCCGGGTTCCCGCTGGGGACCCCAAGCCTGTGTCACAAGCAAAGGGGGCTCAGCTGAGGGCTGCTGGTGTAGGTGGGCAGGTGCAAGACCCTCCGTCTGTTGTGCGTGGAGTATTGAAGGGCTTATCATACAGCAGCTTTTGATCACTACCCACTTTGGACGAGAGCCAGAAGCAATGACGTAGGGATGAAAGCTTCTGTATCCCAAAAGCAATCCCTAAGCCATCCAAGTCCCACTAAAGCTCTGACCGTTTGCTAGCTGAAGAGTTTTAGGTTGGTTATGTATCAAGGATAAAAGTGAAAACACTCCTGTAGTGAACGCCAGTGTTCTTTTTATTTTGGATGCTCAGTCTGTTTCCTTTCCAAGTATACATTTGTTTGTTTGTTTGTTTTTGCTGTACCGCTGCCCTTTGAGAGATTCAATTCCAACTCTACAGTAAGGGCGATGTGGCTGGCTTAACCTCTAAAAATGTGCTACCTTGTGTACCTCTTTTGTTAGTTCAAACAAAGGAATCTTATTAGTATAGACTCTTTTATTTAAATTACATGTTTATGCTGCTTGAGTTTATGGACTTTAGATTAGCTTTAATTCTTACACCGAAATAAGCAGTAAAATAAAGCTGAAAAACATCCAGTGCTGCCAGGGTCACATTTTTCAGCTGAACTGCTAAGGGGATATAAAGTGTGCTTTGGCTTTTTTTGATAAATTGTGATTTCTCCTTCTCCCAAAGTCTACGGAGGAGTGGTATTATGTGTTGGTTTCTTCCACCTCTTTGTAAAACTCACTGTGTTTTACAGTCTTTGGTACAGTGGTCCTAAGTCTGCAAAGCACTTACGCACCTACAAAAAAAGCCTCAGATCAACTCCCAGAAGCAGTTGATTAAAATCAGACTGATTTAAGAGGCAGAGAGTATTCCGATTTGCCTGATTTTAATCGGCCTGTTCCAGGAGCTGTCCCTGACATTCTGGGTTATTTTCAAATGCTTGATCCCCGTGCTACATGAATTTGCTATTACAGCAGGGTCAGTAAAGTGCTCTCTGCTGAGATCAATGGGAGTTTTGATCCTGACTTCAGTGGAGTCACGATTCACCGATGATATAGCTGGGGTTTGTCTACTCTTGATTTGACTGCTGCAGCATTCCCCCATTTCTCATACACGCTGAACGTGGATATTTACACCTATTTGCCGTCTGTGGACATCGGTAGCTTTCAGCAGATAACTGCAATGTAAACACTGAAATTTAACCATTTAACCATTACAAACACTGAATTTAAAATTATCCTACTAGTGAGGGCATAACATGCAAATGTCTATATCATCATTTGATTTTTGAGCAGATGTCTGTGAAGAGATTTGGTGATCTGTATGAAGACTATTAAAATCACTGTGCAGGATTTGAGCGAAACAGAACAGCTCACAGACCTGGATTCCTATGCAGTGATTCAAGTTCGCAGAGCAAAAGGTACCCAGGAGGTCTCTATCAAAATTTCAGGTGCACTTTTT
This sequence comes from Falco cherrug, assembly GCF_023634085.1. NCBI lineage: Eukaryota > Metazoa > Chordata > Aves > Falconiformes > Falconidae > Falco > Falco cherrug. The sequence goes on from NC_073700.1 coordinate 111,040,525, forward strand.
CCTAATCACGGAAATATTTAAATAAAATCACACTTCTTAGCACTCTCACCATTAGATCACAATGTTTAAAAGACGCCTCTTTCAATGCCCTCCCAGAAACATGCCGATTTACTGCTCGAGGGAGAAGGGAACCACGCAGCTTGCTGTTAAACATCCTTCTCGGATCTGGGCTGCTTCTCAGTTGAATATGGGTTGTGTTGCATCCTGTACAGCTGGTAGAACTGGTCTAATTCCCTGGTGTGATAGTTCAGGAAGTTTAAAGAAATAATCCTATACTGGAAAGTGTACAAAGATAGAAATAATTTAATTTACAGTTTATATGTACGTGAATCATAAATAGAATTAACATCATTAATAGAGTCATTTGGCTACATTCACAGCAACGTACAAACCCATTAAAAGCTCCAAGTCAAATTCTAAATAGAAAGTCGAGGGTGGCTCTTCATTTAATTTAAAAGCCTTTTTTTTAACTAAGATACTAACTGTATTGTGGGTGGTGTGCTTCTACTGCTGAATAATTTCTGAACGTCAGAGCCCTCAGCACTTCAAAAAAGGTGATCAGCATCTCAAAGAACATGGGCCTAACTTTAGCAAACAAGTGTTTTGATCATTTCATGTTAATGAAAAACAAATTTCCAGTAAACGTTAAGTATGCTAATGAAATTCATTCCAGTGGCACTAGATTTATGCTCTATTTATTATTTTTTATTCAAGCAATTGCAATTACCTAAAGAGAAATGGAGATTCATACACAAGTTATTTGTCCGAGTTGTTAAAAAACAAAACCTTAAGAACACCATAACTCTCTTTGAAATTTCCTTTAACTTCAGATTCCTACTGAGGAAAGTATTTTAATGATGAGGAAGTGAAAATGTATGTATGTCATATCTGAAGTTTTAATTGAGTTTGTTGACTATACTCCAATAGCAGCAGCAAGAGTGCAAGCAAGGACTTTGAAACAAAGACAACGAGCCAGCCAGTTCCTGAATGGCAGCTTGTATGCAACTGAATATATAATTATGTAGAATATTTTACCCTAGCTTCCATTAGCAAGAAAGTGTGTGTGTGTGTGTGTGTGTGTGTGTGTGTAAGTGCATATGTACGTGTACGTATGTATATTTTCAGCTTGGGACTGAGACTCTGGAATCTAAAGCCTGGATGTGGCTGTGGTCCCAATTCAGCACTCACTAATATTTACTTTTCAAGAGTCACAGTACACAGAGGCATTGTTTAATTCAGGCCGCACCTATGGAGATGATGGGAGGTTGGTGGGGAGTTCGCAGATGCCTGTTCTCCAGTGGCTGAAGTGCAGTTTCTCCAGACAGACACCCACATTGCCAAACTTGCTCTCACCTGCACCATACTCCAAGGTCAAAGGCTGCTTTTGGCATTTGCTTTAACTGTTCAGGATTTTTTACGTTTCCCAAATTAAAAGAGCACATTAGCTAGTAGGATGTGATGTCAGAGGAGTACGATACACAACTAAAAGTGCTATTCAAAAGGGCACATTCAGCCATGCTCTTCTCACCACCCAGAAGAAAGAAATCTGAAAACCACAGCGTGTTACCTCTGAACATTGCCAGTGGTACTTCTCATGTACACATCGCCAGGATCAAAATTAATTACTGGAAATATCAAACCATTCACAAATATAGACACTGCTAACCAGTTGACTTACAGCTCAGTCCAAGAGGAATCACAGCTTTCTCGCGATTCCAAGTCTCGTGTAAAAATATCATCTGCTTCCAGCTTGGGAGTAAATGTGTGCTTTTGTTATCAGGCACCTGACATTTATGGGATGATTCCTGCGTGAATCCTTAAACAGAAAATGAAAGTGAAAATCCTTCTCATCTGATGAAAGGTAAACTGACTAATTCCTGGGAAGATTACAATTTTCTGCTCCTTAAAAGAAGCATCTGGGTATTGTCAGGGCAACTTAATTGTCCATTTCCAGCAAATAACAAGAAATGAGCACTACAAAGCTCTGTTTGTATCACCAATGCAGATCACAAATCTTTTCCATAGAATCGGGCATTGCTGAGATTACTCAGACACAGACTTTAACATAGGAGGAAATAAGGTCTCGCTGAAATACCATGTTAAAAACTTCCGGGCCTACACAGCAAAGTACCTGAGAGGGAATGAAAAACAGCAATTGCCCAATTCATTTGATTTTTAAATCAGAACTGCAATGATTACTTCAATCCTTTTGTATTCCTGTCCTGAGAGATAGAAAATATTTCTGAGTGAACGGGTAGGATGAGAACTAGATAGCATTTAAATCCTGTTTCGAAGATCTCATGCATTTTACCTCATGTCCACTGTAGGTTTGAAACCATTGCCCATTCTGGGCACAACAGAAGGAACAAGTGATTGAAATTGCATTTCTGTGGGATGGGGCAATAACGACCTACAAAGGAAAAATGTTAGCAGCTCCCTGATGATGTGGCTCCACTGGAGTTAAGCCAGCAGAGAATGTGGCCATTTTTCCTCAGAAAAAATTATTCATTCCTGTAGAAAAATTCCTACCACACGCAAGACGCTGTATGTTTAGGAGATAGGGGCACCTCACTTCACATTAGTAAGATTAGTGTTAGAAATGGTATTTTTGGTACTGTGGAAGTTCCATATTCAACCAGAAAAATAATAACTAAACAGGATCAGATTATGTTTTGCTGCTGTTTAGCAGTAAAATTAGCAATGTATTAATGCAACACCTGTGCATTGCAAAAACTTAAGCACTAGTGACCTGAGGTTAATATTCCTGTATTCAGATTGCTGTCACTTCCCAGGATTTAAGAAAAGCCTGAGATTTAACAGGGTGGTTGGTGTAATCGTCATAAGAGGCTGCTGTTAGAAACGCTGGATTGCGCTTGAACTGTCAATCACTTCTGAAAGTAATGTACATATATAAACAAGGTTATCGGGTGACCATGAAATGTCTTTTGCCATCAGCTAGTGAGAGCTTCAAGAGCTGCAGGCTCTTGAAGTAGCAAAACTCTGGCTGGCTGGGTCAGAGGAAAGGCTTGGCAAGCCCTGCAGCTTCCCCGGTGTGGACCGGAGAGAAACATCTGCATTCCTGGCTGCTTCTGCAGCAAACGTTGTTTGGGGGATTTTTTTCAGCTGGAATAGTTCTTTAGAAGTGCCTGTGTTAACAGAAAGTCGTGGTAGGAAATCCAAACTGCTTCCTTCACACAAAAAACTTTAATGCAGCCATGCAACTTCATGGGGAGAGAGGGACACTGCTGCTCACACAGTACCAGATAGAAAGCCTCATACCCAGAAAGTTTCTGTTCTGATTGGCTCACATGTCTACATACTAATAATGGCAAAAAACCTCAAGAAATATTAGAAAAAATATGTGCTGGAAAAAAATACTTGGATTATTTTGCTGAAGCACTGTACCAGAAGCTTCAGTATGAAACTTTTCCCTCTGACTCTGAGTGGGAGGGATGAGAACCCGACAGAATCTGGGGCAATGGCAGGGACCATAACTCCTCCGTAGCACCGTCCTTCCATCAGCTGGATACAAAATAAGATGCCCCGAGGTATTTCAGTGGGCCCAGAGTAATCAGTGAGGCGGGAGAGACAGATCAGGAGACCGACTCCTGTCTATAGCGCTGTCCTCAGCTGACCCCAGGGATTTCCGACTGGAAATCAGAGCTACAGCTAATGCTGCTTGACACAGAATTAACTCTCCCAGGGCCTCCTCTTCTTCTTCTGCAGAGCTGCCATGGAAAAAAAAAACAAAACAAACTGAGTTGGATTGCATGCTCCCTAAAGGGTCATGCTGCAAGGAAGGCTAGAAAGCTGGAGGAGAAGCGTGAAAGGGGAATCCCTTGAAAGATCCATCTTGCAGCTGCATAGGGTAAAGTCTGAGGGAGAGTCCATAGTTGAAACTTGTATAAATTTCATATATCTCCCATATCTCGCCCACAGAAATAACCATGTCTGCAGCAAAAAGCAGCAGGAGTTCTGTATCCTCTTCCATGCTGATGTATTTGGATAGGAATTAGAAAATAAACTTTGAGTTTCGTCACCTTTTCAGACTTCAAACGTATGTATAGCGCTGCTTTCTCTCTCTTATAATTGCAAGCCAAATAAAGTGTTTTATCTGTTATAACCAATTTAGCACCACTCAAGAGCATAACAATGATTTCCTCCTCAATCATTGTGTCATGTTATTTTATAGGTGCAAGTCATTGTTTTATAGATCTGCTAATTTAGCATGCACGTATCTCTCCAGTGGAGAATGGTAACAGAAACTTTTACATCTAGAATAACGTGAAATTGCTCCAAACTCTGCACCAAGACGTGAGAGGGTGTGTGGAGCCCCCGGGATTTCTTCAGATCACCTCTGCAGCATCACCTAACCCCAGGTCCCTCCCAGGGAGGCAGGGCCCCCATCACATGAGGCAACCCAACCTCACGGGCTTCCCGGGCATGAGGGTCTCCTCCCAGGCGAGAGCAGCTGGTCCTGTAGTGTCTGTCATCGAGGAGAGCGCAGCGGACAAACATTTCTCAAGGTTGGATGGGGAATATACAATTTCAGACTGGAAAAAGGAGCCCTTCTCAGAACCTGGACAGGCCAAGAGGCGTCGAGGAACTGCAGGCAGCAGATGCCTTAGCTGAATGTTCTCTCTCCTTTGCAGAGAGACCGGTGTTTTCTGCCCTATGAACAACCCAAAAGCTATGTACCAGGAACCCAGCACAGTCCGTGCCGGACCTCCAGTTAACCAGAGCGTGTCAACCCCGGGTCAGCCTCAGCAGTTACAAGTTACCTTCGCCCCTGGAGCCCCAGTTCAAACTTGCTAAAATTTGCAATCGGTAACATAACAGTACAAATTCTTATGCTGACTCAGAATGAAGAACTTCCGAGGGACGTTGAGCAAATCATGGGTTAGACATTGCCCTGGAAACACCCCTGGAGCTCCCTTCATATGCTGCATTTTTTTCCCTCCTGAAAAAGAGGGTTTTGCAAGCCATACAAACGAGTGAATTCAGCATGTGATTCCAGAGCACTGTGCCGGTCTTCTCTTGCCGCATACACAGACACTGTTTTTAGTGCACATCATCACATAGTGATTAATGGCAACATGGCATTTACTCCAGGGAACTCAGCCAGCTTAAACATGAAAACCCACATTGACTCAGATGGACAGACGGGCATATAAATTTTATTTATTTTGTCAGCCAAGTAAGCAAACTGTAAAAATAAGAATACAAAAATCTGCTCTGATGTTTGCTTTACTCAGGGATAAAGTGATTTAACAGAATTACCAACCATGATTTTTTTCTGAATAGGGTTACACATAGTAGCCTGTTACTGCTGCTGTAGCTAAGCTGTGCTCGGCACAGTACCAGATGCAAGAAAGGAAGAGAGTGAGACTTTCCACTGCCTCTTTATTCCTTTCTTTTGGTGTCCTCAAGGGATACCGTAAAGGTACCAGCCTCAGCAATGACCTCAGTTGTGGCCTAAGCTCAGGGGGCTGTTGCAACAGCAAGAGGTCACTGGCCTGTAGTAGCATTTACATCGTGCTGCCTCCTCCTCGCCCGGCTGCTCCGTGGTGAGAGCTGTCACCCGGGGTCCTGCCGGGATGGAAAGGCTCCTCAGGAGACCAGTTAACTTACTTTATGGCCCTTTCTGTTATGCTGGAGTTGCAGAAGTGCTATGTATTTTGTGAGACTAACGTTCTGGTCTGATATTCGTACTCCATATATATTTCATCTTTCATAGCCATGGGAGACTCTATCAGATGATAAACTGGCTCTCCAGATATTAAAGGTTTAGTGCCACTGATACAAATAAATTAAAAGGACAAAGGTTTGTGCTATAAATATGAAACACGAGTGCAATTGAATTAGGTTATTTTTACATTTTAGATTAAAATTGCCCTTTCCCTTAATTTTTCTGATTTTAGCTTAAATCTTTCAAGGTCAGTGGTTCTCTGGAGTAGTTTCATGTTAACTGATATGCCCTTTCCTGATTTTCTCAATGGTCTTCCTCAAAAGGATTTTCTCCTAACCTTTTCATTTTCTTTAATACAGGATTATTTTTTCCTGAAATTGTTTCTAGAAAAGCAGATAAATCTCTTTTTAAAAATGGTGCCTTTTTTAGAGAAACAGTTTTTTCTGTGAGAATCATTTCATGTATGATGGTGTTATAATGCGATCTTGCTAGCCAGCTACAAAAAGAAACATTTGTGAATAGGGTTGAAAGGACAAGAGAATAGAAACCAGAAGTCTAATGCCATTCAAATGTATTACTCTATGTCACATCTTTTTGATCATTTTGCCCTACTCTGTTGGACTAGATGGGAGTTTCAGAGGCTATAACAATACATAATTACAAATATTTATATATTTAATATATAAATCTTAGTTAAAGTTATTTACCTCTATTTAGCTTACATGAGCACATCAAAGAGAGCACCACATACAACATACTCTTTTCATGCTGGGAGGGGGGAGGGATCCTTCATTTTCATCACCAAAGATATTTTTAAATAGCTGTCCATTCATGGCTGAATTTTAAAATATTAGACATTCAAGGGAGTCAAAGGCAAATATAAAACCCTTTACATGATTCAGGCACACCCTTGCCGTGATCCATGCAAGTGTTTCTCTATCTTGGATAATTTTTCTGGTTTGATGTTTTAAATCAACCCCATGTAAAGAAATAAGACTAACCAAATTATCACACTGTGCTACATTTCTTTACACAAACACTGCCATCATTTTTAGTAATGAATCCCAGATAACAGGAAACAATAATGAACCCTTTTATAACGTAAACCTCACATTCTGTGCGAATTGTAATATTACTAGGAAGCCAAATTCCTCACTAATACATTATAGACTTCTCAGCTATTTGCATGCAGCAAGGGTATTAGAATGATAGTATTTTAAAAATAGACTCACATAACATTTTTTAGTGTAATCAACCATGGATGAGGCCCATCTGTCATATCTAGTCTGTATGACTAATTGTTAGTGGTCTCTAATTGAAATTTAGATTTATTAAATAAACAGAGATGCCATTATAAATGCACTAATTCAATATGTGGAGGAGGGAGGGCAGGATGTGAAACTGGGCAGTAGCTTCTGAGCATTGTTTATGTTTATACATATTCACATTAATATGTTCCCGTCTACTACTGGGCCAATCCTTCTGCAAGGCACAGCCGAGCAGAGTGGCAGATGCCTAAATCATGGCAAACGTTCTCCTCCTCATTTTTCCACACTTCAAAGAGGGTTGTGAATGGAAGACGGGCTCAGGCTTTTTGTAGGTTTATATTTTCTAGGAACTCCTAGGAAAAATCCTTGTCATCATTATAAAATATAGTAAGCTCCGAAAGATGACCTGTGGTTTTATATACACCATAACAGTGGCCAAGGCCAGCAGAGTATCAAAGAGCATGTACGCAGGCAGCAGACAGGTCTTTTATAGACCTAGCATGAAACCTTAGCCAGATCGATGGCAAACCTCCCGCTAACTTCAAAAGACTTAGGATTTCACTCCTTGGAAGTGAAATGCATTTCTGTGATGTACTAAGGATCCTCAGCTGGCATCAGGTAAGCTCATTGAGGAAGGAGGTTGCTCCACCCCTGCAAAATTGAGTTCTTCATCCCTAGAAAGCAAAGCAACATCTTTATGCTCTACGAGAAAGTGTTTTCAAAATGACTATATGGCTAACTCTTCTTCAGTGGAATAAATAAGCACTGAACATACACAGATGTCATCACCAGATGCAATTTCTCAGTTGGTGTCATTGTAGAAGCTAGAAGCAGAAAAATCACCAGTGAGCTCCGCATTGCTTTATTTTTGTTTTATGTTGTCACTTATTTTAGCTACTCCATATTTTCTCCTCTAATCTGTTTTATTATATGGAGGTGTTTTATCTTTCTGTTTGGAAAATAAGGCTAAGCACCAGATTTAATCCCAAGGCTATAAGATCATGCCTTCTGTGAGAGCCTGTAATTCTTTAATTTGAGCATTGGCATGCGGCACTGGCATGTTGGGTATGTGCACGGGCAAGAAGTGGGGGATATTTTTTAGCAGCTTGATCCTGCAGCCTCCTGAGCAGCTTTAAATTGCAAGCACTATCCTGAGAACTGAGGGCACTCCGTGCCCTGCAGGGACTGCCAAAGATTTCACAGAACTGGCACTTTCAAAAGAGTACATCTCTGTGTGTTTTCAGAGATGAATTTTGGGACTTCTGCCACACAGAGGTTTTTTCCTGAGTTTTTTCTTGTTGTTTTGAAAGAGCTGCTTTTTTTTTTAAGAAGAACCAACCCCAATCCACTCCAAGTAAAAAATGCTCATTGAAATAGATAACCACTTACAGCAGATGTACCAGAGACCAGTGTCAGAAAAAGGCTGGAAACGCTAAGGCTATTAACATAAGAGGTCAAATCAGACACTGCTTTTTGATTCGGCAGAACCTCCAAAAACAGTTTACGACCAGAAAGGACTCCCTTTTGCTTAGGTATGTTGCTTTTGCTTCTCAGCTCTACCTTGACCCTGTTTATATTGGCTGTGGCAGAGCTGCTTTCCAGAGCACACTTGCAATTAGGGTAGGAAGTTTTGTGGGGTTGTTAGGAGACTGCAAGCAGTTTTCACATGGAAGTGAGCAAGACCAAGGACAATGTTTTAGAGAAAAAGATAGTATATGAATATAGATGTCGTGGTTGCTCAGCTGAGAGGAATGAGGAGTCACTGTGGGAAGAGAAGTCAGATCGTATCTTTGTCTAAAGCATTAATGCCCCGGTTCTGACTGCTAAACATAGAGCAGGATCCACAGTCATTTCATTACCCATAATTACAATGATCATGCCCGTACGGTTGCAGTTTAAAAGGATATTTTTATATTCTGCTAAACATTCCCACCGTTGCTGAGAGAAAGTCTTCATCAAGTGTGACCAACATTGTCCTTGAAGCTCAGTTATTGTATTGGGTGAAACCATGGATAAATCTTGAGCTTATTCCCACCTAAGCACATAACTAGAGAAGGAAAGAGGGGCACGGGCTTTTGCTTAAGAGGAAGCACATCAAACGACTTCATTTTCCTGCTGATACCATTCAAGGCTGCAACAACTGTTTGTTTTATGGTCTGGCAGGCATTTCTCCCACTTTGCAGCATGCAGCCTTCCTTTTGGTGCAGAGCTGATAAAAGGCCTCTTACCCAGGATTGCTGAACTGTCGCATTTGTAATTCTGGCTGGAAGAGAGAAACTCCACCACTCAGAGTAATCTTCTGCACATCCTTCTCTGCATACTTCTTTTTGGCTTCCTACTTGATACCGTTGATGATGCTTTTTCTTTGTAAGACAGTGTCACAAATGTTAGTAGTCTACGCCTGGTCTTCATTATTCTCTTGTCTCTTTTCCAAAATAAAATATTTTCTTTCCTTGGCTTTTTATCACTTTTATGGTGACTTGTTGGTATTTTGAATTCTAGGATTTTGCTTACTTTATGCTGGCAATCCCTTTTTGTGGCTTGCTGTAAATTACAAATTAACAAAACAACATAATATTTCAGAAAAGTGTGTGGGATGAGCAAAGGGAAGGAAGGATTTTGGATTTTTGTTTTAAAAACCCAGTCTCCTGCCTGCTTTTACTGTCTCACTCTTCCATCAGGCTCTGCCTCCCTAAACCCGAGGTGTACTATTTTAAAAACCTTCAAGTGACTCAGGAGCAGAACTTACGGAACTTGAGAAACTTGAGCTGCTAATTTACAACAGCATTTAAAAATGTTACTGTCAGCCTCAAACAACCCGCTACTTTAGCTGTTGTCCCGGTGTCAGCTCATGCGATCTCCCGCAGCGGGTGCATGCTAATGCCTTTCGTTTCGCTAGAGCTGCGTGCCACAAAGTCCGTCCTCCTCTGCCTGCTGTCTCTGCAGGATCCATTCCCTCTCACCAACCCCCAAGTGGAGGCCGATTCATCTTCCCAGTTTTGCAGACTAGATGCTCAGTGATGTAAATGGGCATCACACTGCGGACTCAAAATAATAGAAGATGGAGAAAAGTGTAATACTTTAGACCAAAGGGTCATGCAATATTGATGCAGTGCTCATGGTTGGGAAGAATCTTTTGCCTTATGCCTCAGTTCCTGAAATGTAGCTGAGAACTGTTGCATCAATAAGCCATGAATGAACCCTCTAATACTTTTTTGTAGCTACTTTAAGTCCTTTTTCCCAACAGGGAAAGGTTTGCTCTGCCCCAGCCACCTGCTGGGAAGTTGTGTGCTCTGCAGCTTGTCTGCTTTGCGGCCTGTCAATCAGTGTTCACTGTCATAGGACATCAACATCTTGAGATATGGTAAATAAAAATGAGGTCAAGCCTATAACGTTTTCCACTGAGTGAAAATACATAAATGTTGCCACTGTGATTAAGCTCTCCCTTCTCTCTGCTTGTCTTAGGGATATATTGCTTACACGCAAGATTATCAGAACCATAACTCATTCAGGTTTGCACCTATGCCTCCCAGTTTTTATCCAATTATTTCAGCTCTCTGGTTTTGTAAACTTTTATTTCTTAGGCTGTGCCCCTTCGCATCAGGAAATGTCTTCTGGGGTCAGTCTGGAAAGCAATGCACTATGATTTAGCCTCATGTCTGCCATTAACATCAGTGGGAATCAGGCTGCTAAACCTCTGAACGCTGTCTTTAAAATGTACCCCATAGTATTTGAGCTCTCACTGCATTTATAAGCATTTCTTTATAAGATGTCTCACGTCAGACACATATATGCTGGCAGACTAGCCAATGAAAATGCACTTTTTTTTCTCCTTCCTTAATTTAACTGGCAGAGGAGATGAATGAAAGCCCCGGGGAGGGGGGAGCAAATGAAAGGGTCAGGGTCAGACAAAGAAGGTTAATGCTTTCTGCAGAATCTCATCACAGGACTTAGGAGAGCTGCGGCACAACTGCAGAGGAGATTACGCAGCTTGGTCAGCAGCGTACACAGGACAACAACATCAACACTGAGCTAATTAAATGAACAGAAATTACAACAGCTTTCAGGATCAGCAACTCACCTTGTAGCTCGTGTTTAAAACTGAGTCAAGACGTTACCAGAATAAGCAGCTCCACTTAAGATAAAGCAGAAGATGTTTACAAAACTGCCTACTACTTCCTTATGTCTCCCCCCTACCCCATTCTACATAGAGTTTGCATATGAAAATTTACACAAAGCATTCAGTCATCCTTAGCAATGTTTCTGTAATGACCAGCTTGCCTAATCATCCCATCCCTCTGCCAGGGAAAACTGAATGGGGGGAAAATATTGAGTCAGAGAAATGTTTTGAAAGATTTGCGTGGCATTTGCTAGCATCCCAATAATCAGCTCTGTAACTGTGCATTTCATTAAAATCCCACACGTTTATTTGAGGTGCTGGAGTTGTTCTTAATTAACAGAAGAGAGGAAGGCATGGCCCTGCCTTAAATTTACACGTCCAGATACAAATCTTGTAAATTCCTGTGCAACCACTTAATTTTATACACCTGAATAGCCCCTCAAGGGCCAGAGGTACCCAGTTGTGTTGTTACAAAGGGGCACACCACTGACAGGGATTCACACTGAAGTCTCTGCAGGCTCTTGAGAGTGCCCCAGGGGCATCTAGGTTTCTGACTTGGGATGAACTTGACCCCACTAGCATTTCTGCAGCTTTAGCAATGCTGGCACAAACGGGTGCCCTCCTGCAGCCCGCAGTCATGGGAGGTACACACAGCGCTTGGGCAAAGCCAGGGAAGGAAATCAAGGTCAGTGCAATCATTCAGACAAGAAAGCCTGTTTAGGGAGCCACAGCCTGTGTGTGGAGACAGCGCCCAGCAGAAAGGGGAGGACTTCATGATGAGCCTTAATCAGCTCCTAGGAAGTGCTGGGGAGGACCAGATGGTTGTGGTCCATGTGGATAGCAATGCTGCAGAAAGGCAAGGCAAGGAGAAGGGAGAGTGGGAGAGAGGTGATGCGAGGTGCTAGAAGTGAAGCTGAAGCTCTGGGGTGCTGACAACCAGGATTTCTACAATAGCTGTGTCTGAAAGGCTCCTGTACCCATGCACTACCAGGGAAAGAGAAGCAGAAAGGCAGAATATTTAATGCCTGGCTAAGATATAAGACAAAGGTACAGGCATGTGTAGTCTAGGTGAAGGAGTCAACATAGCAGACATCAGAAATACACTGGAAAGAGGACAGTGCAATACCAAATATTCAGCAGGCCATGCTAGAATCAATAACGTTAACAAATTGGCCATGTCAAGATGAAGCATAAAATCTGTGGGATTGAAATTCCAGACCTAAATAGGAAGAATACAGTGTTAGCACTACAGCACAGAAAGAACATCATGTGTGACACTGCCTCTGCAGCCAGGATGTCAACACTAGCTGCTGTATAGGGGGGAATTCTGACATGCCAGAGGGGCAGGAGAGGCAATATCAAATGTCAGATTTCAATCATTTCCATGCAAATTGGTCAAATATTGCATAGGAATGTAACATGAAACAATTGATAACTATTTCATGGGGAAACTGGTTAGGGATATTGATCAGAAAACAGGCAATTCTGACTTGGCTTAGAGAAGAAACTTGTATGAATGAGGAATTTTGTTTAAAAGAAGCAAAATGGTACAACAAAGAAAATTAATTCTTTCCTGCAGGCAAGGAGTCTGCTAAAGGACACTGTGCTGAAAGCACAAGGCCAGTGCACATTATTCATCAAGTAGGCTTGAAAATGAGCAGTACATGGTAGCTTTGCAAGACAGCAAGATAAGAGAGGTTATTAGAAGAATAACTGCAAATCCTTCAAACAGCTAAAGTTGGATCCAAATGAATAAGTTCGAAAGTAACAGACACTGTGGAAGATTACATGTACAAAAACAATTAGACAGCCAAAAGGAGTTTGATGAGTTTCTAGCAAGAGGAATCAGAACTAGCAATAAATCTTTTTTTCCTGCACAACAGGAGCAGGAAGCCTGCCAAAAAATCTGTGGAGTCCATTGATTACCAGAGTTCGAAGGAGGCACTCAGAGAAAAATAAAGCTATTAAAGAAATTAAATGAACCCTTTGCGTCACTTTGTTCCCTGTAGAAAAGTAGATTCCCATATCAGAAACCTTGTTGATAAGGGGTGACCCTCATCAGCAAGTCTGTCTGACATAGCTGTGCTCAGGAACCAGGGCTGGGAACACTGTAACAAAATGAACAGTAACTTGTTGCCAAAAACCAGATGATTTTTTGTTTCACCCGCGAGTTTCAATGGACCTCAAGGATGAAATCAATACATGACTAATAGTAGATTATAACTCTGTACTTAAAATTCTCTTGATATCCAAAGAGTGGTTATCAAATATCAAATATCGAATGCCAGGCCAACTTTTTTAGAAAAGTTCCGGGAGACGTGAGAAACAGCAGATCTGGAAGTCTGAAATCTGCACAAGGCAACTTTGTAGAAAATGTAATGAAGAACAAAATTCATTGACACTTCAATAAATTTGATTTACTTGGGAAGAGTCAGCATGACCTTTTCCATTTTTACATATTGGAGTTGTTTGACAAGATCAACGAACATACAGATAAGAGCAATTCAGCTGACATAGTCTACTTGGATTTCCAAAGGCTTTCAGCAAATTTGTCCCTTGATTCCCCATTACAGGCTTTTAAGGGAATCAAGCAGCTACGTCATGAGAAGGCAAGTCATTGCATGATAAAGAGACGTTTAAAAGATAAGAAACAGGAGGCACTAGAGAAATTCTGCAGGGCTGCATAGTGCAACCCTTGCTGTCAGGGTATTTGTAAGCAGCCTGGAAAAGGGAGTGAACAGAGAGAAAAGAAAGTTTGTTGGCAACAGCAAAATATTTATGCTGTTAAGGACAAGGGCTGACTTTTTGAGTAGTACTTTATGAAACTTAGTGACTAGACAGTAAAATGGTAAATGAGATGCAGTGTAGATAAAAATAAAGCGATGTACGGTGGAGGAAAATGATCACAGTTTCACAGCTAAAATGATGTGTGAGCTGACCGTTAGTACTCAGGAACAAGATCTTGGGACCTGCTTGGCAGCTGCATGAATATGACAGCTCAGCACTCAGTAGTGGTCAAAAAAACCCAAATGAAATATTAGGGCTTACTAGGAATAAAGAACAAAAGCGGGAAGAACACTATGCTAGTGTGCAAAACCATGACTGACCCATATTGTGAATAGTTTGTGTGGTTCGGGTCTTCTCATCTCAAAAAGATTACAGCAAAATCAGAGAAAGTTCAGAGGAAGGCAACAAGTACAACCGCTTTCAATATCTGAACAGCTACAGAAACCTTTGGTACAGGCAGTGACTACCAGAACAGGATGCTGCTGTCTGGAAGACAGACAATGAAAGCAGTCTACAGCATGAAAAGATGCTCAGAAATCAGTCACTCACTGTCTTCTCCAACACAAGGGCTGGAGTGTGTGGATGTGTGAGTGTTAATACAGAGTTACAAGGAGCTACAATAAGTGTAATGAACATTGAGGACACTCACAGATGGGAAAGCCTTTGGAAACTAATGAACACAGGGAAACCACACTTACCTCAAGAAGTTCCTGACAAGATAGCTTGAAATTGGGAGAGCATAATTTTGGGTATCTGGGGCAAATGCCATGGATGTTCATCCCGCTCTCAGTCTTCACTAGGCATCCACTTATGGCCTCTGACAGAGAGAGGATACTGGGCAGGCTCACTTTTTTGGTTTGGATGGGTGCGACCATGTCTATGCATAGAAATGTTACCAGATGCACACACAGAGTGATTAGTCCCATTCTAGGTTGAGCTTCCCTATGTGACAGCTCACACCAGGAGGAGCACAACTTGCACCCCACACACGTGCTCCCACAACTGCACCTCCATCATTGTCTGTCTCTCCCAATGTCATGCAGAAATGGCTCTTGGTATGGAGCCAGAAGGAGAGAGACATGAGCATCTGCTGGGTAAGCAGCACAAAAAGAAGGGGGCAGCTGCTCTGTAGAGCTGCTGAAATGTTAAAGACTGCCAGGGGAATGCTGCCTACGCACTTCCCAAATCTTTCCCTTCCCCAGTCCCCTGCCCTCTGCTGCAATATGTCAGCAACCTCCTCCAGGTAAATGGTGGCTTGCAGGTCCCTCTCTTCTGCCAGCAGGTAACAGCCTGCCTGGGAGAGCAGGGCAGTCCTTCTGACCCAGAGACATGACAAGTCCACCCAAAGTTTGCTGAAACCTGGAGGATAAACATGTAATAAAATCCAGAAATAACATACTGTTGTCAAGTGTAAAAACCTTTCCTTACCGTTCAGCAAACTGAACTGGCCTCACCCAGAGGCTGCTGGCAAGCATTAAGCCTTGAAAGCCAGCCCACTAGTCACAGCCCAATCCACAGGGTGCTCATCCCACCCGAAGGTTTAAAACAGCAACAGAAATTGTTTGCATACAGGCTTAAGCCCCTTTATGGGACCCAGACCGACTACTCAGTCTACAGTTAGAAATTATCTTTAGATCAATGCATCTTTGTTTTTTTAAGGCCAGCTCAGACCAGTCCCAGGCTTAGCCTTTTGAATCCACTCCACCTTCCTACTTTGTTTCTCTTTGGACTTATAGAGAGTGCAGTTTGAATACTTGAAGCTCTTTATTGGCACTATCTCATATCTTATTGTAACAACTCCTGAGGACATCAGAGCTCCACACCCTACAGAGCTTTATTTAAAACTTAAACTTAAATTGAGCCAAACTGCCTCGTTTTCTTTAAAAGAAGGTATTATTCATTTTTCAATGGAAACAGATACCAAAATGCACAAGACTAGTTCCTCTGGGATTTCCATGCTTCCTGGAAGCAAGAAGTATGGAAAGCACATGGAAGCACACGGGGGTGCCTGTTGGTATGAAATCACAGAACGGTCGGGGTTGGAAGGAACCTCTGGACGTCATCTAGTCCAAGCCCCTGCTAATGCAGGTTTACCTAGAGCAGGTTGCACAGGATCACGTCCAGGTGGGTTTTGAATTATCTCCAGAGAAGGAGACTCCACAGCCTCCCTGGGCAGCCTGGGCCAGGGCTCTGTCACCCTCAAGGTAAAGAGGTTTTTCCTCATATTCAGACACTTCCCTTGTTGCCGTTTTTGCCCGTTGCCCCTTGTCCTGTCGCTGGGGACTGCTGAAAAGAGCCTGGTCCCATCCTCTTGACACTCACCCTTAAGATAACTGATTACATTGATGAGATCCCCCCTCAGCCTTCTCCTCTCCAGCTACACAGCCCCAGCTCTGCCAGCCTCTCCTCACCAGGGAGGTGCTCCAGGCCCCTCACCAGCTCCGCAGCCCCCGCTGGGCCCTCCCCAGCAGCTCCCCGTCTCCCGTGACTGGGGAGCCCAGCGCTGGGCCCAGCACTCCCGATGGGCCTCACCAGCCCGAGCAGAGGGGCAGGATCAGCTCCCTGCACCCGCTGGCCACGCTGCCCCTAACGCGCCCCAGGCTCCCACCCGCCTTCTCGGCCACAGGGCCACCGCTGGCCCGCGGGCAACCGGCTGTCCCCCAGCACCGCCCGGCCCTTCCCCGCAGAGCTGCCCCCCAGCAGCCCACCCCCAGCCTGTGCCGGCGCAGGGGCTGTCCCTCCCCAGGGCAGGACCCCGCGCTGGCCCCTGTGGGACCCCATGAGGTCCCCTCCCCCCGGCTCTCCAGCCTGCCCAGGCCTCGCTGAGGGCAGCACGGCCTGCTGGTGTCCCGGCGGTTCCTCCCAGTTTGTGCCATCGGGAGAGCTGCCGAGGCTGCGCCCCGTCCCCTCAGGTCACCGATGACCCAGCTGAACAGGACGGGACCCAGCGCTGACCTGGGGCACAGCGCTGGCTACAGGCCCCCGGCTGGGCTCTGCGCCGCTGGTCGCAGCCCCTGAGCTCTGCCCTCAGCCCGCGCTCAGCCCATCACTGCCCACCCGCCTGACCCACGCTCCTGAGCTTGCCCGGGGGCTCTGGTGGGGGACGGTGTCAAGAGCCTGGCTGAGGTCAAGGTAGGCACCATCCACCGCTCCCCTCATCGACCCAGCCAGTCATTCCGCCGTAGGAGGCTGTCAGGTTGCCAGGCATGGCTTCCCCTTGGTCAATCCACGTTGACTGTTCCTGGTGACCTTCTTTTTCTCCACGTGCTTGGAGCTGACCTCCAGGATGAGCTGTTCCATCACCTTTCCAGGGATGGAGGTGAGGCTGACCAGCCCATAGTTTCCCGACCAGCCTGTAGTTTCCTTGCCCCTTCTAGAAAGATAGAAATCTTGAGCTTCATTTTCAGTCCCAAGTGGTTAAAATTAGTTATGAAGTGGTTCAGATTAACAGCCATGCTTGGGATACTTATCTAATTGACCTAAGCCTGGCAAGCTTTTTGTGTTCCCTCAACAGTGATACCACTCTGCAGTATTAAAGATATAGCTCAGTAATCATAGATTAAACTGAAAAGTACTTTGGTTTTTATGTGGTTTTTTTTTCTCCAAAAGGCTGAAATCTTCCCATGCATGAAACAAAATTGATGACATCAAGGATCTGACCTGATCTAGCATTGGTTACTGAGAGTTTTTGTCTACATCCTCCTGAAGTACCTGAAAAGAGCTTATGTCCAAAACCAGACAGCAAACTTTTCAGAAACAATTATTTGGCAGGTCCATCTCTTAGGCTGAAGGACTTTTCCCTCTTGCTAAAACAATACTTATGATTTAGAGCCCAGCAGCTGGCTGAACTACAGCCTCTCTGAAAAGAGTGGATGAGAGGGCATAAATAGGCTCCAGCAGTTGCAGCATGGCTCCGAGCCCCGGAGAGCGAGTTTATTTCCACTAACTGGCTGCCAAAAGACTCTCTCCTGTCAAAACACAACAGATGAATTCACAAATTCCAGATTTACGTTCCCTCACATTTGTGGGCAGGTGATCAACTGCAATCATCCTGCAAAAGGCTAAATAATAACCACTATGGCAGCCAACTCCTGAGCTAAGTATCCTTGAGTTCTCTTCTGTTGCAGCCTTCTCTTCTCACATTACTAATGAAGTAGGCTGAGTAAGAGGCTTTGTGAAAACAGAATTAACTTCCGTGAGCCCATAGCAGCTTCTGACCCCCCCATGCCCAATGCATCAGTGGTGGCTTTTTACCTTCCTTCTTCCTAGAAACCTGGAGGAGGGAGGAGGAAAGTTCTTGCTCTTAGGGTTAAAGACAGCCTTCTGGATAGGGATTTCTTTTGCCCTCTCCTTTGCCAAGACTATGGATGCTGCTGGCACTGGTAGTGATGTTAAAGAGACTGTATTTTAATATCCATGGATTATTTTTTTTAACTGAAAAAAATATATTATTTTTGTGAAAGAAGATACGCTTGCAATGGAAATGTTAAATATTTCATTACACTGTAAGCACCCCAAACCCACAAAATATTAATTTATTTTAATTTTTTTCTTGGTTGAAAAGTTAAGATTTCTCATAGAAAATAAAACTATATCATATACCAGATGCATTCTCTGATCAGTCTTGCAGTAACACATTGATCCTTTCCTTCAAATGATGGGATAAATCTATGATTTTTAGCTCATGCAAATTTAACAGGTTGTAGGTTGCTCTGACTACTGATATAACTTCCTGAGTTTTGGTTTTGTTTTTTTTTTCACAATATGGCTCATTTACTTCTGTTTGTAAAGTGAGAAGCAAGAACTTATTAACCATTCTTACATTTAAAAGCATGTTATAAACATCATAATGCCAAAATCATCCCTCTGAAAGTTATGTGGTTTTTAAATCAGTCTTTAGGTTTAATATTCCTCACATTCCCCTTTCTGAAGAGTGCATTCATAGTTCTAAATGGTCGGGCAGAAAATTGCTCTTTCAGAGGGCAAAGTGTGTGCATTCTTCTCTTTCCCTGAAAGTCAAATATGCAGCAGTATTTTCCAAGTTTTGCTCTTGCTTTTTCTCTTGGTGAAGTTCCTGCATACTTCAGGTTTTTATGCCCCTTCTTCCAAACCAAGACAGTCACCAGGAGTGATCCTGCCATTCATGGGTTTATTTGCTACCTTGCCATTATTGTCTACCAGGTTTTGGTCTTGTTTTTCTTCTTTGGTGAAGCTCCTGGGTCCTTCAGGCTTTTATGTTCCTTCTACCAGAAGGGCAACTCAGAAATATTGGCTTTCAGACAAAAGTCTTGGGCTGAAAACTCGGGAGGCTGATTTTTGCCTGCAAAATTCGACCTGTCAGGACGTTAATTCTGATGTGAAACACACATTTTCATCACCTTTTCCTGTAAAAACAGAATGTGTTTTATGGCCACACATATCAAATCACATTTTTAAAGACTTTATTATAGTCTTTTATAGAAGGTTTATTGTATTGTCCATTAGTTGATATTCTTCCATAGAATATCAGCCATAGGCAAACTAGGTGCCTCATCACTGCTTATTAGAAATGCAAGAGATTAGATAATGGGGTATCTGGAGAGGAAGAAAATAGCTAAATGCAATTATTTTAATTCTTTCAATTTCTTTCACCCCCACTTCTTATTGAACAGTTCCTGACTACAGGAAATGAAATTCTTATCTGTAAATTGGGTTTCTACAAAACAGATTTCCATACATCACTGGATATGTTGGCCTATTTTGCATTTATATCAGGAAAAGATCTGCATTAAGTTTTGCATCTGGAGCAAGAAGTTCTTCTGGATGCTGTATGAAAAGCAGCCCATGACCAGGAAGAAGATTTTTTTCATCTGAGATGACCTTATCTGAAAGCCCAGGAGAAAAGATACCAAGCTTGATTTGCAAGCCTGATTTGTGGAATCTGGCTATAAATAAAGATATTCCCTTTGCCTTCATTCAGGTGCTTCATTTCAACTGCGATGGTGATTATCCTGTGTTCATCACGCAGCCAAAGTCTCCCTGAAATCAAGAGTGCTCCAGGCAAACAAAAGATGCCGTCAAGGTCAGTGTAATTTTACCATGTGATAATAGCAGGCAAAGGTAAGTTGCTTTCTCCCTCTTCAATCTAAATGCTAAGTATGCCAAGCACTAAACATTTCTGTGTACTCTTCTACAAAGAGGTGCCAACAAGGGGAACAGGCATGTTGCAATGTAGCCAAGAAGCAGTGCTTTAGCAGGGACCCAGGGAGGGGTGAGTGTTACATGTTCCCCGCAGTGGGTCTGGCTCCGTACTGCTCTGCCTGTTCAACCCTGCCACGAGCACTGAATTCAGCGACAAATCCAGAAAGCACTCAGTGTTTGCATTTTCCATGATAAGAAGAACCACAGCTGGCTGGAATTGGTCCCTGTTGAATACCTTTGTATATTTGATATATTTTTCCTAACAAATACCTTGGGAAAAATGTAAAAGATAAATATCTCGTTGACCCAAGTTCTAATACTGCAGGCTGCTGGCATGCTAGCAGCTTTGTTTGGGCTAGGTGGTACAGGCTACAGCATGCTTACATGCCCCCCCACCCCCCTCCCCTTTGAGTTAAATTATTTTTTCAAAAGCCAGTGCACACATGTAATGCAATATACAGCCAAAAGCCCAATTTCAATAGCAAAATAAACCAGAACATAATAAGAATCTAGACGATATGAATGTAACGAGGAACCATGAGAGAGAGATAAAGATAGGTAGATACATCAGTATCTATAGACATATTAATTGGCATATAGCTAAACACAATTAAAGGGAAAATGTCGGTGGAAGCTATGTGAGCGGCAGGTAGACTCCGTCGCTCCTTCATTGGGAGGAGTTGTTACAACAAGGGGAAGCTGGAAGATGCAGTGCTCTCATATGGGATTCCCAGTCAGGGGCTATGAATCATGGGCACAGCAAAGGTGGACCACAGTCACAGAGCACCAAACTTGTACTTAATCCTAATCACATATTGAAGTGCATCAAGCAATGCAAAAGTCTGCTTATGTGGTACTAAACCCATGTGAAAACTAAACATTTCTGCCTTCGACTAATGAACGCGGGACACTGGGGCTATTTCCTTACCGCCAGGCTGCTCAGCCTCTGCTTCCCAAGCAGCCAGGTCCCCTGACAGTGCTGCTGTATTTTTCATTATGATATTCTGCACATGCAGTTTTACATAAAAACATATCAGTTTGTCCCCAAGGCTTTTGCTCTTCCCAGGCTTTTATTTGTTCCATCTTTTTCCGCTTTCCAAAACCAGCCGTGGCCTTCCATTCCCCTTCCTCTGCTTATTTTTTTATTACTCCCTCCCTCCACTGCCGGTCTTTTTAATATTGAGGGTTTGTTTCTGTGATGCGTCATACACCGTTTGACCCAGTTGTCTCACAATCTTATAGTAAGGTCTTTTCTCGCAACATGTAGAGATACTTCTCCTATATGACAGATGAGAGGCTCAGGTGTTTCAAGGCTTGGGTGTTTAGATGCAGAGAAAGATTGATCCAGTGAAGAGGATTCATTTCTGCCTCAATTCTTTCATGGTCCTAGGTTGCAGTGATTTCCTTGGGACCATAACAAAGCATCCTGGGACAGGGCAGGTCACTGAAGTCTTGTGCTATAGTGGTGCCACTCTCTCACTTTTCCTTAGCTCCCAGCCTCTCACACAGGTTTTTTGTGCTTCCTTTTGTAAAAAAGAAAAACAAAGAAGGAAAAAGGATGTTGTTCCCCACCCCCTGCACCCCTGCCTTCCTTTTCATTTCAGCTCTCCTTTATGCACTTACAATAGGAAGGAGACATATTTGTGGGCTGTTTAACTTTTCTGCCTTATGCACCAAATCCCTCAAAATGGTCAAATATATGCAAAACAAAATTTTAACAAAATAGTCCATTACTCTGCACACGCTCTTCTCTTCTGGGGAGAGAAGCAGCAAATCTCCTGGGGCAGAAGTTATTCATGTCTCTAAATGTGTTAGAGAAAAGCACTCGCCGCTCACTGCCCAGGTGAAATAAGAACGTCAAGGCACATGCTGCGAAGCCTACCTCCTCATTTACAGCAAACCTCCTGTTGTGTTGCGGAAGAGGATGGAGGCACAAGGGAAGCAAAGAGATGTCATCAGGCCTTGGAGTATGATCTGTTCAGCTTCTATTCCACATGAAATGTGATGTGGGGCAATAGACTCGATGCACTCTGATGTTCCGTTGGACACTGAATACCACGTTTGATCACCTGTTTATGGTTTGGGTATTTTTTGTTCTTTCTGAATCTGTACACAGGAGGGAAAAAACCCCAGTATTTTCAATGGGTAGAAGTTGAAAGGAAGATAAATATTTCATATCTAAGTGAAAGAGACAGGAAGGTCCTGATGCTTAGCAATAGGTGCCCCCTGCATAGCTTAGATGTTGCTTTTCTTATACATACAAAGCTTATTGTAAGTTTTGTGCAAGCAAAGAAAAGAAACCTCCACATGCAGCTGCACTGCATTATATGGATTCTTCAGGGTCCCAAAGGGGAGCCTCTTTTTCTCATTAACAAATCACTGAAATCATTGCCCAGGTGCTAGAAAATATTTGCAGGAATGAGGCCCAGCTCCTTAAGTCTCAAGCATAAATAGGGTCCTTTCCAGGAGTGGAGCTGCTGAGGTTTTCCTCAGGAAGCCCTGGAGGCTGAGGGACCACCTGTTAGGGAGGAAGGAATTGCTGACTGCCCTGAAGGAGCAATGGGAAGAAGGTTTATTTCTTCATTTTTTATTCATAGAGCTCTTTTAGCCTGGACCTGTATGTTTGTGGGCGGACTAAAGCATGACAGACAGCTTTTCATTGGCATGCCTTTAGTATTTGGTGTCTGTGGCTGACAGGAGACAAGACTGACCCACAAACATTACTGTATTTTTACACTTGTCTCAAATATCTGTCCCCAAAAACCAGTGCATAAAAACACAAATCCTTCACTAAAGGATATTAGAACTTATTTTAAAAGCAGTGCAATTTCACTGCATAATAATTCTTAATGGGATGAGTTGTTTAAGTTACTTGTTGCTTTAATAACTGCAGCCACAGATGGGCTGAAGGAGGCCTGGGTGGAAGAATTCAGTAGGGACTCTCAGAAGCTGTTGGCATGTACAGTGATAATGAGGTGATAGCATTTTCAGAAATGACCTCGTTTCCATCACTTAAAAGAAAATCTCCCCATGATAAAGAGGCTTTTAGGAGATCTCTGTGTCAGATAATTACATTGTAATGGAGATAAGCATGCAACAAACACTGTCCCATTCTGCCAGTCGGACTGATCTCACATGAAAATCAAGATACTTGGGCTGCAAAATCTTTCAGGTTGTCTTGGATGACTGCATTTGTATTTTCCTTGCAACTTGATGAATATTTTAATAGGAAGACAAGATGATCTGCTTCAGACAGTGTGAAAGCCTCTGTCACAGAGGCAGTGGGGGCCATGCTGCATGGCCTCTCTCCCCCACAGGTGTGGGGGGGGCTGCTTTCTCCCCACACCATCCTGAAAGGGCACGGGCTTCATGGCAGCCTGAGCCTGACTCACCTCCTGCATACTGGGACTGGAGAAAGGGTCAAAAAGCCACAGTGACACATCTATCCAATTACACAATAAACACAGCACAGAAGGCACCAGGCAACCTTTGTACCTGTGGTTTGGAAAAATAGCCATGCAAGGGCACCTCGCAGCTTAACAACCTGCTGTACTCGGAGACAAATTGTGAGCCTGGGCGAGGGCGCACGGATGGGGCACGGTCTTATTCTTCTGCCACGGGCTCCTGCCACACTGTGGGTACATCTTTCATCCTCCCCACACCTTGATCTTGCAGCCATGAAATACAGTAGTGCTTCTTCCCTACCTTCCAGACATGTTGAGAGGATAAACACATGGAGGAGATCATAGCTATCCAGACACTGCGGTGGCTGTGGGGGACAGTGGAAATATAGCAGCGCCAGAGATAGAAACCTGTGGGCACAGATGTCTGTGCACATTATCCTGTGGGCTGGTTACTCACCTCCTGTGCTCAGACTCGATAAACACACACACAACTTGAAGACAGGCTGTTTGGTTATCTGCCCCACACGGGCTTTTACAGACACCAGTTATATGACCTACCTAGATAAGGGTAACACATGAGACAGCTTCTCAGTTGTTTAGTTTTTTTTAAAGCATAACTTGAAGTGAGAGAATAAAGTTCTCCTTGAACATTTTTGGTTTTTCCCCTTTGATATATTTCCTATTTAAAAAGCAAGGCTTTTTTTATTTTCATAAAATAAATTATGTACTCCCTCTAGTGTCAGAAATTGTATATGGGCTTAAGCCATGTTTAGCATTTATAGCAACGTTTGATCAAAGTAAGGTTCAATTTCATTTCTCCACATTTCAAGGTTAATAAGTTATAGTGATATGTAGAATTAACAGTCCTATGTGCTGCTGTTCTGCTTTCTCAGCACTGCAACCACAGAGAATATATTATTAAACAGCAAAATAAAACAAGTACTTGTTTTTTATAAACCCAGGTCTCCAATTAAGATTTTTTGCCACCCTCTAATTCCAGTTCCAAACTGCAGCTTTGAAAGGGAACATCTTGAAAAAAACATATTGTGCAACAGAAATATGCCAAAGGGGAGAGGTTGAATCAGAGGAAAATCCAGTGAGGGGCCATCGAAATTCAGCAGGGGGGAAGGAAAAAAAAAAAATCTCCCAGTGCCCTGGGATCTATCATGGTTTTATAGGCTTCCCCAGATCTTCTTTTACCATAAGTTATGAGCATTGAGAGCACAGGTCTTAGCGCTCTTGGAGCACCCAGGGCAGTAAGCCTACTGGGTTGAACCCTTCAGCTGCATGAGGTGCTCAGTGCATCGCTGCTCCTGCTCGAGAAGGGCCAAAGGCAGTCACACTTCAGGGGCCCTGTGCTCCCCTACCCAGCTTTTCTGAAGCACCTTTGCTAGAATTTTTTCACAGAATGGTTGGGGAATGGAAGGTGTCACAGCACTCTCAAAACTAGCCAGCTGCAGCAAGGCTTTTACCATCCCATACCAAGTTAACTTCAATAAGTAGTTAGCACACCTTGCCCCAGCACAGCCACCAATCCCCCACAAGGTTTCAACAGTTCATTTAGGGTTCCTGCTCTTTCTTCATCCTCTCCAGGCCAGTCCACCCTGCTTCTTGCCTCTCCTGCATCCTTCTCCTTGTCTCTCCTACCTCCAGGGCACTCTCTGTCCTCCCTCTGCTTCTTCCAGGTCTCTCTTCATTGGCTGCTCCTCTTCCATCCCCCTTAGAGCTATTAAACTACTTAACAGAACCAGCCACAGCTGCACCTTCTCCACATCAGCCAGCCCACCGCCCCTGAAGCCAGCCCACAGCTGTATATTGTTAATTAACCCAGCTTCATTCCTCTACAATTCCTCTACAGAAGGAACCTTTGGACATCATCTAGTCCAAGCCCCTGCAGAAGCAGGTTCGCCCAGAGCAGGTTGCACAGAGTCAGATCTAGGTGGGCTTTGAATGTCTCCAGAGAAGGAGACTCCACAGCCTCCCTGGGCAGCCTGGGCCAGTGCTCTGTCACCCTCAGAGTAAAGAGGTTTTTCCTCATATTCAGATAGAACTTCTCATGTTGCAGTTTATGCCCGTTGTCCCTTGTCCTGTCTCTGGGGACTGCTGAAAAGAGCCTGGTCCCATCCTCTTGATACTCACCCTTAAGATATTTGATTACGCTGATAAGATCCTCCCTCAGCCTTCTCCTCTCCAGCTACACAGCCCCAGCTTTGTCAGCCTTTCCTCATAAGGGAGATGTTCCAGTCCCCTCATCATCTTTGTAGCCCTTCTCTGGACCCTCTCCAGCAGTTTTTTCTCCACGTGCTTGGAGCTGACCTCCAGGATGAGCTGTTCCATCACCTTTCCAGGGATGGAGGTGAGGCTGACCAGCCTGTCATTTCCTGGGTTCTCCTTCTTGCCCTTTTTGTAGACTGGAGTGACACTGGCTTTCCTCCAGTCCTCAGACACCCTCCTGTTCTCCATGCCCATCAAAGATGACGGACAGTGGCTCAGCAATAACATCTGCCAGCTTTCTCAGTGCTCGGGGGTGATCCCATCAGGGCCCACGGGTTTGTGGGTGTCAGGTTTGCCTAAACGATCTCTAACCCGATCCTCCTCGACCAAGGGAAAGTCTTCCTGTCTCCAGACTTTCTCTCTTGCCTCCAGCATCTGGGGTTCCTGAGGACCAGCCTTGGCAGCAAAGACTGAAGCAAAGACGGCATTCAGTACCACCGCCTTCTCTGTGTCCTTTGTCACCAGACACCCCCCTCATTCGGCAGCGGGCCCACATTTTCCCTAGTCATCCTTTTGCTACTGATGTACTTGAAGAAGCCTGTCTTGTCCTTGACATCCCTTGCCAGGTTTAATTCTCAATTGACCTTTGCCTTCCTCATCGCATCCCTGCATGTTCTGACAACGTTCCTATGTTCCTCCCAAGTGGCCTGTCCCTTTTTCCATGATCTGTCTGTTTGAGTTTTGCCAGAAGCTCCTTGCTCTTCCACGCAGGCCTCCTGCCCCCTTTGCTTGATTCCTTACCCATAGGGAAGCACCGACCTTGAGCCTGGAGGAACTGATGCCTGAATATCAGCCAGCTCTCTTGGGCCCCCCTGCCTTCCAGAGCCCTAACCCATGGGATTCCTCCATCAGGGCTGCAATCTTACTGCCCTGCTTCCTGCATGCAGGATCCTGAACGCCGCCATCTCATGATCACTGCAGCCGAGGCTGCCCCCAGCCTTCACATCCCCAGCCAGTCCTTTGTTTGTTAGTACAAGGTCCAGCAGCACACCTCACCTTGTTGGCTCTTCCACCAGCTGTGTCAAAAATTTAGCATCAATACTCTGTAGGAACCTCCTGGACTGTGTGTGTCTAGCTGCGTTGTCTTTCCAGCTGTCTGTAGAAGGCCTCATCCACTCCCTCTTCCTGACCAGGTAGCCTGTAGTAAACACCCACAATAGTGTCACCCATGTTGGCCTGCCTCTTAATCTTTACCCATAAGCTCTTGACTTGTTCTTCATCCACCCCTAGGCAGAGCTCAATACATTCCAGTTGCTCCCTCACATACAGAGCAGCTCCACCATCTCGCGTTGCTGGCATGTCTTCCCTAAAAAGTACGTAGCCATCCATAACAGCATTTCAGTCATGCAAGCTATCCCTCCATGTCTCTGTAATTGCAAGGAGGTGATGGCCCTGTGACCACACACAGATCTCCAGTTCTTCCTATTTATTCCCCATGCTGAGTGTGTTGGTGTACAGGCAATTCAGAGAGGTAATCGAGCATGCAAGTCTCCCAGGGGGGTGCAAGAGGATCCACCGTAGCCACACACACCCTTGAGGTGGTTTGCCTTCTGGTTCTCGTCTTGGGAGGCAGCTAAGGAATATATGTCACTGCTGGCTTATTCCCCAGTTGGATGTGATGGCGTGAGCATTGCCAGTTTGGACCCTGGCCCCCGAGTCTTTCAGTTTAAAGCCCCCCTCACCAAGATGGCCAGCCTGCTGCCAAAGATTTCCAAAAACTCTGGAGGAAGGAGTGTTTTCTGTTGCTCACAGAAGAGCACTGCTGATTTCCAGCAGCGACATATTGACCAGGACATCGGATGTCCTCTATGGGTTTCTTCTCTGATGCCATTTTTAAATCATGGGTAGAAGTAACATCCTCTGTTTTCCACTAATTGGAAAAAATGGATGTCCCTGGCATCTGGCCACCTGCAGAGACTCTGGCCTTCCTGCCAAGCAAGGTCGCAGAAATGCATGGTAGGGTGAGCAGTGGCAGGTGGAAATGGAAGGCAGAGGACGGATCCCAGCTCCAGGGATGGTTCAGTCCCTGTGTCTGGCACTGGTCAGTGTTTTCATGCTGAGGTGCCTAAAGGCAAGTGTGCAAATACAGAGGCTATGAGTTTGGATGTCAGCAGTGCTGACCACTCACAAACAAAGCTCCTTTCCTCTAGCCACCTGACCGCTTATTATATGTGTCTAATTTTATCCAGCCGGTTTGAAAGAACTATCATTACTCCTTGCCTAATCCTCTCCCCAAACATCCTGCAGGACTGGCAGGCGGTGGGGGCGGGCAGTGCAGGGGAGGCAGCAGGCATGCACGGTGCAAGAGCAAAGCTGCCCAGGGGCAGGGATGGGTGCTGCATCCTCGGCCACGAACTGTGGCCCCAGGTAGGTCTGGAGGAGGTCCGGGAGGTGCATCAGCACTTACCTGGGATACACATCTATCCAGATCCCAGCAACTTCAAAGTCTGGGAAGTCAAAAGAAAACAGCAGACCTCAATGTTGTTGATTTACTAAAAATATACTAAGCTGTGCCCTGAAAATTGTGCCATGGCGTGGCTGGCCAGCCTTCTTACCAAAAATACACCCAGTGCTATGCTGCACATCCCCCTCCACACACTGTGGGGAGTGTCACCAGCCATTTAGTGGAAAGGGAAAAACAACCATTTGTCCTTTTCCTTTTCGTGGTGAGAGACCATCCAAAGCTAGGCTGCTAGGAAATCTTTTGAAGGCCTGGAAAACGTTGCTACAATTTTCCCTGTTTGGATAAGCATCTGTAGGGCCAGATCATCCTGCCTCCTCTTCACCTCTTTGCCGCAGCCGTGTAACGCGTAGGGCCAGGCAGCAAGCAGGAACCACCACCAGCTGGGGGTCCACTGCCCTCTATGCTGACCTTCTGGTTCTCCAGGCCTAGCTTGCATGTCTCAGCTGCTTTCTGCTTTTGCCCATAACCATCTCCTTCCCCTGAAAACAAGATTAATTATTGAGAGCCCTTGGGTGCTGTACTCCTGATGGGAAGTCAGTGCTCTCTGCTGGGCACTCACCCACAACGCTGCGTGAGCACCCTGGAGTACCCACTCCTGCCTGCCTTCAGCCAAGTGGTTAGCCTCAGTCAGGACCTCACAGCTGCTTCCTTTAAAAAGAGAAATAAAGTGAATGAGCTTCTCTGAGGCCATTGTGCTTCTTTACACATCACCTACAAACTGCCCTTTCCCTGAACAGGGGAGCGAGAAGGGGTTTCTTTACTACAACCCCAACTCCCTTTCACCCAGCGCTTGGCCCAAAAGCTTTCTCTCTCTCTCTCTCAGCGCTTTTTTGTTTCCTTCAGGGATATGCTCCCACTGGTTACTCAAGCAGCACCCAGTGCCACCTCAGTGTGTGCCTTTTCAAGTCTTCCTGCTGCTGTTTGTCACAGACACGTGGTCACACGTGCTTTCAGCAAATGCTTTTCTACCCCCACTGCCTGATGTCACCAGCCGCGAGGCAAAACTAGTCAGAGAGTGTAAAGTATTACATCAAATTTTTGCAGGTATGATACTTGCTTGAGGTCCCACAAGCAGCAGTGCAAGCTCATGTCTTAGACTTTTTAATGAATACCCTTAACTTGGAAATAACTTGACAGGATCAAGTTCTTGCAGAATGAGGGTCCCAGCGTGAGACCAGAGAGTAATCTGCCTCACTGTGCCAGCAGTACTGCGTCTAACAGTATCATGCTTTATCTCCAGTGATACACCATCATTCAGGAATGCATTTATGAACAAACAATACCCAGAAGTGACTGTGAATATTTTTTTCCAATATTTCAAGATGATGGCATTGTAAAGACCCTGAGCAACTATGGCGAATGCTTGGAGGTGCACAGCTGTAGGCTGAGAGGCAGCAGAGAGGAGTTGCAACAGGAGAAACTCTGTTTAGATATAAAGAATTTTTTTTTTCCCACCATGTTGATAGTCAGATACCGGAATATTTTCAGAGTGGTTGTGCAATGTTTGTTGTGGATATATTCCAAACTCAGCTGGAAATGGCCACAAGCCACCTGATCTATCTGAACCTTCTTTGAGCAGGAGGTTGGAGGACATGATCCCCAAAGGTCTCTAACCGAAATGATGCTATTTTTCTGTGATTACATGCAATAAAATCACACAGCCACCTTTCAGGTATCACAGTGAACGCTGCGTGTTGCAGGGACAGCAAAAGCATTGACTAAACCAAAGATGCAGTGCGTTTGCCTTTCCACACCAATGTCCAGCCTTTCACTTGGCTATTCTCTAATATGCAAAGTAATTATCATGTCTATGCAAAAAGCAAGTCTTCTGTTATTGCCCCACTAGAGGGTGCTTTAGCAATATAAATCTTAAATATTTGATTTAATGCTTCGCAGCAGCCATCATGCTAGAGAACTAGTTTGCATATTGGAGACTGCCAATTATTTAAGACAGCCTGAAAAACTTTGCAATAATGGATCCAGGATGCTGCACTTGTGCATGAGTGAGAAGTGTTCGAACAACACAAATCAATACAAAAAAATTTCAGGAGATATTTCCTGAAAGCCAAGAAACTGGAAAAGTCTTTGCACTATTTCTTGCAATAGCAGCTGTCCTGGAAACTGAGAAAAAAAAAAGGTAATACTTTTCTTTTTCCTCGGTGTTCAGGTATCTGGTATCTTGGGTCCACTCCCCACAACTAGAGCCAGTCTATATTCAGGTGGTTTGAGTTGGTGTTGACGGGATGTTGCAGGGCTGTTAACTTTTTTCCTGTGATTTCCCTGTGAGTGTTCTGATACTAAGAGGTTTTGCTTTTGCTACTGTTTTTAAAGAAGAGTCCTTACAGCATGCTGTTTGCTTAGAAGTGCTAATATTCCTTGGCACAAAAATAATGAAAATACAGTCCCTTTGAAACAGTCAGCAAAATCCTTGTGAATATCTGTGAAGCCATCACTGGCAGACAGGCTTAAATGGTGACCCTGAAGCCTTCAGACTTAGAAAGCAAATAAAAAAGGCCCCATCCTGATAACTCTCCTGAAGATCCTGGTTACACAAGAATGGAAGGAAAATGTTCTTCTTTAGCTCTTGTCACAGGAGTGGTTGCAGATGTCATGTACAATCTTACGTTATGAAAAAATATGATGGGTCACACACAGTCAGATTGTTGGTGATGCTATTTCACCCAAGCTCTTTTACTTGCCATTATCTGCTCTGTTGCTGAAACTCAACAGAGACCTGACATTTATCATCAGGTAAATATGGCAAGTAGTTGCTGGGGCATTGCTCAGGTTCACTCCACTGTAGCTTTTGAAATGCATGACAGCACAGCAATAAAACTGCAGGCAGTTTT
Source organism: Falco cherrug (assembly GCF_023634085.1). Classification (NCBI taxonomy): domain Eukaryota; kingdom Metazoa; phylum Chordata; class Aves; order Falconiformes; family Falconidae; genus Falco; species Falco cherrug. The sequence goes on from NC_073700.1 coordinate 111,071,560, forward strand.
ATTGTAAGCTACAAATCTGTCATTTAGCCCCGTGAGCAAAGCATTCTGCTATTGGCGTGCGGTAGTCCTGGCCTCAACAGTAAGAAGTGCTTGTTTTTGGAGACAGTTGTGAAAGCTTGTTCAGCATTGTATAAATGTTTATAAAATCATGTGACAAATGGTGGAAGGAGTGAAAGGAGTAGCCGCCTTACTTTCACTTTTTATTCATCAGCAATGTCTGAGTTTCAATGCATCCAGATGAGACCTGGGAGAATTCCACTTGACGTTCTCTGGTGTATCCGCCTTTGTCTGGCTCTTCTGGAAGTTAATCTGTTTACCTAGTGGTGGGCTAAAATAATCTCTGACTCTGTTTCAGTGAGACAAAAACCTCCGTCCTTGGCTATGTCTCAGCTAGTCCCTTTTTTTCCTTGAAAACACCTCCTTGTGTGTTAGCACCTTGTCCAGCCCCGCCAGCAGCACACAGTTAAGTGTTCAGGCAGTGGTTGAGGTGGATGGAAATGGGAAGGCAAAGAACAGTGTGCAGTGTGAGGGAGTTCACAGCTCCTGCGAAAAGAAAGGGAGAAACTGATACTGGAAAGACCTGTAAAGGGTGTCACAGGGGTGAAAATCTATTGCAGGTAAGTAAAATCCTACTGGGAATCTCAGAGGGAAATGAGCTCGCAGGACTTGGCATCTCCTTGAAGAAGCTACGTGAAGAACAGACGTGCAAACTGCCTCCTGGCAGAGGAGCCTGTGAGGCACCGTCACAGACCAGCACCACCAGCCACAAGCTCTTCTGCAGTCTCAAGGGAAGGAAGGAAGCAAGCTCCCAGAAACCTCATGTTGTTATTATTATATGGGCAGATATAAAGGACAGTTGTTCAGGAACAGAACTATAAAAACTCAGGAGCAAAATAAGATACAGCTCCCCATGGACACAAATAAACAGAATGCATTAAAATACTTTCATAATATTGAAACAACAAAGGCGAGAGTCGTTCAGACTTGTAATGGGGCAGGAAAATTATCTACTGATTACATTGTGAAAATTATCATCCATTGTCACTAAAAAGGCCACTTGGGACCAGGTAGTTAATGTCGTTAACACCAGCAGCTGAAAATAAGAAATCAGCCTACAGCAGGGAATGGGTAGATTGCCAGTGTTTGTGCAAGTTAGAGGCTTTCAGACCCAGTGGTTCAGAAATACCCAGCTGGGTATTGGCTCCAGTCACACATTTCGTTTGGGGGGTCATCGCTGGAGCCAGGTTGGGTGTTCATGGTCCCTGCCGGCTCCCCTCCAGCCCGGAGCCAGGCATGCCTGCTGGCCTGTCCCCATGAAAGAAAAGGCTGGGGTTCAGCCCAGGCACCGTCCCCGGTGCAGCTCCCTGCTCATCCGTGCCCAGCGGAGAGTGAGCAACGGGGCAGGGACGGGTGGCTGTGGCCACAGCCTCTGCTGGGAAGCCACTCGGCAAAGCAACCCCTTGGGACCCAGCCAGAGCAGCCTCAGGGACGTTAGAGAGCTTCAGAGAGCTTAGCTAATGAAATTATATAAATATAATAAATAATAATAATAAAATAATTTCACAGCAGAGGAGGGTTAATGCTGTTCCTATCTCTGAAAAGGGGAGAAAAAGAGGGACGAATAAATTATTGACTGGTCAGCTTATCTTGATTTCCTCTCCCAAATCTAGAGGAAATAATGAAGCAACTTGTAACCATCTACAGGAGATAAATGACAGCCAGCATGGACCTGTCCAGAATAAATCATGGAAAGTTTATTTCCTCCTATGACAAGGTAACAATCCATGTGAATTGGAGAGAGGCGCTCACTGTCATCGCTTTAGTACCTTCACTGTCACTGTCCTCTCTTCCCTGGCCTATACAACAGACTCATAAAGAGGCGAGTGAAATGTATACTAGCTGAAGATGTTGCCAGCAGTATATAGCTCCTGGGGAACCCATACTTCAGCAGTAGCTACCTGTAGTTCACAATCAACACAGATGTATCAAGCCAGATTCCCCAAGGATCTGTCCCCCATCCAGTATTATTCAATACTTTCATTAATGACTTAGATGATTAATTAACAGGTATACTTTATTAAATTTTAAGCAACACCAGTGCTGGAAAGGCTACAAGCACGTAGGAGGGCAGAACTAGAATTTAAAACAATACTCGATAAATTAGGAAAATGCCCTGAAAGCAATAGGCAAAAATTCAATAAGGACATGAAAAGTTCTACATTTATTTCTCCAAATGCAAGTTGAAAAATGCCTGGCTGCACAGCAGCGCTGCAGGAAAGCACCAAGCTTCACAGCGAATTGCAAACTGATCACAAGCCAGAAGTATCACACAGTTGCAAAATATGCAACCAGCATCCTGGCGTACGTGAGCTAGACTTCTGTCTGTGCCAGATGAAGAAACTTCCGTCTGTACTTGGCAGTAAAAAGGGTCCAATTTTGGACAGAGCTAGCCACAGCACTAGTGAAAAATAATTCCCAACCGGAGAGGGACCAGAGAAGAATGATGAGGATGAAAAGATGTCTAGAAAGCATGAGCTATGCTATAAGAGGAGATTGAAGAAAATGAGGCTGTTTAGTCCAGAGAAGAGAAGGCTGAAGGGAAATGATACCAGTTCTCAAATATACAAAAGACAGCCAAAAATAGAGTGCAAACACATGTGCATCCTGAGAAAGACAAACAAAAATGAGTTGAAATAAAAAGAATTTGGAATGGATACCAGGAAAAACGGTAAGGGAAACAAAGCCTTCAACAGATTGCTTAATGAGGATGTAGGCTCTCTCTGTCTTCAGAGGTTTTGAAGGACAGTTTAGAGACTCACCTATCATGAATGAAACAAGTCTAGGTCACATTGCCTAGGGCAAGGGAATGCTCTCTTGCTCAGAAGGAAATCTCATAAGCTCAGCTCTCTAAGACTTTTGACTGGTGGTATGAAAGTTTTCAATGAAAAATGTTTGATACAGCTAGAACTGGTTTGAAACACTTCTACGAAAAACATTCATCACAAGCGCAAGGGAAGACAATGTTGTTCTACTCACATCACCACAAGAAGAACATTAAAAAAGGAAAGCGTCAGTGTCCCGAAAATCTGGATCTGGAAGTTGAGAGCAGCTAAAGTTTCTAGTCCTCCAGCCTGGGCGATGGTGGGATCCTTACATGCCCCCCCCATTACCCTGCTTCTCCATGCACTGTGAGCAAGCAGACATTGGCAATGCCACTTGCTGATGTGCCAGATATTTCTATCAAAGTATTTATCTTGTGTTTATAGCAGTAATACTGGCATATCCTGGCCTAACACTTCTGACTGATTCTGAGGTTCCTTTTCTCTTGTACACTCAACTGAAGGCAACAGCATCTGGAGAATTTCCTATGCTGTTTCAAGCATCTCTTGCCAGGGAATATACTTTGATGATCACAGTGCCCATACGCCATCCCTGGCAACTGTGTAACTAACTCCACTGCTTGTGTAGACACGCAACTAGATATTTGTAAACCATTCAGTTCAGACAGATTAGTCAAGGTTAGAAATGCCAGCCTGGAATTTCTGAGTTGTGCAAGGCTCCAGAAAGCTTATAGGAAGAAACAAGAGGTAAGTTCCTCCTGGTCACTAAAATCAGATACCCTGGAACATGTTCCCACAAAGCAATCTCTTTCTGCAGGGTTCATCAATGGCTCTTTTGCAAGTCCCTGCTGACCATTGCACAGGGGAAAGCTGCAGGCAGGTGTAGAAGGGCTGTGCACGGGCAATACATTACAGCTTGGAGTCAGAACATTTTTTAAAATATTCTGATTACTTGCTGAGCTCTCCCAGTCAAGGAGAAGTAAGGAAGTAACTGGAAAGGCAGGAACTCCTTAACCCAGTAGAGAAGCTTAACCTCCCTCTTGTCTTGAGAAGCTGCTCATTCCTCACTGTCACACTGACACCTCACAGTGTCACTTCCCAGGATAGGTCCATGGAAAAGACATGTAAAAAAAATCCTTTCACTAAAAGCATATGTCTCTCTTGCCCCTAAACTGCTCATTCTGTTTGAGCAAAGGATTCTGTTTGCAACCAAGTCATAATTTCTCATGCATAATTATTTATCGTGACACCATAGGACCTGTCTTGCCTCTGGAAACAGAAATAGGTTCTACCTGATGTTATTTCAGATTGCTAACGTAATCTCATCTCATCAGAACAAAGATTAAGTCCCTGCCATAACTGGTCTTATTTCCTATCAGTAGTTCCTTTGTTAAATTTATTTACTTGAAAACATTCACCTAAGACACCTGCCACACAGTAACCAAGAAACTGCACTGGGCAAGTTCTGCCAACATTGCAAAGTCCAGTAAACTTCAAAACCAAGGACATGCCTGTGTTACTTCATTTTAGCATGTTTTTGTGCATGATCAACGTGATACAACGTTTAATTACAAGGTCACATACTATTTCTTCCATAGTACTCCTGGACAACTTACTGCCCTGAATGGACAGCAAGCAATTAATGTGCGATTTTATTTTGTCTCAGTCACTATGTGGCTTCATGCACATGTGTCAGATCCTGACCTGAATAAAGATTTGTTTTCTCACGGGTTTTCTATGAGTGCTATCCTCCTAACACCTTAGGGCTCAATTCACCATCAGATTTAGGTGCCTCAGGTGGTCTGGAGGAGCTGACCATGACTGATGAAATTACCACATCTTAAAACCATATTTCCTGTCAGGTGAGCCACAGCACCGCGTATTTTCTCTTGGCCTAAATAATTTCTTACACAAATAGATTACCTTCTAATTCATTTTGTTACACAGGTCATCTGAAGTATGCAGCTCATCTGTGGGAAATTCTGAACATACAGCAACTCAATCGTGTACGACGGAGTCAGCTTTACCAGGGACCTACTTAGAGATAACAGAGAGGGGGCTTTACAGGGACCTTTCAGGATGGGTAGGGAAGGAGATGATGGGATTCAGGGGTTTCTGGAGCAGACCTAAACAGGTCTGTGGTCCGTAGAAAAGCCTCTCTAGGGGCAGCTGGGAGGAGGCAGTTTAATTATCCCTGGAGTTTGGAGTGGATGCTATGAGGCAAGTGGGAGTGAGGGAGTGGAGTACCTTTTAGCCTCTTTGGCCAAGTACAGCAGGAATTCATCTGGAAGAGACTCAGACATTTTGGAGGGGGGAATCCAGCTCTATGAACATCCTTTATCACTTCTGCATCCATTCCCAAACACAACAGACCGTGGCCTCATCTTCACTGGCAGGACTAAGTGTGCTATAATTAGGTTTGGTTACAACTAAACACAACAAGCCCTTAATGAAAACAAAAATAATTGCATTTATTAAAGAAACCTCTCTAGAAGGCTTCTTTGCTTTGATTAAGGTTTAAATCGGTATATTCTAATCCTATGTGGAGATCTACACAGATGGGTGTGGATCACAAGAGCCTAGTGGTGTGAAGTTGGATCAGGGCACCGCTACGCACGGATTATGAATACAGTGATTACACCAGGGACTGTGAATATGTTCCCTACAAACAGGAAGGGGAATAACAGTTTTCACTGTTGCACCCTGTGAGCACAGCCTTTCAGCATGTAAAAGAGTGGCATTAATGTGACATTTTGTTTGATAAACAGCAGAACAGCATTGCAGTATTCAAGCTATTGTTTACAAAATTTTGTAGGGCTATAAGTCGTGACCGCTACTGAAGTGTGAAGAAAACAACATATGCCATTACTTTACCTTTTGTGTAAAGAAAAAAAAAAAGCAAGAAGCAATTGTTCAGCCTATTTGTTGTATTCGGTTGTGATTTCTGTGCCTGTCAGATAGCAGTTAGCAGGACTATTAAAGTGCATTAGCTCTCTGTTGGTGTTTAATGACAAACAGACATCGTCCATATTCATCAAGCAATTATTTATATTATGACCTTTCATAAAGCTGTGAATTACCCTTAAGACTTTTGCAGTGAGTGATATTTCTAATAAACTGTTAATTTTGCTCCATAAATTGTTCATATTTTTAAGCTGGGAAACTAAAACCTGTGAAATTAAACCTATAGTGCAAGCTGTGCAAATGGGATCTGTGAGACTAGGACACAGTTTCAGGTCACTCTAATGTAATAAAAGTGCATCATTACAACAAAAATTAAAGGGAGCTGCTGATATTAATATCTGCACAATAGACTTTTATGAGAATAAATGTACGTGACCTGCCAAAGTAAAGAATGTACGCAGATTTTTTCAATGCTACCGCTGGGACAAGCTCAGAGGTGGCATCTGCATCAGACTTACTCTCAGACTGTCACCTGCAGCATCTCTGTTAGACACTTTTCCCCCTCACCGCTGCTCTGCCATCAACATGGCACTCACACACACACTCCAAAGCTTCCTTGTGTCAGCCACACATTTCTGCTGTGATTCCAAAAGTAGCAGGAAATTTTGGGTGTCAGGTCACGAACTTCTCAGTAAGGCCAACTGTTCTCTGATGCTAACAGAGGTGTTGTCCCAAAGAGGAGCACGTTCTCCAGACACACATGGCTCCTGTCACAGTGTGCTTGTCCCAGATCAGAAACTCACTTAGGTTTCTTCAGTTCTGCCAAGGGGCCTGATTTTACAGGTACTTCACAAACTGATGTTGCAGACAGGCATCTGGTGAGCTTATCATGAGGGCCTTGAAGCTTAATTTCCCACATTAAGACACCTAAATGCTTTAAGGAAAAAAAATCTGGTCCTAAATGACCATGAGTGGCTTATGCCTCATTTTTAGAAGTGATGGAGGCTGTGCAGACTCTGTCCGTCAGCCTGCAGAGAGGCATCTCCTTCCAGCTGGGTTTCCCTGAGATCAGCCACGGAGCATCACCAACACCCTCCAAAGTACTGATGGACATGAAGTGCCACTGATGTCCAAGCCCTACCTGCAGGGTGGACCAAGCCACGTAGGAGCCCAGGTGCTACTGAGACTCCAACAGGCTCTAGCTTCTAAGGCTGGAGCCACAGAGGAGACCGACGCTGACTGTGGTATCATGCTGGGTGATACTCACATACAGATTTCTTCCTAAACACAATTCCCTGCTGGTAGATGGTTGGGTAATGTACTAGTATAATCAGAAATCGAGCACTTGTTATTTCATTAGAAAAGATCTCCAAATAATAAATCTTTACATTTCTCTAATGGGAACCAAAACCAGAACCATAAATGACCCTTCTGCAGGACTACCATCTTTATTGCTATGGTTTTTTTTCAGGAATAAGGAACAACTTCCAAAAATAGAGTTCAGGATAGAAACACTGATCTTATAGTTTTGAACAAGACCTTTATCATTTGTGTTTCTCATGAATGTTTTACAACTCAGCAATTTTCTGTTCCTCAGCAATGTACACCACCAGAAAGCTTACCTCATTATGTGCTTTCTAAATGGATTTTCTTCTTCTTCTCAATGCAATATTGCTTCATAGCATGTGACTGATTTAGCAAAATACTTTAAAATTTGATGCAGAGCATTAAAATTTAGTTTATAGTCACTCAGCAGAAGCTAATTTCTTTTGTTACCTGTTGTCTTGTCACTATCCAAATTCCAGACTAAGAATCTGCAATATTTCAACAGTACTGGGGCTTTCTGGGTGTTGTGCTGAAATAACAACTAAAAAATTAATTCTGAAGCCTACAACTCCTTTTGACAATACCTTCTCATCTCCAGAAAACACAGCATAAAGTAGGACTCTTATTTTACTTTGCTTGGTGCCATCTAGCACCCAGGGAAGGGATAAATGGTCATGGTTTGCCCTGTAGAGAAAGTACCGTATCAGGCAAAGTTTAAGTGCATTTTATCTCTGTGCATAAAGCAGCGTTCAGGGAGAAATGCAACTGAAGCAAAGGACCTATTCCATCCTCTCCAGCTCATGGTCTCATTTCAAACTGGCATTTATTGGTGAGAAGATACTGGCAGAGTTAGCTCTGACTGCTTCATTGCTATCAATATGCAACCCTGAAAATAATGATTCAGAATTATTTTTTTTTTCTTCTAGTGTACCCACCAGGAAAAAATTAGAGTACCACAATAAAAACTGCAAAACCAGGCTGTTATGTTTTCTAGCTGTCCACAGAGAAAAGTAAAATCATCTTTTTTTTGTCACAAAAGTTCTTTTGTGCAATCTTGCAGTATCTCACAATCTAATTTTGTTTCAAATCCCATCTCCTAGGAAAGTATCAATAAGAACTTATGAGAGAGTACAGTACAGAACATATTTCTGTCATGAAGAAAAATCCTAATATGCTTTCAAGGCTGTGGTAATTCCAGTTTTCAGAAAGAAACTGAACAATTACAGTACATGTAGCTTTGGTGGTGGGTAACTGGAAAAGATTAATATTTTTGTCTCCCAGTTAATGGAGTGGTGCACTCCACTTGCTTAAATATACAGTAATACTATTGAATGCAACAGGTTTAGTGATTGTTCCTTGAAATATGGGATGAAATTACAAAAACTGAAAAGACTTCTCACTTTGAAACATCCCAGGTGGATGAGGAAGTATCAGTAACATTTTATAACACCAGCTGCTGATGTCATTTCTAAGTAACAGAGCCTTCGCCATCTTCCTGGTGGCATTTTTCAGATGTTGGTAGTATAGATGTTTGTGGACACAAATGTGGAGATACATCTCCTTAGAGTGACATGACTTTCCAGGGATTCTTTTTACGTGTTAGGCATCTGCCATTTGATTTTTACACCAATTAATGGGCTAGTAGGTAAGATATTGATTTAGCAGAACACTGCTGACTGCCTCTCTGCAGAGGAGCAGAGACCTCACACATTTACACTTGCTGCTTGCTATCTAATGGCCACACTGACCATCACTTCAGTCACAGCAGGCAATAGCTTGCTTTCAAAGCAATGGTGGCTGTTCTTCCAGATAATTTAGCAGCAGATGAGGTTTAGGGTGTCATCTGGATTGAGTTGTCATATAGGTGCTCAGTTCTGTGTTTCACAGCCCCAGAGAAGCCTTGGGTTTAGTAGCTGGCTGAAAGGCCACCATGCAACAAATACCTGCATACCTAGCTCAGGAAAGTGAGGCACTAATTCAAGGGTGGATAAGGATGGTATAAATCATACAAAACCTAAAATAATTTAGGTTGAAAGGGGCTTCCATAGGTCATCTGGTCCAATCCTTCACTTGAAGCAAGAACAACCTAGATCAGACTGCTCAGCCTTGTCCAGCCACGCTCTGAATATCTCCAGGAGTGGAGATTTCACAGCCTCTTTGGGTAGCTTGTTCCAGAGTTTGACTGTCACCATGATAAAAGATTTTCTTCCTGTTATCTGTTTGAAATATTTCTTACTGCAACGTATGTCCCTTTCCTCTTGTCCTATCCCTATGTTCTTCTGAGAAGAGTCAAAGAGAGTCCAAAAGAGAGAAAATTAATAGACCACTTGGAAATAAAGATATTTCTGATAAGGTGCCTAGATAAGTATATGAAGTAGGCATTTTGAAGGCCAAGAGATACAAATTTCCTTGAATGGTCAGGAAAACTGAGGTGGTGTCAATTCTGACTCTGAACCAGGGAAAAGCTTCAGGTTCATAAGTCTACTAGGCATTACCACCCTTCATTCTGTTCTGGCGTTAAAAATAACCACCGTCATAAAATTGCTCTTTGTCTCTGAGGTACAAGAAACTGAGTTTTATTGCAGTTGAGACCTACACAGAGTTCACTTTCTGCCAAACCAGGATCATCTGAGAGAAATTTCTGAGAATAAATAGAGCAGATGATAGATTTCAGGGCAGGAAAGACAGAGACTAATTCAGCTGGCCTCCGGCAATGGTGCCTAAGATCCTGCTCTCTGAAATGATGGAACATCTTTCTGAATGGTAATGAAATGCATGTAGGAGGAGAGGAGGGTTAAGGAGAAAGTTTATAGCTTCTCTTTGTCTCTTTGGAGTGCCAGCAAATGAGGATGATTAGATAGAAGTCTTCCTTTGATGGTATCTTTCCTGGGTTTTGTGCTGTTCTGTTTGCCACAACTAACAGTAGACCGAAACCAAGGAGCTGGCTACAGCTTTTGAACCACAACACACATGTGTGATTCTGAATTTCTCTTGGTGTTTGGGAAGGTGCCAAGACACCCAGCGATGCCTCCAGACTCAGGCTTTTCATGAACTTCCACTCTTCAAAGCCTGAGTAGGAATGTTCCATCAATGCCAGCCATGAATCCAGACACAGAGACCTTTGCAGAGCAGCAGAGGTGCTCAGGGTCCTGGGAGCAGAAACACAGCCTGCAGGGGAACATGGGGGAAGGGTTGGAAAGGAACCTCTTGCTTTAAGTCATGATCCTGCACATGCTGTGTCCTTGCTGGTGTCAGTGGGAACAAGACTGATCAGTGTGGCCTGACTGTTGATCAGACACGCTAGCACAAATCTGGTAATTCATTAGGTGGCACCTTAACCAGGTAAAGGTATAAATCCACTTCCCAGAGGCATCCAAATACCTGTTGTCACACCAGGAGTAATGGCTATAGCTGCCAGGAACAAAGACTACAGATGACTAAACACAAACATGGTCTGTTCTGTAAAGACTTTTTTTCATATCTGCCATCATTTCTCATAGCTGTGGGAAGAAAACAGGCTGCGTTATAGGATCATAGCTAGCTCTAGGTTTCTGTCTTGGCATTAAAGCTAGTTCTGGCTTTCTTCAGAGGATGAGTATTTCATAGATTGATAGAACCATAGCATGGTTTGGATTGCAAGGAACTTTAAGATCATCTAGTTCCAGCCCCGCTGCCATGGGCAGGGACACCTTTCACTAGACCACATTACTCAAAGCCCCATCCAGCCTGGCCTTGAACACTGCCAGGGATGGGCCATACACAGCCGCTCTGGGCAACCCGTTCCAGTGCCTCACCACCCTCACAGTGAAGAATTTCTTCCTTATATCCAATTGAAATCTACCCTCTTTTGGTTTAAAGCTGTTACTCCTTGTCCTATCAGCACATGGCCTTGTAAGAAGTCCCTCTCTGGCTCTCTTGTAGGCCCCCTTTAGGTCCTGGAAAGCTTCTGTAAGGTCTCCCTGGAGCCTCCTCTGCTCCAGGCTGGACAACCCCAACTCTCATAGCATGTACTGGGAACTGCTTTCCATAGCATGTACTGGAAAACATCCACCAGCCTCTGACTTCTGTAGTTCGATGATTAATTCTTTGGAGAGATTTGACTGGTCTAAGAGATCTTGAAAATATTCCTTGTCACCACTAATTGAAAAGAATTTGATCCTTACAATGACTGAGCCGTGAAGTTACTTTCAGGTAGGCCACTGAAAAAGAAAATGTGTCCTTGAAATCTGAAGAATCCTGAGAGCATCCTACTGACACAACAGAATCAGAAGTGGAGCAGAAGAAAAAAGGAAACAAAAATACCTATTCTATGGAAGTCTTTAGGAACAGAGAGGCCTATACCTCCTCACCTGTCAGTGTCATGCATACTCTGCTTTATGTACTCACTAACTAAGCATGAGAAGTAGGTATGAACCCAGCTTTACGGATACTGTGGGAACAAAAAAATGTAATCTGTTCTTCTAGTGATAGAGTCATATATACTATCACAACAGGAATATAGCTCTGGTTTACCTCTTGAAAATGGAGCTGGTTAAGTTGCTACTGAAAATAACTTTCTTCTGGGACATCTTTCCGCATGGAAATTGTCAGTGAACAGATTGGATGCCTTACAGTTTCTTCCTGACTAAAAAGTTAGTTTGTGTAGATGCACTTCAGACCTTCAATTAGTTGCAAACTCTTTGCTGGCAGGATTGATCCTTGTAGCCAGATTCAGCTTTTGGACTGAACTGGGAGCCCCCCATCCAGTCTGTAGCTGTGTGCGCAAGTCTCAAAGGGACTGTTCCTCTCCTTTGGAGTGACCAGAACCTTCTGAATTTTAAGAAGGAGTAAAGACGACTGGTGTTTGAGCAACGGGCACTGCCAGATGGCAGAAATAGCCCTGACAGACTGGCACCCCAAGTTTCATTCCTCCTGAAGGCTGGTCTACTCAAGAGGAGGTGAGTCTTTTATAGCCTTTTGATTACCTGTCGTTGCTGACTAGCCAGAGCTCCATGTAAGAGGTAACAAGTCCTCACTGTTTATCAAACATCAGCAGATCAAACAGCAGCAGCAGCACAGCTTGAGAAATGACAGGCTTTACATAATACATGAAGTTGCAAAATGACATGTGCATTGTCAATTCTGTTGAGAAAATTAGCATTTGTGTTGATGGGACATTTTTGCAGAAGTGTGACCTTCCTGTGACCTAGCAGCAGGTACATCACAAGAGTACTGTGCTTTGCTGGCCTTGTGTTCATAAAGGGAAAAGAAAGAAAACAGTCAAAGCAGATTTGTAGGATTTATAAATGTACTAATTTTGCATGAAGGATTGTTATTTTAAATGTACTAAATATCAGCCCTGGGAGAAAAGAAGAAGTACTACATCTATAAATTTATAGATAAATGTCATGGCTTAAGTAGAGAATCATATAATCAATACGGAATGATCTGAGGCGTTCAGGCATGCCTCACAAATTCCAAATCTCACAAAACCTCTGTGGTATAGGGAAAAAAATCCCCATCTCCATTTGATAGCATGAGCAGTTGAAGTCCCTAGAGGCAGAGGCTGGGAATCACCTTCTTGACCATCAGGCCTTTGACCACTATATGACCAGTACAGAGAGAGGCAGCTCGAAAGCGTGAGCTGGTCTTTTAAATAAAAGGGGCTTTCAGTGACTGCTCTTCATTTAAGCATCTCATTTAGGGTCTTAATTACACCTCATGAATCTCAACCTAAACAGCTTTCCAAAGTGATAAGAGCATGGTGGTCCTACAAACAGGAGAACACAGTTGTTCCAATCTCTAATACTTTCATCATTATTATTTCTTTCTACAAAAAGCAGCTTTCTTTAGTTGTCTTCTTTTTTTTTTCATAATCATGTTTCTCATCCAAATACAAAGGTACTGTGGCAAAAATATTTGTCATTTAGTTCTCTGTTACTACTGTACAGACTGCCTGTGCCTGTTGGAATTGTTCACACGAGAGCAGAAGAATGATTTAAACATCTGCCGGCTGCCTTTGACTTTTTCACAGGGTGGTGCCTATGAAGGCTTTGCCACTGGCTTCTCGGGGAAAACATACAGGTCCAGAAATGGTGCTTTGTTTTTAGCAGCCAGCTTTAAATAAAACTTCTTCAGGGTGTTGGCTTGGAAGCAGCGATGAATTGGGACCAGCCTCCAGCACACTTCAGATCTGCTTATCTTAAACCTGCATTTCAAATGCTCATCTCAAAACCTGCAATCAAGGCATTTCTACTGCTTCCAGCAAGGAGGCCACATAGGCTAAGACTAGGTACTGTCACTTCTGTAAAGGAGCGGGGAGCATCTCTTCACGCTCAGCAGGATACCCTGGAGTGACCAGCAAGCCTCTTTTCAAACATCCCTGAAACATGCACATGCCATCAACAGTGGTTTAAATTCATTTCATACTATCATAGAACAATTCAGGTTGCAAGGGACAAGGAAGGGTGATGCTTCTCAAAGGCTTTTCCTTGCAGAGGTCTTTGGAAAGGGGTCGTACAATGGCAGGGGAAGGGTCTTCTCCGGTGTCCTTTTAGGTGCAGTATTCACTAACGCAGACAACTGTGTGGCAAAGGACCTCTGGAAAAGTGTTTTTCACTGTTGGCAAGGAATTGCCTTGGAGCAATTTATTCCCCTTTCTTCTTTCATTAGGAGCAATTTTAGTGGGAGAACAGAAGCAGGAACCTCAGGTTCCTCCTAAAGCCCCATTCAGGGCATAGGCTTTAAGCTTAAAAAAAAAAAAATGATGGAAGGAGCATTAAAATCAATTTGCAGCACAGAAGAGCCTTCTAGGAACTTGCACTAAAACACAAAATGCCATAGTCACAGGGGTGGTTACAAGGCTGTAAGTGCCACAAGGAAGTAAGGTGGAGGTTGGGATTGCCTTATTCTCTTCAATAATGAAGGGGCTAAGTCTGAACATAAAATTGTGCTGTGCTGCCCCATTCCCTGTGTTACAGAACCCAGCTTTGTTGCTTTGATACCGTTGGTGTGAGAGTGGTTTCTTCCACTCTTTCTTCTATCTTCTTAAAAAACATTTTCCCTACGAAGTACTGAGGACTCTGCATTGGATACTGCAGCTCCCAGAAGAAAAGAGGATCACAAATGGGGTAATACCTCCACAAATATATTTAACTCCTGTAAAAGGAGAGGGATTTTATATATTTGTAAGAAATACACAAGGATTCGTAATCAAAATAAACTGTGTAAATCATACTGCTTTCTAAGGGCTTGATCCAAAATTTACAAAAGTTAGAGGCGTCTTTCCATCAAATTAGTCCAATGTAGAAACCAAGATGAAGTGTTATTATTGCTAAAATAATTAGGATAATTTGAAATAACCAAAATGAAAATAACTGAAATGAGTAATCTAAAATAATTATGAATAATATGGAGATAATTAGAAAAGTTATGAATAATGTAACTACTCCAAAGATAACATATTCTGAAAATGTATAATAATCCCTAAATAAGGTGGTGCCTAGAATCATTAATTATAGCCAGATGTAACCAGCTATAAACCTCTTTAAGTCCTTCCCAGTCTTCTCGGGAATTTTTCCTCACTGGTGCAAATTATGGCCTGGTTTGGGGTAATTTTGTGGTTCACCAACTCATTTCATTTAGGCAATTCAACAGTCATCAAAAGCAACAACATCTGAATGAAGCTCATAATCCTCAAGTGAAAAGCAACACATGCCATTTTCAGCCTCCTTAGCCATCTGGTCTCTCATCACCAGATTATTTTTAATATTCACAGACCACAGCCATAAAAACTGCTTGGGGAATAGAGAGAAACATAATTAATTGCCATGACCCGAACTACTTTTTTTCTACATCGAGGACACCGATTTTTTAATTAACATTTTGCATGACTGTTCTGAAGGGCTGGAGGGATTATTATCTGGACCTAATCACCAGCATTTCATAAAGAACTACATACTCCAATCAGAAATGTTTACAAGGTGATGAATGGATGCAATACCTTTGTCTGGTGTACAAGTTTGTTACTCCTAATTAGATGACCCTTGGAAAAAACCACCAAAGCAAAGCTTAGGATGGTAACGACACAGTAGGGGCGTCCAAGGATCGCCATAATTGCCTCTATAAAACCCGAATGACAGACCATCGTGCCACTTTCTGCTTCTCTGCAGCCAGTGTGCACAAGGCAGATGTTCTCTCAGAGGACTGGGTGGAAGAGAAGCGTGTCCACATGCACGCCTGTGTGTGCAGACCACGTGTGCTGCAGAACATCATCCCTGACCCAGAAACGTCACGGGGCCACAGAAACTGCAGATCATGGGTGTGATGTTGTCCTAGGAGGTTCCCAGGGGAAAAAGCCCAAGGCTGGACCTGAGCCCGAAGTAACTGCCACAGGAAAAGCGGTGGTCACTGAGTGGACATGAAGGCCCAGGTTATGGTGTCACTGAAATATCGCCTGCTGGGCCAGAGGCTCATGGCCGTCCCTGGGCATACACCACCTGAAAAGGACCGGCCTGTGAAGGCCATGGATCTCATCTGGCAAAACTCTTTGCCAGCCTGTGCACTTATGGCCCACCATCAGGTGAAGCAAAGTGACCCTTGTGCCGATGCATGCCCCAGGCCAGGGGTCCCTGACTGGTAGAGCGTGCACATGCATGTGAGGGCAAGGAAAAGAGGGGGAGGATACATCAGCCTGGTGAAAAGCCATGGCATGGAGGCTGGAGATGGCTGTCCTGAAGTGCCTCTGGTGCCCTGGTTGGCATATTAACCTCAAACAAGATCTCATCTTAGTGTCTGAGCTGGTTTTGGGGCAGGACTTGGGCACCGTGATCATCTCCCTTTGCCAGGGCATCGCAGAGGACAAAGCAGCGGGCAGCTACACCACTCAACTCCCAGTAAGCCCTGTGACCTGAGACTGAGGGAGTTTCCTTCTGCTCCAGATTTGTCTCCATCATCTGGAGATCCACTCCTCCAGATCTTTCCCTTGACAGGACATGTTCTCCTTGTCCTCCAGCCCATGGCAGAGGCAAACTGTCCCTTGCAGAGGATGCAGCATGCTACAAAGACAGCTCTGCTCCTCGGAGCATGCATTGAGTCCTTGCCGGATGGTTGCAGAGCAGACCCGGTGGTGCAGCACCGCGGTGCAGGCGCTCAGAGGACAAGGGGTGAGGATCACAACTGGTGGGTGTGATCTTCAGAGGGGAAGGAGAAAGCCACAGCAGCTGGGGGCAGTTGAGATCAGGCCAAGGGCCTGGCCTGCGGGATGTGCTCCTGCGGTCCATGCTGAGCTGCTTGGAGGATGTAGGGGTTCAGCTGTATTGTGGGGAGCCCGGCTACCATGGACACGTCACTCCCAGTCAAGACCAGACTCTCTGCATATTTGCATCCAAGCAAGTCTGTACAGTGGAGCTGACTGTCCCCCACAGTCGTCACATCGCCGGTGTAGGTCCCTGGTGTTGCCACCTCTTCCTCCCGTGGGCTCCTGGAGTTCAGCGGCCCCCCTTGCTTGCTCCTGGCATGCACACGGTGTGCACACACACACCCCCCACGCCACCCCCGGTTTGCACAGGCTCTGCAACATCTCAGGCTCTGCCCTGCTCTTCCGGGAGGGTCAGGGAGAAGAGGAGAAAGGACGTCATGACTAGACTCTCTGAAAATGCTGTTGGAAATTTTGGGGTTGAGAGGACCCCTCAGGAGGCAAATCTGAAGTCAGGTGGGTTTCTTAATGAACCCTTGCATGGCTTTAGTACAGCACTTCTGGGAAGAACTGATTAGATGTAGTAACTCAATTTCAAATACTAAGATTAGACAATGATCTAAAGATAGCTATAGTTACAGGGCTCTGTGGCTTATCAAAGTAAAGTAAGGCAGAAAGGATAGTTTTGCTAAAAATCAATATTATGACAGGTTAACCATAAAGAGACTGACAAAAAGCTGTGCAGCCCTAGGGTGCAGTGAAGTGGTTAGTAATCTGATTCCCTCCAGGGGGAAAGGAACAAAATGATTAAGTGATCTTTGAAAATATTAAGATTTATGGTCTGACTTCCTAGAATAACGTGATTAATACTTTTTCTTACTTATTATGAATATCTTCTCTACCCTTCCCCCCCCCCCCCCAATAACAGATACTCAATTTTTTAGAACTAAAGAATAAAAAATAGAAGTTAAAAGAGCACACCTAAAGGAAGGAAGGGAAGGAAGGAAAGGAAGGGAAGGAAGGGAAATTCGGGAAATGCAGAGCTGATGAAAACAGCCCACCTTTTCTAGCTCATCTACAGAGCTGCTGAGTATTCCTGCCATTGCTTTCTGCTGCCAGACAAAACCTCCTCTCTTGCACCTGGAGGAGGGGAATGGAAGCAGCTAACTGCTAACCCAAAAGCAAACAAGGGAAGACCAGACAGAAGCAAAAGGATATGTCCCTTAAATGCCAATAAAATAATATTTACATGCATACATGCATGTAAGTGTGAGTGTATACAGATATATACGTATATAAAGCATACGCTTGCACACCTGTACATATACACAGACTCTGCAACATCTCAGGCTCTGCCCTGCTCTTCAGAGAGGGTCAGGGAGAAGGGGAGGAAGGACGTCATGACTAGACTCTCTGAAAATGCTGCTGGAAATTTCACAGCTAAATGATCAGTCCTGTACGTACAATTCTGATGTCACAGGTTGTTACCAGAGCTGTATCTGTGGTCAAGTTACGTGATCACAATAAGAAGGCTCCTGATTTTTTCTTACTACCCTTTAAAAAATACGGTTTCCTCCAAAAGGAGATTTCTGGTTTTGCTAACACTCTTTCTGATACACCTTTCTGATAGTATGACTAATGGCTTCATTAGCACAAATAAGCCACATTTTCTTTTTATTATGCTCTAAAACCAGTTTCTTTCCAGGTTGCATTTAAATTGATCAGTCTGTGGTCATCTGTGTTTGCAGCCCTCTGGCCGGGCTTCATCTTGGCTTTGGTCACTCTAGTGAAGGATATACGCATGCACACGTTTATCCCTTCTTCACTATGAGGTTTTAATACCTATTTACAGCAATGCTAAAGGTAGTAATCAAGCTTATTTACTTAGATTCATTCAATTTTCTTCAGGCTACTACGTCTCTGACAAGCTATTGCACACCCCTCTCTGCTTTTTCTTTGTGGAAAATTTGCACAGCTCGACCAGAGCAAATCTTTCCAGAGTGTGTTTGTTTCAGTCAAAAAGGAGTGACTTTGGTTACAACTGAACAATTGCTGTGCCCTAAGTACACCAATGGGTCCCTGGTAACCACTGGGCATGCTTGCAGCACGCTGATGTGGCTGAGGGGCTGCTGCACATTTCCGATGTGCTACAGGCACAAACGTGCAGCCGGGCCGTTGCTGCAGGAGCCCTGACACACTGCGAGTCCACGTCCACTCCCTGCTTCACCTCACTATAGGGTGCTCATCTCTCCCCCCTTACACGAGATCAGCTGAAACAGCACCAACTGTGGGATGCAGCTTGCCCCAGTTCTACCAAGGGAACTGGAGAACTTGTGCCATAGAGGAGCAGAATTGCTTGACGGTGCTACCAGGACACACCCGGATTTCAGTACATGTAATTAGTGATTTGTGAATAGATTTGATTGAAATCATTCTGATTTAGGTTTAGGTCAGACATTCATGATTGGGAGTAAGATCTTTAAATAAAAAGAGGACTGTCTATAGAGAAGACTGCAGCAGGGTAACTAAAGCGGATCCATATCACACCTAGAGGCTTGGGTTTTTAACCCGGATCATAGTTTAGCTGAGTGAAACTGAGCTGTAAAGCTGATGCTGGGCTGTGATTCACAGTCCTTCTATTAAAAAAACTATTTGCCTTTTAGTTTGCTGCTTCAGTTTCCTTTTCTTCCTATTTGTTTCTTCCATCTTCCTATTTTTTCTTTCCTTTGCTGCATTTTCTCCTCAGTCACTCGCTGCTGGGAGAAGTGCTGAGCCAATTACCTAATAAAATTCTGGCAGAAATTCAATCGCAGTCAGTATGTATGACATTTTTAAAAAAATCTAAATTATGATTGAAAAGTCAGGAATCTGGTTATCCTAACAGCGATAAAATAGCAGACTTCCTTTTGTTAACACTCGCATTTTCAGAAGGGAGTGGGAAAGGACACGAAGGTGATTTGGGTAAATGCCATTATCCAAATATGTTTATAAAACACAGATTTTTTTCCCCACCACCCACCTCCTGTAAGACAATGTATCTTGAGCTTATCTTGTCAGTACCCACAGAGTCACTGCTGACAGTGCAGATTACAGCCATGGAACCAAAACTGTTTTAAAGAGTTCTGCTCAAAAAACTAAAAGTGCTGGTGTAACTCACTACTAGGTGCCTGACATGAGGTGGAGAATGGGAGACAACCCAGAGTTTCCAAATAGTTGAGTCTGTGCCACGACAGGCATCAGAGGGAAGGTGGGGTTTGCTCCAGAAAACATTGCACACTCAAGTATTCCATTCACAGGTTGTCATTTGCACTTACAGAATACTTCAAGTACAAACACAGCTTAAACAGACCTGAAGGGTATGTCAGAATGGTGCAACCACCAGCCAGCACAGCTTCCTGATGCTATAAGAGGTCTTCTCCTGGCCCTGTCCAGCTCTGGATGGTGCCAAGTACAGGACTGTCTTGAAGAAGCCCTGCTTGCGCCAACCAGGGGAGAGCAAACCCTTCTCCAGCCCTCAGAAACCCTGCTCCCACCATACCTGGTGAAACACATCGCCCCAGACAATAAGCAGGGAACTCTGCGGTCAGTAGAAATACACGTGGTGCTCATGAATGCTGACGGTCCACCCGGGAAAGCGGAGAGGCTCCCCCCTTTGCTTGCAGCACAGCTCTAGCATGGGGTCTGATGGCAATTTCTCTGCAAAGTGTAAACCTGTTAAGGAAATGTCAGAAAAAGACAGCTCAGCGACCGAATTTTTCAATCTTAACTGGCAAGTGAAAAGAAACATTAACTGTCTGTTTATGTCATCTCCTCCCACAGCTGACTGATGCAGAATACAGTTTAAGGTGGCATTAAAATGTAAGGTGGGTGTTATAATTTGCCTCAAGTACTTTAGTGGTTTTTAGGTTTTGTTCCAGAAGTTATCTAAAGATTGCCATTCTACTGATGTCCTTGTAAGTCACCTACATCCTCTGCCATTCACTACGGGAGTGTAGAGCCCTGTGATTTACACAGTTTCCAGCAGTGACAGTGCCTTGGTACACGATGTTCATTGTTTTGCATAAAAAAGCATATCTGAGGTGGGTGAGTACCAGTCTGGTACTCTGCAAACCTCAGAGCCAAATTCTGCCCTGGGTTCATCAACACCTCCCAGTCCCACCCCACTTTCACTGCCCTGGGAGCTGCACACAGGCAGCGATGCTCAGGCTGCACAGGCTGGGGCCCACCATGCCTTTCTGGAAATAGATTTCCAGATCCATATTTAAAAACACAGGAACATGCTTGATACTCCTTAAACAGGCATGTTTCTGGCCTCCTGGCTCAACCTGATTAGCAGAAACCCAGTATTTCACTGCTTTTTTTGCAGCTTTGATGAGTCCTTTGCAGCCTCGAAACAGCTCTTCCAAGGCCTGAGCATGGCCGTGCTCCTCCTGCAGCACCGAGATGCTCTGGCTGAGAGCCCCAAACCTGCCAGTGCCACAGTGCCAGTGTGCAGGAGGGTACAAAAGAGCAGTTCACAGCAAACTAAATGCAAGAGTGATCTTTTCCCATGTATGAATCACCAATCCTGCCTGCGCTCACACAAGGGAAACAGCTGCAGCCACAAATCAGGCAATTTAATAGGTCATTGCACTCTCCAAGTATTTCCCTTTGAGCTTTCCTCTAAACAATACAG
Source organism: Falco cherrug (assembly GCF_023634085.1). Classification (NCBI taxonomy): domain Eukaryota; kingdom Metazoa; phylum Chordata; class Aves; order Falconiformes; family Falconidae; genus Falco; species Falco cherrug. Next base: position 111,092,480 of record NC_073700.1, read on the forward strand.
CAGAAAAATCTGATCAGATCCTCTTCGTGAAGGGGCATAAGCAAAGTGAGTAAATCTGCCAAAATACGCCATCCACTCACTGACCAGTGAGGTGTAACATCCAAATCCTGTTAACATCATTCACAGCAACGTCACCACCAAATGTGTTCAAATTTGTGAACTGGCTGCATCATATTTTTCAGGCAGGCACCTGATAATAATGGGAGGATTTGCAAAAAATCCTCCTTCATGCGAGCATAAAGACAATTAGAACTAATTATTTCTGTGGCAGTAGATGTGCCATACTGTAGCCAGAAAGGGGGGAGTGTTCCCCCTGCGGGGCACCTGGTGCTGCCCCGTGCAGCACTGACTGGTGGCGCAGTGCCAGCTGGCACTGATGGGCTGCCTCTATTACACCCACCCTGAGGTTGTGCCAAATTGACTTTTGGCTCCCTACTAGACTGCCTTTCACCATTTCACTGCCTGGGCGGGAGCTCTATCAGCTTTGACAGTTCCCTGGCAAACAAGCCACAGGTCTATGGTCTCTCTTCCAACAATTCCCACCCTGGGAAATGCCCCTTCCTCCCCTCGTTCCACCCTGCTCCTCTGAAATCCCCCTCTTTCTGCAGCCCCTGAGGGGTCAGGCCAGCTAAGGGACTGAGGAGTGAAATAGAAATTTCCACCCCTCTCCATTCTCTGTCTTCTTGTGCCTCTGACGCTCGCGCTCAGGAGCCCACCAGGCAGCAGAGCTGTTGCCTCCACTGAGCGTGGAGCCGCTCTAGGGCGCTGAGCAGAGCAGGTCCAGCCTCTGCTGAAAGTTGGGCTGTCCCTGGTAAAAATGTGAGAGGAGAAAGCACTGATGTGCAGGTGAAATTCAAGTCCATAATGTCTAAAACTGGAAGTCGTAAAAGGTACTTCCCCAAAAAAACCCTAAAAGGGGGGTTTTAAATACAAACCTCAAGTAGCCTGTTACCGAAACCTTTAGGTTGCAAAGGAGATCTCCACAGCATGCCGCGCAGTTCATACCCATTAGGGTCCAGCAGCGTGCTGAATATTTGAGGGCACGTAGAATTATTATAAAGTGGCTTTTATATGCCATTACACCAGTTTTTCTGGAAGCATCTCACCGTCACAGAAATGTTCCCAGTGCCATTTATGTTACAGCCCGGTGAGAGGTCAGGTTTATGCTTTATATTCTTCTCCTGAGCTGTACTTTTCAAACCAGCACTTATTAGAGCAGAGATGGGAAGCAAGCAGGGCCTTTTACAGAGAGCATAGACAGTATTAAGGAAACTGCTTACCTAGACAGAGATGGGAATTGCTACAACAGGACTTGGAAACGGTCAGTTGAATTTAGTGCTGTCTCTAATAGCGGGCTGTGCTAGATGGACTGAGAAAAAGGTATAAAAACCCCGAGGTGTGCCAATATGTTTCCCTCTAGCCGACTCTGAATGATCCCACTGGAGTTTTATTCTTTATTGTACAAAATCATTTTAGTGAACAAGCTAACATAAACAACAAACAAAAAAAGCAGAAATCCCATTATTTTACATACCGTTCTCTTAGCATAAAAACCAGGAACATGAGATCCGTGGAAGAAATCCTTTTTTTCGGAGACACGTACTGGTTATCTGGAGTGCTGTGGCTTTTGCTTCTGTGCTTTTCAGCACAGCTTTTCTGGTGACATTTACTTCCACACTGTAGGCAAGGATAGCCCAAAGAATCCAGGCATCCAACCTGTGAGAACAAGCATCAGTATTACTATTACAGACCAACCACAGGGATTCAGCAGTGGTCCCAATTTGGCCGCCAAATGTCCAGGCTTGGCCAGCTGAGCCGTTCTGGTGGGGTGAGAGCTGTGTACAGCTTCCTCTCACATCCTGGCATGGATTTGATACAGAAAAATTTCTGGGGCCCTTTCTTTATAATTGACTAAAAGCATACACAGGAGGGGGAAGAAGGCAGAATAGTAACATTTGTCTTCCAGCTGACCACCCAAAAATTGTGAATCAGCTCCCTTTTCTCTCTTTCCACATTCATTACGTAAAATTAAAATTCAAGGGTTTTTAGCAAGTAGCAGGCCAGGTCTTTTTACAAGCCTCTCCTGCCTGAGCACCTAGGTGCACGTTTCGGTTTCCTTCACATGCAGCTGGAATATATCCCTGCTGAGAAAGGAAGGTAAAATGATTAATGGACTGGTGATGTTCTTCTATTCCCATGATTTTCATAAATTCATGTGAACGTAGACACTGGTACTACCCGGGTGCTGGTGGCCCAAGTAAAGTGCACAGGAGGAGGAAGAAAGTGGGGGAAAGGGGCAGGGAAGGGGCTGGTACCTGTTGCTGCCCCTCAGACCTGCCAGGGGCTCAGGGGCCACTTGAGAATGAAACTCCAGTTCACGTTTAGTCTTGTTTCACTTTATTTATACATCTTAATTTCATCTTAATTTTTACATCTTGCCATTTGCTGACTCACTTTCAATGAAATGTCCCCCCTTTGAGTTTACACAGGCAAAAAGACATGTACTCCCCGAAAATCACAGGACATAATGGTTTGTTCGAATAATTGTTTACCTCTCTGTGAGCTCCAGTGGGTTTCTGCTCACATGGTTTCCATGGCCAGCAATGTTACTAGTCAGAGTTGGGCTGTGTGTTGTACTAAAGCTCGGTGGACCTTTGCCAGCCCCCGCTACAGTCTTCACTCTGAATTGCACAAAGCTGCTTGCAACCTGCATTAATCAGAGTTATCTGTGTACCTTTGCAGCGCCAGCTGCCTGAAATCTGCAATTCCCACAGGGAGACTAAGACAAAATCTTGCTATAAGACAACAAGGCAGCCACCTCCTGCAGACCCAGCACAGCAAGGAGCTGATTCTCTGCTACGTCTGGCAACCGTTACAACTCAGGTTTCACCTTATAAGCCACTTCCCACCATAGTGAAAAGGGCAAACACAGGTCCCTAACTACTGCTTGATATAGCACACCGTTCACCAGAGAGGTATAGTAAATTCCTCCTTTTTTTTTTTTTTTTTTTAATAATTAATAATTCGTTCATTTCTTATATCTCCAAATGACAGTTTTTCTATCTGATTTAGCCTTGCCTCATGTTATCTAAGTAGATCAATTAATGGGAACTGTCATTACGCTGCAAGTTTGACAGGGAGATGCCTGAGCAGAGCTCTCAGAAGAGAGGCACAACTTGGGGGGCAGGTGGGGGAGTGGGATGTCACAGCACCAGGGGAAAGCCCACCCTACTGCATTGTGTATGCAACAAGGTACTTCAGGTTTAAAGAACAGGGCTTTAGCATACAAACCTGTGTGGCTAGCAAAATCACATGAACAACCCTTCTTCGATGTAACATTAAAAGAGGTTAAAAGGTGCATTAGAAGTACGCATTTTCCATATAAAACCTGCTCGTTTTGTTAGCAACCATGTGGCAATGAACAGGGAAGGCAGAGCGCTGGGTAAATGCAATGCCTGTCAGCCAGCCTCGCTTGGGTAATATCCAGCTGATGCGGAAACGAGAAACATCAATCTAAGGTACCTTAACTACATTTTAAAACAGAAATATACCTGTAGACCCTCAGGTACGCTTCAAGAGGAAGGCCTCGTATTTTTTGCACATTTGGTTGTTCTGCTCTAGGGTTGCAGACATTTTTCTGTGTGACTTGGCCTGAGGACAGCCAATGCCCTTTGAAAAGTTTTGAAGTAGGTTCCCTACCAAATGATGGAAAGGAGTGTGTTAACAGTCTGAGGAGAGAAGGAGGGTGACACAAGGAGAAGTGACATTAACTAAGTGCCTGGAGCAACACCTGGTCAGGGAGAAACATGCTTAAGAACATTTAAATATAGCAGCACATCGTCTCAGCCCATTTTCTTGACAGAACATAAGGCTGAATCTCTTTTTTGTTGCAGGTGATTTTCAGGGGTTTGGATTATTATTTTTTTTTAAGAAGCTGGTAAATGAGAACTGATAAATGAAATGAAAAATGCTTTTTTCTCACTTAAATGCAGCTCATTATTAACACCCAGGTCTGACTCACAGTACAGGAAATATATTTTAGTCCTTGCAGGCTATTGTGACAGTCACCATGAGTGCTGAAGCACAGACACTCTGATGTATGCCAAGTTGTGGCGAGCCTGGGTACCACCATTTGCCTGTAGAGAAATGTAAAATGTACTGCTGGCTAAGACAGATAAGGCAGCCAATTTAAGATGCATTTTTAAGCAGTTCTAAATGCATTTCATCTTTTAAAAGCAGATTTAAGTTAAGGCCGTGGTGCAGTAATGCAAAGCTTTCCCTCAAAAGTCAGTAATTTTATGCTGTTTCTGATTGCTGATTTGAAAGCAGCAAAAAAAGCAAAGTCAAAGTTAAAATGTTTCAAATATGAATGCATTAAAAGCAAGTTAACATTTCTGACTAATCTGATTATTTAACTGTAACTCTTGCTACTTAGAAAAAGCTGACCCTATCACAAAGTGTCTAAGCCTTTGGACTATTAATATTCAATTAATAAAGTTTATCTCCTAGTTTAGACGACTTAATTAGAATCTGCCTTCAAGTTTTAGAATGTAGTGAAACAAGTACTAGAGCAATTGGGTTTTTTTAAAAATAATAATCTGTGCCATTACTGATGGAACAGGATTTGTGAAAGAGGGTGTGGGAAGACACTATTTCCAGCTGACTTCAGTGGGGAAGACAACTGAACCATGGTAATCACCAGAAACATGGTAGAGTGAATTAATGGATAAAATCAGTAAGATCATCCCTGGCTATGAGAATAATTTGCATCATAAATGTAGAACAGCATCAAATTGCAGTCCTCCTTTTCTTCCATATAAAAGAAAGAGAACCAAGAACAGAAACTAAAAAGGCGCTTTTTAAAGGAAAAGAAGCTTAAAAATGGGACACAGGAACTTGAGGAAAGACAAACACGGCAGATCTCTTAAAGAGCCAGTCACCTACTTAGCACCATCATTCTTAATTGATACAAACATCTTTCCTTGGCAAAGGGTGTTCCACACTCTTGTACCTCTGGGAGAGGCTGCTGATTTACAGCCTACCAGGAAAGTGGCCGTGGGCAGGCTGTTAGAGCCTTCATCACTACTAGTCGCCATCAGCTGTATCTGCAAGGACACCTCATGGCTGTCCTGTTCCCACCAATTCCACTTTTTCGAAGGTGGGATGCCTCCAGCCACATTTCCGAAGGTAATTAGGCACCGTGAGACTCACACCTGGAAGGCAGAGACATTGACAGCATCAAGCAGCCCACAGCCCAGGACCCCCTATCCAGTGCACAGGAAAATGAGATTAAGGAAGAAGTCTGAAACCTTCTGAACTGACCGCCAGCCTCTGCGTGAGAGTCTGTAACATGGATCCTAAACCCACAAAGCTTATTGTGAATTCAGGTGCAATCATATGGCCTGAGGTGGCCCATGGGATTTTCCCATGCATTTAAGCAGTCATGGATCATTAGGAATTAGGCACCGTGTTTAAAACAAAACCCATTGGTCCTCCATCTGCATGTCTGGGCACACAAGTGGTTTTGCCTCTCTGGTCCGTGTTCTTTTGTGGAAGCCCAGGGTAGTTCAGGAGTTTTGCTATTCTTGTCCTCATTATCTGACCTGGCTGCTGGCCCCCTATAAAGCTCCAGGCAGAGACACCACCTGTGGTCCCTGCTCTTCCCCCCCTCACCCAAAAACCCTTTGTGAAGAGCATTTCATTCGCACAGCAGAACATCTAATGAACGAGGACAAGAAATATGTCTGCCATCACACACTACAGACTAACCTGTCTAAAATGCATGTCCAGCCCTGCCTTAACGCAAACTCTAAAAACAGCACTAGTTTTAAACAACCAGAGGTAATAAATTCAGGATAGGCTAAAACCAGTAATGCACAACAGTTATCACCAGCCAGTTTCTCCAGTTCAGAGTATACCCATTTACCACCACAGTCTGGTAGTGGTACTCTCTGTAACCAGCACTGACAGCCTGGCCCCAGGCTGATGTTGAAGCGAGTGGTCGGCTCACCTTGTACCTTCACGACTAGATTGGCTTAGGGTAGGTTTGAAATTTTGAATTTAGTCAGAGCTTAGTGGGAGTTCATGGTCTGCAGCAAGCAAGGCTGGAGCTGCGTGTCCATCATAGGCAGGTGGGAGCTGCTTGTAGGTCCAGGTTCAATATAGAAATACAGCTTGGAAGGTCTCTGGGCCTGGCGAAGATCAGGTCGTTCCAGAAAAGCAAATAACTTAGATAAGGAAAAGCTTAGCAAACACACATATTAACTGGAAACAAGATAACGTTGCCCTACCTGTTTTATAGCACATTCTTAACCGTTGTAATCAAAGAGTCTATAAGGACAAGGCTGCAGGTCCAGTAGGACCACTATTACCTACTTACCATATTCATTTATGACCCCAAGTTTCCTCCCACTTTCTCTCTTTGTGTGTGGATGGAATATCTCCCCAGTCTAAGCATATTTTTTTTATTATAATCCTACAGACTGGAGCACAATGAGCTCCGTATCTGGAGTCTCCAGGTTCTACTGTAATACAGGTAGGCAAATGACTGATAAAAATACAGCCAGATAAATAAAATACACTGGTCTGATATCAATTACTCCATTAGTTAGGCAATTTCTGCTCAATAGCAATTTCTCATTCAGGGTACTAACTCACCAAAACAAAACGAGAGTGTTTTTTTTTTAAATTTTCATTACTGTGTGTGTTAAATTACTCTTTGATAATTTTTAACAGGAAACCATTATTAAATATTAAAATTAAACAGCCAGATCTGACGTAATTTTAAATTGTGATGTGATAATCCAGAATTTGTGAATTATTGATTGGAAGCCAGACACTGATTTATAACCCTGGGGCTCTGGAGAAGTATCCCAGGCTCATAAACTGTCTTCAAGTGATGCATTTTGCGTTTAGTTTTCTAACTTCAATGAAATCCAGATGGAAACCTTTTCCTTTACTCAGAATCCACCTGTTTGGTTCACACACACAACCCATCCCATCTACTGTATAGCTGCCATAGGTTTGCTTTTGAGATCTGTCTGGTTTAGATGGCAGCATGGGGATCGATATAAACCACCTGCTTTTTGCCAAACCACATCTCCTTTAAGGGCTACACTTTCACACCCATGAAAGGTTTCTCAGGTGTACCTACGAATGGGGGCAGTCCCAGGAGAAGCTTTACCTTTTCTTATCTGTAGACACACATCGTGCAGATCTCAAGACAGATTTGGACTCTGATTAAAAAAAAAAAAAAAAGTAACCATGAAATTAGTTTTGGATTTAAATTTAGAAAATATTCATTTAAATACCTTGCTGAATATCACTAGAATACTATCAACATCCAGCAACAGTTATTTTAAGTCTGTGAAACAGCTGAGTTGTGCGGAGTGGGAAGGAAGACAATGTTACCATATAGAGAAAAATACGCTGAACCAAACCTTGAAAATAATGGAAAACTGGAATGCTTTTGATTTCAAGGGAAAACACAAAGTAATGAAAAAAAGATCTTCTAGGAAATATTTCCTAATAAGATTTTTTTTTCTAACACTTGAAAAATGAAAGCCTTTCTGGAAGGAATTTATTTGTACTCGGGGGTTTTTTGTAGTTTTTTAATGCAAAAGCATTCTGGGGAAAAAGGGAGGGGATGCTATAAAGCTGCTGTACAAAGGGAAGTGAAGAGCACTCACATCTTGTAATAGCTTGGCTTGGAAATGTGCAGGAGGCATGTTCTCCTCTCAACTTCTGCATTACAAAGCCACGGCTGCTCATTCCTGGTACTCTGCTGTTTTTTCATCTTCTGACCTTGGCTTTTCACAGGCAAAATTCACAAGACAAAAAGAGACCCTGTCACAATAAGTTCTGGCCTATCTTCTGCTGAATTTTGTTTTAAAATGCTTGTTGACTTTTAGTGGCTAACCTCAGGTAATAACACAAGGGTGGGAACAGGACAAAAGATCCAGCGTTGGATCCTGTGTTACGTCAGTGCTCCTGAAGGTCGTGTGGCCACGCAAGAGCGGGTGCAATCCCACGGGAAACACAGAGCGACGGTCAGTTCAGCTTCAAAGCCCCCCCGAGGGGCCAGCAGAGCATGGGAAGGTGACACAAACCACTATGGAAAATGTTTGATGCTGCAGCCGAAACAGTGTTTATTTGCCAACTATAACCCCCCACCCCACCACAAGGCGATGGTTAGGGGCAGCACTTGATGTTTTCAGGCAGCAGACTGCCTGGGGTGACCTGTGTTGTTACATCCAGGGTCTGGTTTGGGTTCAGGGACATCTATCAAGATCAATCCCACCTTGGCTGCCACCGCAATGTCACCAGCACAGCCCCCCACCTCCCAAATCCACTGTGCCCATGTCCTCTACACCACCAGCACCTCCCTGCTTCCCTGTATCTTCCAGCAGGTGATGGTGGAGGCTGCAGTGGGGAAGTCTTCTCCTCCCTGAGCAGTCGTGATCCCCTGTGTTGGGGGAGGTCTGGCAGAGCAAAGCTGCCCTGCCTGCAGAAGGCTGTCCATGCGCTCTTCACGCCACCAGGGCAGGGTTTCCACATCTTGGATGACAAATGATGAAAACTCAGCTTGACAGGAAGCTCCTTCACCAGGGAAGGGGGCAGCAGCCGGCCAGCGGGAGGGCAGGGGGCACCCACGCCGTCCCAGTTTGGTCCAACACCAGTCACTGGGACAACATTTCACTCCAAGGCTAGGGAGGAAGGAAAATACCCCTCCAAGAAGGACTGGGGAATTTGTGTCTTTTGGCACAGAAGACTTTCAGAGCTGAAAACATCGCAGTGTGCTAGGTTTCTAGGGATGGAGACAGAAAAGGATAGAGAGAATTTCCGCTCCTAGAAGATACATGGGATCATCTAGATCCCCTCTTTGGTTAAATCAAAGTTGGTCATAACTGTGACATATGTTACAGAAACTGCCAAAGGTAAAGGTGGACTGTCGTCTAAATGTTTTACACCCATCTGTGTACATTCCTCATGATTTCAAACCCGCAGTAAATAAAGGAGAAAATACTATCGCCTACTTTTATGGTTCTCACTTCTTGTTTTTCCTGGCACTTCCTCAGATTCTGACATAAATTTCAGCCTCTGTTTTAGAAGCAAGGCTCTGTTTCTCACGGTTAGAGAGAAAAAGATGGAAAGGTTAACCCTAAAGTCAAAATGCAGCAGCCATGCCAAACAAATCCAGCGTTTATCTTCATTTCACAGCTCGTTTTTTAAGTCTGTCCTGTGATTTGGAGAGCTGATCCAATATTTTCAGTGTCCTGGCCTGACAAGAGTGGTATATGAAATACAGAACGAAGCTAAGTGCTAAGCACGCTGGCTACGGCAACGCTGTGTCTACCCCGGAGAACACAGGAAGATTTTAGAAAGAAAATCAGAGCAAGTGTGGGTAGATAAATATTGTGTGAGTGCTTTTCCTTGCTGCTATCTTTGACAGCTCATGAGGCAATAAATCTGGCATTTTTTATATTTGTCTAGCTTTTCTTTCTGGGTGTTCTTGAAGTTCAAGAAAACTCAGGCAGTTGAGTGAAACAGCTCAGCGTGAGCAATTAGCATGCACTAATTCTCCTTTAACTCTCTTTCTCCACTAAGGCACATTTGTAATGATAGTGTTGAGCAATACGAGTCTGGTTTATCATCTACTGATTTTATCATTTACACAATCATTAATATGTATATATAGATACTAATAATTACCAGGAATTAGAGATATTATATAGCAGACACCTCACTAATTTCCAATTTTCATTTTAATCATTATTCAAAGCAGAATTTTATGTGGGCTTTAAACCAGCACGCTCTGGCCTGTGGCTGATGAACTCCTGCGAGTCCCAGCAACCTGGGGCCATCCTGGAGTCCCTGTGAACATTGTCACTTACTCCCTTGGGAGGCAATGGTTTATACCAGGAACCCCAAACATTTTTGTAATACTAGACTAACCTTAATCCCCACAATTTCACGTGTAGCACTGTGGAACACATCATCAAGCTTGTAAGTAAAAATATTGCTTCTGAAAGCAAAATTTGCCCATTCCAATGACACCCAAGTGTTTCATGAAAAGGAAAAATACGTTATGCTTTGCTGAAGACAGTGTGACCACAAAAGCTGGCCAGTCCTGGTAAGCTGGTAGCACTGCGAACACACCCAGCATGCATTCTTAGAAATTTGGAACTTACTGGCACTGATGTATCTCTCCTGGGGGCAACAGCCATGCAGAAACATTTGAGAAGTGGGAAGGAAATGTAAACACATTAAACCTTCATGCTGATTCTTTTCCAATTTGGAACTTTTTGTGTGCTTTATTAAGCAGCATTTAGTACAGTATCTAAATAAAAGAAGTTGTGCCTAAATATCAGAAACCAAGGACCAGCATCTGTGTCATGCCCAGTGTCATTCCTGACCATACTGCAAGATACATATCTGTGAATTAAAAGCGCTTAAGAACAAGGGTAACATGCTACCATTCCATTACGTTACTTTGAATAAAAGCTTTGAGAGTGTGTCTAAATCTCTCATTAGGCTAGTAACTAAATTCATAAAATAATAATAATTTAAAAAAAAGAAAAGCCAAAGACAGTTCCCCTTGTCCCTGTCCCAGTTACCTTCTTGTGGTAGAAACAGAAACCACGAATGACTCCAAATGAGAGAGGCTCAGAGTACAGGTACCCAAAGGGTTGTGATTTATCGGTGTGCTCCTTTACGAGGCCTTAGGCAACGTTAGACACGTCTTTTCTGGCACAAGCAGTTGTAGATTTGTCTTGCTTTATGAGTTACTTTAGATATTGTTTCCTGCTGCTTTGCATATTGGCAAAATGAAGACATTACATCTGTTTCATTTAAAATTCCTAATTCAGGCTTACAGCCAAGCTTCAAACCAGTTTTGAGGAGTTAGCAGAATTAAGCAGTGACTTATTCCTTTGTATTTTGAAAACGCTATTAATTTTAATGCATATGTTAATTTAAGTAATAAGTAAGTTTTTAGTATGGTCCTGCTGAAAAATTGCCTCTCAGAAAACTATGTTCCTAAATTATGTAGTCTGTGATAAATTATTTTAAACAGTTTTGCATAAATCAAGCAGCTGAGTTGAGTTTGAGGCCATAATAAATGATGTCTTTATCTTACTTTACACACTAATTGCTGTAATAACTGTGACACTATTGTTGTCCATACTACTTTAGACTGCAGGGAGGTTATAATTCAGTTATAATAGTTTAAAACAACTCTTTTCTATACCAATGACACAGTTGGCTGTTTTCATTTAGTATGTTATATTTTGGAATGCACAAATAATTTATTTAAATATAGGTATATACAAATACGAGGATGGAAAAACTCTACAGAATTCAATACAATGGCTGCATGCAGTGGGAATGACGCTATGATTTGCTTCATAGGCATGGAGTATGAACTGAAAACTAGGAAAAGTTTTGACGGTGTGCAGAAAATCCCATCACCACATTGAAGGATCTTCAAACCTGCAATACACATTATGAATAAAAAACAAAACAAAACAAAACAACAACATTAAACACATTTTAAAACCCCTTCTGAAAAATATGAAGTTAGAACTACCTAGAATTTTCATTTTAATAATAGCAGCAGTAAGGAATACATCAAAGCAGAGGCATTATGGATGGCCAAAAGTCTATGCATTGGTACCAGAACTTGCCCCTCCATACTGCTGCCCTGGTGCAGTGTTTTACACCACTGAAACTCACTGCAAAACTGCTTTATGCCATCAAGTAGCACTTCATGAAAACCAGCTAAAAAACTATGTTCTGTTGAAATACAAATACTTTTAAAGAGACACTTTTTACTCTAACTCAGGAGTAAACAATTTCCAAAGAACGTTTACCGAGCCAAACAAAATCGTGTCATGCTGTAAGCACCTTCAAACAAAACTGAGGTTCACAACCACCATCCTAAAATACTATCGCGGTATTCCACTGCTCAATCTCAAATATTTGAAATGTGTTGAAAAAAGCGCTGAGGGCAGGATTTGATCCAGAGGTACTCTGCTTGTGAACAGCTGCTCTGGCTACACAGAGAGTAAGTCAACAGGTGAGAGAACATGGAGATGCACCAGGGTAAATGCATTTGCCATAATTCTTCCCATCTAAAAGCTGGGCATCTAGTCTTGATTAAACATCTAGTCTGCCTCCACAATCACTGGAGACTGTGACACAGACACCCTGAGAGGGAAGTTGACACCCTGTCCATTTTACAATGGAAGGCTCATTTTGGAGATACCCATCCCTTTGACTGACTGCAAATGTAGCCTAGACTACTACTTCCCTCTGTATCCTAATTTTCAAAGAGGCAATGTTAAGAGAGATGCATCCTGTTATTGAGTATTAAATATTTTCTCATGACTCCACAAGATCAGAAGCATGCCACATCCTGTTTTTGTCATAAGAACTTACTTGTACTCAGGTTAAGGTGCCTTCTTTTTTTATTCCTTCCTATTTTTTAACTAGCTTCTGTAAGAATCTCTAAGCTTTCTTCATAGGGTCAGTCATACACCTAGGCTGCAAAATACTTTGGGGCATATTTTAGTCAGCAAAAGTGAAATGCCAAACCAGGCCAGCCAAGCTGAATACAATTAAGTTGTTTATTAGTACCTCAGTGTTTAGTTACAAAGTTCAGTTCCCGAGAACTCATGAAATACGTCTCTTCATCACTGCTTCACTGAGCGCAAATTACATCTGCTCCATAACTGGCTGCCTATATAACTGTTTCTAAACATTTACCTCATTAATTTAAGTTTAGAATAATACCAGCCTGCCTTTTATTCATCCAGCCTTTCTTCCTCCAGGAGGAAGGCTTAGGCAGCTGTGTTGTACCTGGGCATGTCTGCTGTGTGTCCAGCTGTCCCACCCCTGCATGGCTCCCCTAACTTCCCCACCAGCTTTCAAACCCTCTGGACAGTTTCAACCAAGTCAGAGTGGTACAGGTAACTCAGAGATACTAAGTTCCTTATGTGCCATGAAACGCTGGGCTGGGTAGAAAGGAGATTTAATTATGTCCTCACATGGAGGAAAAAGCTAGAGCAGGGTTCAGAATTGATACAGGGTTTTATCCTAGAAAACTAGACGTCATTGTTCCCAGTACTCCCATAACTGTCATCGATGAATGACAGATACCATACTCAATTTAAAGTGCTGTTACAGGGGGTATGAAATAGAAATCTGTTTCTCATCAATTCTTGATCTTAAATGCAGACTAGTTTGTTATTTTGCTCATGAGTTTTTCTCCCTGGTGTGTTATAAATAGCATTATTGAAACAATAATAATAACAACCATGAAGTTTTGTTATGAAGGGGTGAAAATAACAGAGAGTATTAAGACTTTGTGCTACCCTGTGTGTTGCCTCAAATTCACGGCAGCGGAAATTTCCCATTATGTGAGGGCTCTGCCTTGTCATTACCAAACAGAAAATAGTCTAATACATTTCACTGCGCTCCATGCAGTTTTTTACATAAGCATCTGCAGAGAAAAGTGCATCCCCACAGCTGCGGTTAGTCATCAAACCATAAGTCAATGGTCTCTCTATGCACAAGTTCCACAAGTCTCATTTGTGGACAGCCTCCCTTGATGGCAGTAGAAATTTTGGTCACCTTTCAGCAACAAAATCATGCCCCAAGTTCAGTGCTACAGACTATTATGCTTAAGTATTTAGCTAGTCTAACTGAGCTTTTGCACAGCTCATGAAAGTGCAGAGCATTTGCTTGTAGACTCCCGAGATGACTACTGCATAAAATGTTTATTTCTGCAGTAGAAGTATTATCAGCAAACTTCAGGCTATCAGTGAAGGCTTAAACTGAGCTCATTCATGCTTGATTGTGAGTAAAATCAAACCCAGTATTTTCTTTCATGAGCCAAAACTCCCCTGGCATCTTACTTTTTTAACATACTTACTTTTCAGCTGCGTAAATTGTAGTCACTATTACAGTATCTTACATTATAGCTGAAGTGTCATTACCCAACTAGATAAATACAGCATGCACATTTGAAACCCCACTGTTGCTTGAAATACCAGTGTTATTTCAAACCAAGAGCAAATGGAAATATAAAGGCCTTTTTTCCCCTTTGTAAAATATTGGGTACAAAACCAATGTGAAATACTGTATTTTAAAGACCAGTCACTGCCGTGCATTTGTGCATAAGTTATGTGCGTGCGTATTTACCACTCGCACATCTTTAGAGGAACCAGTCTGAGCAGCAAATGAGTAGAAATATGCCAGCTTTGGTGCTCCAGTATGTAAGGAATCATCATCAGGCACTGGCACACAATTCTGTGTAATAAAGTCCAGTATGGGGAAGCATTGTGGGAGTGCTTCTCCTCCTCCAAACAGCAGGTATGGTGTGCTCCCAAAGTCAGGAAACGAGGAGTTCGGGCTATATTATATCCAGTAAGGCATTTCTTGCATTCATAGGTGGTGCTAGCTCTTAACAAAAAGGGAATTAATGTTTTTTAAGGACATGTTTACCCAGCTGTTGGTGGCATATGTTTTCTCCCCGTGAAACATATTTACTGATAACAAATGAAACTGTTAAATCTAAATGAGAAGCGAAAGCCTCCACAAAACCTATTCATACATACCTGGATCTGGGAATATTTTCTGTGCTTTCCCTCAACAAGAGGTCTGAGATCAGTGTCTCTGGGCTTGATCTCTTTCCATATCTAAGGAAAGATTTAAAAAAATTTATTTTTTTATATGTCAGTTTTTAAAAATGAAGACTAGACACAGAACCATTAGTCATTTTTTTCAGAAAAAAATGACTAGAGCAGACATAAATACAGCTTTCCAGCAAGTACTTTGACTCAACTCGACATAGCCATGTGAGAAAATATTCATTCTTCAGTTTTAATTTTTTCTGTATTTTTCTATATTTTTTTCCATAATCATTTTACATCATAGTATCGAGAAACATCAAATATTTCTCAATTTAATGGCTGTTCCTAGATACTCTAGGATCTTGCATCTTATGTGAGCATGAAGGAAGAGGCAGGAAGCTGTGCATGACGTGACCTCCCAGCATGTCATTCTTGCCTACAAACCCAGTTCCATTATCTCATTAACTTTCTTCTTGGTTTAGATGCTACTGTATCCTTCATCAGAAATTAGGTAAATGAAGAGTGGAATTTATCTATTAAGCTAATAGAAAACAAAACTCTGTTTGCCAAGTAATCGGCCAAGATTTTTTAAGATAGCTACTACATTTGGGGCTGCTAAATGCATAGCGCATTAGGTCCTAAAAACTAAGCTACCCAAGGTAATCACCACTCTTGAACTACATGTCTATAGACAAGAAAGCCTCCCGATTCAGAGCTCTGTTAAATGGGATATCACTGGCTGCCTTTGTCCTGTATCGCTACACAGCAGCTGTCTTTCCATTATTTTTTTTTTAAATTTGTTTTTTGAAATCCTGGGTACTATACATTGCTTAACAGTTAAAAAGTACTGCAGTTCCTGGTTCTTGGGAAAGAATTTGCTCTGTTTTCCTGAGAGAACAGAAGCGACAACGAGCAGCCAGCGTGGCAGACATTTCATCACTATAAGGATTCATTAGCCTGAGAGTGGTAACTGTAAGCAAACGCTCCTTGGTTGGAAAGAATTAAGATCATGGTTTGTAACTTGTTTATGTAATTAGTCTGAATCACAAAGTACATTAACAGATAAAAGCTTTGTGAATGCCTCTTGAGTGGAATTCTGATTCCAGAGAAATCAAATGTGTAATTAAGGACTTACATTTTATCCATTACTATCAAGATTATGTTTCTCCAATGACTTAATCTAAATTTAAAAGAAAAAAACCCCACCTTCCAAAACTATATTTAAAAAGCTAGCAGTTTTGCCTGTTGATGGCATAACTTCCTGGGAAGTGGAAACATACCTCACTTTTCAATCATTTTATTCAACTCTGTATTTTTTACATTGCCGTAATCATTTTAGTACATCACCTGTGCTCCAGAAAGATAAAGCATCAGTTTCAGAAACTTAAAGTAAATTTCTTAATCTAAGCTGACTGAAAGCAGGTATCTGAAAAGAACCAGCCAGACATAGTAAAATGCTATTACAATAACGCAATCAAGCATGATGCTGAATCAAATACCTCACACTCCATCACCACAAAGGGATTTCTTTCTTTCTAATTCCCTACTCTGATTAACATGGATGTGACCTGGACTTCAACCAAGGGGGAATCCAATTTGCTGTTATCTTAAAGAAATTGATGTAACAAATCAACAACTTGCTCCAACAACTCACACTTGGGCAAAATTCCCACTAATCTCTCGGAAAGTTTTGTCTGAATAAGAAGTAGGTAGCAACCCCCTGGAGTGCAGAGATTTGGTCAAATTATGAAGATGACTGTGTTGGAGAGACATCTTTTATAGGAGTCCCTTCTGTGCTTTGGTTAGACCTGTGCTGGATGGACCTACCATGTCCTCACACAGCAAAGCTGCATGCAAGGTGATCGCTGACTGCGACCAACTGGGCTGGCCAAGGAGTGGCCACTCTTCCTATGTCAGGTGCCTAAACCTCCCGTTTGCTCTGTAATTTTGCCACTGGGAAAGAACCATGCCACAGCCATATTAAAAAGAGGTCATGGACAGAGTCCATCCCTTCTTACTGAAGCAAATGCCTTGGGAGATCTTTGCTCCAGCTGCTTCATGGTTTGCTCCTTGCCTTCCCTACCCAGCTCTGAGACCACGTGAATACAGAAAGCTGAGTCTTTATTTGCTGTTTGGGAAACACTTTTATCAAATATCATTGCTATTTTAAAAGAGTGAGGCTCCAAGCTTTGTGAAAATATCTAGTTGGGGTTTATGCTCAGCTTGAGGCATTAAAACCTTTTTTCTGGCATGCTGATAACCCACAGCTCCAGCTGAAGCCAGAGGGATTGAAGAGTGAACACACTTGTTCTTACTAGGAACTTCGTATCTCAGCCTTAGCAAAATCTCAAAGCTTCCTATGAAAACTTGGGCCTTGGGAGGCAAACCCCACCGGTCCAAGGCCAGCGACAGGAGCTGAAGGACCTCAAAAAAGCATCTTGTGGGTCAGATTCAGAAAACTGCCACAAAACCCCTCCGAAGGTCTCAGGATCTGCCCCCTTCCCCATTAAAAGGTGTTGGCATGAAGCGGGAGCACCAGCACTCCCCAAGTCAGACACACTTTCAGGTATCTTCTGCCCTGCCTATAGTCCAAGCTCCAGCAGGAAGGGCCTTCCTGATCTGCTGCAGCACAGGAGAGCCACAGATCCACGAACAAGCTACGAGGTACAAGAAAGGAAGGGGGCCTGCTGGCAAGAGGGAGTACAGGCAGCAGCAAGCAGCAAAAGGGAATGTTTCAAGTAAAGATGGGCTCTGAAAAAAGCCCCCTGAACGGTGCAGTAGAGGGGCATGAGGCAAAGACCACAGGACAGTTTTGGGAACCGAGGTGAGACTAAAGACACACAGACATCTGCAGGGTAGGAGTCTGCATCTCTGCTGGTTACCTTAGGCTCTCTTTTAAGTTATAAAGACCTGGCACGTAAGGAACAAGAGACGTCATCAGAAGCCTGAAACAGGCCTGGTGACCTGTGCCCCACAACTACCTGTTTCCCTCAGATAACCACAAAAGGGTATAAAGCTGATGGACACAGATGTCTGAAGCTAAGTGAGATGGATCTGAAGAGGAAGGACCTCAAAGGAGAGGGGGAGCAAAGCAGCCACATAAAGAGAAGAACAGAAAGAAGGTCTGCAAGGAAGAACCTTCATGGGAGCTGGGGTGAAGACCCTATGGGTCACAGTAGATCACAGGGGAATGACACTCAAATGCTTGGGTTAGGCCAGAAGTAGAAGCCAGGAGGATGAGCCAGGTTATTCATAATCACAGAAACATCAACCAAGACAAGACAGATGAACCTGAAGAGAAAAAAAGCACTGATCTCCTCATCCTTTCCCAAAGCGCTCTTCCTGATCCATCTCACCAGCTGCAGCGACCAGGCTGCAGGCACCAGGTCTGGTGAGAGGCTGAGCGCTGCCGGCTCACACAGCCTCCGGAGGGGCAGGGCGAGCCCCCGGACCCCTCCTCTGCCCCCCCTTACAGGGCTCCCAAGCAGCACCACGCACAAAAAGCAGAGGTAAAAAGCTGTAAGAAGAAAGCACACTTTGAGCACAACCACTGAAACGGACCAAATGATTGCCCTTAGACCGGTCCAAAACGCTTCAAAAGTTACTGATTCATTTTGCAAGTGACTGTGTCACTGCTGAAACACAGGACCCCCAGGAGCTCAGTTAAGCTTTCCAAACGGAGGAGGCAATTGCTTTATCTTTGCATGGTTAATTCACCACACACTTTTTTTTTTTTTAGATAACTTATGTAGTCAACTTTAAAATGCACATCATGAAGTTGCCATTGCGGTGCGTTTTTTCTGCCAGCTTTCTTGTACTTCCAGGTCAATACTGTTCCCTTTAAATATGAGAGGGTGGGTGGGAAATCTAGGTAAAATCTGAAGAACAAAATTTAAATTCTGCATTGTTTTATCAATCAACAGCAATAACAATTTCATTTCAGAACCCAAATCCGCACAGAAGAATGAAAGCAGTCGCAATTTCTGAGTTCTGTACTTGCACCCCAGAAATTACAGAAAAAAAGCTACACAGTCAATGTTAAAGCAAACATACATGGCACACATCAGTAGTGGAAGCTAAATACAGATGAGAAGGTTCATTTTGTTGGGTTTGGGATTTGTTTGTTTGCTTGTTTTTAAACATGACCTGGTTTTGGACAGGAACCACCTTTGAAATCAGAGATGAAAGAAACAAAAGAAGAGATGAGAGATCGGCCTGGAGATCCCACCACATGCAAGGGGAAAAGGCAGCAGAGGACCAGATTATTTTAGCTGTAATCTAAACAAAAAGTTATCCGAGCACAGACTATCACACACAAGCATGCCTTACACATGAACAAGTTGTGAATATTGCTTTAAAAGTCCAAGGCTGAAGATCTGTGTTTTTATCTTCCTCTTCATCTGTGTTATGCTATTAGTGCACTGGCAGGCAATGTTATGGGTTTGCGGGAAAGCTCTCGCTTACGCAACAGCCTGCCTTCTAATTTAATTCTTCAGACTTCTAGAGGGGCAAATGAAAGCCTAAGTTTAGACCTCTCATCTGGTTTTGATATTAAACAAATAGATAAATATGTCAAAGCTCTTCTGGGTCGCATTCTGTTCAGGGACCTCAGGGGAAACGTCATCACAGTCTAAACCGGACAGATGCTCCCAAATAAAACAATTTTTTGATAATAATTTGCACTTTTTCCAGACTGGGCCTTTACCTCTACTTTAAAAAGCACAGTCATCCCCAGAAAGCCAGTTCAGAGCCAGGCGGGTTTGGGTCACACTCTTTTCCCTTTCACCTTGAGCTTGGGTTCTTGCTAGTGGTCTCGAGAGGGTTTTTGCTAGGACTAGTTGGCTTTTTAGCACTCGCAGCTGCATCGAGTAGCTGGCAAACCACAAAGCACCTGGATTAGCACAACTCCTCAGCAAGGCTAGAAGGACACTTCTTCCTCATCAAAGTCTTCACTAGAGTCAGTGGCAGCAACAGAAGTGGGAAACTGCTCCGACTGCCCTATCTCGCTCTCTCCAGCTCCCAGCTTAGGTGTGTTTTCTCTCCCTTTTTTTTTTTTTTTTTATTTTGGGGGGGGGGGGGTGTCTCCCCATACACTCTGCCCTGTAGTTCATGCTCTGCCTGGCAGCCTGGCTGTACGAGGGGTAGAGAGGGCTGAGAGGGCAGAGGCAGCATCAACCCCTGCCCCTTCTGCCAACTTGGGTGGTGGAAATTCAGCTCCAGACCCAGAGCCAACTCAGGGGTGCGTGGCTGTCACTCTCTAAAGGGAAGGAGTCTGTGCACCACAGTCTTTCCCCGTGTCAGTGGGGGAGGCAGGGCAAGGCACCCAGGCGCACCCCGCTTCCCTCCCCTGACCCTCGCCAAGGAAACGGGCAGCCCGGGGGGTGGGAAAAGGGGATGCCGGCCGGGCCGCTCTGCCTACCTCTGCCGGGTGATGAGGTTGATGTAGTGCCTCAGCGCCGAGTAGTATCTGGCCATGTCCTCTGCGGGGGCATCCTCGCCGGGGCTGTCCGGTTTGGAGGGGTACGCCTCTGCCAGCGTCCCCAGGCAGACCAGCAGCGACAGGGCGAAAGTCAGCACCGACACCCACAGCCTCACGGTGCCCTGCATCTGCACGGCGGGGAGGGAGGGAGGGAGGGGAGGGGAGGGGATGCGCTGTCAGCACCTGCCCCGACGGCGGGAGCAGCGCGGCCGCCCCAGCGCGCCCCAGCCCGGCCCGCCCGCTCCCCCCGTGCCCGTGCCCGCCCCGTCGCGGCACTCACGGCGGCGGCTGCAGCGGAGCGGCTCTCGGCTCAGCGAGGCGCTTCTGCCCGTGCGTCGGGGCTCCCGAGTGCGGGGCTCCGTGCCTCGCCGGGGTGTTTTAAGGCTTCCCCGGCAGGCAGGAGGGGCCTCGGGCGATCACGCCTCGCCGGCTCCGGTCCCCCCCGCCCCGCTCCCGCCTGCCCCTGCCCCGGCAGCGGCACGGCGGCTCCGGCCGGGCGGGGCCGGGCGGGACCGAGGGGGCGGGCGCTGCCGCTGCCCCCCCGCCGCCCGCGCGCCGCCCCGCCGCCCCGGCAAATCCCACCCGCGGGCCGAGCCGGCCCCTGCCCCCGGGCCCTGCACCAGCCCCTGCCCGGCCCCGCGTGTCCCGGGCCCGGCCGCCCGTCTTCGCGGCCGCCCGGCGCCGGCAGGGGAGGGGGAGCGAGCGTGGGGAACGATTTACCCCGCTCCTGCGGCGCCGGAGCGGCCCCAGGCTCGAGCTCCTTAGCAGGGATGCTGCCGCACGAGAAAGCGAGACCGTCCGGGGCAACGAAAAACGCCAGACCGGTGCCCCAAGCTCTGACATCGGGCTTAGCGAAAGCGTCGGTCCTGAGGCTTAGCTGCCCGGGCCTGGCAGCAGAGCCGCAGCGGTGAAATCGTTCCTCCCTCCGTGCCCACTCTGCCGGGGAGACCCTCTGCACCCCTGCCCGGGGCTACCTCCCGAGCGGCTTTTCTAAAGTGACTTTATGCTGGTTTATTTCTGTGCCTGAGCCACAGACCAGAGAAAACAGCCCACCAATGCCATGGGATCACCACAGCCTTTCCAGTAGCTGTCCTGGCCCAAGGGAACCGCTCTGAATCCGGGAGACAGCACCTTCTCCCAGCAACATGGGACTACAGGGTCTGATCCGGCCCAAGTGCCAGATTTACATGTTTCCCTGAACTTATCCAGGCCCAGAGTCAGCGGGGAGAGATGGGCACGCTGACAGTGAGCTGATCCCTCGCCCGACCGAGGTCTGAGGTAAGCAGGGTGGGGATCTCCTGGCGCCGTACCTTCCTCCACTGGTTGCAGCAGCAGCCCAGGCAACCAGGCTGGACCAGACACCTGAGCACCAGAGTGCCTGACGCTGGGTAGGACAAATCCAACCTAAACAAAGTTTCAGAATTTGTTGAAGAGTTTTGTGGAGTTGAAAACTATTCATACGTATTAGTGAAATTCAGTTTTAGAAACAGGTAATCTGATTAGCATCTTGATGACCAATGACTAATTCCAGTTGGAATGACAAATCATGACTCTGATCATATCTTATTTTTACTTCAGGTTGAAGGTAAAATAACAATCACCCAAGTAAGAACATTAGACATACTGACAGAAAGCTTCAAGGCATATTCTAAAATTATATTGTACATACGTTACTGTAAATGTAGTTGTTAATTTCTGTAGTCATTATCATATGCAGTTATTGGCTTAATAATAATCCAGCAGATTCTGAAAAACAATATTCAGTTCACAAAAGCAAACCATTTTCATCACTCCAGAAAGAGAATCTCAACATTATCTGAAAAAAAAAAAAAAAACAAACCCTAGCAAATAAATAGGTCTTGCGGAAGCTCACTAGACTATATCCATTTCAAGCCATGGAAGCAAAGAAAATTCCAGAGCTCTTAACATCAAGTGATATTTTGAAATCCTCATGACTCCATAGTGCACTGGCCACAGACCTTACAGCAAGATTACAGGCTGCCTTTTATCACATCCTGAGTGAAGAATTTAATGTGTGCGAATAATTTTCCATGCCACAGCCAGCAACTCGAGCTCCTAATTTCAGCAGATCTGCGCAGAGGGTGACATCACGTCTTACACAGTGGCCTCACTGCATCCCTGCCTTCCCTGTCCTCCCACCAGCAGCAATCCTGCGCATTCCGTGTTCGCACTGCCCTCACGTTGGCTCAACAGAAGCAGCTGATCTGACAGCCTGATGCCTGCAAATGCCCTCCAGGGCGACTGTGCTTCCAACACTTTCCATCTGCCATGCTGAATCCAATAACCTGCCTAATCCAAAACTTGCATTGATCCAGTTTATCAGCTTTTATGGGGTGCAGGGGACAAGCAGTCACCACACTGGGGACTGAAGCATCTGGGAAGGTGTGCCACACTGACAGCTCTCACCAGTTTCAGCCTGATTCTGCCACAGCCATCTCCCACCAGCTCACAGGAATTGCAGGTGACTTTCTCACCGTTAAACTCTTTCACCACTTGTAAGTGAGATTGCTGCTCTGCCACTATTTTTACACTATCAACCTTCAAGGCAGCTCAGAGAAAGAGGAATAAGACTAGCAAGCAGAGCAAGATAAACATGAAGTCTCTCATCTACATGCTTACTTGGGCTATAAGGAGGTAACGACATTCCCTCATCGTGGGTATGTCTGTATCGCTTGACATGTCATGCTGCCACGTCTTGGCACAGGCCACCACCACGGCAGTCGGCTGTCAGCATCTCCAGAAACCCTGGATGAATCCCTGCTCTTTTCCTAGTGGTGAGGTATGAGCAGGATGCTGCTCCCTCCAAGGAAATGATTGACGAATCACACCTGCTACGTCCCTCTACGAAACGCTGGGTCTGGAGCACCAGTTCCCCACCAAAACAAGGCACAGACCATACTACCAGTCAGTTTAGTTTGCTTCACAGCTTGAGGAGTGAAGGAAGCCTTCACTTATGCATGAGGAGGAATCAAATTTGCCTCCCATACAAGACCGCAGGCTGCTTGGCAGGGTCTGGGAAGAGGTTTTCTTGCCCACAGTACTGTAATCCAAATCAACTCATCTGTTGGGTCTTACCTTTGGATGAAGTAACATCTCCCAGCTTGTGCTGAATTTGGACTCATGCCCCTATTCTGAGTGGCCAAAAGGTTTATGAGATGTCAGACCTTACCACTCTCACTGCACCTCCAGAATAACACTTCTTTCTGCACAGTTCCAGCATTTAATTTGGGAAACTCAAAACGCTGAGCCAAAATGTTGATCACCCTGCTTTCCATAGTGCCTATTTCTGTAACGGTATTGAGGTTCAGCTCCAGGTGTGTGCTTATGCTCCATTTCATCATTTAAGATGAAGCATACACCTCAGAGCTTTCTTGAGTCCAGAAACTTTTATGTTTGGAGCCACTCTCTACATTCTTACAAAAATTTCCTCTCCTTCTGTTTTGAAACACTGAAAATCCATACAGGCTCATCCAGTTGCTACCATAAAATATACATTTTAACATAGATAAAATATATTTTGGATACATAACATGATCATCAGTATAAACCCAATGTAACGTTCATAAATTGAAAAAAGAAACCCTATACCTAAAGTTACACACATATATAGGCTCCGGTGTATCAGGGAGACAAAGTGTTCCTGGATCTCAGTGATCTTAATGGGTGTTTTACAAGTGGTTTCCAGCGTCAAGGTCTCCTGCATCTTTGATGATGCCTGTTGATGATAACTCTATGTGGATGCCTGCCCAGTGTTACTGTCCTCACATAAAGCAGGCAGGCATTTATATTCTGGCAAATGGCAGAGCTGCACTTCCCACAAGCAGCTTTGGGATGGGCTATAAAGGCGGAGAAGAAGACAGCCAGGGTAGTTGGAAAGAAATGAGTAAGACTCAGAAGAGCTGATGAAGAAAGGTGGGAAGAACAGAATGGAGTTCAAGAATGCAGCCTGGGAGAGAGCAGAAAGGCACAGGCATAGCTTAAATATGGCAGTACTTAGATATCCACGTTTTTAATTTGCCAAATATTATGGGCTTGCAAATATGCGACTCTTGGCTACACTATAGTGAAGCAATCAAGAGCTTGAAGAGTATTTAACTGCGTACAGAGAGAAAGAAGGGCATTTCAAAGCCCTGAGCAGGTATCAATGACAGGTACAGCGTCAATAGGAAAAAAGTGAAAAGGAACATTACAATCAAATTTTGCCTGTGTTTTAGTGTCATGACATTTAAAGATTCAATAGACAGCTGTTTAGCCTACAAATTTCAGACTACACTAAGAATGGAAAGACTTCCAAGATATCAACATATTAAAAGTAAGATGATAGTGTTCTACAAACAGCATAAATGTGAAAGAAAATTCAGGTCATTTATTAATGGTAATATATACAATTGCATTAAACAGGGGCATGATATTTGCCTTAACTAAAATGAAATGTAGTGTGATTAACTTGGGACAGAATATTATTTATAGCATGCTTTCTGTGGTAGGCATGGGATTAAAGCTGTTCTTTATTATTACAAATACACATAATATCATTTTCTCGCTGTTGTGTGCATCAGTGATCCTAAACTAACATTCCACAATAGCCCATTAATAGTCTTTGTTTTAAATACAAAAGCAAGATCAATCTCCTAGTAGAGGGAAAGGGTTAAAAACTGGAGCCCAAGGAAGAAAAGATTTATGTCTTACTAGAGACCTGGAAATGGCAGATTTTATCAGCTGATATTGCCTGTGCTCTTGCAGTTAAAATGTCTCACTAAAGGTTTCCACAGCTGAGCAAACCTTCCAGAAATGCTGAATCTTTAGGACTAGAAGTTCAGTCAGATAAGCGGTGTATAATTATTCAGCACTCACATGAATTTATCTGAAACTATTTGGACAGAAAATGGGGCTGTTAATCTCAAAAAATCAGACTCTCACACACTTTACAGTATTGCTGATTTCAGTCTGCTTAGCAATACATTCAAAACAGCTTCTCATTGTGCTTTGATGTCTCATGGTACCCACATTTCCAAACTTTTATGTGTCCGTTTCAGTACTCATACTCACCTGTACACGCCGGTAAGAGTCGAACAGAACACCCTCTAACCCTGAAGCGACCACCCCTTCCCGCCTGTTCAGCAGCAGTACCATTTTCGAGAGGCATCCTTGTGAGTCCAGCGTTAAGCAGGTTCGTAACACTCCACCAAAAGGTAGGGCTCTGGCTGAGTACAAACAACACGAAAATACAAAAGAGAAGAAAAAGCGATTGGATCAAACCACAAGCCCGTATATCTTACCCTCGACGGCATCTAAAAGCAGATTCCTAAGACTGTCAGAACAGAAATAGAATGTTACACTATTTCCCCAGTATTCTTTTCCCAACCTCTGTTAAACTGTGATTTAGGGACATCCCAACCAAGTCGAGGTTTTGTATGTCGTAGCAAACTTGGAGTACCACCAGCCTCCCGCGGCAGTCCCACAGCATTCCTGCTGTGGATTACCAGACAGGAATGGAAGCCATCAGCTGGCACCGTCCTCTTGTTAGCACTGTGATGTGACCTCCGGTGCCTGTGTGCCACCTTTGACCGCAGCACCAGAAAAGCCCAACGCTGATGCCAGGGAGATGGGTGGTATTCAACGAAGGTGGCGAGTGCCTTTACGTGCCACGGTGGCGTGACACATGCCATGCTCTCTGAGCTCTCCTGGACATGAACTACTTCTGGTGAGCACAAATGGCTCCTGTACAACTACTTGACTGTGAGCTGCAGACCCAAGATGCAATACAAGAACATTCTTTGCTATTTAAAGCGATGTTGTTCATAGCTTCACATCAAAGGCCCGCAAGCATCTGACTCACAATCACAGCAACATACAACTGGAAACCAGAAAAATAAAACCCGGGTTCATTGGAACCTTATAATGAAAGTTGTTATTTTTCTTTTCTGAAAACACAGCCAGAGAGACTTCTGAAATGCTGCAACAAGGTCAGAGGGTTATCAGCAATTGTCCTGAGGACACACAGTACAATGCACAGTTTTGACAGAAACACAACGATACTCAAATAAGTAACAAAACCAAACCCAGTATTTGCAACGGTAATGACATTTGTTTTGCTCTACCTTCCTCCCTTTCCCACTCCCCCAGGACAACAGAAAAACAAAGACAGATTAGTATGATGGAGATCAGAACGCTACCTCTGGCAACATGTCTACTGCTGAGACCAAAGGCAGTAAGGAACAGCTTACAAGAAGACAGTGGCTTAAAGCAAATGAATCAAGCTTTATATCAGAAACAAAAATTTTCCACACTGAAAGAAAGTGGTTTTTCATGTGTATAAGATGACGAAGTTGCCAAAGCTGTCATGACTTAAAGGCAACCAGAATTACTAGAATTAACCACTCTCAGCTTCAGTGTACGTCTTGACTTCAGTCCTGGTGAAGAGGGAATTAGGAGGGAAAGTGAGAGAAGTCCAGAAAGGCTACACTGTGAGATTGTGTTGAGTGACTCTGCCTGAAACTGAAAAAACAAAGGCTTGCCTGATGGGATTGTGCCAAGGACTGAAGAAATCCAATCACACTTACATGGAGAACTGTCACACATCTTACCTGCAGGGAGTAAATCAGAGGCAGACAGAAGAAAGACATCTGCAAAGGCTTCTGAAAAACCCTGCTATGTGTGTTTATTCGCAGAATATTACCACTTACTGATAATGTGTACAGAAGTGAATTCATCTACATTCAAAGCACTGGAGCTGAAAAATATCCTTCTGCTTAAAATGTGGATATTAAAAAAATCCCATCTTCTTTCCTAGCAGATTCACAGTCCAAGCACAATCAGAATCACTTTTGCTTCCTGTCCTGCAACATCGACACAGCTGAGAGTTAACTTTCTCCTGTATGGTTTCATAATTTTATATGTGTTGAATGCTTTATTACTTGTCATGGCACGCAGCACGGGAAACCTTGGATGCCAAAGTTGCAGCACATTTTAAAAGCAGATCTAAACTTGGAGACAGGGGTGACTGATTAATTTCAGAGTAATACAGGATGGGATTTGCATCTGCTGGCTTTAGCTATCCAAAGAGTGGGCGTTTGCTTTAAGAATTGGTCCAGGGTCTCCATATGGTAAAAAAAAAAAAAAAAAAAAAAAAAAGAGGGGAAAAAAAGAAGGAAAAAAAAAGCAAAAACTGGTGGCTGCAGAGCAATTCACCTAAGATAGATGTCCATCACAACTGGACAACTGCGAACTCACCAGGAGATGCTCCTCTCTCCCTGTCATCTTAAAATATAGGCATCATAGACTACCCAGTCATGCACAGTCAAAGAAACTGAAGAACAACCTGCACACTGGTGACCGGGAATCCTTTGCCATTGCAAGTGCTTGGATGCCACAGAGGACCACAACAGTTCTCCATACTAGAACTCATCCTTTGTTTATACCCTGACATGCACATTTGAAATACTACAGGCCTAGGATTTAGGAAAGGGTCATACACTTAAGATAGTGTCGTACCAACTGTACTGGTCTCACAGGGCAGCGACACATGGAAATGTCTTGATACACTCCCCCCAAAAAATGTCCAAATGGCCTTAACTGTGCACTGGCCTTATGCAGCTTGACTGTGTCCTAGCTAACACCTTTCACTCCTGCTAACTGGATGAGTTCCATCAAATAAACTCCATATTCAGCCACTAATTCAATAATTCTGACATCAGGAAAGAAATGTTTATCCATTATTCTGTGGGGTTTTTTCCTTGCACACTGGTGCAGTTTGGAGCAAAAGATCACGACAGCTGTAACACTAAGGGCAGGCTTTTGTTGTATATGACAAGCATAACAAGAATATGGATTACAAACTCTAGTATTGAAACATACCTTCTAAAGTTCTTCACACTACTAAAACTATCTATTTCATATTTTAGTTCTTATTGTCTCTTAATCCACTCACACAACCTTCTGTCAGGCACTAAGTAAAGGTCCTGTTGAAATAAAAGAAAATACGCCTTCAACAAACATGACTGAAAATGGATTCTGCCTGATTTAAGTCCATTTACTCCTTTTTCTTTGCTTGCATTTTGACAGTATGTTCTTATTTACTAATATCATACATTATTTTACTAAAATTAGCAGTGATATTATTTATGCAAATAGAAGCAATTAAGCAAGATGTGATATGGTCCCCCTCATCCTACTGCTGTGCTGTCCGTAGCCTCACCTACTAATTGTTGCCTACTAAGAGACTGCAGAAGGAAATACGGAGTTACCCATTATATTTGTTTGAGTTTAAGATCGTGCGGAAATGCCTTTCTTTCTACACTCTCCCATGAGAGAAGGAACAGACTTAGAAACTTTTGGCTCCCTTTATGCATTACACTAACCTCCACCCAAAGCAGGAAAAGACAAAGGGCTTTACAAGAGCTGTGATGCTTGAATAGGAACCAAATTCTGGGAAGCATCAGCGTGGGTCAGATGAAGGGATCAGCTACAGGCTGGAAGCCAAGGGCAGCATGCTGCCAGATGTGCTACACGTACAACACCAGGGCTTTGCTGATAGCTGGAAGAGTGGACTACAGAGAAGAGAGTAGATCAGGTGTTGACCCTCCTCAGATTTTTTGAAGCTTCAAGCAATAGCTTCACGGGAGAAGATCTTGGTACAGCTTTTAGCCTTTGCTCTGCAAAATGCACCTGGCAAAGCACAGCCTTGCTACACAGAGTGTCCACCCTTTCAATCTTGAAAGGTCTGGATGTGAGATAGCACTGTTGTTGTTTATATAGGCTTGGTCCTTTCATTCCCATTTGCTGCCCATGTGCGTTTGAAGCAATTGATGTGATTAAGCTGTCATTTGCCAGCACTTTGCACACACCCCCCCAGCAATTTCCTGCCCGCCTGGCAATGGAAGAATGTCACCTCACTGCTGAAGAGTCAGCACTCATTCACAACAAATACATTGGCACAATAATAATTTCTACACAGGTATCAAAGTGGTCAAATAAATAGTCACATAGAATAAAAAGTCAGTGCAGAACTGCATATTTCATTGAGGAGGAGGAAAGTCACCCAAGATACCCACAGATCAGATTTTTCTAAGGGACCCATCCCCACAATACTTGCCTGCAACCATATAAAGTATGCGTGTCTGTGAAATTATCTGTACATCTGTTTCTGGATATACAAGAAATGGCCAAACCTGTGATCTTTTGCACACTTCAGTATGTTCAGATGGAACCACTAAAGTGTTGTTCTTGAGAAATAAAATCTCAACTGCACAGTGCAATTCCCCAAATGTTATTTGTTTGTTTCATAGCAGACCTGGTAGATATTTTTAAAACCAGCCAAAAGTTCTCTAGTTGTAAGAATTGACATAATCACTAAATATATTGCAAAGATTTTCTGGCATTTTCTTGGCTATCTGTTCTGTATTTTTCTTATGCTCTTAATTGTTCAGAGCAATTCCCCATTTCTCAGAAGTTTCCAGAAAATTATTTTTTTTGCCACGCAGATCACATTCAAAAGACGATCCACTATTTAAAGGTGTTAGATCAAACCAATCCCTACTGTAACTTTCTCAAACTCAGCAGTGCTATTGCATCGTGACGAATTAGTACATCAGCTTTTAATGTACTGACCTTGCAGTGCAAAGTTAATATAACATTACTTTTGCATTTTTGTGATGATATTATTATTGAGTTTATATTCCCAGGGTTTAGATTTAAACCTTTTCTTTTTTTTTTTAATACAGGGACAAAACCCCAAAATCTCCCCTAAACCAACCACATAGTTTGAAGCACACAGGAAAACCTTTGGTAACATTGGCTTATCTTGGGGTTATAGCTGCTTTCACTGCTGGAAAAGACCAAACTAATTCATCTGCCACCCAGGCTATATAACTACTAATGGCAAGAGTGTTAAATGTGTTGCAACAGGACATGCTAGCCTATTTAATTAGTGTGGCCACCTGCTCAGCTCATATCAGGGGCAGGGCTGCCATCAGCTATGTTTAAAAAAGAGTCTCTGATATATTTGCAGGTGAACCTTTAATCTTAGCATTTACTGCATTTGAAACCAGTGTTTTCAGCATGTTTCTGCCTCCAGAAGATCTTAACATGCCCACCAAGTCATGAGATGGATGATAAAAGTACAGTATGGGAAACAAACAAAAAGGAGACTCTTGCACACTGACTGCCCCATTCTACATGTTTTCTAAACATCATACATTTGTAGAATTGGTCCCTGCCCTTCTAGGTAGATTGAAGAAGTGTCATATAACCCAAGTCCAGTTACCTACTGAATAAGATCCATCCAAAGTGGCAACCTCATTACAGTGTGGCATCACTATATGACTGGGGAGGTTTTTTAGTCTTGTGCAGCTTTTACGGACATATTATTCCCATGATGGACTCCCAAAGTCTCATTTATCAGCAGCTTTGCTGATATAACAGTGCTACTACAGGTCAGACTCACTCTGGGTGTGTTTCACTGAAACCGTATTTGTCTGTTGGCTTCTCTGTGCTCCTCGTTACCAAAGTATCCAAGCATCTCATCAACAGCCATGAATCCACCTCTGCAGTGCCCTGTTGGAAAGCACTGGTCTTGTACTTGGCAGAGGAGTGACTAAAACCAGGGAGATGAACACCCTTGGCAAAGAGAGCCCTGGCAGGAGTGGGAACGCTGACTCTGAGTGGTTTAATCTGCCGGGGAAAAACACAGACCCATTGTCCCATTAAAACAAAGTGACTGAGCAGTGCCTTGTGAGCAAATAAATTTGCAGTGTCTTCTGTGGGAGTTCAGCAGTCACCCCCTGCTGTACTACATTCTCATGGACTAGAGACTCCGCGCACACCTCCTGAAGCTGTTGCTGCCTGAGCGAGTGGTCCCCCAGGAATCACACAGCCTCCAAACCTCACCCAGTGACTTAGGCACCCACACCCCACCTCAACTTCAGTTTAGGTGGAACTGGGACAGTATAACTTTTGCATTTTTAGTTTGCTAAATTAAAACTACTCCTGACATCAGGGTGGGCACCAGCATCACATTGTGTTGCGTGTCTCTGCAAGCATGAACATTGAACAGACTAAACCTAAGTCACTTCAAATGAGGAGCTGCCTCTTCCCTGCAGCTCTGAGGGCATTCTGCAATTTCCCTGTGATTTCAGGTTTCTAGATGACCAGGTTTACATTGTGGTAGGTCTAGTGTAAGAGTGGTGCCTGTTGGTGATTCCAGAATCCCTCTCAGCTGGCCTCAGCACTGCTGGTGTGCTTACTCTTCTCAAAAATCCAGTTCCATAGGGAAGAAGTTGTGTCCACTAAATGAAAAGAAATAGTGCTACTGCAGAGCACGCTGTAAAAGAAATAATTCTCCCTTGGAAAGTGTCTGGATGTCAGTCTTACATCTCTTACGTGAATTACCTATTTTGCAAGGTTTTTTTTAAAAGCATAACGCATGCAGTTTGCAATGGTTTAAAAAATTATCATAGAAGACAGTTGAAAAATATCTGTGTGAGAGTAAGGATGAAAATAATTTTCTTCTCATTGTTTTCAGACTCTAATATTAGTGAGCTGCGACACAACAGACAGCATCTCAACGCACCCATCCAAGCCATGGTGTCTGGGCAATCAACTGCTAGCACCTGGTCCAGCTTTCCTTGGGTTTTTGTTTGGGTTCTGTAGTCATTTTTGACTCTGTCTGAAATCCCAGGCTCTTTGAACAATTCTAACACAATCGAATGGGTTTGTTTTTCATTCTTAAAACTAAACCAGTTATTGCATCATTTATGTCAGCAGAAGTTTGTGCCTGGGCCTAATTAGCAGTTCCCAGGAAGGTGCTGTCTTCCTTGGGGTTCAGCCTGGATCCACATAACTTTTATTAAAGTATAAAATCACCTACACAGACACTTCCATGAAACACTGATGAATCTGCCCCAGGAAAGGGGAAAGAAGGCAGCAATCTTCCCTGTTGCTTTTTGTCTCTGCTTTTATGTCGGTAGTATAAATATTGTTGCCATCACCAAGAAGGACCCACCTGACAGAGAAACCACATCAGATTTAAGTCTCAACGTTAAGCTTATTTTACAAACAGATAGAGAGAGAAAAAAAAAAAACAAACAGTAAGCCTTTAAAAAAAACAAGTCTTCTATTTAAAGTTGTACATACATTTCTGGAGATAAATTCTGGCTGCCATACTGGAACAGTGAGGACATGGTCACTGTAGAGTTTCTCCTCAGACATTAGCTAGCTTGGATGTGTCCCTATGAATAAGTCAGGCCTTTTGAGATCCACTGAGCTCATCTTTGAGAGCTGATTGCCCACGATTTGTGGAGGTGGGAACATGCAGGAAAATGACATATGGCCACACAGAAGAAGTGGCCACATCTGTGTTAGCAACTGCAGTGATCAAGGACCATTCACTGGCCATGAGACAAGGTGCCAAAACACAGCTAAACTGTTTTCTCATCCCTACAACAGAGTAGTCCTGTCTAAACAGCTTCTCTCTGTTCTGGTCATCTCTGACAGGTGGCACTTCTTGGAAGCTTACCATTTTCAGAAGTCTTGGGGTTTATTTCATTTATTATTTTATTTATTCATTGGGATTACTTTTTAAGGAAGTTGCTAGCCCTCATGAGTCCAAATCATTGGGCATGAAAGGATAAATGGGACAAATGTGAATCACTGTTTGGAGATGTTCAAGACCACACCAGCTACAAACCAATTCTTGCTTATTATATAAGTGCAGGTCACAATTAAGGGCAGGGGAAAAAAAAAAAACCCAAACGAAAGTAAGACAATGGATGATTATGTAGATTTGAATATAGATTATGAGCCAGGAACTTTAATACAAGAAAACTGGTAAGTGAAGCAAAAGGATGCAACTCTATGGTAAATAGGGCTAATAATAGTCAGATGCGGGTATTTCTCGAGCTAGCTCGATGGCGTTAGTGAGCGAAAACCAACCTTGGGAGAGAGACACAGTTATGCTTGTTGGAAAGAAGCCATGGGAGCAGGAAGAGAAACTTTAAGATACGGAGTAGTCTGCAGAGCTTGTGGCCTTGTAGATAAAGGGAGTTGCTAAGTGGCTGTGTCTGCAATAGAAAAAAGAGCCAAGAGTGGAAAATTGCTGAGCATAGTTACAGGCTGACATGTCAGCCCCCTGTAAAGGTATAAAAAGCTTACTTGATTTTAATAAAGTGTCTTCAAGGTGTTTTCAAGTGTCTTCATGTCTTCGATCTGCTCTCGGAGTCCGCGTATCATACGCCACAGTCAGAAAGACATTTTGAACATAAAGGGAGTAAAAGGAATCTTAACAGTGGAACTGGAAATTATAAAATTGCCAAAAATAATCCAGAAAAGGCAGACATGTTCAATAAATAACTGTTGTTTATTTGGCCAAGGATCAGATGATGTGATCATTTCATAAGCAAATCATGAAACAATTTTCACTCCAACAGTGCATCAGAAGGACGTCAAAGAAAAGCTACTGATTTTAGACATATTTATAGACTAATTCTCAAAATGAGCATATAAGAGTTTAAAAGGGCCTATGTGAAAACCCCTCCAGACCATCAGTGCTGATTTTTCAATAACTCTTGTAACGTTGGGGAGGTTCCAGAAGATGAGAAAAAGTAACATACCGGCAGTATTTTTAAAAAAAAAAAAAAAAAATTAAGAGAGAACAAATGATACAACTCAGGTAATTACAAGATTCTCAGACTGACAAACATCACTCCTAAGCAAAATAAAGGAATGGCTGATACAGGACCCAATTAATAAGGAATAAATGGGAGGCAGTATAATTATCATCACTCAGTGGAGGTTTTTGGCAAATAGATCCTGTCAAACTAACTTGATATCTTTCTCTGATGAGATTACAAGTCGGCTGATGGAGGTAATGGTGTCACTATATTTGGGCGGCTTCTACAAGACATTTTATGCAGTCAGTACCATATATTGCAGAAATGGTTGATTAGGATTGCTTTGAACCAACACTGCACACACTAAATGGATTAAAACTGGGAAGCGGTTACATAGCAGAACGTCGCTGTAAAGATGTGTGTTTTCAGTGAGGTTCAGTGGGGAACCAGTCCTACATCAATTAACTTTTTTGCCTGAGCTGCAGAAGGAAGCATAAAGTCATCATTGAGATCTGTAGATAACAAAGGCTGGGTGAGAAGTATATAATGAAGATGATAGATGGCTGATGCAGACAGATTTATGGTGCTTTATGCTGCATCAGGGCTGATGTATGATATTACCGCACATGAAAAAATACACACAGGCTTTCTCCCACATATACCTAGAAAGCAGGAAGATGCATAAAATGGGGAACATAAAAGTAAACATTCAATGCTTAGCCAAATTTTACCACGTGGCAAGGTGGACAGAAGAAAAGACATGGTATTAAGACCAGCTAGCTGGTGTTCATAAGTCTAGAAAGAAAGGAAGGAGGGCATCCCTGAGGACTCTGGAGAAACAGCGTCCCTCGAGTATGAGAACTCATCCAAGCAGGAACATAACTCCCAGGAAGGAACATATGTTCTCAGTTCAGTTCTGTGGCCAAAAAAGGAGCCCTAGATCTCCTAAAAAGACCAAGAGCTGGTCCCGCTTTTTCCCTGAACATCGATGTAATCATGACTGGAATATCATGTCCTGGAAAGGACATTGATAACTGAGAGGGATCAAGGCAGCCCTGAAAAAAAGATTAAGGAACAAGAGGAAGCATCTGTTAGTAACGCTGCAGGAACTCAATCTATTCAGTTAATGAAAGAAAAGGTTGAAAGGTAATTTGATGAGTTTGTAAGTACCTACGAGGGAATACAACTTTGCTAATGGGTTATTCAGTTTAGCAAAGAAAAGCAAGTAGATGAAAGTTAAGGCTGGAGATACTTACAATGGAAACGAAATGCAAAATATGGTTTTGGTAGAAAAGAATCTTCAAAGCACATTTTCTAGCGATGGCAACTTTTAAACAAAGACAATGTTCAAAAACCAGTAGTCTAGATCAAACATAAATCAACTTCTGAGAGTCCTACAGCCTGTCATACACAAGAGGTCAGACCTTAGGACGTACTTCTGCCCTTACTACCTATTTCTAGGGTAAAACTGAGTGTAACTGGCATGGGGCTATCTCCCTGAGTTTGCAGAGAGCCTGAAACAAGAAATCAGAGGTCAGCACTGACACCAGGCTCAGTAATGTTTGTGCCAAGGCTTGCTGAGCTGGAGTGTCCAGTGCGACACCAGCAGAATGTTGTAAGTCTTATCGGAAAAAGAAGCCGGTAACCATGAAGTTATTGGCTGTTGAAGCAGTGAGCTGCTGGAGACCAGCAATCTACCACCCCAACGAGGTGATACAGCATCCTGGGGAAAGGAATAAAGCCACGGAATGGGTTTCAGTGATTCCCGAGACCCCAAGATGGTTTAGCCCTCCCTGGAAAGTGGGGCTGCAATGGGGCACTCACCCTTACAAATTTCATTATAAGAACTGTGAATGCTGGATGCTAAAGCCTACGTCCTGATTATCAACACTCTCATAGCGCAGGCATGTAAGAAAGGGAAAATGCTGCTAGCCCTGTGAGAATAACATGCAGTAGATAAACAAAGAAGAAGAAACCAAAACCAGCCTATAAATTATAAAAACATTTTTTGCATCTAATATCAAATGTACATGCAGTGAAATGTATAAAATGATGTTTGCAGAAAGGGTGTGGACACAGGAATCATGGGGAAAAAAAAAAAGAAGCAGTAAGAGGAGTAACTCTTAATAGAAGCACTTTGTAATAAAAGGCAAAGCCACATCTAAGACTGTTGTGTGGTATATAATTCAAGATTTAATCTAAATGTACCAATTTCCTTCACAAAACAATAGGTGATATTCTAAACTGTCAAATTAAAAGGAGGAAAAATATCTGCCACCCACTGCTTCCTGCATTTTGATAGTTAAAAATATTCACTTTATTTGCAGAGTGCTTTAATTTGAGCCTTATGTTTTCAATTTCTCTCAGATCAAGCTCCTCATCTCCCTGAATTCTCTGTAGATTCAAGGCTGGCGTGAGAATAACGGAGGCAATCACTCGCTGTTAACAATGGCAAATACAGAATAAGTGGGAAAGAGACACACTCCTTGCCAGGCCTTGTAATTACAAATTTGGCTTGGTTCATGCAAGTTCAACTCAATCCAGATTTTACTGTGAATGTTGAGGGTCCAAATCCAACAGAGAAACGTTGATGGAATTACACAAAGGATGAATTTAACCCAGACAGCTTAATGCCTGTGTGTTTCTCATATGCATGTCTCTGGTTTTGTCATGCAGGAAGTGAATGCGCAGATTATAAACCACCAACAAAAACGTTTTATGAGGAGCAGCTGGAAATTTTTGCCAGTTCCAAACACATTGCAGGTATGAGTCTTTTCAGTCAATGCGCAGATTTTTTTCAGCTTTTGTGCTAAATGTTTCGGTGCATGGGCACAATCCAGTTACACTTTTTACTTCTTCCCTTTGGCTCTGCTTGATTAACTTTTTTTTTCTTTTTTTTTTTTGCAGCCCCCCTACAGAGAAAGCCTCCCTTACCCCTGCTGCAGCAGGGTTCAGCAGAACAGCTAATGTGAGCAAAATGATCATTGAACTGGTGCTCACCAGGAAGAATTTGTTTGAAAAGTAGGTGGTCAAAACCCCCAGGAAGGGACACTTCCAGAGCAGTACCAGACTTCATGAAGCATACAGAGGATGAGGTGAGCCAGAGGTG
This sequence comes from Falco cherrug, assembly GCF_023634085.1. NCBI lineage: Eukaryota > Metazoa > Chordata > Aves > Falconiformes > Falconidae > Falco > Falco cherrug. Next base: position 111,129,329 of record NC_073700.1, read on the forward strand.
TTCTCCAGCCCAGAAGGCAGATGGCCTTTTTCAGCTTCAATTCAGGATGTTTGGTGTTGCAAATGCTTAGGTGCAAGCAAAAATACAGCCAAGATACAAAGGTACAAAGTCAATATAGGGTAAAATCAATTAGACTCTATCAATAATACAAAGGCAAAACCAACTTTAGTCATATTAAATTTGCCTAAACCTTGTCTAGTCTTGCACGCTGCACAGGTGTGGGCTTATATATGCACACTTTAGCACAAACAGTGTAAAATTTCTCCTGGATGCATGAAAGTACCATGATTCCCTACTGTGCACAAGCTAGTTCTTCAGGCTTTTTCAGATCCTTTTTGACATCTTTACTCTTTATCTTTGACCAAGAATAAAAATATTTTTTTCTTTGTAACACTTCCACATTTTGTAGAAAGAAACTGCACTTTTTCCCTAGCCCAATCAAGCATTTTAATTACCTCCTGGCCGAGAATTTTACCAAATCAATTAACAAATAATTATTTTGTGACTAATAGTACTGCCTCTTAAATGCTTAAGGCATGGTTAAGAAAGGCTATGATATTTAAGGAAGTGATCCATTCCCACAGTGTTAACTGGTAGCAATTTAAAGGTGTGGTTCAGCTCCTTCAGAATCTGGACAGGTTTGTTAATGCTCTGTGAGTCTGAGGACCGATCCAGCCCTGCGTACTAGTCTTTTCTTAGAACATACGTGGTCGTCAGTTGCAATTATATTCCATTCAGACTTCAGAGAACTTCTTTATCAGTTCTTTTTTAGGCTAAAAGTGTCTATAAACCTCTATGTGGTCTGTTAAGTCTTAGAAAACGTAAATGTGAAACAGGGAGGAAACTTTATTATTTCTGTTTTTGCAGCACACGAATCTCCTTGGTTTAGTTCAGTGTGGGTTAGTCAAACCTTCTCCCCCATTTTTAAGGAAGGGAGTAATTTTGAGTAAGTCACATCCTTCAGGTCTCTTGCTAAATCGAAGTCTGGGGAGATGTAGATAAAGCTATAGTCTCCCCATAGGAGAAGTATCACTGCTCCTACAGGTCAACTGATCTCCCCTTTAGTGATGCCACCCTGGGATCTCATTATCCACCTGGGGCTGAAAGCAGGAGGCAGATGATAAACTAACATTACAGATTTCAGAGGCCACAATCTCAAAAAACAGGGTGGTAAGTGCACGGACATCTCCATCAGTACCTCCATTACAATGGGGGTACCTAACTGATTCTGGGAAATTATATTCAAATATTTAAACAAGACTCTTACCATTTATAATGACCATAAAAACCCCTAAAATGAAGCACTACCCACTTGTAATTGCTGATTATATGCTGGGGTTTTCAGCTGAGGCTTTTTCCTTATTTGCTTTATTATCACAAAATTGGGCAGAGATAGTTAATATAATGCACACACAAAAAATTAGACCTTGCACAGAGCAATCTGTACTTTCCTTCCTCATTTTTATGTTTATTAGAGATAATACTAAGCAATTTCATGTTAAGGCAGAGTGAGGCATAATTGAATACATTTTCTCTCATGTTGTGTATTGTTTTATATAGCAAAAATACGAAGAACAGGCCTTCATTGAACAAAAATAAGGATCACTTCATGAACATCTTAAAACCATTACCAGGCACAGAGGCACATGTGCACCTGCTTAAATTCTCGGGGTTTTTTTTTCATCCTCCTCATAGCTCGGACACCCACATAGTTAAAAAATAGCTTGAAAAACAGCTACACTTGCAAAACACCTCCCCTTCCAGGATGGAGAGCTGTTTACATTATAGCAATGTTTACCCCAACCAAGTTCTGTGACACTTCATTAAGACACACAGAGCATGAGCAGTGGCATCCTGCCATCTACCTGCAAGATGAATGAAGACAAGGCTGAGGTCCTGGTGCTGCAGGAACCTGCTTTCACTCTTAGCTTTGCACGATGGGTGTCCTTTCACTCTTACCATTGCACGCTGGGTGTCCCCCTCAACGTATCCTCAGTGGCTGGCCTTGAAAGGCAGCCTGCAAGAATGGAAGGGAGGTAGCTTTAAGTTTTTTTATATCTACTTGCTCCCAGTCCTGGCCTCCATGCTCCTCTGAGAGACCTGTGGAATGGGAGGCTATGGTAGGAACCACAGGCTCCCCATGTGCTTTCTTCCCTGGACTGAATGTTACCTTTCAATCTACTTCTTAATGTCAACAGTTTGGTTCCAAGGTTGCAGCAACTGGCAGCCTGAAAACTCTGTTGCACAACAATCTCTGCAGGACAGATGGTTTTGGATATAATGATACCAGCATGTATTTTTAGTGAGTGTTCATGAGCTGTTTGCTGGATGGCAGCCCAGCGCCGCCAGGTTCAGCTCAAATAAAGGAGAGAAATGGGGTGCTTCAGCGATGTCCACAGAAAAATGCATGAATGGCCAAATCCTCGGCATGAGAAAAGAGAAGAAAACACAGGTGTCTGGTCTTAATCAACATGTTTCCACTGGAGCTCTCTGCATCGTTGTCTTAGCTGTCCCCTACCTACTTTGATCCCAAGCAAGTGGCTGGAGAGCAAAAATCTGCAACCCAAACAGTGTCTCTCTGAAGCTTGGTCCAAGCCTGACACCAAGTGCAGCCCCTGCTCTCTGGGTGACCCTTTCAGAGAGCCCGTGAGGAGGTACAGCAGAAAGCAGGACAGTGCAGGTGCTGCTTCCCTCCAGTCGCGTCAGGAACTCGTGAGCAGCAGAGGAATGGAAGTTCACCTTCCCAGGGGCTGCCGCAACTGGTTTTAATTTCCTCCTGACTTGAGAAAGGACATGTGCCGGAGAGGGAAGGCTGAGACAAAGTGGGAAGTGTTGGTGTATGGATGAATGGTTAATAGGTGCCTTCCCTCCTTAGGATGGGCAGTCTTTCTGGTGGCCTGTATTGTCTGTCTTCTCTGGGCAAAAAGATCATTTAAAAGGGATCCTCAAATGCTGTACCCAGATGTGCACTGTGTGCGCATCTTCCCGAGCTACCTTGGCTGGTTGTCAGCCTCTCGTCTACCTGTTCTTCTTGATCTCTCTCACTTTTAGCTTCATAAATAAACACACTTCACCAAACACTGAACGTGATTTCACTTTGGGGAAATATTTCCCATGTGCTTCCTGTTGATTCTGTGGAGAAAAATAAGAGACTTTATTGCATTTAGTATCCTTGTACTGAAAGAGTAACATAAGTCTTCTTACAAATAAAATTTTAGTTCAACAAGTCATCTGAAGGGTAGATAAAACTCTATTGTTTAAATTATTGAAACACTAATGCATTAGCATACTAGTATGTCTGCTTTAATAACATATAGGAAAACAACAGTACATTCGGCAGTAAAATGTTCTAGTAAGCTGCTAATAAAAAATAAATTAGCATAATGTAGCCATTCTAATTTAATAATCTTCAGATTTTTATGATATACAGCAGAGTAAGCAAGCCTCATTTGTTGCTTACACATACACATTTCATATGCATAAATATATTTGACATCAGTTTATATGCATAGCTATGTTCTTTCCTAAGGATTCGTACATCAAATGATATTCAAATTATATCTGGCTCTAAAAAAACCCTGCTGGGATATTCAGCAACTAAATGCATTCATTCAGCACTATTAGTGATCATTTTCAAACAGGAGTTTCAGAAATAAGGGAATACGCATATTCTGTGTGATTAATCGGGACATTTTATCTGTCAGTGCTTCTTAGAATAGCTAATTGGTTTTCCAGCATCTGTGCATGGTAGATCTTGGTTAGCTGTGCATTAACAAAGGCCAACTCACTGACCCTGCACAGTCAGACATCATTATTTTCAATCAGAGCAGTCAGTTTCTAGGGTAAATTACAAATCCATCGAATATTTCTGTTTGTTGTGCCAGTCAGGGAGTTCATACATCTGACCCAAATGGAACCTCACTCGCTTTCTGGCATTAAGAGATAAAAACTGAATTTCTTGTTTCTTTGATGGTGTCTTTCAGAAAAAATTGCCACCTGCCTTTTTGTTTTGAAAAGGACTTTTTTTCTTTTTTCTTTTTTTTTGGCTTAAAGTGAGAAGAAAACATACCTCTGATAATACCTGTGAGTATCGCCCTACCTCTCAAAAAAATACCACTAGAAAGGGCAAACTTAGCCTTGACTAGCTGACATATTTGAAATAAAGTATTGCTCTAATCAGCTCTTTAAAACTTGGTGTTGAGTGAAGTAGGTCAGGAATGGATTCTTGCTTGGAGCAGGTGTGTCTGCCTGCAAAACTGTGTGAAGTCACCCCTTCTGCTTTCAGGTACAATTACCCTGGTATTTTGGCTCAAGTCAGTAAAAGTAAGTGGACTGTTTATGTTTCATCTCTTCTTAGAAGCAAACAAGCAGAGGAAGTGAAAACATCCTTTAAAATTGTTCAAGCCAACAGCAAACCTCTTCTATCCCTCCTTCTTCCCGCTTTCCCCTCCTTTCCTTTCTCAAGACATAACCATAGAAGAAATGAAGATGAAGGCAGATTTGTTAGGCAAGAAATGACCAAAATCTTCTGTTTATAATGTTAGCCTTGAAATACAAATAATAGTCATCCTGTCTTAAGAGCCAGCTATTTTTGGCTCCAGCACCTGGTACAGTTTTTTCAACAGTTGGTTTAAAGGATTTACAGATTTTCTTTGTGCGCATCAAGTAACCCTTGGAAAGAAAATGCTGTAGTGTGAGGATTACGGTGCTGGTCAGCAATCAGAAGTTTGGCAACACTCAAGTGAAGGTTCTGCTCTCTCAGCTCAGGCACATGCAAGGCAATGCCTTCACTTTCCCGTTCCACCACCAGTGTAATGCAGGTGTTTGTGGCAAGGTGCGATGTCCGTGTTCCCAAGAGTCAGGACACCGGCCTGCCTGCTGTTGATGGAGCCCTGAGGGTAGGGGAATTAGAAAACTTTGAGTTCTCAGTCAAAGAAGAGACGTCAACCACCGGCACCGTGACTCGTGTAGACACCGAACTCAGCTACCGAGATGTCTGTGCTGCAGGACCCCGTCCCAGCCACGCAGTGAGCCAGGAAAGCCACATGGAGAAAGGCAGCAGAGGGTGCGGGCCGTCCAAGTTAGAGGTTCACCTCTCTTCACCGGCTTTAAAGAGAAGTTAGCCTTGAGTCTGTAACCTTCCAGCTTCAGACAGAATTGAAGAAAACTGGAGCACCCAGTTTCCCGTTCTAATGAACCAATACTTTCCTCTCCTTCACCCTCTTCATGGAGCTACGTTGAGGATTAGCTACCTGTGAGCAGATCACGAAGCTTCTTATGCCAGGGCAGACTCTTCCAGGGCTTTTAAAATGTTTAGCCTGTCTTCTCAGCGTAGGCCAGGAGAGGCTGCTGGGTTAGAGGTGAATATTATTGGCTGTAATATGAATGAATTAGAGCCAAAGGCCAGATCCAGCAGTTTCCCAGGGAGACAAGATGGCCCAGTTACATGGGCATTAGCCTGGGGTTTAGGACAGCTGATCTTCCCTCCCCATTTCACCCCAAACCTCCTCTGTGCCCTTAAGCAAGCTGCCTGATGCAAATCAAAGGGGTTTAGCTTCCCTATTTTCAGATTCCCATTGGTAAAGTGAGACTCATGACTCTTCTAGGCTTCAGAGGGATGTTGCAAGGATATTATATGAAAAATTATGAAGCACTACAAACATGAGTATTTAAGAGAACACCAGAAGGTATAAATCTCTCCCAGCTCCCAGACTAGACTGCTCATCCATCTTTTTGTTGCTGACGAGCTGAAGTAGAAATCGTAGCTGACATATATTTCCCTGATCAAGGTGCTATAGGCATTTCGTTTAGAAGCAAAACCCATTTCCACGTTCCCAGGTCCAGATCCACGTGCAAGTCCCGGTTTTGTGACTTAATTTCTTTTGGGCTTGCAAAGATACCTGAGACTCACAAAGGGCTACAGCCGTGCAAAAGCACTCTTACCGGGAAGGTTTCCTGTTCCTGCCGGAGAAGGAAGGCTTGTTTAAATGCAAATACTAGTTTCCAATAGTACCGGCAGTTAAAAAGTTGTGATATTAGGACAATACCACAAAACTAACAATGTGACATTGTTTTTCAAGAAAAAAGTTGGGCTGATCAATAAATACGAGTTTTAAAATTACCTCCATCAGAATCTAAGTCATTGTTTATAAAATATTAATCCATTTAATAAATATATAATTTTCAACTTTTTCCTCCCCTTTTATCAATATTTAAAGTTGTCTTTACATCTCGGTTTTTTTCAGTCCAGTCATGTTCTCCCTCAACACTTGCAAGGCTTGGCTTTTACATAGGGTCTTACTCACCTTTGCCAGCGCTGTGCTTCCCTCCAGTGATGGAGAAGGTGGCCCACGCTTTGATACTGTTGCATATAGGCATTAAGTGCAATCAGGCTGCTTTTATGACGTTTTTAAAATGTTTATAAAATTGTGAGTAACAGGGCACATGTTTTGAACAAAGATTAAGAATAAACAGGCTTGTTAGTGTATAATTATTGTGTATGAGTTTCTGGTTAGTTGTTTCTATTGCACAGACAAATAGGATGCACTTGAAAGCCTCAGCATCAAAAGCTGAAAGCTCCAGTACTGGTACAGCAGATGAATATTTTCAGGGAGGGGTAAAAATGTCAAGCCCACTAACAAATTTACAGTACAATATAGTGAAAGAGGAAAACAGTGTTTACGGATTGTTTTCTCCATCATGGTACTTTTTATGCGGCAGAATAGCACTTTAAAAGCACATTGACAAAATGTTTCTCCTCTCGCTGAACTGTCTTTATTTTTAGATTAGATGCTTATTCTATACGTATATTTAGACTGATATAGCAAAACTACATAGTGAATTATATTGTGAAAGTGGCAAAAGAGAAGGTACACTGAAGAATGCAGAACAGAGCCTCATCTTCTAAAAACAGTTTGTCCAGACCGAGGTTACAGCTTGAATCCTCTCTTTGCTGTGTGGTCACCCAGCTGGGTGCAGTTTCCCACACTGGTGACCGCTCTCTGGAGCAAGGGCTGTCTGCTGTTACCTGACAGGACACAAAGGAGCTCCAGGTCAGAAGTCATATGCACCTGCTACGTCTCAAGTCACGATGCCACATTTTTGCTGGGCACGGTGCTGCACGCACAGAGTATGGCTCCTGCACCGCCCAGCCAAGGAGGAGCGTGGGCAGTTTTCAGAGGTCAGAGCCTGAGCGCAGGGATGTGCCCAGGGATGTACCCTGCCACCACACTGCGCCGCAGGGCTCCTGCTCTACATTGGTTCCTACGCCCATGGTAAACTACTGCAGCAGCAGCTAGTACAAAAAACAGAGGGTGGATGTACTCAGAAGAGAAGGGTGTCAGCAAGCCCCTCGTCAGGAATGACACAAAGCATCAGCCCGGGCTCTGCCTGCTCTACAGGGCAAGCTCCTGCATCCACCCGTTCAGTCAGCCAGCCATCACCTCAGCACCAGCAGAGACATGAGATTCGAGCCCCACAAAGACACTCAGAATCCAAAACGAGCTTGGCCTTGCAGCGAGCTGATGCAAAAACTCGGTTTTTCAATGCACAGTCTACATTATCCTACCTAAACTTGAGATTTGGACAAACACTTGGTAAACCAGCCATCTGGGTTTTGAACATGAAAGTGTGCTGGAGAAACAGAGCAAAGAAATTTAATCTTTTGAAGTCCTCATCACACCGGATTAATTTAGCAGGCCACGCTTCTGTTCTGTTTGCATTATCACAAAGTGTTTGATTGACTTTGACATTAGAGTGAAATAGTTGGACGTTAATAAAAGGATACAGATAAGGAGCTAGAGAGACAGATACCAGGATCAGATTGTTCATGCTTTTACACTCACACTTTATACACTTGTCTATATATAAAAAAATTGCTTTTGCAAACATCAGAACGTTCATTACACTATTCAGAAACGGAGGTTCACTGTGTTAATCTGCTGAAAACTGCCTCTGCGATGATAACAGGAAATCAGTCACTTATTTTGCTGGATTGTTCATAAAACTGACAGACAGGCTCCGGCTGAATCCGAGAAGCCTGCACCTGGTCAGAAAACTGTAAGATCTGACAACAGGCCCTCTGTTGCTAATAATTATGCACCAGTTTAATCACCAACCTCATGCTTAGCAAAATGAAAGCATAAAACTGGGTAAATGATGAAGCTATAGGTATTTAAATCATACAGCAGTTTTTGTTCAATTGGCATGGTGATGAGTTTCTCCTTTTTTTAAAAAAAATCTAGATGATGCTGACAGTATTTAAAACTGAGGTTAGAAATCACAGCAGAAGAATCTGACCTGTGACATGTCACAGAATATGTCATTTTGCCCTAAAACAAATATAGATTGTTGATCACTTAAATCAATACCTCAAAACACCTGCAGTGCAAATAAGATTTAAACTCTATTTGTTCTTTCCTATGCACAACGGTCACTTCTTTGATTCCTATTTTGCTTTCAAATTAGTTCAGCTGAGAAATACAGAGTACAGATGCAAGTTTGATTGTATAATTAGTCAAGTTGTCCCAGATCAATTTAAATTTATTACTCTTCAGAAGGAGTTGGGAGACAACTCTGTGAGTAGATAAAAGGTATTTCCAGACACAAATCTAATCTATTGTCAGATGTGTTTCTGTGTTGTAGTTTTGGGGTTTTTTTTGTTTTCCCCTACAAGGAAGATGCACTATTATTTCTTTTGAAACCTTAATTTTTTTTTAACCATGCTACTCCATCACGACAAACTAGCTGCACTAGCATCATGACTCACATTTGACTGGCTTTTTGCACTGGCAAACAGTCATAAAAGTAAAAACTTAGTTAAGTACACTGAAAAGAAAGTTTAAGGGGGGGAAAAAATAGGAGAACAAGAGGCTTTTTTAGGAGCAATAAGAACACTGATCTAACCTCAGTTTTAACATTGAACTAACACAGCAAGTGTCCAAGCTGTCAGTGGCTGATGGGGATACCAGATTGCTCTGGTGCACGGGACATGACGCACTGTGAATGGCTCGTGCGATGACTTTCCCTGTGAAATGCAGAGCTCTGCTAACAGAGGCTGGCCTGTACCCTTCCTTTGACTGTCATGTACGTGGTATTTCCTGAGTTCTGGGGGGTGCTCCACACATTTTGCTCTCCTGGGGTCCTGGAAGGGCCAGGTGAACTTCAGTCCAGCAGCTCCCAGGAAGGAAGGGAATGAGGAAGGGAAGGCAGGAGACCTCCCATGACATTCACTGCTCCTGGAAAGGACCAGAGGATAGTTGAGCCAGGCTCTTCCTGCACCAGACAATGGAGAAAAAAGGAATAGCAGGCAACCTCTGCTGGTGGGACCAGGCTGCCTCCAATAATGGTCCCACCTCTCCCACCGCACCCACACACACACACATCTTCAAACAGCAGCAGCAAGCCAGGCTCTGCTCTGGGCTGTGACAAGCTGGACAACATGTTCAGCTGTCGCAGCAGCATTCTAAAATAATCTACCAAGTTGCTTCGTTTTATTCCCTCTCCTGCCATGAGACTGGTGCATGTAAAGAACTGGAGCTCTTTACCAGGAACACAACACTGGGGCTATTTAACACGTGCACAGAACTGGCACTGTCTGACATTTGACAGCTAGGCAGTTTGAAGTTTTGATCAGCTAAAATACGCATGCCAAAATGAGACTTTATTTACCTTAGGCTTTCAGAATACAAAATAAAATAAATGAAATCAAAATACATCTGTATCATATGATACATGCCTGCTCGCCTGAAGGCACCTACTGAACTGCCTTCCAGGTGACTAACCAGCTCAGAAGAGCCACTGGATACAGGATTATATTTAAGAGCAGCTGAGATCCATCAATTTCTTTAAATTACCCTCATTCTTCTGCAGTAATATTTTCCCCTGTGAAAAAGAGGTAGAAGGTGGCTGGAGCTTTCCAGAGCAGCATGTAAGAGAGACAGAGATGAGTCCAGCCTGACCTAGAAGGGCACACCATTGCAACGTCAGAAGGACTCAGCAGTGAGATGCTGCCCAGGCACTCGGGGAATCATAGAATCATAGCATCATTTAGGTTGTAAAAGGTGTTTAAGATCATCGAGTCACACCTGCTAAAGAGCCTCCCATCTCTTGTTATTTTCAAAGCTGTATAATTCTCAGTGCTTTAAGCATAATGCTTTTGCGGCACAGGGTTATATTTAATTGCATCCTTTCTGTTCGGTTATGTCATTACCAGCTAGGTTAAACCAGCAGTACAGAGATTGCCCAGCCTACAAAAATTGCCCAGGCAGCCGCCTGGAGCAATGGTTGTGTACACTGTAAGGTCTGGGGATGGGATGCACTGAGAAATCTCTGCTGGGGAACAACTTTGTGGTGGGTGATTCTCTCCTGGTCTTAGGATGCCCAACAGATACACTGAGGCTGGGAGCAGATCCTTCAGCCTCAGTGTGAGAAACAGAAAATAAACTAAGGAGGCATCTCTGCTTTGGAAACATGTGACACCTAGAAACCGATCACATCACGAGATGACTGTTCAGAAGGGCAATGGACCATATTTTACCCCACATCCGCAGTGAAGAGAAAGGTTATGATGTTGCACTTAACTGCCAAAGACTAATTCCCATCTGTTTCATCCTTGCTAACCACATCATCTGCCACAACGCTAAATATCAGAGCCAAAGAGCACTAAGAGTTGTTTAACCCTATTTTAGTAAATACATTTTTTTAGAACATGAGCCAGACCCAGTCAATTTTGCAGTATTCACTATATTTCATGTTATTAAAATCTTCATTTGGGGGGGGGCGGAAATATTGTCAGGTTTGGGAAAATCACAAGAGTTCACACAGACATAGCACATTTTTCAGCAAACATTATCACAGCAGGTTCAGCACAAGACATTATAATGATTTATTAAAGACAGTTAATTATTTTTATCCATAATTATAACTATTTAGGACCAGTTTTAAAAGGAATGCTTCTGTTTTAAAATCAAGCTGCTCTCTGCACTTCTATTTGAAAGTTATCATTAAACAGCCAAATAAAGTACAACAGTTAACTTCAAAGACTTGCTGTTCTATTACTTATATTGCAGTATATAACATTTCTGCACAGGGGCCTTCTTCTAATATCTCCTAACCCACCACCTCATGAATTTCAATTATGTGTGGCAAAGAAAAACCCGCACCATTAAGTTCATTAAAGATGTATTGTATTAGCCCTTCTTGCAATTGCCACCACAAACTAGGACCTCAGAAAAGCAACAACCCCCCTTCTTCCAATTAATTAAAAAATCAGTATCTCCAGAATTATTCGGTTATCATCCGGTGACAGATGATAGCAAGCAAAGACACCAGAACAGCTGGGTATGCATGTGAGAGATGTCACAGGCAACACTGCCCTTCATTATGTTGTATCAAATGATTTATGGACACCTCCTTTGAGGAAAAAAAAAAGCAGAAGAGGTTTACTGGAAATTTAAATAAGAGAAAATCTGGGCTATACACTCAGAAATGGAAATTGAATAACATTACATTGAAATTATTCCTTCAGTTTTTCAAAACCATCTCAAAAAGGCCATCCCGGCATCATCAAAACAAAAGAAGGCATTTTCTCCTGTAGGGTGTTTACAGAAACTGCAGCATATGACAGAAAAACTTAACAAGAACAAAGAGTCCTTTTATTATTCATCTGCAATAGTTTTATGTGTTTTAATGTAAAATGTTTTTTTTTGTTGTTTTAATAACCTTGCCCTCTTATACGTTGGTATTTATGGATCTCTATATTATATATACCGCTGACAGTTTCTGTGAATGAACTAACAACAGGCAAACAGCCAAGGAGAACCACGTGGGGTTCTTTTAAAACAACAATATCACCTACAAATCTTGTCCTACCTCTTCAAATGGTTATTTCTAACTGTATTTTTAGGTATTACCCACAAAGTGTTAGTATCTTCCTTCTTGGGGATACTGCAGAGTAATAGATTTGTGTGCTAGTTAAGATAAACCCATACTTCCAGGGTCTATTTTCCCCATTTTTATTCAGTTTTATTAAATAAAATAATTTATATTGCAATATAAGTACAAATGTATGTAACACCAAGAGGAAAACAGCTTAAGCATGACCAAAAGCATCACATGGAACTGCAAAATGTTGCACCATCTTATGGATGGAAGTTTAAACAGGGCTCTTAAAATTAGCACAGAGTTACCTACACACACACAGGTTTTGGGGTTTTTTTGCACTATTATACCTGCTGCCAGGTGTATTAGCCCAGCACAGAGATGTCTTCTGGCCTTTTACCACCGACTTCTGCTGACGTTGAAGAAGCACCTCCAGCAACAGCAGCCAACACAAAGGTAATGCAATTCTGCCTTCCAGCCCTCAGCCATCCACAGCCAATTTAGCAGTATGCTGCTTCACGTGACACCAGACTTTTGCCTCTTGGCCTGAAAAAGGAAGGAGAGTTTGTGAAGAGCCTGGGAGGAACAGACTAACTCGCTTGTAGATACGCTGGCAGACAGATAGGCAACACAGCAAGTGCAGATCGCTGCTGTCAGAACACTTGACACGAACTTGTCTTTACGAGCACAAACATTTCATGGAAGGTGCTGTGTAGGCAAGCTACACTGGAGAGTGCTAGAAAGTTTTTAAACCTTAAAAATCTATTGCCACATAATGGACATGTAATGTTTTCTACTGATAGCTCCGTTTTGCAGTTCACAGAAATTACTCAACTTCCAGATAATTAATTGTATAGCGTATTATAATGTCTTCAAATGAGTTAGGTAGTAGATTCACTGCCTGGATGTTTAATGGATTAATGCTTTGCCACAGTACTAACCTCAGCGTGCTTAAAGTTCATTGATTTAGTGTTCAATGAAACGAAAGAGAAAGGGGCAATATGGAGCTCAACTGGGAAGGATTGCATAGAGATAATATACAAAATTGCAAAAAAATTAGATGGTACCCTACAATTATGACAATTACTGACAAAAGTAGAAAGAAAAAGTAGAAAGAGATGTACTTTCACTCAAGCAGATGCTGGAAACGGGCACTTTAAAATGTAGACATAATGAACATCCATTATTTGAATTAATCTTTCAAAAGGTCTAAACCATTGCCTTTCTGAAAACGAAGGGGCATGAAGACAATCTGAGATTCGCCCTTCTTTTACATATCTGGAAGTACAAGGTTTTGAATAAAATCTTATCTGAAGCATCAATTTTACTTGCAATTACACAGTGCTGCACAGAGCCAGTGAGGAGCAGCCCTCCAAAGACCCTTCTGCTCCAGAGCTGGGTAACTGAGACCTCATCAGTCAGCCCAGGGGTTAAATGCCTGACCCATAAGCGACAGCCGTTACTTACAGCGTGCCATAAGATCTGAAAATAAGGTCTTCATGTTCTTATATGGCTAAGAAATAAATGCCATCCCAAGAGTTCAAAATCAAAAAGACAAAATATTTTATCATCTCTGTTTTTTTAAATTAAGCCATGATTAAATAAGGCTGTAGCAGATCAAACTGGACTTTGAAACCCTCCAGCATAAGTTCAGTGTCTTAGCAGCACATCCGTCCTTTCACAGAAATGAAAAAGGTGCCCAGCTGGAGAAATATGGGGGAAGTGCAGAAATTTAGCTACAATCTGGCAGCATTTTTTAGAGCATGATTAACATTAAGAGGTTTGCTTCACGGGGAATACAGTGCTCAGCACTTTCTAAGTTCCAGTCTGTAACTATTACTCTGAAGAAACAAAAAAAAAAAAAAAAAAAAAAAAAAAAAACCACCAAAAAACAAACCTAAGGAAGGAAAAAGATTAACAAATTGTTGATCTTAACAGTTTACAAGCTGCGTTAACAGATGAAACTTTCCATGAGAAGATTTGAGTGTGTTTCAAGGAAAATGTTGGTAATGCCCTGAGAAAATCAGCTGTGGTTCAGCTCCAAAGCAACTACCCTCCCTTGGTGTGCTCTGCCCACTCCACTCTGCAGAAGTCCCTCAGAGTGAAGGGCTAAAATGCTCGTTTTAGACTTTTTTTGCGTTTTAAATGTAAAAAAAAAACATGTTTGAGCTCAGTTCAGCTACTAAATCCATGGTTTGTGACTTTAGCATTTTTAAGTGCATGTTGAGCTTCTGTGGAATACAGCAAGATATTTCTAAAGGTCATTAAATGCCACTTTGCGCCTCTAATTATAAGATAAATTAGGCAAGCTTGCAAACAATTACCTTCAGGAGCTGACATAGGGTAAATACAGCCAAGGCAGTGAAAAGCCTGAGCCTTGGCGTGTGTTAAGACAGGTTCCAGTCAAGGAGCTCCTTGTAGGTGCATTGCAGGAGAATTAGGAAAGAATAAGGGCCAAAGATAATCAAAACTAATGAATTATCTGAACCATAAATTTTAAAGAAATATCTGCATTAGCAGGATAAAGATGACACCGAAAAGTTGAATGAATTCTCCTGACTGAATAAAAAAGGCCAAAATATTACACAACGTTGTATTAATCTCAGTTCATTGCTTTGATTAAAAATGCCATAGAATAATCAGGAAAAAATCTAATTATTTCATAATTATTATTTCTATAACAGCATTTGTATTGAAGGATGAGTATCCTGGCTTCTCTCTTTAAATACAAAGTCATACATGAGAATGGTGCTTACTGTCAACCCAGGAGGAGCCAGCAGTTCTTAGATCAAACGTTCAGGTTAAGTATTTTCTGATTTCATCTGGTGCTTCACCTTGGCACACATGAAGTTTCCAGTAGGTTACAGACTCAGTAGTGTACCTCTGGGGCCACATGTTACAGGACTGGAACAAGAGTGTGATTAGTTTTGCAGAGTACGTATAGCACAGGCAGAACCATGCCAGCTGACAAATAGGGAATGCTTTACTTACTCCCCTTCCTACAAACTACGTTTCAGATCCAATCTGCCAGTCCTTCCTCATGATAAATTCCCTGAGAATTCACCATTTTACTTGCAGGCCGCACAACTGGAGTTACTAATAGCAGCAATAAAAATAAAAATGCTATAAACCTCACAATTCTCATTTTCAGTTGTCTTCCCAGACAGCGATTAATCTCCAGAAAAAGAAATTATGTTTTCTCCACATTGTTAGGCTCCAGGAAGGCTTACCATGGCAGAACTAACCTTAGGCATAGTAATGGTGTTTCTCTTACAGATTTCTGTCATGGTCAGGCTAAAAAAACACAAGGTTTGTTCAGGTGGCCCAGAAAAAAAGCTTTTCAACTCCCCCCTGGCAGATAACTGCAATATGACCACAACACAAAGTAACAGGTGGATCATAGGGTACACCTTGCCCCACATGCAACACGCTATACGTGCAAGGATGTAGAGTTAACTTTAAAACAATGGTGGCTTCAGCAGAGAGGACAAATTTTCCTAAATCTGAGGCAAATTGGGTTGCCGAGCAATTATCACTAAATGTTCACACTGCCACTAAATCTATCAGTGAAGCAACAAGAAACTTGCATTTTTCAAAAGAATACTTGCCAGTAAAATTACCAGAAAGGTAATTTTAAAATATTTTCCAGGCTCTGTAGGCACTGGTTTTTATTCCAGTGAAATAACCTGGCTTCTTTGACTTTGAGTGTTAAATTTGATCAATAAAAATCTCACTAAACTTGAAACAAAAAAAAAAAACCTAAAAACTGTACTAGTGTTTGGTTTTGGCATATGCTCATGTTGCTGAGTTGTGATATAACTGCAATCATTAAAAGAAAATAAAAACAGTTCTCTCCATATACTCATTTTGTAAAGCGTTGTATTTCTAGACGCAAGGGAAGAGATGGCTATGGTCATTCCAGATAATCAAAGTTTGAATGGATTTTCAAATTTACCAAGTTAGAAGAGTTTGATGCAATATCATTTTGCAGAAGGAACGACACCTGATTTTGAAGGGAAATGTAATATTTTTGGAAGTACTTCACTTAATGACTGATAAAAGGCTCTGAACATGCATTTTGAAATACGCCTCCTGTACTGGATGGAATACAGATGTCATCTCTCAAGGGTGAAGTTATGATACTTTCTCATTTTAGCAGTATTTGCAATTATCTATATAAATTCTCTCCTGTATTACACAGAGAAAACAACTCACGCTCACTGCACTGAGATGGTGACATTGGTTCACATGAGCAGTCCCAGCTCCTGCAGAGGTAACACCTCACTTCTCCAGAAAACCCTCGATGCTGCCATGCAATGAATAATCATGTCTGAAAATAGAGATAAAGTTACCTACAAGTTCTCCCTGGGGCAAAATAAGGAAGAACATTTCATTTCTGGCAGACTACAACTCCCGAGCCCCACTACACATAAAGATCTCACTTAAGGTTTATGAAGCAACGATGAGACAGCGGGAGAGATAGAAACCTCCCGGGATACAATCATTTACTTCCACATGGACTGTTAATGAATCACAGAATCGCAGAACTGGCTGGGTGGGAAGGGACCTTTGAAGACCATCTAGTTCCAACCCCAAGTGAATGGTCATTCTAAGGAAGTTCCGTAGAAAGGAGGTAGGACAGAAATTCTTGCCAAACCTCCATAATCAATGCAATAGCAGTGACAATTTAATCTCTCATCAAAGTAAATTGAATATCGAAAATGGGTCACACTCGCTGTCTTGAGATCTAGCATCATGTCCATCATTTATCTGTCAGGAGGCTTCAAAAACAGAGATCCTGTGTTGCTCTTTAAATTACATGTTCAGGTTTAATTTAACAGATTATAAGGAGGTCTTACTAAAATATCAGGATTATTATTGCAGCCTGTAGGAGTTTCTTCTCTCTTTTCCTCCATTCTGTTCTCTGAAAACCGAATTTAAAAGAAAGTTTACTGTATGTTGCTGAGAGTTGGTTTTGAATGTGGCAGGTTCCTTTGTTTTTAGCATCAGTAAAGGTCAGCCACTCCGTGCTGTCACTGACAAGCTCCCATTCCATTTGGCTAATACGTTCCACTTAGCATCACATACAACAATCAGAGATATTCTTAATAGTACGAAGTTGCAGAAGAACAAACACATGTGTGTGCTATCTAAGATTTCCTTGGAGTGAATTACACTGGATGAATTATTCTGAATTATTCAGAAAAAGAAATTGTTTACTATTCTATCATAACAGATGCTCCAGACAAAGAAAAGAGGAAGCTGTTGCAGCCTCTAACTGAGCCGCAGCTTTTCACAGCTGAACATGGTTGTGCAAATTAGCTGGTAAACTTTATGGAAGAACCCAGAAAGAAGCAATTAGAATTACAGTGCTGGCTAGAGAATCTGTAGTTTGTAATCAACCAAAATTGTGCAGTTTTCCATATTCTGTGCTGATAATGCAAATGTAACCTTTGAAGGAAACTGTTCTGTATGTAGCACATCCTGAAAGAGAAAAAAACATTGAAGTCCATGCAAAAAAGCTTCAAGGATGGTAGGCTGTATATGTCTTGCTCGGGTCATACGTGAGCGATAACCAGATTGTGAACAAACTCTACAAAGCATGCACTTTGGTCACTGGCACAAGTAACAGGGCAGAGCAAGATCCCGAGAGCAAAAGAAGAACCATGATAAAACATGGATTGGCTTGAGAGCGGGGGCTAGAGAGAGAGCCCTTGAGGAAAAAAGACTACAATCTACATTGTTCAGTTTAGAGAAGACTGATGTGACAACAGCTTTCAAATACGTGAAAGAATCCAGCAAAAGAGGAATAAAACAAACACTTTGGGACTCTGGAGACGAGAGAGAGGAATGAACTCAAAATGCAAGGAGAAACAGTATAGTAATATTAGGAAAAAAATCTAACAGGAAGAACAGATAGGTATCAGAATGGATCGCCTAGGAAGACTGCAAAATTTCAGGCAACGTGATCATACAGTGGATCATATTTGCCAGCTCACAATTATGTGGAGGAGGTCCTCTGTGCCACCAAAGTGCCGTGGAGTAAAGGGATGTGTGAACACCTTACAGATCTCTAATAGATTCCCCCGTTCTATTTTCTTATGTTGCACCAGACAAGGGGAAGAGAAATCGTTACTGAGCTCATCTCATTTCATCCCTACTGAAGTTTTAGCTACATTTTGGTTTTCTGCAATATCTTTCTGCAAATTCAAGATGGAAAAATTGACATGTGTTTAGGCCTTGTCTTGGAAAACAAAGATGATATTTAAGGACAATTTTCAATATTTTCTAACAAACACTGAAGATCAGTTGTTGATCTGATGCTACGCTGATCCAAAGCAAGTGGCTTCCCATCACAGGAAACATTCTCACTCTTCAACATCTTACCCTTGGCCACACGCTTCTCCCGCATTTCTTGTGTAAAATCAGCTGATTGCAAGATCCAGTCCAAGGCAAAGAGAAGGTGATCTGGTTAGTGGAACCAGCCCTGTTGTTACCATCTCAACATGACACGCAACCACATGTAACGCGGCACTGTTTCTCAGTATTAGCTGATACTGCTGCAGGATTACACCTGAAAAGCTGTCCAAGGCTACTGAAGTTCACAGTCTGCGCATTAAAATATACCGCAGAATTTGCAGACTGCAAGTTCCTACAAATACAATGTGAAGCATGCATACGATGTAGGGCATGCGGTATTGCTGCAAACTGGTTAGGATATCCAGGTAACTCCACTGGAGAAACCACATGGAGATCTTGGACTGAGTCAGAATAGTGCATGGGTTTGCTTATCATTTTAGCCACTTAAAAAGTTTTGACCTCTGCTACCTCCAGGGCCCATTCTGGAGCAATCAGCACTTGACTGCTACTACTTACCTCACAGCGATGAGGGCAGATTTAATTAGTGTTGTCACCTGCTTTGAAGCCCATTGCTCAGCACAATGCATAATTACTCCATAAGTAATTATTATACAAAAGTAGTTAATTTGTCCATACTCAATAGCTTTCCAGGTTATCAAATTAATTGTCAGAGTTTTTAAAAAACTCCACCTTACATCATTTAGGCATTAACTTTGTTTTATCGTACAGTAGTGTAATCCAAGTTCCTGCCCTTACACCAGGGACAGATTGTATTTATCTGTCCTCCTAAGATTTACAGTTTGTTTGGGTGTTTCTTTTTCTTTGCATATGAGTGTTCTAAATGTCAGCCTCTGGGTTTAGTTTAGGTCCTATTTATTAATTTTTACAAGGTCTGTTCAGTTTCCCAGAGTGCTGGTTGGGAACCTATAAAATGAAGTGAACATTCAGCTACATTATATGGCACAGAGATACAAGGTTCATTGATCCCTGAAGCAAATTAAATACAAATAATTGCTTTCTTTTTCACTGCCACTGTTGCACGCTTTTTCCCCTCTATGTCTTGATGTGCGTTATTGGATGCAACAGAATTTCTCAAGATGAGGAAGGGTAAATGTCAAACATATAATGATGGAAATACATAAAGATGTTCCACAGCACTAGTATGTATCATTGCTTTGGCAATCCAAAGGAAAGGATATTTGCAATTAAATGATACTGCCAATACTCTGAAAAACTGGCCACTCACTAAAACTTTTTATTATTTTTGAGATATCTTCATTAATACTGTATACAGATAAGTCACAATAGGTGGCATATAACCATGATTCTAGCTATATGACAATAGATCAGAGAAATATTACTAAATAACGTTTTTCTGTAGCCTGGGTCTCAGAAGATCAGAGACACGTCAGCATAAACAGCACTGACTATGCTGGTAAAGGATGAACAGTTTGCTGCACCCTACTACACATAGACAGTCACTCCCTTAGAAACAGGTATTTTGTTTATTGGGGCAAGTTGGGACAGGTTTAAGACAATCCTCTAGGGCTTTCTCTTCCATTCTTGCACTGGCTACAAAAGAAAGTAAAAATTATAGAATATGTCCAACAATCAAGATACGTCAGTAGTTCAACCACTTTCAGAGGCAGGCCACTACTGCTTCCTACACCTTACCCCAGGACAGCTGCGCTCTCTGCAGAAGTCCGAAGGTAACATCTTTTTTGTTTCCTGCTATTAAAACAGTTATCTCCTATTAAAACTGCACCTGTGGGGTGGTGCATGAAGCTAATAATGCAGCGTACCTCTTCTACAAATCTCCCCCATTTCCCTGTTCACCCCCCATTTCAGAAAAGCCTGCTCCTGTTTACAGTGACTGGGCATGAAGATATCAAATGCCAGTAAGAGGAATAATAATTGCCTTCCCCATGCTCTTTAAGCTCTCTTAATTAACATGTCTATTGTGCTCCTTTTTCTGCACATCTCTTCTTCTCTGCCTGGCTTCTCCTGTTACAACCTGCAGTACACAGCATTAAAAACATCATAAATCATGCATCTTGGGGAACACTAAGTTTGTAATCACCTTACTGCACTCGTAACATTAATTTTTCTGAGAACTTAATTTAAAAGCTAAACATGATGTAACAGATGTCAAAATTGGATTTAGATGCTTAAATCAAGTAAATACAACCTAATGCCCTCACCATATTTTGCTCATAAACATTGGCTTGTTTAGGGTGACTCCATCACACTGACAACACAGAGATAAGATCTTTGGATTGTCTTCTACATCACTCGATACTTGGCACAAAGGAATAGAACTGGAAATTAAAATTTTAGTTACTTTACATCTGATTTAAGGCAACTAGCACCATGAATAAATATTGTAAAAGGGTATGTAAAAAACAAGGTTTTCTAAGGATTCTTGGATCACAACGTCCATTACCTTGTTAGCTCCGAGTTGTAGACTGGAAACCTTAAAAACATGCAATTGATCAATGCAAGCAGATCTTTTATCTCAGTTCCAGAAGACCCAGAGGAAATACCATAAGAGACACAGGGAGTCTGCCGTGGCAGTGGCTGAAGGTAAACTGGGATACAGGAAACTTGGACACAAGTTTTGGCTGGGATCAAGGTTCAGCCTTTACCTCTCTCACTCTAGACCAGCAATTCCCAAGCGAGGAGGTTCCACATCACAGGAGGTACCCAAGGAGGGATCAGTGGTGCTGGTGACACAGGAGGAAGGCAGTGTCAGAGGAAGGATTGCATCACACAGCTTCTCCAGCTCCACCCTACCTCAGGTGGGAGAGGACCAGCACTGCCGTGCAAGGCACACAGGGTCCCAGGAGCTTTTTAGGCTCCCTGTCCCTGGACACCACAAGCATTATTAGCAGCAGGCACATGCAGATGGGGGGCTGTCTGCTCCCTCTGATTAGCATGACACACACTGGCACATCTCCCAGACAAGAGTGTGCGATTCCATTGACAGAGTCATGGTCATCCTTCCTCCAGTGTGGTGGGATGACCTTGGCTGGATGTCAGGTGCCCACCAAGCTGCTCTGTCACTCTCCTCCTCAGCAGAACAGGATGGGGAGAAAATAAGATGGGAAAAAAATGTGGGTCAAGATGAAGGTAGTTTAATAAAGCAATAGCAAAGGTTGCACACACAAAAGCAAAGGAAAACAACAGATGTTATTCTCTACTTTCCATCAGCAGGTGATGTTCTGCCACTTCCCAGAAGGCAGGGCTTCAGTACGCATAGTGGTTGCTCCAGAAAGCAAACGTCATAAATAACAAATGCTCCCCTTTCCTCCTCCTTTCTCTTAGCTTTTATGTCTGAGCAGATGTCATATGGTATGGAATATCCCTGTAGACAGTTTGGGTCAGCTACATTCGCTATGTCCCCTCCCAGGAACTTTCCCACACCAGCCTACTGGTGAGCGGGGGATTGTTGGAGAGACAGCCTTGATGCTGTGTGAGCACTGCTCAGCAGTAGCCAGAACTCTGGTGTGTTACCAACACCTTCCTTTCTAGCTACAATACAAAGCACAACACTGTGAGGGCCACTGTGGGGCTCAGCCAGACCCAATATAGTCTCCACCCCTTATCCCATGCCATTTGTGTCATGCTCAGGTCCCACATAACTTAATACATATATATATCTTCTAACCATTCCATTGTATTTAATTCTCAGTACTGAAATTCCTTCTCACCAACACTTACAACTTAAACTACATACTTAAACCATCTTTATATCTAACACACAGATTTATAGATTCTCATTAACTACTATCACCTGTCATCTAACGGACAGTTATTACGCTTCCCTTCCATCAGCTTCCTCGACTCCTCCAGATGTTTACCAAAGGCTATGTCCTGGGCCCCAGGCTGGGTTAGCAGACCCTCTGGTGCTAACTGGCCAATTGGCTTCTGCTAGACTTGTATCCCAGTGCTTCCATGCCCCATTGCCCCACAGTCTCAACATAGTCTTTAACAAACCATTATATCTCTCAGTCTTCCCAGAGGCTTGTGGGTGACGGGGGATGTGATACACCCGTTCAACACCATGTTTCTTTGATCAGGAGTTTATAAGGTTATTTCAAAAATAAGTCCCATTGTCCAATTAAATTATTTCTGGGGTACCATGTCGCCACAAAATTTGCCTTTCAAGGACGAACACGGTGTCCCGGCAGTGCCATGGTTTACAGGATACGTTTCTAGCCACCCAGTAGCTGCTTCCTCTGTGGTGCGTGTACAGCACTTGCCTTGGTGTGTTCATGGCGGTCGTACAATATAGTCAGTTTGCCAGGCCTCACCATATCGAAAACGCAGCCACTGCCCTCTATTCCAGGGAGATTTTACGTGTGTGGCTCGCTTGATTGCAGCACGTTTTCACATTCATGAGTGACCTGTGTGATGGTATCCATGGTCAGGCCCACCCCTCGATCACAAGCCCACCTGTATGCTGCATCTCTCCCTAGATGTCCTGACGTTTTGTGGGCTCATCGAGCTACAAATAGCTCACCGTTATGCTCCCAGCCCAGGTCCACCTGAGCTACTTCAGTTTTGGCAGCCCTGTCAACCTGTTCATTGTTCTGATGTTCTTCAGTGGCACAGCCTTTGGGTATGTCAGCATCTACATGATGCACCTTTAGACTCCTGGTTTTTACCCCAGCAGCAACATCCTGCCACAATGCAGCAGTACAGATTTACCCCTGAACTGCCTGTTGTCTTCTTCCGCTGTTGTAGCCACCCCCATAGAGCATTAGCCACCATGCAAGAATGTCTTGTTGACCACATCCATAGGCACGTGATGGCATCCATATTGCCAGTTTATTCCCAAGAACTAAATCTCCTGTGCAGGTCTCTTGTCCTTGCTTTTCTTTATGGCAAAACTAGTTTTCAGAAGAATCTGAATTATTCTTTTTCCTTTCTCAAATACTTCTTCTGCCCTGTTGCTCCACACAATGGTGTCATTGACGTATTGTAGATGTGCAGGGGCATCACACTTTTCCAGTGCGGTTTGGGTTAGTCCATGACAAGCGGTAGGGCTCTGCTTAACCCCTCGGGTAGTTGATTCCAGGTGTATTGGGCACCCCTCCACGTGAAAGCAAACTGTGGCCTGCACTCTGCTGCCAAAGGAATTGAGAAAAATTCATTGGCAATGTCAGCTGCAGCATACCATTTGGCTGCCTTTGGCTCCAGTTGATATTGGAGCTCTAACGTGTCTGGTACAGCAGCACTTAGTGGTGCCATCACTTCATTCAGGCCATGATAGTCTACTGTTAACCTCCACCCTCCGTCAGACTTTTGCCCTGGCCATATGGGACTATTAAAAGGTGGGTGAGTCTTGCTGATCACACCTTGGCTCTTCAGATGGTGAATCAGCTCAGGGAGCCAGGGAGTCTCAGTTTGTGCAATAATGCTGCCAGTGCATCGTCCTGGTAGCAGTTGTCATCTGCTGTTCTTCAACTCACAGCAATCCCACAACCAAGGGATCTTCTGAGAGGCCAGGCAGGTAGGCAGCTGTTTGATCTTCTCTGTATTCACAGTGGCTACACCAAAAAGCCCATCGGTTCCCCTTTGGGTCCTTGAAGTACCCTCTCCTGAGGCAGTCTATGCTAAGGGTACAAGGGGCCTCTGGGCCAGTCATAATGGAGTGCTTTTCCCACTTGCCTCCTGTTAAGCTCACCGCAGCCTCCAACACAGACAATCTTTGGCATCCCCCTGTCATTCCAGAGATTCATATGGGTTCTGTGCCCATATACCCTGATGGCACCAGCGTACACTGTGCATCAGTGTCTACCAAAGCCTTATACTTCTGTGGGTCTGATGTGCCAGGCCATCGAATCCACACAGCCTAGTGTATCCGGTCAGCCCTTTCCTCCTCCTGGCTGAAGGCAGGGATCCTCTATTCCTGTTCCTGGTCGGAGTATTCACTGTCTGACTCTTGCAGTGCCAGACCAGAAGTCCCCTCACCAGGATCAGGGGAGGTGATTTCATTTCTTCTGTGTTGTCCCCTCACCAGGATCGAGGGAGGTTTATTTCGTTTCTGTTCCTGGGAGAGCGTTGATTGCCTTCTTGTGTCTCTACAGCCACTACACTGACGGCCTTCTTGGGTGACCCCTTCTTAACAGCTGTCTTCCCTCTCAGTTTGCCTACATGGGCTTCCAGCTTAGAAGTGGGTTCGCCATCCCACTTCCTCACGTCCTCCCTCTGGTCAAGCAGGAAGCACCACAGTGCACCACGTGGCACGTGCCTGGGGCTCCCTCTCCTTCTGCCTGGGGTAGGAGAGAACTGATTTCCTGGGCTTCCCTGACAGCCAAGCTGCTGGCCTGTAGGGATGAGGAAGCACAGAGATTTGCTTCAAAGTTTTGGAGCCAAGAAGACACTCTCTCCACAGTTGGTCTATCCGTATCTGGGCACTACAACGCTGCAAAGTTGTTAAGAGTATGACGTTGGGGCACTTTGAATCTTCCATATGCACAGGACATCCTCTGGATGTTTAGAGACCTCATCATCATCTAGATCACTGTAGATGACTTCCATCACCGCTAGTTCTCTCAGGTACCGGACACCTTCATTTGCAGTAGTTCAGCTACCTGGGGAGTTCCCTGGACGGGTATCTTGCCCTCCCACTTGAGAGGAGAGGTCTCCAGAGACTGCAGGTAGCTGCCTCTTTTCCAAGTCCTCTCTCAGTTCCCCTGTTTCTAGCAAGGGATCCCAGCTGTGGGGCTTCCTTGCCTTCCAGTTTCTGACTGTTGGCCCCGTTATCCCAGCATCAGAGCATCCAGGCAGCAATCCGCTCACCTGGCTGGTGGCTGTCGTCTTTCCAATTACTTCGAAGTTGTGATGAAGTCAGGTATCGGCTAGTTTCCGCTTTTTGTCTGAATTCTGTCACTCCTTCCTCCAATTTCTTTGTTGAAGGACCAGCTTCTTGATCAAATTTTTCCTTTTCTTCCTCCTCCCTTACTGATCAATGATATGGACCCATTGTTCTTCTGTTCCACTGTTTCTTTTTCACTCCTGGGGCAATTACTCTAGCTGTTGTTGCTTGGGCCCCTATCTCAACCATGGTGTCCTCAGATGCAGTTTGGGTCCCTGGCTCGACCACAGTCCTCTGAGAGGGCTGAACTGTGGCTCGATGGGCACAGGCCAGGCCCCAGTACAGTGCTGGAAGCTGCTGGTTTTCACTGGGGCAGGCAAGGCACAGCCAATGCAGGGGCTGTCTCACAGGTAGCCATGTCCAACCCATGTTTCCTCATGAACTTCCCTTGTGGTTTTATGCACATAATTTAGTGGGAAAATCCTAAATCCTAGCCAGAAATTTCCCAGCAGTCACTGAATATCCCAGCACAGGACTATTTCATAAGTCCACAGCTACACTCCCCAGCAGTTGTGCTGTTGAACAGTCTCAGCGTGTAAGCCGCATACTTTACAACCTCCCATCCTGGGCTGGGCCCAGCTGTGACAACATCTGTACTAAAGAGAAGCATCTCAACACCTGCTCAAGCAATGCAACCAGCACTGTCACTTGTATTACTGCCCTGACTAAAAGCTTTTCCCATATCAAATTATCAACTTGCACGACCAGCAGCCATATAAAATTTGCTGTCACTTCTGGCAGCTTCCTTTGAGCCCACCAACACCACTGTTGGTATTTTGTCCAGATTATACTGCACCTAATGAGCTCAATGCAAGCCATGAGATGCTGGTTCCTCCCCAGCCCTGTTAGTCTCACAGCTGTGGGGACACCATTCTCCTCAGTTCGTGATGACTCATCTCTCTTGACAAACTTTGTTTTGTCTCACATAACCCCCAATGACTAAAGGAGTAAGAAGAGAGAACCTCTCAGTGCCCCAGATGCACTGTCGTTGCATCATGAGAAGAGAAGCAACCACCACATCCTGTACTCCACAGGGCAACTCAGCTCATTGCTTACGGTACCCCAAGTCCAGAAGATGAGCAGGGTGCAGGAAACCTAAGGCCTTAAAAAAATGGCGCCAATGGCCAAGTATCCAAATTGTCAGCATCAAGCACTGTTGGCCCAACTACTGCTCTCATTACAGTATTCAGAAGCCGTTGGCACATCTCGAAAAGAAGATAATCTTAAGCAATAATGGATGTATAGCAAAAAAAATCAAGGGTATAGGTCACATATCATTATGTCTTCCCATCATACAACCACAGCCTCACTGAGAAATGAGCACTGCGTAGGTCAAGTACATTCAATTCATGCCTGTAAGTGTTTGGGGCTATTCCCACAAGAGGTGGCAGTTCACCTGGATCTCCAGCAACTTCATCAGCAAAGCAACAGGAACTTATTTCACCGTAAAGAAAATGGTTCTTCCTTCACCATAAAGAAACCTTCGTTCTGGAAGTGAGCAGAGGCAGCAGGAGGTACCAGGCCTTCAACACCTGAAACTGTTCTGCTGTGACAGAAACTATGACAGAGACTGAAGGATCTTTTATAATGTGGGATCCACCAAAAAATATATGCACTCCATAAGCTGTTAGTCTAAGCAAGGGGGTTTTATCTGTGGCTTTCTCTCTGCCTCCCTTTCTCATCTCCTCTGTATATCATGTGCAAATTACTGTGACCTGTGAAACAGATCAATGAGAAGGAAATTTAGGGGCTAGCATAAAGGATAAAAGAGGACACCAAATTATGATGATGCCCTACTAAACCATCCAGGGAGGTCAACGTGAGAAGAACAACTTTATCCTTTGAGGCTACTTGTAACCACAGGAAGCTCCATTAACTCCTGACGGTACATCATAAAACATCAGCTCTTGCGCTGGGGGATGGATGTAGAGCAGGCTCCCACCAGGAGAGGCAACGGCTGTTCTGTGACAACAGCCACTGTGCAACAACCTCGGCACTGCCACTGGGTCACAAAGATGCTCGAATTTATCAGCGGAATTTACAGTCACCTGGGACTGCATCAGTTGCGGAGCCAGGCACAAAAGCCAGAGTTAATATCAAAGAACTGTCACAAGCAGCAAAACAACCTGTCCCTTGCAGGCATTCGTCTCAGACTATTCATACATGCTGGGTATGGCATCATTACTTATCCCGGGTTTGGAGCTCAGAACTGCCGGGACTGGCTGCTCAGGTTTTCATAACGAACTCACCAAGACCCCTTGTTACAAACATTTTGGTTTAAACCTAAGACATAAAAGAAACTGTAACAGCACCTTTTAGGAAAGGCATCACACAGGCTTCAGCCTGCAGCTGTGACAGTTCATGACACGTGGTTAAATAAATTCTCATTCTGGGAGAACTGATTATCATAAACTGAACCATAGCTAAAAATTCATCAGGACAAACACATCCTTGGGTGCCTCAGGTTTCCGTAAAACTCCTTCAGGGATTTTTTTAAACCTAGGGTCTTCCAATATTTCTGTTTAAAAACTGAACACATGAAAAATATTCTGGAACAAACTGCACAAACAGGATACATCTAAATTACATCAATTTATTTAGATGTTGAGTAATGACATTTTCACAGAAATCTGTTACTGAATGTTTGGCAAGCTCTACAGGAGATGCAGGTACATTCAGATAAATTTCTTTGCAACCAGTTCCTTCAAATACATCATCCACTGGTCCAGGAGAACACTGGGGCAACTGTAAAAAACCTCATTATATATATTGTAGCACAAATGCCTGAGGCTTTGTATCATGATCACATCTTAATCACCCCTCTGGTATTTTTCCCTCATAATGTAGCTCTAAAATCATGCAAACTGTCTTGCTCACGGGCCACAAAAGCCAGACACGCTGTCTTTTTATTGGTGAAGTTTAACTGCAAATTCCGTGTAGGCCAGTCCTGCCTGTCTTCACAGCAGGGTATTTGTCATGTGTCTCACTTCAAACATTTCCTATTGACAATCATCTTGTCCATATACGGGCTCAAGAACTAAAACAGCACTTCAGAAATTAAAAATCTATTTTCGCTCCAAAAATCTGACTGTGCATGAAAAAAAAAAAAAGGGGGGGGGGGGGGTGTGTGTAAAAAGAAAATATCCCTATCTCTAAAGGCTGCTTTAAACATGAAAAGTGTTTGGAGCTTTTTTTACTTGGTTGTTTTCACATTGCTTGCGTCTCTTCATGTTTCTCAGGATGACGACAGTCGCTTTTTGAGATATGATTTCCCTCACAGTGACAGCTGGGGCTGGTCTTCATAACTAACTCCCCAAGACCTCTCATTGCAAAAACTACAGTTCAAATCTAAGACATAAAAGGAAATTATTTAGGCAGATGCAAGATAGATGTTAGCCATAGCTTATTAGAAAAATATTTTTAATAGTCTTGATAGGAATAAAGTTAATTATCTTCTAACCCACAGATGGCATTGGCACAAAACATAAAGGGTTACAACAGGGTTACAACAGGCTTAGTTTCATGTTTGTAATGAGATTCAGTAAGTTTGGGGGGGCAGGGGCATAGAGAAAAATTAAAGTGAGGTTTAACCTACGTATTTATATTGCCTGTATGTTCCCATTATGATAATAAGCAAAATGGAATTGTTGGGCTATAAAAGTTGTTTAAATTACACCTTATGATATAGTATTATAATGAAAAATACACACTAGAAATAGCTAATTTTTTGTTTTATAATTCAAACATTAGAAGCAGGATTTAATTAGCTATTTTTCAATTTTTATTTAAAAGGAAGCACGGAGTAATATGTTCAATCCCTGCTCTGGGGGTGAGGATTACTAACCACCCTGGCCTCATACAACTCCAGGTCAGATAGTCCCCAGACCCCGACACCGCGTAAGTCCCCGCCGTCTTGCAGCAAGGACTCCCTGTACAGTGAGGTTGTCCCAGTCGCACGCAACCAGATCTCTGATCCCTCCATACTATCCTCGACAGACAGCCACCAACTCGTATGAAAACAGTGATGACATGAATTTTCAAACATCCAGTAATTTTGGGCAGTCCGCATTTTCTGGGTGCCAGCAAAGTGTGTCAGAGGTGCAACCGGCGGCACCCCAAATTACTGGATGCTGTCAAAAATGACCGTCTTATATATCTGGATCCATAAACTGCAAAACTTTTGAGTCTTCTGCCCTCCGTTTCCAAAGCCCTATCCCCACTTCCACAGGGTTTTACAAACCCCAGTACTTCCAGGTGTTTCTGGCAGCCAGCGGGCAGGACCCAGCAGCTGCGGGAGAGGCACATGCTGCCCCGGCTGCGTTACAGAGAGGGGGCACTGAGTTAGGAACACACCGGCATTGCCCCCGACCAGTAATTGAAGAGCCGTCTTCCCCTTGCAAAACCTCACCTTCACCTGCAACAAATCCTTACCCACAACACTAATTTCCTCTAATGGCTTCTTTTAAGTTACCTATTACTTTGCTTTAAACCATTTGTTTTCCTTTTATTTCCAAAGAAATGCCTCCAGAACGCAGCTGAAGATTCATGGGTTATATATGCTCCAGCCTATGACACCGGGACAATTCTTTTTTCCTCACAAGTATTTCTTGGTAGGTACCTGTCTCCCCGAGGACTGTATGAAATCTTGTTAATACTAATGAGGCAGATGCCCTAATGGCAAAAGAGAATAAACAATACTACGTTCGAAGATTAAGGGCACCTTTCTTTTCACTGAGCCTCTTTGAAGTCCTATTGTTCAAAAAAGCCTGCAAGAAATTCATATCTCTCTCCCACGAGAATTAGTCAACAATTATTCCGCTTCCAAGAGAAATTTATTTTGAGTCAATGTTTTTAAAATCTATCTGTTCATCAGGCTTACTCATGCATTAAGGATGATTTTCAGTGTTCAGTAGAAACTCCTGAAACAAGGAGCAATTAGAAACATCTGATTTCATGATGCATTTTCCCTCCAGCAAACTGAGCAACTGTTTCCACAAGCAAAATGTAAAGACTTTCCATCTTCCAAGCAGTTATTAAGTGTACAGCAGAAACAGCTAAATTTCAAAAGCTGAAATACAACAATAACTTGGCTTGCAATGGAAGTTGTCAAATGACTGAATTTAGTTGTACGACAGTAGAATAAACATAAACATTAACTCAGCTCAACTCAACTAAGTAAAAACTGGCTAACAATACAAGCAACAGCACCTAGCCAAAAGCACAAGTCGGAAAGTCCTAGTTTTGCCCTGGCTTTCTTGCCTAAGTTCAGGCAAGCTCTGTAGCTGCCTTGCTCTCGTCCTGAAAATGGGCGACAGGGGCCACCCCACAGCCACAGCTTGCAAATTTATGGAGGTAAAGCTCTGGGTAATGTGAAAAGATGTAAAGGGCTGTGCAGTGTTATTTGAGAATGAACATGAAGCAGTTTAACGGTACCTTTTACAGGTGCTAAAAATTAACCACGTATTTCAGTGTTACACCCATGCAGGGACTTGTGCTTGCTAGAGCCAATGGGCTGCGGCCACGAGCCCACCTTCTGCTTTCGACCCCCTTCTGCAACCTGCGGCTTGAGCACGGCGGAAAAGGGAGAAACATGAAGGTATGTGGGAGTTCAAACAGCACCCTCTGATACGGATCTAAACCTAGGAAATGCCCAGTCTCCATGACAGAAAAGCTTTGGCTTTTTTTCTTTTGCAGACAAAAATGAGCTTGCCAGTTTGCCATAGTTTATTAAAGATCAGAGATTAAAGGCAATTTATAAACAGCTTCTATCCCTAGCAAGAAAATAAAAGAAATGTTAAATACTACTTTCACCAGTGTTTCAGCTGGTAATAGTTAAAAAATAAGCAAAACAGGTCTCAACAATATCCAGTCTTTTCCACATACTGGTTAATGGCTTCTGACACTATAATTTCTTAGACACGGTCTGTAACTAATAGCTATAAACCCACAGCTTTTCGTAGTCAAATTACACAGCACAGATGAAAGGGAGCTAATCCACAAAGCTACACAGATATTGCACTGCACTTTTCATTGAAACCATGAAAGTGGCTTGGCTAGAAAAAGTGAAAAATTAACCACCGTGGCTTGCTCCTCTGTTCTGTCTGCTTGCCCGAACGAGGCAAAAGATGCACGTGGGACAAAGAAACCAATCTCTAGTCGGGGTCTTGGAAAATCAGTTTTAGAACTTCACTTTTTTGGCTCTGCCACACAAACAGACGCAGAAATGTTACGCCACAAAATATATCTACTTCTCCTATTTTCTCCTCCTTGCTTTCTTTTGTGATTTAATTTAATTTCTGTCTTCTCCAGATGCAGAGAATTGGCCCTGTGGACACATCGAGCCAGGTAATATTCATAGGTGAACAGTCCATCTTCCAGCAGCGTGGACCAATTTTCTTGAGGGGAAAATGTCAGCATAATTCATCAGCAAGTAAACAAACAGGACTAACAGGCAAGGGCTAATGCAACACATAGTTCCTTCTCACCACCACTAAGAAAAAGAGCCAAAGGAAGGTAAAATAGAAGCAGGCAGCAGCCTAGGGTGCTAAAACAAATATAAGAGTTAAAATAAAGAGAGAGAGAAAGAGGGAGAGTGGGGGAAAGAGAGAGAAAGTTAAAGTTATTTCAAAAACTGAATTGGAAATAGGATTATCTTAACAGAGAATCCTGACCTGGGATGTTATTCATCCAAATATGAGTGGAGTATTAAGCTTCCTAAATTTAGTCTCAAAAGGTTAAACAGCTCCATCAGCAGGGTGTAATTCTGCAACGGTTACTGCAGCGAGAGCCACGGGGGCAAACATCCTCATCGGCTGGTAGCTGGAAAATAAAGACACATCTCAAAGTCTCCTGTGATATGGCTACTGAGAGCATCCATGGGCTGGACTCGAGAATCCTAGGCGGCTTTTCCATTCCTGCATCCTGGAAGAGCCCAGTACTGTGGTTATGCATGTTTAGCATAGTGGCACCCAAAATGAGCCAAGGCTTTTCTTACAGGACAAAGCCCTCCCAAAGAGTTCACAACCTATACATGGGAGCAGTACTGTGGCTTCCCAGCATCAGCAAGGGAAGAGCCATTCATCACTCCGCAGTGAGAACCATCTGCCTTTCCAACCGACATTTGCTGCTATTTCACCATATTCTTTATATTCTAGGAAAGTCTTCATGAGCCTCAGGACAGCCGATGCTTTGCCCCTTGTTTCTTCAGAGGCAGAAGGAGCTGTTTTTCTACCCAACTAAAGTCTTGCGTTCTGTGACTAAAATGCATTGACTTCACCTAGAGCCCTTCCCGCTTGCTTGCACTGCTTTGTGCATCACCGACAGGCATGCTACCTGGGCATCTCCCAGGAGTTTAACAAACTTGCCACCGAGTTAGGGAACCAGCAACACCTCCAAAGAGAACTGGGGCACAAAAGTATTAAATGTCTGCTTTTAAGATGCATGGAAGTATGTGGCAGAAACCCAAGTCCCCTGAGTTACAGCCTCATGTAGTCACAGCACTGCCACAATGTGACAGCACCCGAGTAATGACATCAGCAATGAGGTTATGATCTTCTCGTGACCTTTTCCATCTCCCACACATGGAGGTCCTTCCCCACTCTAGTCTTCAGCCACTGTACATATGCCAAACAACTCACTGTTCTGACAAGTTCCACAGAAAGGGAGTAAACAGCATTATTAATCATTGAAAAAATAAATATATACAATGATTTATTCTCACAGTATCACTCTGTTACCGTCTTGCTTAGACTGTAGGCTCTTCAGAGCCGGACCAAACAACATTTTCTATCTTTTTCAGCACACTATGGGCACCAGTAGAGATGTTTAAAGCCTGTTGCAGTGCTCAATCAGATAGCAGCCACAGAAATTAAGGGGAGTTATGCAGCTGAATCCCTTAGTCATCCATTTATGCTTCCCTTCCCTCATAAATCAAAGGACAGGAAAGCAACTGAATCAGAAATAACACAGAATTAGCAGTACAATTCAGCTCCTTATGCTCTTTACTCATTGCTTTTGGTAAGTAGAGTCAGCAAACAACCAAACAGCAAAAGAAAAAAATAATGAAAAATTAAATACCCCCTAGTATCACTGTGCCACAGATTCATAAAGTCCTATTCCAGTCGGAAATGGAGTGTTGTTCTAGTTCAGTGCAGTCTGGTTAAATTACTGGATTTTAGATTTCTTAATAAGGATCTGATACTAGTTGTGTTACTGCAAAGCTCACAAATTGCATACTAAAAATTTTTTATACAAATATGCAGTCCAATTGCAATGATGTGGCTGGATCTCCTTTACCCAGCATTCTGTTCTGATGTGATATGTAAATATGTTTGCTAAAGGACATGGCCAGGAGGTCACTGCAATAGCTTAGTAAAAATATAATGGAAACGGGCAATAGCAACAAAGGGGAAAAAAAGTAAACCAACTATAAAGAATATAGTAATTAACACATAAAGCGTTACTGAAAAGGTTAAACGCTCCTCTGCCTTGGAAAACAGTGCTGCTGTTGCACTCCCATCTCACAAAAAAAAAGCAGTCAGATGATAATCCATCCTGTAAGAGGAAATAAAACATTCAGGAGCACAGAAAGCCTATAACAAAGGGTTGGAAAGATAATTAATGAGAGGATAGACAAGAGATTTGTGAAAAGAGCAAATGCCATGAAATTAGCCCTTTACCCTCACTGAAAACATAAACACCAGGGTATACCAATAAACTGGAAAAAGTAATGTATTCTGCGGGAGTGTCAGGAGGTTTAGGGTTTCCCATGGGATTATCTTGGGGAAGATGCTGTCAGAAGATACTATAAAGGGTAAATATCTTTAAAGGATTCCCAAAAGACACCATTTTCACAGGAAAACAGAAGCCTTTCATATTGGGCATGCTAAAATACGGATGAGAGATTAATTTTTTTGTTGTTGTTTAAAAAGTATTTTACCGAATAAACCAAATAGTAATTGCTCTGAATTAGGAGACAACTTCCACTCTAGGAAGATTACTCCATAGTGTCAATCAGTGGGACGAACTTTCTCCTTCAGCGTCCACCAACAGTCTCAGCCAAGGAGCATCACGCTGGCTCGACCCCCCCTATTTTACAGCAAGTCTTACTAACTGCCTCCGGCAATTGTACTGCTGGGTATGAAAACATGACGAACCCATGTCACACTTCACACCAATGAGATAGCAACAGGAGAATCAATAGACACTTCACAAGAGGCTTGCAAAGAAGCCCACGTGTGCTGCTCTTTTGGCTGCCAACCATGCCTGACCATGGCTGGTCAGGCTGGCTCCAGCGCACCTGATGTCTCCAGCAGGAACCACCAAGAGCGTTGGTCACTCCTAGAGCAGCTCTTTGCTGTCCCCACCGTCCCAGGTGCTGCTCCACACACCCTATGAGTCCATACCCATCACTTCCAACTCTGCAGAGCCCTCTCCTGAAATTATCCTATTACACCTAACAGGCTTAAAAATTAATTAATGCTCCTCTGCAGTAAGATGCCATAATTAAACTCTCCCCCTTTTCATCTAAGACTGAATTTAAATGAGAGCTTGATGGCACTGCAGTACAGTAACGGTCACAGAGGCGACGCTGGCCTTTGTCGTGGGTTTTGGCCACATAATTGCCTAGGGTCTCCTGCAGCATCAAGATTCTGGCCTTCAGTGATATTCACTTATCACCGTCCCAGGTTTCAGCAACACTGGCTGAAACACATGCGTGATGATGATAGAGATCTCCTCGAGGAGAAAACAGGAGTCTTCAGGAGTTTTTTCCCCCCAGCCGAACCTGTCTTTCTCTCTCACACACACAGCCAAGCAGCAACCCAGCCTTTATGACCGACGATGGAGAAGAATAAGATGACATTTACTGCCCTTTAAGAAGCATTTGCTGATCAGCACTAACTGCACCATTTCACTCATCTTGTTACTTACTAGCTTAACTATAAAGAAAAAAAAAGAAAAAAAAAAAAAAGCTGAAATTCTGTGTATTTTGCTCTTTACAGAATACTGCAAGCACTGTCCTGTTCTTAGTGCCGTGACTATGTGTCTTCAAAAGAAGGGGGAAGCCCTGGTCTGCTCTTTGCATTCAGCTCCCACTGGAGACAAGAGGGCTGAAAATACCTGACATCAGATAGAACATTGATGTATATACAATAGAGAAGTGGATTTATTAGCTAGGTTTAAAGGAAAAAGATCAGTTTTTGGTCAGAATGGACAGCATACATTATTATTATTAAAGCTTGAATAAAACAGTAGTTAGAAGCTGATAGTCGAAGAGTAACAGCCGTTCCATTTGACTCCATATACGCGGCATTAACGATCTCCACAGAGTCAGCCACACTAAGGAAGCGTGCCTGCGGTCAGCCGGGGCGCGGGAGGGCAGTTTTACATGCAGGCATACAGCTAGCTCTGAACAGATCTAGCACAGGTCCTGATGGCACTGTGGCCAGAGGGAGGTGGACATCACTACTGACTGGCTCTCCAGATATGCAGCCAGGACCCTACACAAGTTTTGCAACTTGCATTAAATGCCACGTATTCGCAGTTGAGCATCCCCATACCAAATCAACAGGTTTGGGCCACTCGGTGCATGCACCAATTGACCTGGATGTAAAGGACCACCTATCAGCATCCAAGAGGGCACTAGCACACTGAAACCCATTTAGGGCACTGGTATGTGTTCAGCTTAGTGCAAAGGAGTTTTTTGGCAGTTCAGGCAAATAAAAAAGCCTTGGAGAAAGTAAATGAGTAGTTTCCTTCTCATGAAGACTAACTTCAACTGAAGATGAAGCTGCCTGCAGATTTTTCGCAGTTGCTCCCAGGGAACATCTGTTCTCACAATGCTGCCCTTGGACAAATGAGGTCCTGTGATGGGTCTCTTAATGTCACTGTGGCGTTCACCATGCTCTGGGTATCCTCTCAGCACTTCTTCATACAAACAAAAGAGAAGTTTGTACAAAACACCAAGCTTAAACCCAAACCTTACCTGCACCACTGCTGCCCGCCAGCATCACATGAGGATTCAGAGCCTTAGGAACAGACTCATCTCAAAGATGGCAATGTTTTTAGCTTGAAGGCCAGAGAAGGAGTTAGAGAGAGAAAAGGTCCAGCTGGGCAGGATGGAAGGGCATGAACTCTTTTTTTGATGGGACATACTGGGGGTGGGGGGGTGGGGGGGGTGGGAAATGGAAGCAGGAAAGTCCTCCAGTCTCTTTGTCTGGGCAGCCATGGGAATAGTGCTTACGGGAAGGCGGTTTTGCCTTCCATCCCCAGCTCTCCTCTCTCACAGGCATATCTGGAATCTGACAAGAATAATGAGGTGGTTGTAAGAGTTTGGCTTGACCAGAATATTCAGCTCCTTTCCCTTTCTGGTGACCACTACTACCAGTTTTCCATCATAAGCCGCTTCCCCAGGCCATGTCATTCACCCTCACAGCTCTCACAGGGATGCTGCAAGTAGTCTGCAGAGACAACAGCTTATACAGGTCAGAAACAGGGGTTTCTTGGGAGTGGTATTAACAAGCACCCCTTCTCAGGAGCTCTCACAATGGGGGTATCCTCTTGCAGCTGAAGATATGTTAGACACTCATACAAGGTTTGCGGCAGGAAACCCAATCCAATAACAAAATCTGGGGATTTGTGGTTACTTTTCAGCAGTGCTGTCCTCTTTTAAAATCTCTGCAGTTCATTCTTATAAGTTTCTATTGCCATTCCTAAGAGTGTCCCTTTTATTCACATTTTTAATGAAAACAAATTCTAATGGGATTTATTGCTGAGCCAGGGTGCAAACTCAAGGAGCTAAACCCTT
Organism: Falco cherrug; assembly: GCF_023634085.1. Lineage (NCBI taxonomy): Eukaryota > Metazoa > Chordata > Aves > Falconiformes > Falconidae > Falco > Falco cherrug. The sequence goes on from NC_073700.1 coordinate 111,166,258, forward strand.
CTCTAGCTGTAGCCCTGTCAGAACAGTCTTACACATCCTGACTGCCTGGCTAAGCAGACACCTAGAGACATGTACATGTGGGGCTGTGCTAGTCTTCAAAACCCACTGGCTGGCCTCCCTGCTGAAGCTGTCATCACAACAGCAAAAAATTAGCATAATTTGTGAAGGCCATTTTAGCAACTATTCACTGGTTCATTAGGCAACAACTGATCCGGTGAGGATTCCTCTTCCATGTCTGTAAGGAAATCACATCTATGAATCATCCTCTTCTCTCAGTATCATCGTTCCCTTTCTGTTTTCTTCCTTCCTCTCAAGCGTATTCTTCTCTCAGTATCATCATCCGCTTTCTGTTTTCCTCCTTCCTCTAAAACCATATTACATATCTTTCTCAGTCTTCACCCCTTCATCCCATTAAACCCAGGCCACCAGAGATTATTCCTGCGTGTCTCAGATGGACCTAACAATACTTCATTCTCAATATTTCCATTAGCTTGTGTCTTAACAAAATAGTTCGCATAGTCAAAATCGGTTTTAATCAAGTGAACCAAAAAAATACTATTTGGAAAAAAAAAAGGACTTTGCACTAGCTGTTCAGCGGATGGCCACTGCATTTATGGCTCAGTATTTACGTTCACCTGTGCCGTGCAGGTTTTATTGCCTCTTAAATGTACCATTAGTGATGAAATAGGTATGCAAGTCGCTGTTACTTTTTACATGAATCAGGAGAAACTCGAAGCCCAAATCAATACAGAACGAAGGCAGCAATTATAGTTCTACTCCACGGTCACACAGACTGGAAGGTAAACAAAAAATGGGCTTAACAACCTGAGAGGCTGGAAGCTGAAGTACGGCAAGGAGCACCGGGGCCAGAGGGACTGGATGCGCGACCAACGCGCGGCGCCTCTCGCAGCGTGGCACTCTGCAAACACAGCTGATGGGAGGGAACCAGAGGAGCGCCCTAGGAACATAACGAGGGAAAATTAACAGAGAAGGCACCAAGGAACGCAGGTATGTACCCTGTGGAAAGGGAAGGAAACATAACATTTATTCCCACCACTGTGACAATTACAAACCATGACCAGGGAACATGACCAACAGAACTTCGTAGTGTCGCCAGCCTGCCAAAAGCACGAAAGCCTAGGTGACACCTCTCACCTCCCAGCAGTGAGTGACCGCTACTCCTTGGTCAGCTGCCACAACCCACCGGACACCACAGGACCGTGGCAAGCTAGAATTAAGTTTCTGAGAAGTTACTGAATTTCAGCAGCAGAATTGAAGTTCCTATTTCTCCATTCCTTAATTTCTCATGAACACAAAGCATTCCAATTTAATTCTGCATTTCTTTCCAACCTGGTTTAGGGCTTGGTTTTGTTTTTAAAGAGCAACAAAGTAATTGTAACCACTGATATCCTGAGATGAAACTTCTGCATCACACTTCTCTCCTTAATCCTGGCTTACCTCAGCATGGTGGCTCTTCTCCAGCATTAACAGTTTTCTTCATTTTTTTTCTCATTTCCTTCATGTTCTCTGAGCACAAAACTGTAAATTACTATTTTGAAATTGTATTACTTCTATACAAAAAAGCATTACTTTTGCAATACAGCTTGATCCCGCAACTCCCCTTGAAATCACAAGGTGTACTCATTAAACAATGCACCTCTCAGCCAGAGCAAACATACCATAGTCTGCCTCATTTGATGAGTCTAATTAAAGTTTTCCAAGTGGTATATGCAGACTGATTATCTGCTTTACAAACAGAGTTTCAGCAGGAGCAGAAGGCATCTAAATCCCCTTATTTGATCAAATGTCCAAACCATGCTTCAAGTATCTTTAGTTTCATTTTTTTTAAAAAAAAAAAAAAAAAAAGCACATGGCTTGTATTTTCTTTTCTTTTGTACAAGTTGGCTATATTACTTTTTAACTATCTGTTCTGCACAAATTTTTAAATAGAGTTCTTTATCTTCTTCTCCTCAAAAAGGAGGAGAAGGCATTTTAAAAATATTAAAACATTTTTTAAATGGCTTGGCCCCTGTGTACCAAGTCAATTCCTACATTCACTGTCAAGGGAATTGCCTTGTCATACTATTTTTCAGCACATCTCTTTTCTTCCAAATTTTCAAGGCCTGAATAAAAATGAGAAGATCTTATACAGCACAGAATAAAAAGAGATTGCTCTGTAAATTTTCTTAGAAATTACAATGTTTCATGCAAATCAGCACATTTTAACAAACAGATTTGTTCTTTAGCTTCAGTGTGTATAATTTGATTCTCCATCAGCTTGTGGACGTTTTTCACATTAATCTCCCATAATCTTTTGGCCACATTGTTTCGGCATACAATAAAGATCATAGTAAAGGTTCAGTGGAGTCTAAGGAGTCCCACAAGAGTCATGGCTGTCCCCAAAGAGCATAATCCAGATCTAATTTCAGAAGGAACCAGGTAGGATGTACATTTTTGAATGTACAAATGACAAATCTGTGGCCATTCAAAAAAAAACAACCCCTGCAGACCCTTCCAGCAGTGTTTTGCCCCACTTGTGCTAAAACATCTTGATCACCATGATCCATAAGCAATCAAAAGGGATTTCGTTTGGGGATTTTTCATCTGTTTCTTTTTTAGACACACAGTATGTATTCAACCCACTGCACGCTTTTAACACCTTAGGGGGAAAAGAAGTTTTCTCTGTTCTCGTCTGCTGCATCTTTTTTCCTGGCGTTTCTCAAGGAGAAACGTTTCCTTTGCTGGAGTAAGGACAGATGCAGTTACTGTCTCAAGAGTGCTCCCTGTCTGCATGCATTACTGTGAAAGATGGCATCCCTTAAGAGCGGTACGGCTCCAGGCTATGAATCTGATGCTTTTTAAAGCAGAGGGTGTCACGCTTCTGATACACAGCTTGATTTCTGCTACTTTTTCCTAGATCATAGATTAAAAGAAAAACTCAGCAAACCACTAGCCTATCAATGACAAATCCATCCATGCCCATAAAACACTTCACTACCACTGCCTTTCTCAGCTGTTACGTTCTGTAGCATTCGTACCGTACATACTCCTCCCCCGGGCTCAGATATACCACCCACTACTCCCAGTCCCACAACACAGCAACTTTTGTTCGCTTTTCGGGGGAAAGCACTGGGTGAGGAAGAGTCAAACTTTCGTCCTCGTTTGATTGTAAAGGTCTAAAACTTTTGAGTTTTCTGTTTCCTTAACTATATACTGATGAAATATTTTGACAAGGCCAAATTGAACCACAGTTCATAGGCTATGGTAAATTTGATCTTGATTCCATCACCGAACTCTCAAAAATTAATTTTCTTATCTCTAAACCACAGAAATGTGAATTAACAGGATTGTGGGGCATTTATCTTATGTCAAGATGAACCAGCAGTCTGAGCAACAAGCTTTCTGCTTTTGCTACTAATACATACAAAGAAATCTGTTGCCCTGGTATTTAGGACATTCTTCATTTTCTACCCACCAGCCACAGCGTTCCTCCAAGAATCTATTTTTCATTATCACTGAAGTGATTTTTAAAATCTCTGGAAAAAATGCCTGTGCAAAATCCATACCGATGTAATAACTCAATACACATGTTTATCACACAAAAGTAAAAATTTTACTTATCCATCATTATTCAGTTTTAATCAAGACTTTTTGAGGAGGCTGAATGAAACCATTTTCTGTAAAACTGTTTTTGTACCTCCTCTTTAATAAAAGTTTTACATGACAATACATTAAAATACAGCTGAAAATGCTGTATTTCATTAGGACTAGATGTTCAAAGTTATTAAGCATAGGCTTCCAGGGAATAGTTGGAGAGGGCTGATAGGCACCTTCATTAACACCTTGTAGTACAACACACCAAGACATATGAAAATGTATGACAGTGCAGCTGTGCAGGCACATCACTATTCCATAGATAAATTAGTCCAGCTAAAAATGCAGAACTCCAGGCACTCAGCCAAATTATACATGCAATACCCACCCACCAGATATTTGCATGTATGGGCACATCTGCATATAACGCACTTTAACAAAATCTTCCCTCTAAAGCTTTCCATTAGATTTCCTGCCAGAGAGATGCAACGTGACTGAACTGCAGCCAGCTGCTCACACAGATGCAATCACTCCAGCACTGATGGTTTAATCAGAATCTCTAAGGCAAGAAGGTACTTCTTGATCAGCCAGATCAACCTACTGCTCAAAGCAGTGTCAGCCACAGCAGGATACGCGGGACTGCGTCCAGCCAGGTTTTGAGTATCTCCAACGATCTCCTCAGCCTCTCTGGGAGACCTGTTCCAGTATTGACCACACTTAAAGAGTAAAAAAGGTTTTTCTTATGTTTTAGTAGAAACTTGGTGAATGTCCTGTATTTCAGTTTGTGCCTGCTGTTTCTTCTCCTGGCACAAGACGGGAATGAGAAAAGCCTGGCTTCATCTTCCTCGCACCCTCCCTTCAGGTATTTATACGTATCGATGACATCCTCCCTGAGCCTTCTCTTCCCCAGGCTGAACAGTCCCTGCTCTCTCAGCCTCTCCTCGTGTCAAATGCTCCAGTCCTCCCATCATCTTTGTGGCCCTTTGCAGGACCCCCAGGATCTTTTCCACAAGCTGCTTGTTCATTCACACACATCTGACACCTTTGCTTGATTTCCTGCTTGGCAGGATGGACCACTCTTAAGCTTGGAGGTGATCCCTGAAAAATCACCCAGCTCTCCTGGACTGTATCCCGCGGGTTATTAACACCAGTGCTAGTCCAGATACATCTGCTCCCCTGACCGAATCACCTAACACACTGGCAGCAAAGACCAGCCTGCTATAAACGCTGTCTTAGGAAGAGGTACCAAACTCCAGGTCCAGCCCTCTGGGGCCATCAGCTCACTGCTGAAACAAAGTCATTAACCCTCAGGTGTCCTGAGTTCTTCTGAGAAAGCTGACAGGAAAGCTGATGTGAAACTTATCCCATAGCTATAATGAAATTCACACAACAGGGTATCTTCAAAGCCCAGATAACCTAAACTGAATTACGTGTGGTGGTGTGCTTGTGGCTGTATGCTTGATGACCACTAGCACTGGGAAACCAGCTGTGCGTTCCCCTCAATCTCCAGGTAAGAACTGCCCCCTTACTGTAGTCTTCAGTAGCTGGGGTTTGGGATGCTCTGGTTCACCATGGAAATCCCTCATTGCCCACAGCTGAACCAGAATTACAGGGAGCATGACAGCAAAAACCAGTCTGATGTGGCCTGCCCCCACCACCATGTGGGAGGTTCCCCAGCCAGCCCTAAGGACCCACTGTGTGCCCACCTGCATCTTTCCACAGACTCTGAGCCACTGGAAAGCTGGAGCTGAATTAAATGAAAGAACATAAAAATTATTCCTCTGGTACTGCAGCAGCAATTCATTTCCCAAATGTTTTCATATGTCTTGTGTGCGGTTTAAACATATATAACTTGACCGTTATTTTTTTTTAAATATTCAATATTTTCTAGAGTTCAGCAGACCTTCATTAATCTCATGCCACCGCATCTTGCCCTACAGATTCCCCAGGTACAAGCCCTGTTTAATCACAGACTTTGACAAAGAGGCTCTGGGAATAGAGGTTCAGCTTCTTTACAGGCAGGCATTTAAAACCAGAGATACACCTGCACCCTCAAAGACGTGCGTGCACATACGCAAAGCCATCACCATCTAAATATAGTGCTATATATCCATAAGTATATAGCAACTACTAAAAACGTCGGTATTTAGAAATACCTTCTTGTCTGCACAGTTTTTGTGAGAGTGTCTTGTGGAATGTAATTCTAAATGATCTGAACATGAAGGGAGTATCTCCAAGATTTCTTCCACTTGCTCCTTCTCTTCTCCAATTAAGAAAATTCCATTGATAAAGGCATTTTTGTCATGGTCTCTTCAGCAAAACAAGATTGCATGGACTGCTGTTTATTTGAAAATCTGCTAAGGAAACCAGCAAGAAATTTCTCCCTAGAGCTATCACACAAAAAAATTATCTCCATATGGGGAATTTTGTGGTTTTGTGAGCTCATAAAAAAGTACAACATTTACTCTTGTACTCCATAATGTTTACTCTTTCTTTAATTTTTTGGCCAAGTTTAAAATACAGGTTTTGACATTTTTCTCCAAGAAAGCGTTGCTTAGTCTGCCAAAAGGCAACCAGCATGAGCTCAAGCTTTATTAGAGAGGTGAAATTTTATTGCACTGCTCCCACCTTTAAAAAATTCTGTGTTGCATAATCTGGCATTGAACACATGATTGTATATTCCAAATTCCATATGTTGCCCAGCAAGCTTATATAAGACAATGCAGACCAGGTAGGGTTTTAAGCAAAAAAGTACTCCTGGAGCAAAATCTGACAGGTCTGCACAGCTGGAATAGGTTTAAGCTCTGGCTCAAAAATATTTTGGAGAACGTTTCTCTCTCCATATGGACTCTAAGAACAGAAATTCTCTGGAGTTGATGTAAACTTCTAAGACTGGCTGGATCCCTGAAATTTCAGCAGAGGATGAGAGCTAATAGCACGATTTGTCATCCACAGGAGTGGATGTTCTGTGGGACTGCTTCGGAATACATATATATGTCCTCATATCCATGGGTTTGTGCACGGTATATTCAGAATGGAATCTGTGGTCATTGCTTGTAGTTTGTATCATCGAGCTGGTTGTCTGCAGCCAGAGCCCTAAAATCTATGTGTGTTCCTAACCAGCTTCCTTCAGAAAAATGTCTCTCATCATCTACTCTATATCCCTGAGCATTCTGCATCACTTACTGTCTTCTGTAATATATTTGTTTACGATTCAGTAAACCTCTTACACTGCTTTGCTGCAAAAACAAATAGACCCCTCCTGATTGCTTTGTGGCTAATGCAGTAAAAACAGCTCTTTTGAGGCTTAGGATATTTCACAATGTAACTACACAACCTGTATTAACACTACCGGGAGTCTCTTGGTTTTGTCCAAAGTAAAAACCCATCCCTTGGTTAATGCATATTATATTGTCTCTGAACACATCCCACTCTAAATCCCAAAGCTGTGGAAATCTGGAATCTGTAAGACTGCAGACCCACAGCGCTCTCTCCTCTTGCACACATCCACTTGGCCTCCCCAGCGCGCCGCCTTCTGTGCTAACCCTTCTAGTTATCAAGGAGAAAACAGAGGTGGAAAGCCTTTTGTGCTTCCCTGTCTCCCCAGGTGACACATTACTCCTCCTCACAAAAACAGCACCTTTAAGGAATACATTTCTTCAGAGAGCTTTGCAAAAACAGCAGCGGTGTTGGGGTTTCCGTGCAATCAGCCTATAACCTTGGTCAAAATCGGCAATCTTTGAATGGTAGGGCTCCTTCCCTCCTGTGAAAGATGTTGGCCTGCCCAGTCAAGAGTTAGAATGTTTCAGATCTAAAGGGCTTCTGTAAAGACTCCTCAGGGACTTCAGTTTGGGTGCCCAGTGCTCCTATTCTCCTTTACCAACTGCATCGTCTGGCTGAATTTACACTGCAGACACACAAGAACCTCCTGTGAGAGCCCCATTGCCAAGGTGCTCCTGAGAGATACAGTCCTGTTGCTTACTTCCACCTCCAGAGGAGACCCCAGTGCTACAAACACCGGGACCACCTGGTTCAGTCAGCGCTGTTTTGGTTTTTTTTTAAGCCACCCTACGCTGCGAGCTGAGCCCTGCCGCCTCCCAAGGCAAGCGACTTTGTTGGCTCACCCTAAGCAGCAAACACCCGAGACAAACCTCCCTGCCTGAGAAAGCCGGAGCCTGCAGCTGGGCGGTATCGATGTGCAGAGCTGGAGGAGCTGCGTTAAGGCAGACATCCACGTTAAGACGACATCCATGCCAGCTTACCGCCCAGGGCACCAACAGGGCCAGCCCCCCCAGCAGCACAGGGTTAATGGAAAGCTGTTCTGCGCTGCCTCTGTCTCTTTTCTGGCAGGCCCTCAAAGCCATAATTAAGAATGATGCAAGTGTGATTAGAATATTCAGCAAAATCTGAATAGTTTATGGTTTCTACTAACTAATTTCCCACGAATCCAAAGAGCTCATAAGATCATTCTGAATAAAAAAATAAGTTATTCTTATAGGGACAAGGTATCATTATCTAATATACATCATGACAGAATATAGTCATCTTACAATTTATGCTGCAGTATCCAAGATATTATCTAACACCCATTATCACCTACATCTTGAACTGCCTATATTACGTTTATTTAAAGAAATTCAGACAGGTGAGATGTTCTACAAAGACATCATTTTCAAACAAGCAAATGGGAAAAAAGGCATTGGCTGCTATAAATGTAATAAACTCCTACTGGTATCTCAAACTCGTTACAGTTCCCTAGCAAGTATAAAGGCTGATTACTATGGCAAAAGAAATCGAGAGAAAGAGCTTCCTTTACAGGAAGGGATGTACAGTCTCATCTCTACTTGTGCCGCTCCACCTGACTGTTAGTCTTGGCATCTGCCCAACATGCTTCCCATCCTTTTTTGTTAATGCTACATTCATGAAATAACCCTTTTTTTCCCCTGTATTTTGTTAGGCCAGGCTTTGAACACAATTTAAGTTATAAGGGAGACGCAATTTGCAAAGCTATATTTACTGTTTCTAGGGAAGTAATTTAACTGATTATTTCAAGTCCAAAAAGTTAAAGAAATGATACAGCACAACCGATATGCCAGTTCCTTCCTCTGGCTTACCGATAATAAGATGCCAAGAAGATGAAAATTAGCATCATGCAACTAGGCAACTGGGTACCGAACAGGTTTTAAAAGATTTAATCCTGGCAAAAGCTGAAATAAAGAAATATAAACAGAAATACAGAAGAGAAATATAAAATCCACCAGGTATGTAATCAGTGGTAGAACAGCTAGATTATTCTATTGAATCATCCTCTCAACACAAACTAGCACTAACCAAAAATACACGGTTTGTTTCCCCTGTGGAAAAAAAGCTGTTTTGGATTAATAAAAATATCTGTCAGATACAACAGACAGGATCCTGATGTCAAAATATGTATTGGAAAAGGGGGGGGGGGGGGAGTGGTTTAGATGACTTTTTTCATGTTTTGTCCCTTGTACATCATCAGGATTTTAATCTTGCCTGAAACTTTCATAGCCACATTTTTACCAACAACATTAAAAAGACAAAGACAAACTTGGTATCGCTCAAGAGAGGGCAAGGTTTCCCTGGAGCTTGGGAGGAGCTGGGAAATCCCTCCCTGCCCACAGGTGAGCTTCAGCCTCTGTGCTGGGGCAGGCAAAGCAGGCAGCCAGGCTGAGCCCTTCCTCACTTCCCTCCTCTCTATACCAAAACCCCTCTACTGCCACTATAAAGCTCATTTTGCCAGTGATGCCAAGATGCCTGAGGAGCACACAGGGCAGATGTCCCATGCTGAGTGCATTTATTCAGCTGAAGTCTTTCTGGTTTTGTTTTTTTTTAATGATTGAACAGCTGAGTGGAGTAAAAGGGACCTCGCTGCTGCTGTCAGCCATCATTTCATGCTCGTTTTCCTCAAGGCCAAATACATAACTTTGTATTACATAATGCTGTTATTGGATACCGAAATGATTATTTGCTTATTCAAAGATTAGTTTTCCTTCCTTTGATCCTAATTTGATGGTGAGACATGTGCCGCAGGCCCTTCTTAATCTCTAGCCACAACTATATCAGAAAAAGGTTTTGTAGCCAGAGATTCTTTCTAGGATTTTGCTAAACCAGAGCATGTGGAGTCAAAGACCCAACACACAAGTGACAGTGCATCTCAGAGAAGCCTCATCTGAAACATTAGCCTTTTAGCTTTTTTCCACCGAGTCTAAGAAAATGGTAATAATAATAAAAAATAAAACATAAAAACAATTTAAAAATCACAAAAGCAAGAGTACTGGGGTCATTTGAAGCACTTCATCTCCTTAAATTTATCACAATGAAATATGTCTACATGGTTTTATTGATGCATCCCAAATCCAGCAATAAATGATCTGCAGGAAACACAGGACTGAATTCTTGAAGTGGGTATGAAAATCTTCACTTGCCTGTATTTTCCCTTATGGAAAACGAGAGTAGTAAAGAGAAGAAAGGGTCTTGTGCAACTGCCTTTTCCATTTCCAAACACAACATACCTGGCACACACAATCAGTTCACCCACCCGTGTGACACCGCCCTGTCAGTGATGCCCCAACGGTCCCGCTGGTGGCCTGGCAGTCTGCGCCAGCCCGTGCAGCTCTGCCAGCTCCAGCCCCATCTGCAGCAGGTGCCTTAGGAGGAGACCTGGTTGCTGTGGACTCGGGGCTGCTGAAGGGTTGGGGGGCCAAGGGCAGACCTCCATGGCACCTGTCCTGCCTACAGCCTTCTCCCGTCATTTCCCAGACAGCCCTGCTAATTGCTGCTGGTCCCACGTGGAAAGAGGTAATTGTTTCAAAACCGCTCACTCCAAAAGGCTCTAGGCAGCACCCCCAAACCAGCACCTGGACCAATGCCCTGGAAAGGCCACGGGGCTGCTGGGCTGCCAGTGCCACCAGTGGCCCAAGTGCTCTGAATGGATGGTCCGTCACTCCTTCGGAGAGCCATCACCAGGGGTGGGGAGCAACAAAATTCTGATTCTGCTTGGCCGTGGGGTGGAACTTCACATATCCCACTGAACCAAGGAGAAAAAATGCTACAGGGGCTGCAAAGGAAGGCCCCAGCCCCACGGAGCTTTGTGTGGTGGTGGTCTTCTGTGCCCATGGCGCAACTTAAAAGACTAAGGTCAAAAAACATTTAAAAAATCCCTTTCCCCATTAATTCAAGCCTTTTTGGTGCTGTTTGCAATTAAGGGATAATGCATTTAATTGCTAATTGCACCAATCAGTCTTGACGTCCAACAAGTCAAGAGAAAGTTACTTTCCCTGAATCCGCTCACGTAATTGGTATGCACAAGCCAGTGTGCGGATTGAAATAGTAGAAGCAGTGGGTTTATCTGTTGGAGTCTATATCCTCCTTCAATTCCAGGCTGCTTTGACGACAATGATTCTGGCTTGATTTCTGGTCTCTCGCTGCACAGTAGTTCTGTACTGCAAAATAATAAAAACAGAGAAAACTTTGCAAAGCAAGCTTTCCTTTTATGAAGATTCCACCCTACCACAACAAAAAAAAAAAAAAAAAAAAAAAAGCTAACCTGCAAAAGAAAAGGAAAAAGTGTTCCATTTTTTAAAATGTAAAATGTTCCATTTTTTAAATACAAGAACAAATACCCTGATCCTAGGTCTGTAAATTGTTTTGAAAATATGTGATGTGGTTGAAGTTTGGCTGCAGCACAGGAAGCTAGTCACTCTTGAGGAGAGATGCCAACAATTTTGCAGCGAGCAATGTCATTCAAGTCTTCTGTGTGAGCTGCAAGCCTGACAAAAAAGCCTCACGGTGGTTTGGAGCTGTTGTTATTATTAGGCAACAGCACAATGTAAGCATCCTTGACACATTCAGCTTGTCAACACATTTCAGTCTCAGAAGGAGTCTAAATAAAATCTTTGCCTAGCATGTTCAATAATGGTCTCAAGAGGCAAGAAGGAAAGGGGAGGGCAGGATTACGGCGTACAAGCTTGGATTTTGAGTCACACAAAGCAATGAGAATCAGCAGTGGCTTGCTTAATCTTTTCTTTCCTTTCCATAATGAGCCTGCCTCTATGAATACAGTTCTCTGGCCTCTCAGCTGTTAGCTGCCACTTCATAAAGCAAACACAGCTTCAAATTTGACAGTTCTCTTGTTGTTAGTCTTTTTTCTGAAACCACCTCTCCTGTCAATCTACAAAGCCAGCGGCTCTCAGCCCCATCCTGTCCTGGTTATGGTCTTGTCTCTCCATGTCCTGGTTATGGTCTTGTCTCTCCAGTGCAAAGGCTTCCTTCGACTTGTTTTTTCAATGCTTTATCTCCCACCCCACAAACCAGAGTATCTCTACTAAACCCTACCACACTTCTCCTTTAACCTTAATAAGGGAAACCAAAGCTAGACATACTGCAGGACAGTAACACTGCATCCCATAAACTGTCTGGTCTACAGCTGAGCAGAAATTTTCCTGACAAAACTTTAACCGTGGAAAAATTTTGCAGGACAAGGACAGACCATAACAAATTTCAGCAGTCACAGCAGCATTCCAAACACCTACAGAAAAATTGCTTGCTGCTTCTATCAAATGGCTTCTAGGGGAAAACACATTCTGGGAGTTGTTGCTTCTTAAAGTCTGCAGCACATGAGCAATGTTAGCTAGGTTTGTAGCATCTTGTTGGAACAGCTATATTTAATAAGAACAGCCACTCCGGACCTGAGAGAGGAGCCATCTACTCCATAGCCAGGCTCCCACAGCGACGAGCAGCAGCAGCCTCCGATACAGAACAAGAGCTGGGCAAGTCTGCAGCGATACCTCCCCCACAGAACTTCCCTGCTTCAAACAGCCTGAAGTTTGGGCACATCCTCAAACAAAAATATTTTTAATATATATTTATATATGAAGGAAAATATTTTTATATTTGCAAATATTTATATATTTATATATAAAGGCAGTATTTATATATTTATATATAAAGGCAATATTTAAAGGCAAAGGTTTTTTTCTTCTTTTCTATGGTTTTGGGCACGGATAAGCCTTTGGGGAACAAAGCCTTCTGTAACAGTGATTTTCACTGTTGGCCAGATGCTATGCAATGAAAGACCTCTTTTGGTTCATTTGGAGCCTTCACAAACCAGTTCAAGACTGCTCATTCTTGTAGTATAAGAAGTTTTAACAATAAACATTCCCTTTTCACTATACCACTGCGTTGTTTAAATCATGGGGTACGCACCATTACAGAACTTGAGCATTTTTTTCTTTTACTCTTCAATTTCAGTTGATCTTCAAATTCATACTACTAAGCTCAGTTGAAAGGTCCCAAATTTTCATTAAAATGGCAAACCAAGATGTGCAGTCAGTTTCCAAGTTTACCAAATTCATTAATACTTCCATTTCAACCAAATCTTTCATTTTCTTTTCTTTGTTTCTTTGAATAGATAGCAGGAAGGAGATTATTATATTTATAACACTTAACTGGGGAAAAATGTCTTTTCTTTAAAAATCTTTTTTTACCAAAAGAAACTCCTGGATTCATGCCTAGAACTCAGGCATTCAAGAAGGATCAAACATAAGTATTTTAGCACTGGTGACTGGCCACCCAGCTCAAATAGATCTGCTGAGGTGCCGAGACCACCATGAGAAAGCTTTCTGGCTATTCCGTATTAAACAAGGCAGCTGCTGATGTGGCTCAACAGCTCTTCCACACGTCACCTCCTCTGCAGAACCTCAGACTGCAGAGCTGGGCCTGCTCCAGACACAGTCCCATGTGTTGAAGTGAAAGGGACACAAGACCATACGGAAAAATCCCATTTAAGTCTAGCAAAGTAATCAAAGATGCATTTTAGACACTTCAGAAACCCAGTAAGTTTGTTTAGAGCGCTAGCGTATTATGTAAATCCCAAGAAACTCAGAAGGCTCCAGACTATCCAAGGGTGTAGACTGAAGTAAGGAGATGTAAACAGACCAAGCCAAGAGCCTTAAATGCCTGAAAGGCTACAAGCTAAGGGTTTCCCTTGATCGTCTGTCACTCTTTGCCTGAAGCAAAACCGGGAAGATCTCAGTTAGATCTAATTAACTTAGAAACTCCCGAATATTCAGTGCATGGCACCTCAGCCTTCCTTGCTCAGCATTAAATACTCCAGTAGACTGCTATCACTGTTCTTGTCCAAAACCCGGAGATTCCAGTTAAGTATCCAAAAATACCTGCCAAAGTACAGTTATACTTCCTTGTTGATTCCAGCACCACAGCAAATCACAAGTGCAGACAAAATAAGCCACAACGACACAAACACGAGACACCGAGCAAGCTTTCCGTGCAGATTTACTCATCTACACTTGAGGTTTGCTCTTTATTTTAGAGCAAAGTCCCAGCAAAGGCAGAGCCAGTGTCACTCTTCCCTTACTCCACTTGCCAGGTTACTCGGCATACACCTCTCAGGACACTGCAGACAAACATCCTTATTCCCTAACACGCTTGTCTATACAGTTGCTTCTCGTCCAAGCCAACTGTTGCTAAAGCAAGGTTAATAATGCACGTGGTCCATTTGTGAATGCATACTCTGCAAAATGCTTCAAATACATCGTCACTCGTTCACTTTTTAGTGAGGCAAGCAGAGCCGCGCAAACTGCTCCGTTTGGTCACGCAAGCATACGTGGAGAGACACAAAAAAGATGTTAAGAAAATGGTCCTAATGCAAAGGTCTGATGATGAAACATTTCCCGGCAAACAGCATTTGGACTTCAAGACAGAGAACCAAGAAAAAGCTCCAACTTTAACAGCGTTAACTTCAGTAAGCTTTGGTAGAGAAGCATGGCCAAAAACACTGGAGGCATTCCGATATTGACAGATGCAACTTTCTCCCTTTAAATTAGAAAGTTAAGAAGAAAGCTAAAACACAGAGTGTGAAACCTTATTAAAAATATCACATAATGAAAATAATCAAAGCTTAATCATGCCTGGGTTAAATTCACTCAAAATCATCACAACTGTAAAGCTTGTTACTAGAGTGGTCCAGGTCTGGGATTTCCGTGACAATAGTACCGGCAGAAATGGTTAAAAAGCACTCTATAGAAAAGCTAATCGAAGAAAAAAAAGCTTTCCAGTAGCATAGGATGGGTGTTCAGAGGGGGAAAATTACTGCTTACAGTCTTAATACGTAAGGGGCTATTCTGAGTGGCACTGTCTGTTCCCTCTTTCTCCCACACAAAGCAATTGCTCCCACGACGAGCGGCGCTGCCGACGTTCACAAGGCAGATCCAAACAAACTTGTTGTTCGTTACCTGACTAGCCCCTCGGTCCGGCAGATCGGTCTATTCCCTCCCGGTGCGCTTTCACAGTTGGATGAAGATACGTTGTCACCACAAGGGGTATTTCTGCCCCCAGCCACGTGCACCAGCCAGCCGGCAGACCCACGAGCTGACATGCAGCTGAAAATTAACCCTGAAAAATCTGACTGATTGCTGGCTGGCTGAAAACAGATTAATCTCACCTCACAGCTGCTCATCAGTCAACGTTGGCACGGGGAAAGGAGCAGAAGCAGGCAGGCTGAGGGCAGCAGTGGCCATTTCAGAGCAGGCACAGGCTCAGACGCACTTAACCCGTCACCAGACTACACCCTGCAAACAACCCCTGCACTGCTCGTGAGGGCCCATCTCCCAGGCGTGTTGCTTTGTGATGTCTTCTACATCAAAACATGTGGGTTTGGAACAGCCAGGGGCACCTACACAGAGCTCCATCTTCCACCTG
This sequence comes from Falco cherrug, assembly GCF_023634085.1. Classification (NCBI taxonomy): domain Eukaryota; kingdom Metazoa; phylum Chordata; class Aves; order Falconiformes; family Falconidae; genus Falco; species Falco cherrug. Next base: position 111,181,594 of record NC_073700.1, read on the forward strand.
ACTATCCCCTCGAGAAGTCCTATTCAATCTCCTCTGCTCTACGCCCCATCCATACATTGCAACGATACTTAAAATTAGCCGGATACCTTTAGATTAGCACTTTAAATAAATCACTGTTGTAAAACTTCTCAGACTGCACAGAAGCACAAATCCGCCTTTTCTTTTGGTACAGCTTCTCCTGAGGACATTTCTCGTAGGACCACATTCAGTGGAACGAACCAAAGTTTTCCTTGCTCCTTCTCCGGTTTGATGTAACTGAGACATTCAGCACAAGCTACACAAACACAAGTAGGTGAGATTAATGTCAGGAGACGATAAATAAAATGTGAAAAATTATTATCTGAGTCGCATTTATTATCAAAAGACTATTGGTTGGTCATCAACTCATCAGCTGATTACAGTCTTCCACACCAAAATCTTTTGAGGTTCTGCCCGAAGACCAGGAGTCCTGGTTAGCAGACAATTTTTTAAAAAACTTACAGACAGAAGACAAATAGCAGAAGCTGGAAGAAAACTAGTTCAAACGGCAGACATGCCAACCACCTGGCTTCATCACACTGTGTAGCAGGTTGATCACAGCAAACTCCTGCAGAATCTCACACCAGAGATGCAAATACAACATATACAAAGTGAGGGATAGTCACTGTGGGACATCTAAACCACAGACCATCTACAAAACTGTTTCCTTCAGTGCTCAGGGAACAACCCCAGAAGCACGTTACATGAGATGAAGTTGACTTCAAGAAAGGGAAGGTCCAAGAACTAGACGCTACCGGAATACCGGCACTTCGCAAGCCATTTAAGTCCCATGTAATTATCATTGTGGAGGCCTAATGAGAATAAGCATTATGTTGGTCCTTATGTGAATGCAACAGATCAAAAAGATGCAAATTAGGTTTAAGATTATATTTTTATTACACTTCAGGGCTGTAAGATCTCCACATAATGAGGTCGACAGGTTATGCACAGCAGACCATTCAAACAAAAAGCCAGAGATTTATTATACCTTCCAATTTCTGAAAACAAAAATAATCAGAGAACAATTATCAAAGTTTGAGCTATTTTCTCCCTTGGAAAATAGAACAAAGCAAGATTTCATGAGTAAGTTGTAAAAATAAATGATTCAGGCTATAACATGCCTCAGAGGAGGTAAACCTGAATTTAAAACAGTTTTACAAAAAAAAGGCATGAAGTTGCCAGCCAACTAGTAAGGGAGGTTTTGCTTCTTACTTGATTACTGGCATGAAAGTCACTAAATCCCAACTCTACTGATGAATCACCGAGAGTGGGTTAACATAAGCCACCACGCTACGGTTTTTGTTTCTTCAAAGTTATGTATTACGGTCTGATAAACAAAATTTTCCTTGAGTCATCAAGTAGTCAGCTATCAGCATTAGATTTATTCTCATTTGCTGAAAAGCATTAAGGAAGAGTTGCTGTCACCTAAGCCAAACAACTTAGTTCATTTTTGCTAAAGTAGACAAGAAATCTAACTTGTTCTAACAATGGGAAAGGGCAATTTTTTAAGGATATTACATGCTGCTTGCAGTAAAAAAATCAATAAGCCTAGATCCTTTTTGAGTACCGAATTCTTACAGCTTCCAGGAAAGCAATAAATCATCAACACATCTGAATATCAGAGTCTGAATCTCAAGATATCCACATCCTTGATGGTATGATTTGTAGCCATCTGCGACCGCAGCCTGTAATCGAGACCCATTTGTCTCTGCCACAGTAGTGGTCCACAGTGGACCAGTAGCATCTACCCAGATTTAGCTCTCCAGGGGATTTTTGACAGCTGTCAATACCCTGTATGGTAATAGCATTTCGAAACAACTAAATCCCAGGCAGGAGCTATCCCTAGGCCCTTGCTGGGAGGGAGAGAGGCTATTAAACATATCTCAAAGCAGCTGCCATGCAAAGCTAAAATACAAGAAAAAAAATGTATTTTTTTTAAAATTCTTTTTAAAAAATATGAATTTATTAATGTAAAAATGTTAGTGGGGAGGGGGGGAAACCAAACCAAAAAAACAAAAACACCGGCCAAACCCCAACAGCTGAAGGCTAAAAGTGCCCACAGTTTTTCAAAGCGTGTTCACATGCAATAAACAACAGCCCTCACAACAGACAGCATCTGCTCTCTGCCCTTTCAGTTTAAAATGAAAGAAGCTCCTTCAGAGTGAAGCACGGCAAAGCGAGCAGAAACATCTCATGAAAGGAATCAAACAGTCTGTTGGCTAAAGACTGTTTATCACTACTAAACTTAAGTAGGAAAAGTGAATAATTGGCCCTTTTGATCCTGATACACTGTCTACACTGGGGCCATTTTTACCAGAATGTACAATTTGACATGAGAAGCGTGCAACCGATCTGGGACCCAGTTCTTCAAGGTGAAGAGGTACCTTCATGCAAGATGCATGTTGATGGGAATCGGGCATGTTCAGGATTTTGAGCATGACTGCAGTCAGCCAAGAAGTACTTCTCTCTCCCATTTCTCCTTTCATCCAATTTACTCTGTGGGTGCTTTGTCAGAACTCAGCCTTGGTAGGAAATGTTCTTTCTCACAGATGGTCAGATCTGTGCAGATATTACCATTTTTGCATCAGTCTGTTCTACCACTGTTCATGCAATGAAAGGACTCTTTTCAGAAGTGCCACAAGGGAGGGAGATTGGGGGAGTCTCCCTCCTGGAAGATACTCAGGTCCTGGGCACCTGGCTGCAGGTGGCCTTGCCTGAGCAGGACCAGATGACCTCCAGAGGTCCCTCCCAGCCTCAACCACTCTCTGATTCTGTGATGGGCAACCTCCTCTCAGGCACCTGGAGAGGGATCTGTACTTCTGAATCATAGAGAAAGGTTCCCAGTACAAAATTAACTCCAGAACACCAGTCAGAACATTTGAGGGACTCATCTGAGGTATTCACTAAGCAAATTCTGTCTTCAAACCCAGTGTTTCCCAGGGCTTAAATATCTGTATCAGGTTGGGATTCACAGGTGTTGTAGAACACACCAGATCATTTCCAAAGCAGAGCAGGAGCCATTCCAGACCTTGCCTGTGAGCAGCCACCAGCCTTTGTACAGTACCATCACTGTCCGGGCTTCCCAGCCGCACCGCAGACAAGACTCCTGCACACGTGGCAGTCAGAGAGCATTCAAATCCACACACCTGCGCTCCTAAAGCTGCGGGACTTTCGCAGCTCTTTAGGGGGAGGAAGGTTTTCAGCCTGCCGGAAGCCACGTTGTCGGACCGGAGTTGTACTTCTTCTCACAGGTGAAAGAAACGAGCAACGTTGTGGGTATAGGGGAAGAGCCTATACTTCCCCTATTGTTGAAGAGTTCCCACTTCAACATCATTAGAGCAAGGTGTTGAGAAGGAAATGGATGGCTGGTTCACGCCAGGTCTCTCATATCCCATCGATAAACGTCATAAGCACCAACCGACCCCACAGAATTGGGGACAGATTAACACTACCCATCTTTTTGGGCAAGAGTGTCTATGACCACTCTTTCCAGCAGACCTTTTACGTACCAGCTGCTGCCCTGCAGACACAGGGCCTGACAGATAGGATGGAAATTCTATAGCCCACAAGCACACTCGTCATTTAGGTCCTGAAGGAGGTTTGAAAACATCTGAAAATAACCTTTTAGGACTTAGGCACCTAATTTTGCTAAATCTTAAATGACTAAACCTTTTCATAGCTCTCTAGGATATGACTGCAGGTAGGGACACACTAATTAGAAAAGACAAGAATGAGAACAGATTATGATTAAACAAGCAATAGTAATATATAGGTGACTGAGTTTTGTAATACCTGACAGTTTTATTAACTCACTTTCTTTGGCATTCTGCAGTCATAAATCATGAGGAAAGATACAACAGACAAAACTGTTAGTGCTGTTTTGGGGCCAAAAGTTTGAACAATTGAACAAGATTTGTTATGTCTTTGGAGAAACAAGTAGTTCTGCATGTCACTGTTCAGATTTGCCAAACAGGTAAACCTACCAAAAAGAGGATGTTACATAATGGCATATTTTTGCAATTTATAAACTCTAGATATAAAACCCACCTAACTGCAAGCAGACTACAATCTCCTCAGTGTATCAAATCTTAAGTTAGTCACTAATAATGAACAGTATAAATTTAATCTTGACTCCACAAAGTGTTCTTTCTTTTTCTTAGCAATGGCCATAAAGGAACATCGGGCTAATAAAGGTAGCAAGATTTATTTTTGAGGATGATAATACCAAGGATGATGCTCTAGAAGCAATTGTAACATTTACCAAAGGCACCCATAGATTTTTATTTCCAGACAGGAAGATTATGACTATATAGTCTAGGCTGCTATGAAGCACCAATGACAGACAAAATAATTTCTGCATCAAAACCCATAAATTCCTGTTCAGACACTTCCTCACTTTCAGAGGTCTGTCTTGATTTACAGTTTTTATATCATATTGCTCTGCTCTTGTGTGACACAATGGCTATTAGCCCTTCCTGTTAAATATATACCCCACGTGCATCAACAGTGTGTCTGCATATACACGTATATGGATTGCAAAAATGGTTGTACATTAAGAAACAGTACATCTTTGAGGAGGATCAGTTGGACCCACACTGAGAGTCCACTGGAAGATGCCACCTATTCTCCCTACCCCACCTCTCCCACATTGAACCAATCAAATCCAACGTTGTTGTTCCCTGATTGCAAGCACCTCATCATCTGGGACAACATTCTGACTTCACCTTCTCTGTAAAAGCTGGATCACAACTTCAGGATGCAGGCCCAGGCCAAGACTTCATAAATATACCTCCACTAGGGCACTGTACCCCATAAATCAACATTTTTATTGCCATTACAACACCTTTGGGTCCTAATACCTTAAAAGACACAAAAAGACATCTTTCCTAGAAATGTAACTGCAAAATCAGTCTTCACTATGGCAGAAACTCATGCTGAAACCAGCCGTAATCTTGTCACAGAGTAGCCTAGGTGGAGGCTTAGGGCTCTCTCGAAGTAGAATCCTTTGGTTTGGACCATGAGCTGCATTTAAACTGCAGGCTTTCCAGAACTGAACTGGAGATCAGTCTTTGTGAACAGGTGTGGTGGGCTAGCCTCGACCAAGCCAGATGCCCACCCAGCCGATCATTCACTCCCTGCCCCCACAGAAGGGCCTACTTACAGGGCAGTAAATAGGATGAACAGAAATGAGAAAGCTTGCGGGTTGAGATAAAAACAGGGAGATTGCTTAACGTTACAGACTCAACTTGGGGAAAATTAATTCATTGCCAATTAAAATCGACATCTGATTACTGATTTGGGTAGTAGGAAACAAAAAAAATAACTTGAAAGAACACCTTTCCTCCCCAATTTCCCACATCCAACCTCCTTCCTTTTCTCCTGCCTCTTCTACCCATGCCGAGGGGCACGGGGGGGGGATGGGGGATTATGGTTGATACACAACAGTTGCTCTCTGCAGCTCCTTCCTCTTGACATCTTTACTCTGCTCTGGCATGAGCTTCCCATGAGCTGCAGTCCTTGTAGGAAAGTCTGCTCTGGCATAAGCTCTCCATGGGCTGCGGTATTTGATCTTGCACCTGGAGCATCTCCTCCTTCTCCAACCTCATTGTTTCTCACTCTTTTTTCTTCTTTCCTCCTCTGCCCATCCAGTGTTTTCTGCCCTTTCTTGAATACGTTTTCCCAGCAGCAGCACCAGCTTGGCTGACGGGCTCAGCTGTGTCCTGCAGTGGGTCCATCGGAGCCAGCCATGCCCAGCATGGGACAGATCCCAGCCTCTCCTTACAGAGGCCCCCACCACCAACGCCTTGCCATGGCCACGCTCTACAACAGGAGACACACCAGCACACAGAGCTGTCCCAAAAGGCACGGGTGATCCCACTCAGCACAGAGAAGCCAGAGAGCAGCACAGGGCAGAGGGATGCAGCACCACACTACCAGTTTCTGCACCAGCTGCCCGTAAACACCCATTCCATGTGTTTTGGTACATACCAGATTCAGCATTCACTTCTGAAACCTGCTACTTGTGAGGCACTGGAAACACAAGCAGAGCATGAGGGTTTACTTCATAAAGCCTTCTAAGAAAGAAATGGGTGAGTACAAGGGCATCAAATCTGCTGTTATTTGGAGAGAACACCCTTGCCGGCTTCGAAAACCTGCCTCAAAACTCAAAGAAATCCAGCCTGTGCAGACAGCAGAAAGATAGAAATGAGCTAGTGAATCTGCAGCGTCAGGAAGGAGGAAAAAAAAATGTTACAAAAATGCAAAGCATCTTAAGAGAGCTTAAAAGACTTTGCAAATGGACTGGCACTTCAGTAGAGCACATGCAAGGATTTCATCTCAATACATTTTAGTGGTACTGAAGTGGTACAGGATGGAGCCACCAGGAACGCATGTCCCCACGCTGAAAACAGATGCCTAATTGCGCAAATTAAATTTATCATTAATACCTGGAATAAATCCACTTTCACTATCTTCTGTCACTTGATCGAAAGCTCCCTCACCTTGATACGATCATATATTCCGCATCACAGCGAAAAAATAATCTCAAAATCTGAAGCACAACATTGAGGTGGAAGAGACTGATGGAAGGGCTACTCTGTATCCTAGAGAATTGGACCACACATTTATTACAGAATTTTCTTAGTCATATGAAAATACCACACAAGAAGCTTAAGCTCACCCTGGTTTTCAGTGTTAGGCAACATTTGGAGACATTTCATGCAGCAAACTTTTGTAATTAAATAAAAAGGAAGAATTATTGGTCTGGGATTAAATCACTAAAATTTTGCACCTAGAAAACAAATTCTTACTCTGTTTACTTCGAGCACCTTTGTAGGACTGGAGAAAAAGTCTGGCCACAAGATTCTGCACTTCTGAAGACTTGGCAATTTTCAGAAGTATGAAAATACTCAGAGGAAAAAAATATCTGTTTGGCTATCCACAGGCAAACTAGATCTCAGATTTTGTAATCTTCAAATAAACAAACAAAAAATTAAAAAAAAAAAAAACAACCTAGCTGTAGTCAGTCTCTCAAGAAAATCTAAATGAAGTATTACTGCACCAGTTGCTCAAAGGCATTAATCTTTGCTCTGCCCCACTTTTTTTCCGCTCCCACCCCCATCTCCCCTCAAGTAATGCTCCCAGGTTTTTCTTACTTATTCTCATCATGGTTTTGTTTAGCAGGGACCTTGCTACAGGTGATTCAAATAGCAATCCTGTTTCTCAGTCAAACTACTTTAAGCTCAAGGAAAACTGAATAATCAGTGTTGGTGATGTTTGGGAGAGCACCCAAGTGGCAGATCACCTAAATCAAATCACACGGATTAAAATCTTTCCAGTCCTCAGTGCAACTCCACAATGATCAGTGTTCACAGAACCATGTCTTCTTCCAGTGCTGTACTGCCATACCCGACACTTGGATCACTGAATCCTGAGATACAATTTCAAGAATAAACACAGAGAACCATAACATTTGCTTCTAAGTACATTTCTTTTACTACCTGGCTGCACATTACAGTGTTTCTATTTTCTTTTTCTTCATTTTTAAATCAGTAGTATAAGCAAGTAGCTTCACCGCTTTGGGTTCAGCAAGAACAAGGTAAGCATTTGATACAATTTCAGGATCTCTGTGGCGTTCATTTAATCCTCAATATGTAAGTTTTGGCACCCAAAGTCAAACCACATTTCGCAGATTAGACCCTGGCGAGAAGGAGACGAGGAGCAAGATAAAACAAGCTGAAGGTTTCATCAGCACCAAGCCAGAAGCGGGTGAAGGTGGGGCGCTGAGCAGTGTGCTGTTTGCTTCTGAACATCTGCTAGCGCTGAGGGCACTGGTTGAGTACAACTGTGTTTGAATGGCTGCTCTGACTGCAGTAATTAGTCCTACAGTTGCTGCATGCAGGTGTTTAATTACCAAGGTCCCGCTAGCCACGTGTTTTCATTAGATTGGCTTTTCCCTTTTGTGGCCTTTCACTGACGTGTTCAGACTTGATGGGGATGGTGCCCTTGAGGGAGCAGATCTTTGACCCTCAGGGTTTAGTCCAGTCATCCAAAGCAAGCAGAGGGAAACACAAGCGGACGCATGCGTGCATGCACCTCAGGGTCCCGGTCAGGGAGAACAGACTGTGCAGTCGAAGGTTATCCCTAAGGCACATCCTGGGACAGGCAGGGATCCCCCGCTAACTCCTGTCTCCTGGATCCCTCTAACCAGGCATGCCAAGATCGGGAATACAATTTTCCCTTATTCAGGACAGCACCTAAACCATGTGCACTCTGCCAAAACCATTTTAAAAATTTGGTTCTTAGTTCACATTAGATCAAAACCTCCAGAAGGACAAATTACAACAAAAATATCTTTGCTAGTTTCCACAAAACTAAGCTTAAATGTATAATCCTTTTTTTTACCGTTTTAAACTATCCCTTAAGTGTCTTTAAAAATCTTGGAGCTCTTTTTAAACAAACATTTGTAGTCAGCTTTGCATTTCTTTCCAAGAAGAACAAAATTCTCATTTCAATGTCATGAAAAAAACAATCTTCACACTGAGACTGACAACTAAGTGGTTAAAGACTGACACAACCACCTTCCACAGCAAAAATAACCAACTGTTTATGTGGCTTGTTACTCTCTCCTCAGGAAGGCTGGTGATTTGAAAGAAACAGAGCATAGATTTGGGCCAACAGAGTAAGCAATGTTCTTAAACGGTTCTGCAAATGAAACCCAATGCTCACTAGCATCTGTGATCACTCTTTATTTGCTCATCTCTCCTTCCTTCCTCTCTATAAATGCTGCCAGTGACCACAACTGAATTTCTGACAGCCTTCCTCAGGGATTTATTCCCAAAACCAGCAGGAGTACACTTCCCTGAAGGCGTTCACACCAGAAGTTCCAGCACTAAACCCACCACTCCCATAAGAAGTACAACACACGTTTTATAAAGACATTTAGCAATGCTTTAAATGATGGCAGATCCATCACACCCAACAGTAATTTGTCTCCTTGATTACCTTCACTGTTAATCTCTTGCACCACACACATGTTCCCAAAAATCTGTAACGAGAGATGGCACCTCAGCCTGATGTTATCCCCTGAACCAGCCTCCTCTCTGCTGTTCGGCTGCATCTTCGACCCAGTGCTCTCCTCCTGCACAGATTCAGCAAAATGGAGCACCAGCATGGTAAGAAGCATTCGAGCTCTTTCACAGTTTGCAAGTTGGCCAAATAGATATTCCTGCACTCCCACATGAAGGCAACAGATCAGACGGAAAAGTCCAGTGGGTCATGTCTGGCTCACAGATGGTCCTACTCAGCTCTACAAATAAGGGACAGAATAAAGCAGCCACCTTGCTCCTGGAGGTGCCACTAGTGGGACCATTCCCATAGGGGAAACACCATGAGGAGTACGATGTCCCCTGAGCACATCAGAAACTAATGCTGATGCTCTTCTTGCCCTTCCCCACCTCTGAAAGCATTTAAAGTGAAGTTATGAACTCCCCTCACCATGTGAACAAGAACATCAGAAGCACTTTTATCAAAGGAAAACTGTCAATCAGGACCAGCTCTTTAAAAGATGTAATTTTAACCAAATGGGAATTAATCCAGGGAAGCCTTATGAACCGAGCTATGGACAAAGCCAGACCTGACAACTTGGCACCTCTATCACTGGTGTGAAGGTGGGCTCAGAGCACTGAGCACCTGAGGCCCATGATGGATAGACACCTAACCCACAGCCCACCCCCACCGCGGGCAGCTTCAGGGTGCGCTGGGGTGCCAGCGACAGAAGGCTCTTCCCCTGGCTCCATGGCCCGGCACTCAGAGACCTCAGGGAGACGGGTAATGAAAGCTGGGGTATAGGTCTCCTCTTGACAGCCATGACACTGTTGTCCAACAGTTGTTCATTCAAAACCTACTGCCAGAACTATCCTAGCCATAAAATAAACAAAAAACACAACTGTGTGTAGAGTGTTGGTCTCACAAAACTGCAACAGAAGCACTGGAGGCTGCAGGTCTCATTTCACTCCTAGCAAAAAAGAAACATCACCTGCTGCTAGAAAGGGCAGATTACACAGGCATGACTGTTCCCACAAGACTGAAGCGTGTGCTGCCACAGGTCTGCTCCAACCCTCACCGCTCAAATCTGCGGACAAACAGAAGATACATACGAAATGCATTTGTAGAAACATCAGGATTCACTCTGCAGAGTGCACAGGAGCGGTGCTGGTTTTACACCTCAGACCAGCCCAAAAGGTGCTTTGTGTCTCCTCTTGTTTCAGCGACAGCTGCTGCCCACAGAGGGATGCTCAAGCACAGCCTGTGGCAGGAGGAGCCACACTTGCAGAGGCCCAGAATGAGCATCCCTCACAGCACCCCTGTACCCACAGAGCATATGCTCTCCTTGGACAGGTGGGAGAAGAGCAGCGTTGGACACAACGCACCTGAAAACTGCCTTCCCTTTGCAATAAGCAAGGGATGTGCCAGGGGAGCGCTGTGGGAAATCTGAGCCGTCAAAGGGCTGAGCAAGACGCACCTGGACAACCGCTCATCCACGTATGTGGTCACTTCCTTAACGTAAAGATTTCACGTGACTGCTGTCTCTCCTGATGAAAGTAACACCTCTATCCACAGAGCAAGACCCTTTTTTTTATTCATCAAGATTTCAGAAACAAAAATACAGGTCCGAGCAATTATCCTCTGAGAAAAAGTAACAGCAAAAATGGAATGCATTAGCCATAAATGAGGCAATTAAGTCTAACCTTTGCTAACCTGGCAGGTCAATGGTACAAACAGCCTGCCAGGAGTTATTTGGGTCCTATAGATGCCCTTTAAAAAGCCAATTACCTGGAAATGAGTGACTCCGTCAGGTGACAATACAGCAGTCCTTCAGAAAGTGCTGGGAGGGCTGGGGGGGTCTCTCCGCCTGGCCCACATGCAGCTTTCCAGTACAACTGAACGGCTCTCACTGTTCAGGGGAAGGCAAAGGTTTCTTTCAGTGGAAAGTCTCTGGAATTAATTACACTGCCTCTTACCGGGGAATGGTAGGGCACATTTGCATGGATACATCCACGTATGAGTAGGTTTTTAAGAGGCATGAAAAAAAAAGTATAAAAGCAAAACCAAAAAAGAGAGGGGACACAGCAAAATGTATCAGAGTGCCAAGTCTTTCAAAAATACCGGGATGAGATGAAACACAACTAACTGAGCTTCAGTTATTAAAAAAAACGAAAAGAAAAGCAAGCACTACAATGGCTGTCAGGGCACATATACAAAGCAGGTAGGACAGGCATGCCCATCCGAGGACAGGCACAGGGGGAGAAAGGAGGGCCTTAATTTCTGTTTGGTTTTTAAAACTAAAATACTTGTCTACATGCTCTTTCAGAAGGAGCAGTTATCGATCCCACCCCAGGGAGTACTCCAGGTGACACGGCTGGCCTCACACCAGGTATCTTAATCAAGGGATGGGATTCCAGGTCCCAATATAGATTTGGGGTCAATTATTTTGCCTCAGCCCTGATTATTATTTTTTTTTGTTTAAGTCTGTCAAACAAACTACACCCAGTCTGAGACCGGAGCGTGGCTCTGTTTGTGTTCTCAGGAACAGAATTAAGACTCAAAACAGAGTCAAGAGCCAAGGAACCTTATTTGCCAAACAATAAATCTGCAAATGCAAAGGGAGAGAGAGGAAGAGAGGAAAAAAAAAAAAAAAAAGAGAGAGAGAGAGAAATGAAGGAAAGAAAGAAGGAAAAAAAAAAAGAAAGAGTTCAGAGCAATAGCTACCACCCCGGAGCTGCGGCGTCCCGACGGTCCGATTCGTTTCCTGGTCCGGTGGGGGAACGTTCCGTCCCATGTTAGTTGGTTCCATTTTTTATGGAGTTGCTACAAGCTGTTCTGCTCAACCACACACCCCCCCCCAGCAATGGTGTACGCGCCCAACATTCCTCAGGGGCCTCCGGGCACCCTGACCCCCCTGACCCCAAGTCTGGGCACACGCACAGGGGTTTGGTTGGGTTGTGCAGGACCAGCCTCCCCCGTTGCTCCATGGCGTCCGTCAGTTTCCTCCTTTCACAATGTATAGATCAATCTCTGCGGTGGCAGCGGCGTTACCCTCCTGCCTTACCAATGTACAGATCATTCCCTGTGGGGATGGCATGCGTTTCCTGCCATAGCAATGCTGAGACAACGCATCTGCTGTGGCGATGGTGGGTCTCACCGGCGCAGTCTCTCACACCAGCAAAGTGTTAGGAATGATGGTTCAGCTACAGCTGTAACCCAAAACTACACCGTCCTTCTCAAACTCAGAAAGGGGGAACCCAGAAAACCTGAAAGGAAAGCAACAAATGACGTTTACCTGCCACTTTGTATCCTAACTACTGCTCTCTCCTCTCTCTGCTGTCCCACTTACTCCTGTCTTACCCCATTGCCTTGAGCATCCATCCTATTTGTCCTTCACTTTCACTTTCCAGCACCCTTCAGCAGCAGAGGCTGTAAAAGGGCACCCGAGAGCATGCTCATGAAATGCATCCACCAGCAGAAAAGGGACAGGACAAAAATCACCAACTGTAGCCCCTGCCAGCAGGAAGCAAAACCCCGGAGACGAGCCAAAGCCTCGCAGGGGGAGCCCATTAAAGCTCACCCTTCAGGATGGGCTGGCCAAATGCCCTGGAAGGCAGGCCTCTAAATATTACAGCTGTGAATTAAGATAAGCCCTAGGGCCACCCGGGGAAGCACCACTTCCACTGAACTGATGAGGCTGCTCACAGTCATAAGCACTACGGTTATTCACACCATGGCTGGCCACCTTCCTGCACCTTCTCAGCTCCAAAGGGTGAGCAGTCTATAGCCTACAGCCTCCCCCCGGCATTCATCCCTGCTGCTACGGTTACATCACTGCAACACATAAAAATCAGCACTATTTTTTAACCATTGCAATACAAAAGGAATCTGCAAATTAGCAGCACAGACACCACTGGCAGGACACAAGCTACCTTAACGCAACACGCAAATACTGCAGGAGCAGTAACACGCCTTCTGCAGGCGTGCACGGTCAGGATCTACCTGCCCTAGCACCAGGATGCGAGCCAGCCAGGCCAGAGCACGCACCCACAGAATATTGCTGCTGCCTGTTAAGAGACAGGCCCTGGCCACCTGCGTTATGCACTGCTCTTGAGCACTTGTCTTCTCCAGAGCGCTCCTCTTTGTGCAGGATGACAGGCGGGCTCACACTGGCTCCAGTGCCGCACAAGACCCATCGCATACGAGCAGCCTCTGAAGCAGTGAGAGCACGATGCTGTCTGTGGTTAGGAAACGACGTACAAAAGCACCGCTCCTCGTGTAGGCTCCTGCCCTTGTGTGTACTTGTCTTCACAGACCAACAAGAGAAAATATGAAAAACCATAAAACATCAGCAGAGAGCAACTGGAAAACATGAGCTCATAAGACGGTGAAGTACTGCAAAATCATTATATGCTCAACTTTGACATACAGACTGTATGGCTACAGCTCTGGGAAACAAAACATGACTATCACAGCACCCAAGGAAAGTAAAAGCAGCAAAACCAACTACATCCATCTATAGAGACCCCACACAGCATTTATTAGTTTTTCACCCCAAATTCAGATTTGCAACAGCAGACTGGTTTCTCCCGGGGTCCTTCACAGCGTACGTCACTCGCCCCACAACAGCTCCTGGTCTGTAACAGCAGCTGCCCTGTGCCAGCCTGTTACACAGGTGAGCTGACAAAAACCATCTCCTGGGCCCCCCCGCATTTAATGGGCTGGCATCTCTTCACAGAAGTAAATTTACAAATGTTATATTTAGTGGAGGTCTCAATATAAGCAACTGAAAGGCACAGACCACTAGTTAAGCTGCTTTTTTGGTTGATTATGTTATCAGAACTCCCTATGGTGATCTGACTACACGTTACCCTACGTCTAATGGCAGTAACTGTTGGTGTACCTGATCCGACAGTCATAGAGCTTTATGGTCTCTTTTCCAAGAAAATATATCGCCAGAAAAAGTGATCCTGTGGTCCTTTCAACGAACTGTAAGACAAAAGAGCACACTGAGCTTTTCTCAGCAGCACCAGTCTCCTCTGTTATTAACTTCCCACTCAGTCCACCTAATGCATGCCCCACTGACACTGGACCTAGCAGCTTGTTTCTTACAAGTACTTAAACAAAGTCCTACCATTACCAATTCATCTCTGTCCTCATTGCTATTTTTCTTCCATTTCATTAACAGCCTAGGTCTGATTTTTTTTACCCTCCATTTTTGTTATCACAGCAGTAGTTTCCATCCACCTCAAGCCACCACCTGTTCAATAATCACCAAGGTCTCAGTGCTGCTACGGGCTCCACGTTGACTCAGTCCTGCCGAGACAGCCCAGGATAGGGTCTGCTCACACTACAGCCTGGACACGTGCTGCCATTGACTTATAATGGGAAAAGAATTAGTACAGAGGGTAAAAAACCTATAATTTCTACTTAGCACTTTTGAAATCAATAAGCGCTCTCGCTCAGATCTGACCTTTAATCAAGCAACACACGACAACAACAAAAAAACCCACAAAACTCGAAGATTACTAACAAGCAGTGCTAGTAAATCTTGAAAGCCAAAGAGACACTCTTTGGAAAATAACAGAAAACACGCAGGTTAGACCTAACCCAAGTGTTTGGCATCACTGGTACACTGCACTGCAAGCTCAGCAGAGCAGACTTTCTTATTTGTGGATGGCATAAGTCAGCTCCTTCTGCCATTTAAGCTCTACCCACTTCCAGGAACTAGCAAAGAGGTGAAAGAAAGAAGGCTCACGGGTTTTCCTTGGAAAATAAAAATTGTGTTTGATTCTACCTCCAATTAGTAATTTCTTCAGCACCTCAGAACAAATCCTGTCCTCCTGAAGTCATGGCAAGGCTTTTATGACAAGCACCATGAAGATGGCATTCACAGGCCTGTCTTCACACACATGCCTTCTCATCTGAGGTTTCTCCTCTTCCCTCTATCCTGCATTCATTTCAGCTTCACTTCACACGGCAAAAGTGACCACACCAGTTTAGACACACCAGCAGTCTTGTGGTTGCACATCTAGTGTGCAGGCACAGATCTCACCAGATACCATACAGAGATAAGCTTGATCTCTGCCTCTTCTGAAGACTAACTTCTCAGCCTTCACACCACTGCTTCCTGAAATAAATCTTTGCCCACAGCACATGCCTCTAGTCTTATTTTTGTGGTGCTTCACATGACATTCAGGAACTTACAGACCCCCAACATCCTCTCTCTGCTGATCCGACCTATGCACAACCAGCACCTGGTGCCCCTCTTTCAGAGCCTGGAGAAGTCATCCTGCTCAGAGACCTTTCTTCAGCACCGTTGCCCATCCAAACTTACTATCTCATGTTTAGCCATCTGAATTCCCTCAAAACACCCTCTATGCTGTTTTTTCTTACCGTCTACCACAAATGTTTTTTTCCCATTTTGTCCAGTTCCTTAGGTATTGCCTACACGATGCTGACCATGCAGTCTTTCTCACTAACGTAACCCATTCTCATTATTCTGTGCACACTGTTTTTTCACAGCTCATTTATCCCATTTCTATGTTTTTAACCGCTGGTTCTGGTCCTTACCAATCCAAATAATTTTTTTCCCCTTCCTTTTAAAGGTATAAAATATTCTTTGTTGATTAATTATATGTTGTTCTCAGTTGCTTTGGCCAAAGACTCAAATAACAGGTCAGAACCAGCACATCGTAACCCCCTCTTTCCTAGCTTGTTAACAGGACTTCTCACCACCACCCTTTCAGCGTACCAACCCCATTCCCCATGGCAATTAGTGCCCATTTGTGAAGTACTCCTACTGCTTAAACTCCAGGAAGACTGAGTGTGAAGCCAGTGCAAATGAATCCTTCAATCCAGTTGCGCACAACTGCCAAAAGGTGCACGGACACTGGTGTTAAATGTTCTCATGAACGAACAGCTTTGACTTCTCCCTGGAAATCCCACAGCTTCAGGAGAACAGGTACCACGCAGTCCTGTCACCTGGAAGTGTTAAACACATCATGGTGATGGACAGCAGGAGGTACCTGAAGTACCAGGAGGGAGAAAACTGTGGCAAAGGGGAACAGCACCAAAAATAAAAGCCACTTTATTTGAAGGACTCTGAATCAAAAGCAACCCTTAATAGCAATCCCCAGAAATCACAGTGCTCCTTCAATATAACATCCATGGTGACCATTAGACGGAAGGGAAATTCTTGATGCAACATTTGAGTTTGGAATTGTAACAAACCTTTGTGTTTAGGTCCGTGCTAAACCCAGTTTGCCTGCATTCATACAGAAAAAGCAACCAAGGAATTAGATCTATTCATCTGTTCGGATTATTCTTGCCTCGCAATGCTGGAACAGACACTAAACTCCCTATTCAATTTTCCCAACGAAACCAAATGATTGCCAGTTTGTTTCCACACTCAAACCTGAAATAAAAACAAGGATCCCACACAATACTTGTGCAGCCGCTACAAAGTGACTTTTTCTCAGAACAAGTTACAGCAATATGGACCTTGTTAGGTGGAGACTTAGCAAACAAAAACGCAAGAATTATGATCTCTTTTTCTATTTTATATCCTGGAAAGGCAGCCCAAAGGGTTTGGTTTTTTAACTGTAAGGCTTCCTTTTGTTTAGCGCTTCTGTCAACAAAATTTAGGGACGTTGGAAACATTCCATCTTTTCTCTGAAACAACCCAGAAGTACCAGGTAGGAAATAGGGTTCTGAATGTTTAGCATCAACAGCTTTTCTTCTATTTGCCAGGATTTTAGGATAAACCTATTTTATAGACAACCTACATAACAGAACTGTAAATGGTCTTAAAACAAAGAATCATGCTGCCTCAGTTAACTGGATTCGTTTGCTTATCAAGTATGATCCTATCTATAACAGTAGGATCTCTAGTCTTTCATAAAAAATGGAGTAAGAAAGATAATTTTCTAATATGAAAACAAACAAGCAAAAATTCTGGACGTCATTTCTAATACATCTTAGAAGAGTAACAAAAATCCTACTCTTTCCCTTTTGCAAATGATTATATCAATCACTTAGGGGCTGCACCATCATTGAAAATGCCTTCTCTACCACAAGAAGTTCCAAGTAAATTAGTTATTAAACCAAATTAATTGAAGTTGCACTATTTCTACACAGATGCGCTTGGTTTTGTTCAAGGGCTCTCAATCCTCTTTCTAATCAACCTAAGCAAAATCAATACATGGGAGTTGATACAGCCTGTTGGTAGCTGAAGGATGAATTCCAAGTCATTTAGTTAGAGTTAATTCGGAAAAACTTTACTACACAAAGATTACCCAAATTGCCATTTTCTCTTAGCTTAGCAGAGAATCGATCATTTGATTGGGTGATGGGGGGCGGGGGAGGATACGTCCCTTCAATCTACAGTATTAAATGACTAATGTTTTCTAGGTACCTTTTTAACTGAGGAAAAGGAGAACTTAGTAACAACTCGTCAGAGTTTGAGGAAAACCTCCTGTCACACAGGGTGGCCGCAGCTGCTTAGCCAACACGATGAGCTCCCACAGGCTGCTCCACACATGGCCGAACACGAAAAGGTTTGCCGTGGTATCGACTCATCTTCTCTTTCTTCCCACTCACATCCCACTGGCTTGCTGAAGTGTTTTGCGTTTGGTTCTTCCATTCAACAGTTCCTTCAGGTTTTTCTGATGTCTCCTACAGTCATTTCTTGTCCCCTTCAAACCCTTTCTTGCCCTTCTCTCTTTGTCTCCTGCTTTCTCGCAGTTCACTCCTGTTTTTCCCTCTCCAAGCCCATGCCCAGGCAGTTGTAAATGTGACTGCTCAGCAGTCAAGCAAAAAGGGAAAACCCAGGCATCAAGGGAACCTTACTGCCTCGGCCCAACCTGAAATAGACTGACACAGGAGCAATTAGAATGCAATTTTATGTAATAAGATGATTTATTCATTAGTACAAGGCAGGGATAAAAGCTTACAGCTGATGAGAGAAGCAGGTTTGTTACAGCTGTCAGTTCCACCAGCAAAATGTATTAGTCATTTAATTTCTTTTTTTTTTTTTAAACACCAAAAGCATCCTATAATTACATGTATGTGCCCTTCCTCATAGAAGGAGGCTTTGCACAGAGTTCTTTATTTCCATAATGAAACAGCAACAATTAGAGTGTCATGAGATGATTGGTCTGTCAGTGAGTTTGATTGACCCACATATTACCAAAAACCCTATTTAAAAAAATAAATATATATATATATATAATAGTAAGATGTTGGACTCAAAACACCTATCTACTTCTCCACAGTAGGAAGATTAATAGGCATCAGGTACACCAAGCACACTCCTAGCCAAGAGATGTACACGACAATTCAGATGGTTTCTTTTCAAGGACAGCTGTGTTAATGGGAGTCTCTTCTCATTTCTTTCCTGCTTTCAAAGCAATCTCAGCATGGCAGCCTGAGTACCAACATCTAAAGCACTTCTAAAGTTGGTCCTCCGACCAGTACTGAGAAGTCCAGGAAAAGATCACCACGAATAACTCTTGATGGCACGTGGGAGAGAACGAGAACCTCAAGGATTTGGTTCATCATCTCACACATCAGCCACAAAGCCTGAGACACTGCAAGACCCCATGCTTCTGCATTACCGACACCACCCCCACCCCACCACCCCCCCGGTGTGTGCCAGTGGGGGAGGTTTTGGCTGTTTGCCTGTGGGTCCGCTCCAGACTGCGCTTGGAACCAGCTCTCTAACTCCTCCTCAGCCTCCCTGACACGATGCATCCTTCTCACTGCCTCCTGCAGCTCAGCTGCCTGCTCCAGGAGCCCCTCCGCCTGGGCACACCTTCTGTAGGCAGCTCTGCTGCCTGTCCCTGCCCCAGGAGAAAGGTCTGGGCACTGCCTGCAGCCTGAGGTCTGCACTGCAGCCTGTCTCCTCAGCAGCTCCAGCGGGGCGGGGGCACTGGCCACCACCGGGGTAGATGGGGCAGACCCCAGCCCAAGCTGCAGCCTTTGCTCTCAGGTGAGTTTTGAGTTGCCACCATCCTGCCCTGAGGCACATGTAGGATGAGTGCCCACGACCTGCGCAGATGGGCACAGCGCGGTGCCCGTTGCTGGGTTAGGTGGACATCAATTCTCTCCATTAGCCAGCAGAGCGTCCCTCCCGTGGAAGGGCCACGCCGTTACTCCTGACCCTGCCCAAGCCTCATCAGCCGCTCTCAGATGAGCTGCCAGCGGGTCTCTGCGCTCCCCTGGGGTCTCACCAGCCCAGGAATCCCCGGTACGCCCTGATCCCCTGCTCCGCTGTAGAACGTGCCTGCACCACAACTGATCGCCTCGGCGATCCTTTGTCATTCAAGTGACAAAAGATTTTTCTTTCAAGTATTTTCAGACTTGTACTTTCTGTCATCAGCTACCAAGACCACACTGCACTCCCATGCAAAGTACTGACACACCCACACAGCTCCGCGGGTGCACTGCTGTACGTCCAAACACCTCGTCCTCGGCACCTCATGAGGGATCTTCCCTTTAATGGTGCAGGAGGAGGAGGACCCGCCTGTGGCAGCTGAAAGACCACCGCCAGCAGGTTAAGGGAGGTGATCCTTCCTTTACTCAGCACCGGTGAGCCCTCTGGAGCATAAGGTCCAGCTCTGGGCTCCCCAGTACAAAAGGGACATGGACATACTGGAGCGAGTGCAGCAAAGATTCATGGAGATGGCTACAGGGACAGGAGCATTTGCCACACAAGGACAGGCTGAAAGCTCGGCCTGAAGACCAGAAGGCCTAGGGGGTATCTTATCAAAGCGTATAAATATCTGACAAGAGGGTGTGAAGAAGATTGAACCAGACTCTTCTCAGTGGTGCCCAATGAAACGACAGGAAACAAAGGGCACAAACTGAAATATAGGAAATACCATTTAAAATAAGAAAAAGCTTTTTTATTCTAAAGGTGGTCAAAAACTGGAACAGACTACCTGGAGAATTTTGCAGTCTCCATGCTTGGAGATACTCAACACCCAGTTGGGCATGGCCTGAGCAAATACAGTTGATCCTGCTTCGGGCAGGAGGTAGGACCAGACAATCTCCAGCTGGCTCTTCTAACCTCATCCACTTCGTGATTCTGTGCTATGCTGACTCCAAGTTCCGTCAGCCTAATATTCAAACAAGCAAGCAGCACCTAAGTCAGGGAGAGTAAACACATAAACAGATATGCAGGCTAAATAAATTTATCACAAACTTTCGGGGGGTTTTACTTTTTTTTTTTTCTTTTCATAGCATGTGTACATCATATATCTGCCTACCCACACACCTGTGACAGTTGTGAGGTCTGCTTTGGCATGCCCCAAGTTGTTCACATCATCTTGGAGAATATTAAATGAAAATGTCAGCTTTCAGATTAGATACATTTGAGTGCCTTTCCATATCTTTGTCAGCAGCAGAGTTAGGAGACAAAGATTTTGGATGCAAATACACTTTGCCCTAACATTTACTGACTCCTGGAGAAGGAGTTGAGTCCCAGCACAAAAAAGAAGTGGATGCAAGGACATACACACAAACACATGTGTGGTTTTTAATTGCCACCCCCAGGAGGTCACACTTCCTTCATACAGCAACACCTTGAGAAAGTATGAGAACACAAACCTCTCCTCCTTCATGAAAATCAACAACCACAAACAAATACAGTTTCCAACAGGCATTTTACATACTTGTGACAGAAAAAACTTTAAAGGCATCAGCATCTGGAGAAATTGAATCACTAATTGTGGCTTGATCTCTGTTGAATGGTGCAGATGAACCATGGATTGGGGTGGCAAGCTAAAGGCCCAATGTTATAATGAGAATGTTCTGCATCCTTCAAGCGACATGTTAAAGAAAGTAAGATTTGAGTAGACACCCGAACATGAACAGAGAAGCCTTCTGTACCACTAGTTAGCATATGGAGTGATGCAGACCTGTAAAGTTGCACTCAAAGGAAAAACACCCAAAGACGTGCAGTGGGGGCAAGGGATTCAGTGCAGAGGAGGACTAGATGCTGCAAGGCAAGATAAGCAAATTGCACACTGAAAATGAGATTAGATGAATCATTACATTAATGAAAGTGGCACAACTCCTCTTCCACCCTGCTCGCGCACAGGGCATAATGTTCCTTAGAATGGAAGAAACTGCATGACTGATGTGAACTGAGCCATTCACTTCATTTGAAGAGGACACTGAAACTTATCCAAAACATGTCCATGCCAACATCACCTCCTGTTGCACCCATATATGGTCATGGGACACATCAAATCTAAGTGGTGTTAATGAACTAAACCTAATCTGCAGAAAACACTGATGCTGATCTCTTCTAGATGTTCATTTTCTGTGCCAATACAGAGCAATTTTAATGGAAAAAGATCAACCTCAAAATTAAAAAGGTGTCAGTATTACAATGGAAACTCATTACAAACAAACAAATTCCCAAAGCATTTGGCTATGGTGGCATGGTACTGCAGTATGAGACTTGGCGTCTCACTCTGGATTTCAGAATAATTTTCTCCTCACTTCTACATTTAAACCAGCTTAGGAAAAGAACATGGGAAGTGTTCAAAAACAAAACAACAGGAACACACAACACACGCAACAAAACACAACAACAAAAACACACAAAACAACCCAAACATAAAAAAAAAACAAAACCAAAACAAACTGACTGTCAAAACATTAGCAACTTTCATCGTAAAAAGATCATTTTAAATGACTTAAGGTGAGATTAAATTTTTTTTTAACTGTTTTTTTTTTTTCTCAGGATTATGCAGCATATGAGGTGTAAACTGTGAGGTGAGATTTCACTCCAGTGCTGGAGAACACCATAAGGAATATATGGACTACACAAAAATCATTTAACAGAAGACTTCATTTTTTACATATTTTTAGTTGCAAGAGAACTAAGCAGCATATTTGAAAAGCTGATAGCTTTTCACCATATCTTTTAATAATAATTTCGGAAGTCAGCATTCCCAGATGTTTTCTTCTGATCTTTCCTTAGTCCTATCAAGTGATGAATATTAAATGTTTGAAGGTAGTTTCAACTAATCAGATGAACAGTAAACTTTAGAAAAATTACTTTGTTTTTTTTACAAAAAGTCTACATTTAAATAGGTCTATCCTTTTAAAGTTTTCACAACTCTAAATTAAAATGTACAGAATTGCTTTCAACACTCAAATTGGCATTAAATAGACACATTCCCAGAACAATAAATAAATTATCAAAAACATACACAGTTCAATACACCAAAATATTTCGTGGCCATGTTTTTGGCAATAGGGTTCTTTTAATATGACTGATAATAAACATCTTTTGAAGCCATTTCTCAGATCTATGCCCTGCCTCTAGCACAACTCAGATTTGTCACAGATAGTCCTAAGTTAATGTTAGCTTAGTAAAAAATACCCTTCTCTCCAACAACTTTAATGGAAGGCAAAAGGGAAAAATCCATAGGCATGGCAGAACAGGTGAAAGCTTCCAGAAGATAAAATGTAGCATGATACTGCTGGGGAAATAACAGCTAACTGGTTATCTTGCTAACGGCCATCAGCACAGATGGGGACAGGGAAAGAACACAACTGAAGGAGGCAACAGGAGGCCCCCCCGAGTGCTTCCCCTTCTACCCGCTCCATCTGTCCAACAGAATCCTTGGCACAGCTAAAAAACTCTGACAGGGAAATCCTTCCACTTTCCTGGCAAGCTCTGGAGTCATTTATCATGGTTTGGGGCAGTTCTCCACAAGCAATAAGCTCAGCTGCATTGAGGGAAAGAGTTTGGTTTCCAGTAACCATTTGCATTGCACTTTGCCATCTCGAGTTAGCACTTCTTCACATTTAGTGATTGTCACAGTTTAGAGCTCCACTGCCACACGGCTGGCCCTCAGTCCTGCGGAAAGGCAGCCCAATGAAAAGCAAGAAGTTAGATCTTGGCAACTGCTGTTTGTCAGGGTGACTGCAGGAACACCAACTCTCAAGAATTTCTCCAGACACTGAAGAAAAATTTTACTTCTGATCCAAATCCGTCATACCTACATGGAACTCTGAAGAAACCAAAATTGAGCCTACCGTAGAGGCTTACTACAGCTCTCCTTGGGAGTGGAGTGCCCACTGTTGCTCCCAAACAGAAACCTCGATAGCACACGCTTGCAAGGATGCGCTCCTGTTTCCTTTCACCTTTGTCACTGGTCCATCAAGCTCCATTTCCATCAACAGCAAACTCTCAGAAATCTGCCTCAAATTTAACAGTAGCATCGTATTTCCTTTTTCTCTTCAGCTTTAGATTCATGCTTTCAAATGCTTGGCTTATCTTAAATGATCTTTTTCCACGTCATGTAATAACGCAGACCTCTCCGTGCCTGATGAAGGCGGTCCTATTTCAACGCGTATCACGCGGTAACAGTTAGATCAGTAGCGAATTCAGAGGAGGAGTCTTTCGGTCCTCAACAAGATGCGCCCTGCCTCTCACTCCAAACATACACTCCTCCTCCTGTTTTCCATTAATAGCATATAAATTTCCATCACGATTTCAGTAAAACTTGTTTTAAAAGACTACAAGAAACTTTACAAGAATACCATTTCAGCTTTAGTCCCCACCAAGAAACACTGGGTGACTAACAATAAGCCACCAAGTTCACATGCTAGACCTACATCTTTTCTACAATTCAGGAGAAACTGATTTTTGTATTTTCCAGGAAATAACAAAGTCTTTCTTGTGCATATGTAATTTGGGAATTACTACAGGAGGCATATGTTAAATCTGTAGCTTAAAAGAAAACACACGTGCTTTTATCCATACTGTTCCACTCGGGGTCAGCAACACAAGATGCATACCATTCCTGTGCAGAAATCAAAACACCCCCAACACCCATATCCTCTACCAAACACACACTGCATGTCAACACGATTTAAACGGCAGCTGAACAGAAGCTAGTTAGGCATTACACCACCTTCTCATCACAGAAGAGTTGCAAAACTTTGAGTACACAGGAGGGGAAATGGTGACACTGGTCCAAGTTTATCAAACCACTTAAGACAGCTGTTTTAATCCATCTCCACCCAACAAAGCATTAGACACAGACTTAAGCACTTTCTTGATGTAAAATCCTACTGATGAGGTGGGAAAACACTGCACATTGAGAAACAGAGAGCTGGGAGACATGGGAAGGATTCGTCTACACCTTGAGCTCACTGCCTCTGGGGGACTTAAGATCGTACTCTAACTAAACTCAGAATGATTTCTAGGGTCACATCACATGACTGAAAACTCTTCCAGGATAAACACTACCCTGATTGCACAGGTGCAGCGAACAGAACGCATGTTGCCAATACTGTCTCAACAAAAGAACTGTGAGTGAAGGGACACTTCAGATTCTATTTACTCAACTGAATCAGTGCAAAGAGTGAGGTGGGGGTTACCTTCTCCTGGGTCAGGATTCCCCCTCGACCTTCGATTTTCAGGCTTCCCAAGAAAGAGGCTAATAGCAAAAATCCAGTATGAGCTAATGGTCTGAAACATTCTACAAACTGAATCTCTTCTGGAATACTTGGCACATTGTTCCTTTTAAAAAACAAGTCTGCTTGCACCACGCTCTGTGTATTATTGTTTTTTGGATACTACTCCTACCAGGAACAGCTGAACAAAAGGAGGACGTGTATTTCTCAGAAGTTCACCTCCTTCTGCTGCCTGTTTCTCTGCCTGAAGGCAACTGTGACTAAATCATCGTAACTACTCCTACAGCAGATACGCCAAACAAGCACAGCAGACAGGGGAGCAACAGCAGATGATGACCTGCATTGAAAGAGATCCTGTTTTCATCATCAGGCGCCATTTGTAAAAAAAGTAAGAGGTATAAAAACAGCAGATAGGATTTTGGTAACCTCTCTTAAGGGACAAAGTCAGTCCTACTTCGAAGCAGATACTTGTGATGCAGGGGGGTCCCATATGAATACCGATGCAAATGCAGCCCCCTGCCCAGCTCAGTGACAATTTACCAGCAGGCAGTGTGTTATCTGGCAATTCCTCCCCCATGGCAAATTAGACATATAGGCAGTATACTCTAAATAGAATGTTTCCCAACTGGATGAGACATCCGTGGGTGTTTTCAGCCTTGTATCCAAACAAAGCTCAGTATCTTACTAATCATATATCCATAACATTCTGGCCACAAAAGACAGTTCCTGGTTGCAGCAACGCATTAGTCAACTAGCTAAGGACAACAGGCCTTTGTATAAAATAAATTAAAATGCTTTAAAACTGATTTAGAGATGCACCGAACAAGACTTTACAATTGACAGTCTTTGCTGAAGTAATCCCTGTAGGCAGAGCCTATTACTTTGAGTGCTGCAGGTCTCTGCAAACATCAAGCTGCTTTTGGCACAGAGCAAATCGTGCGCAGCTTCCAATAAAGTGACAAGGCCAGCCAATTTCTAAGCTTCCTAGGGCTGGACCCGCAGACACATCTTGACTGCATGCAGTTAACCCAGGTCTCCTTTCTCTACCATCTGCAAAAGAGAGATTCTGACCCAGGTTTCTACCTTTTAATTTTCCCAATTTAAGGTTCTCCAGATTCATGCATTTTTTTCTTGATGAAACCAACCTATTTAATAGCGATGGCTTAAGGCAAAGTGATACATTTAAAAAAAAATAATCACAAAAGACAGAGCCAAGCAGAACAGAAAAAGAGTTATCCAGCCCATCTTCCACCCTGTAGTAGTTACACATACCTACATCATTCCTGCCAGACAGCTGCCTTACCTCACTACCATAGGGAGGCTTGAAGCTTCCCGTAAGCTATACGTTCCAGTGCTTAACTATGCTGAATTGGAAAGTCCCTTTCCCTAATATCCAACCTTAACTTCCTTTGTTGTAAAAATCAACCCATTAATCCCCAAAGGGCAGAAGCAGCAATAACTCCATTTTATTCAACCCTGCTCTAGGCTTTTACCTCTTCAAAGACTTAAAACCTGTCCTCTCTTTACCTAAGTGTTTTTTCTAGCTTGTAGATCCTGGGTTGTAGACCTTTGACTTTCTCATATGTCTGTGATGAGTTTTCATTCTTCATTGATGCATGATGTCCACGTCTGGATAAAGTACCTCAGCTGAGATAAAGGGTATCCCCATTATTTTACTGAAAAGACCAATAGTAGCATTGAGGTCACTGGAGATGTTTTAAGTCTCCAAAAATCCTGTCTCCTCCAATTGATTTACTCTGAGTTGCTTGGCATTTAACTCGCTAAAGCTATCTTAACCTGGTTTTGAGGCTACTAGGATAATCAGTGTATGGTCAAAAGACATGATTCTGCATATTCTTTAGAAGTGACCCAACCCTGCACAGCAACTTATGCAAATGAAAGCATTTCATATGCTAAGACTTATGAAAACAATGGAAAAAGCAGAAATATTAAACAGTGGCTAAAAATTCATGGATTGTTCCAGAATTAACATAGCTCTTCTAATGGCACAGTTAAACCACTTATTCACAGAGCCCCTCAAAAAAGAGACATGAGTGAATTAAATGAAAGCTGGGAAACAGCAGTCCTAGAGAAATCTAAAGACAAACACTAGGGTGCATACAGGTAGGCAGGTATGTACAGGTTTGTAGTTTCACCTGTCCTGAACGCTGGACAGATGTGTACAGAAGGGGAGCCTGCAAGCATTTTATAAAAACAAGCTTTGTTCCAGTGAAAAGTGCCACCTCTTAGTGGCACACAATGATTATATCATTACTCTGTCAAGTCTGTCCCTAGAGCAAATACTCCAGCACTTTAAGCTTATATGACACCTACCTTAGCATAAGCTTGGAAGCTTAACAAGAACTGAGGATACCGATTTTTTAATGAATGACCATGGGTACAAAGATGCTGGGCATATATTTACAGGCCTGTAGCTTTTTCTTCCTCACCACACTGGTTCCTGAAAAAGCAATAAACATTACTAAAGCAAGTTCATTCTCCTGAATAATGCAAGTTCTGATTTAGTAATGTATCTCTAACTACCTCTCTAAAGACCAATCCTTTCTCTAGAGCTTTTCAAACTTCTAAATGAAGTTAGTAGGTGGCAGGTACCGTCACTGGCACGGCACATAAAAAGAAGGGATATTCCAAAACAGATCACACCACTCAAAAATTTTAAACTGAAAGTGAACCCACAGAGAGTAATGAAAAGATTACATTTTCTCTAATTAAATTAGAAGCATCAACCATTCAAGGGCTTGAGAGTACTTCTGTAGTAGCACTGACTTAAAATTAAGAAAATGCTGATTGCTTCCTGCTTAACTCAGCCCAAGATCACTCTGTAAGCGTCTGTGCAGTGATCTATGGTGGGAGGTCACCTTCAGTAAATGAACAAATGCATTTCAAAACAATTTGAACAAAATATAAATTTTAGGTTGAGGGAGCGGTCATTTGATAATATGAATGACTCAATCAGCTAGTACTTCACTGAAGCACGGGAAGTTGTTTCACAGATTTAAGAGGTCAGAGGGACAGATTTACTACGTATACGTAGGAACAATCAAACCTGCATTGTCTCCTACGCCTGGGGTGAGACAAGACAATTCTGCGACCTTACTGTTGAGCTATTTATCTGGTGACACACTAAAAAAAGAAACGAATAGACTTATGAATCATAAAATCATACTAACTGCAGTGGATGATGAAATTCATGACTCAGGCTACTAAGATTACCATGTTCCAAATTATACTACTTGCATTTCTTTTATTTATTCCCTTGCAACTAGTATAATTTGTAGTTACCATCAATTAAATGACAGTCATAAATGGAACTTCTAAAAGATAAAAAATGAATCGTGATGTTGAGCCATAAAGCAAATAAAAATGTCAAAAGATTAACTTTATAAATGCCACGAGGCATAGTATTAACACAACATGCTGATCTCTCAGTCTGCTCTGACTAGAAAATGTTTTACATTTTCAATAAACCAAGTTCAGCATTCTGGCCCATCTAACAGTCCTTAGAGGTTCTTTCCTGCCACTGTGTTCTTGCAAAGGACTAGAGCAAGAACTTCCTATAGAGTTAGAACCAGCAGGAAATAAAACTGCCAGCTATGCTTTGAAATAGCATACAGGTGGTACGTATAGCCACTATCAAGTACTCTTCAGGTGTACTGCTTACAAGTTTCAGTGCACATTTCTTAAGCTTCCTATCAAAACCTGTCCTTTTTTTTAGAGGGACTTTCACCAAAACAGAAATACACAGGAAGGAAAAAATGTTCAAAACCCAAGTCACTGGTATCCAGCAACTCCCTGAGCTCCCCACACCATTTCTGTCTCCAGCAGTGGAAGCAGGTGATTATAATTAAGAGTGAGGGTTTTGATCCTGTCTTTAAAGATTAGCTGCTTCTCTAATAAAACAGTGGAACAAGACGCAGCACACATCCAGACGAGGCTGGAAGCCTGTTATGAAGTTGGAGGAAAAAAGGCTGCTCTGTGACAAGTCACTACAGCGTACCCAAATGATCAGGCTCACAGTTCATGCACATTAGCAGTCATGTTACCTGCAAATGGCACCCTGAAGCAAACAACAGCGTCTCCAAGAGAACATCAGCACCAAACCACTCTCGGCCTCTACGCTGTCTCTATCAACACCATTGTAAGGAATTAAATACTAAAATACAAAAGCTGTTGAGTTATAGTGACTGAACTATGAGGTCCTGATAGCAAAAGACCCAAGAATTTAACAGCTTTACAGATACACCAGTGTAACACAACTAAGTAAAGCTTTAGTTAATAAAATATTTCAAAAGAATATTAGGAAAAGACCATTAATGTAAACATACTGTCATCAAACAACAACTTTGAGACATTTCTTTCTTTCACGTGAAGTGTCAGAAACTGCAGTCCTAGCTGCATCTGCAAGCTACACACATTTCCCCCGCTCCTTTGAGCATCCTACGTGACCAGGCGCACATGGCAGAGCCTGCCCAAGCAAGCCTCAATTCTTCAATGCTCCCCAGTAGTAAAAGGAGGAGGAGCCGCCTCTGGAAAGGTGACGACTGCCCATGTGCTTTCCAAAGAGGTTCACAGACCATCCTAGTCAAAAAAACTTGCTCTCTGTTCTGTGTGAAACCATTGGAAAACAGATGGCATACAAGAACTGCCACAGGCTTGTCTCTTCCCCATTACCTCGACAGAAGTTATTACTATCAAGAAGTATCATGCACGGGTAACAGTTGGGAGAGTTGAGCAACCCTGTGGAGAAGGACTCAGGGGTACTAGTGGATGAAAATCTGGACATGAGCTGGCAATGTTCGCTTGCAACCCAGAAAGCCAACCATAGCCCAGGCTGCATGAAAAGAAGCGTGGCCAGCACATCAGTTCTGCCCCTCTGCTCCACTCTGGTCAGACCTCACCTGGAGCACTGCATCCAGCTCTGGAGTCCTTAGCAAAGGAAAGACATGGACCTCTTAAAGTGGGCCCAGAGGAGGGCCACAAAAATTATCAGAGGGCTGGAGCACCTCTCCTATGAGAAAAGGCTGAGAGAGTTGGGGTTGTTCAGCCTGGAGCAGAGAAGACTGTGGGGAAACCTTACTGTGGCCTTTCAATAACTAAAGGAGGCTTATAAGAAAGACAGGGACAGGCTTTTCATAGGGCTTGTAATGATAGAAGGGATGATGGTTTTAAACTAAAGGAGGCTAGATTCAGACTTGATATAAGGAAGAACTATTTTACAGTGAGGGTGGTGAAACACTGGAAGATGTTGCCCAGAGAGGCTGCAGGTGCCCCATCCCTGTAAACATTTAAGGTCAGATCAGACAGGGCTCTGAGCAACCTGACCTCGTTGAAGATGTCCCTGCTCATTGCAGGGGGGTTGGACTAGATGACTTTTAAAGGTCCATTCCAAGCCAAACCATTCTATGTTAACTTGAAACTTATCTAGACACTACGAAATCCAATATGCAAGTACAAAAATGGATCGTTCCACCAAAAAATCTACACAAAAGTACAGAGAAAACAGATAGCCACAGCAGCCAATCCTTAGGCCAACAGAGAAGTTAACAACAAACAAACAAAAGGTTCTAACTAGGTTTAAAGAAAGAAAAAAAATCTTTACAAAAGAACAAATGAACGACAGCTCCACCTCTTGCTGACAAGGACAGAGGATGAAAGTTGCAGGCAGATTGATGAGCTTATGACAACTACACACCTGAAACATGAGCACTGGCAACAACCAGACTTCAAAAAGCAGTTGGCATTGCTTTTGTGGAATCATCATTTTGATAGTTATCTTAAATTAGGAGAACAAAGACAGGTTGCTATGGAACAGATCTATATTTCCCAACAGCAGAATTCAACTTTAAACACAGTCCTATGAGAGAAAAAAAAAAAAAAATTTCAAATAAAGCCACTTCCAATTCCAGCAGCCTCCACCTGCACCTCCCAGGACTGAGGTCAGCAGGGCTTTTACTCCGGAGTATTCATCCAGCTTTCATGACAGTATCTGGATCAAAGCATCTTCAGTCTATTTACTCCAAAGGAATTATCCTGGTTTCTCTCCAGAGGGAGACTGAATCAATTCTGTAAACGGAGATACTCGTACACAAAGAAATCCTTTGAGTTGTGCTGGCTATACACACTTACATTGTACATTTCTTTTACACTGTGTAAGGCTTCTTGCATGTTTTTTCAGTGTTGCAGCTGGTAGGACTTGCACAGCTTGCAATTTACCACAGTTCATGCAAACATGGCTTAAAAATTTGAAGAGTGCTCATTACCACCTAAAATCCTTCAAGACACTCTAAAGACCTTCTACTGGGTACATAACTCTTACATTCTCCTTCAAGAATTGCCCTTGTGCCTACTCTAATCCCACTTTGCAGGGCGAGGTGAGGGAGCAGGCATAACTTAACCCACCACAGGGTACGTAAGGCAACACTAGTAAGAACTTGAATTTTATGGATTTTCAGGTTCTGGTAACATCACAACAGACTGTCCTTGAGAGCAACAGAGAAACCTTACTACCAGAGTGAGGACAGGGAACAGAAGAAAAGTTCTCAAGAAGCTGGTTAGCAACAGAAGCTGCAGCAATGCATGGAGGACTCTGTAAGTGACAGAGAGGAGACATTATAGATGTTCCCTCAGCCCTTGGAACTAACTACATGCAACCATATACCGAGTGCAAGGCCACAACATGTGCTTTAACAGCACAGGCATCCTATACATCTGGGAGAACAGAAAATCCAAGACACACCTGTGAGGGCAAAACCTGCTGTTGAGTCATCTAGAGGTTTATCTTGCATTTCAAAGGCCCAAGGCTCACAGGCACCATCACCTTCCACTTCAAGCAAGGACTCTTTTCTCTGTAGCTGTCAAGTCTTCCGTTATCCAGTACACTGCCACCAGGCAGTAGAGCTCTTGGCTTTCCTGAAACACCAGGCCACAGAGTTGAAAAAGGAGATCGTAACAAAGCCAGAGGGCTGCTAAACTGGCAGATTGAACATGTAATACCGGGATATCAAAAACTTCTGGTCCACACGGGGATTGTCGAGGTGAGACAGAACAGATCCAGTCTGCTTGAAACCGTGCCACCAGTCGTTAAGATTGCAGGGAAGTTGAACAGTTGGAAGTTCACAGTGAAGAAACGCGTGTCAGAGTTTTGGCAAGCTTCCCCAGCTCTGCCGTACAGGGGGTCCCACCCCCAGGCCACAGCCAGCTAACTGGCAACGGGGGGGGTAACAAACACAAACCAATGCCATGTCTTCACACAGCAGGGCAAGTCTTGTTTCTCCCCACCTAATGGTAACATACCTTGCAGCTGTAACACAGATGCCAGGCAAAAGGACTAAGAAAATATATAGTAAACCAGCATTCCAATTCAAATGGGTTTAACTTATGAAGATGCTTCTACACGGTGTGATCTTGACGTATTGCAGCCCCTGACTCTAAAGCTGCCAAAACCCAATTCCAGCACCTGAGCCCATATGCTCCCACCACAGTGCAGGCTGGCACCAACAGAACAGAATTCCACATTGTAACTGCAAATCTGTCCACAACCCTGAAGGGACAGGACAATTTGACAATTGTTTTCAGTCTAGCCATGGTGTGTCTGCTGTGAAAAACACTTGTTTCAAGACAAGTGCTGCAGGAGCTGCAAGTGAAGTGCATGGTGCACAATCTTAGTGCCCGTCAGTACACACCCAGAAATCTGATGAAAGTTTTCATCAATGTTTGAAGTTATATTAATGAAGATCTGCAACATCCACTACAGTCTAGAAAGCCATCAACTTGCAAGCTACTAGACCCTTGATTTGAAATCAGGATGAATTCATAACAATTTCCTTGTAAGCTGGAAAAATGAAGTGACTGCAGATGAAATAAATTTTTGCCCATTTAGGGAAAGTACTTGAGGCAATTGCCTATGAAGGAATATAATTTAACTTGCAGGCTACATAAACTTGCAGCCACCATCAGGAAAAAAAAAAATGTTAAAAAACTAGCAAGTGCCAAGAAGGACTTTGTGCTAGCAGAAAGCTACTCTGAAGTACAAAACCCCCCACCTTTGTCTAAACTACACAGGCAGAAGTGTTAAATACTAATGGAGTGAGCAGCAAACTACATGGAAAAAACATAGTAATGTTACTATGGATGTTAGGGTGGGCACAAAGATGAAAAGGCGGTGAACAGAACAGCAGGAGTCTCCAGAAGTAACCAGCGGTGCAGCATTCAGAAAGTAGTTCCCATGGCTCCACCCAACCCATAAAGATAAGAAATGCTGATGTTCTCCCAGTCTGCTGAAGGAACTCCTCTTCCCAGAGAAAACCAGCCCTATTCCAGGTCTGCAAGCCAGGTTAGGTAGAGCCAGAGGAAGTGATTGTTTGCAGGTGCCTGAAGAAAGCATCTCCTCTTAAGTGACTGTTACCAGATCTACAGCCTAGAAGGGGATTGTAGTAGCTGACTTGGGTATGATGTCCTGAGCAAAAGCAGAGACTGATACCGACACATGACCAGTGGACACCAAGGTGAGCAGGGCAGAGACAACACAAATCTGAACAAGTAACCCACCCTTATGAAAGGAAATCATCAGCACCAAGACCTGGAACTGCAGGCTTACCATTAAAGGCTACAAGAAGATACAAATGTCTTGGGCAGCAGCTGACCTCCTGACCTCCCAGTGAAGTACTACCCCTTGAAGGTCCCCCACTAACCTGGTCTGTGCAAGGACACTGCTCAAAACTGCAGAACACTGATATCAAAGAAGAGTAAGGTATTTGGGCTTCTTAGAAACAGCAGCAAGTGAGTAAGGAGACAGACAGTTTCCACAGGATCATTTCAACCTCCCTTCTCTATCTTCCCAGCACCCATCTTCTAACCAGAAGAGATGCAGCTGGGAAAGCTGTCAAAACTCTCAAACTAAACAGCAGGCAGTCCACAACAACAGGTTAGTATGCAGCTTCAGCAGGATAGCTGTGTAACATGACCCTGAACCAACCTATTTTCTTAAGCCTGGCAAGTAAGAAATGAAGAGATAGCCAGAGCTACAAAATTACCATAGAAAAGGTCGAAGTAGAAACAAACAGAACCGGTGACACCAAGACTGTAATCGAGATTCAATTCAAATGGAAAGGCTGTCTCATACCCCGACACTCATAGCTATCAAAACGTTTAAGCAGTTTTATTGCAGTTTTAAGAAAAAAAAAAAATATATATATATATATTTATCTCCATCCCATGCTAGGTTCCACATGTAAAAATCGTATTACTTACAGCTGGTGAAGAGATTTTGAAGAGACTGCAATTTTTTTAATCAAGCACACACAGGCACTTCTTGTTTCAGAAAATGAAGGAGGTTAGCAATTTGGGGATTTAAGAAG
The DNA here is from genome assembly GCF_023634085.1 of Falco cherrug. NCBI lineage: Eukaryota > Metazoa > Chordata > Aves > Falconiformes > Falconidae > Falco > Falco cherrug. The sequence continues at coordinate 111,215,478 of NC_073700.1, forward strand.
TACACTTTAGGGTGCACGGACTCTGGAGCTGGAAAACCGAGCAAAAATTTATTTTAATATACATGACACACCATCAGGTTAGTCTTCTAACCTCTATTAAGTGTTTAACATTACTTAGATTAAAAGTTACCCTTTTGTTAACAATGAGAGACTGCAATCAGTATTTGGACAGTATCCCACAAAATTACTAAGCCTTTTATTTTTATTGACAAAAATTTATTCTTCTCATATTTCTTTCATGAAAACACTTACCACACTAACAAAAAACTTTACATAAAAAATACATTTTAACAAAGGTTTTGCTGTCATTGGTTATATACACATTACAGAAATTTAAAAAATCATTATCAGTTAACAAAAAAAAAGGATGAAGCATCTTACATGCTGTTCCATATAAAAAACTAATTGGTTTAATGATGGAAAACCAAGTCTAGTATCAGAGGTGGATCTGCCAAGGTGGTTTATCTTCTGACCACTGTGGACTGTATCATTGTACCTGAGGGCTCCCTAATTCCCCTGGTGCTGCTTCTTGTCCATTACACACTGCATTTTTACATTCTTCATCAGGCAAACAGCAACATCACCAATTCCTCTACAAAACACTTGTCTGCCAACTGTCCAAGAGCAACACCCAGAGGCTAAATATATTGCTACAGCAACTCTGCACATTTCAACCTGTTCCTTTTGGAGAAGAAAGGAAAGCCTCCAGAAAGATAAGCAACAATTTCCTTTAAAACTAAAAAGCTGACAAAATTCTTTCAATAGTAACATTAACATCAAATGTTGCAGGCAAACAAATACTCTCATGAAAAATCACCCCCTTACAGCTACTGCGAACGTTTGAGAACAGATGATACATACACGTACCTCTGTAGAGGAAATAAGTCGTTTTTGTAAATGTGTGTGTATAGTATTTGGTTGCAATGCAGCAGCATTGCAAAGGAGCAACTAGAAGGATGCCTGCTCTCTAGAAAGCCAACTGCATTTTTCAAATGCAGAAAGACAGAAAAGAGGCATGCTGCTCTCTATTTCCTTTCCTAGTTGTCAAAGCAGTACTTGTTTGGGGGTTTTTTTAGTTAAATCTTGACGGCAGTTGCTGTAGGAACAACTTATCTATGCAATAACAAAAAATCTCCAGCAAAAAGGTAATACCCTAGAGCATCTTTACGAGGAACATGTTCTCTGGAATCACAGCAAGAAGAGGGATAGAAAACCAACTACAAAAACAAGTCACTAAAGCTTCATCATAAAGATCTCTAGCACCTAACAAGACTATTCTCTGTAAATGTAACGCCTACATAACAGACAAAGAAAAGGGCTGGCCAATGAAGAGTACAGTCAGTAATTCCACATTTATACCCCCAAACATTTATTCAGAATAAAATGTACTTAAAATAAAACACAGTGAAGACTGTGCAACCACAAAACATGACTGCAGCTACCAAACCTTTTATAATTGGAGATTTCAGATCAGGACAATGATTTCAAAACCAAAACAAAAACAGAAATCAATCAGACACCTGATGGAAAAGTTTCTCATCTACGGAGTAGGGTTTGCTCCATTCTCCTCAAGTAACAGCATTTTTTTTATCTGTCTTCTCAGAATCATGTTCTTCATGTGGCTCATACTCTTCACCTGGGTTTGGTGAAACTGAAATCACATCAGCTACAAGGAAGCAATCACCCCTCAGCACCTGCTCAGCTGTCAGTCTGTTACAGCAGAACGAATTCAGGAAAAGAGATTTAACTTTATCATCCTACAGAGAGAAGGATTTCATCAGTAAGCAAAAAAACTTTACTACAAACAATAACCAAGTATTTGATGAACACATCTTTTAAGTGCTATGGGCCCAAAGCCCTCACAAAAGGTTCTACCATAGCATTCTCAATGGTCAGCAACACTCAACAGTCATAGAGCTCGTTAACAACAAAATAAAAGCAAGTGTTCAGCTCCAGGTCTGTCAACCTAGTGCCAGCAGATTTCACAGAAAAGCGAAAGTGATTATATTTCAAAATACCAAATCACTGAACTACCATAAATTAGAGAAATACTGAAGCTGGTCTTTCTGCTGACAGACAGACAAACACCCAGACAGAAGAAACTCTGATGCAAAGGAATGTACAAGTAGTCAAAAACTTCCAGACAGAACAAGCAGACAATTTCCAACTCTTCCACTAATTATCAGTGACTCTGGAGAATCAGCAACTCCCCAAATAATCTGAAATCTAAGTGAAAAGATGGGATCTGAAAACTTGTTCTTACAGGGATAAAGGATTGTTGAGTGTTTATAAAATGTTTTGAATGCTCAAAGGAAAATCTCCACTTAAGAAGATTCAAATGTGCAATGAAATACAGGAGAGAATCATGACTACACACTTCCTCTGCAGAATTAAGTGAAGAAAGTAAGAGCATTTAAAAAGCCTTGTACTTGTATATTTGCATTTCACGATACTATCAAATGTCTGCCAACAACAAATATCCCCTTCTCACCATCTTCTTGCACTAAGGAAGCTGAATGTTGTTTCCACAAGGAATACTGTTGTAGGACACATTTCAATATTTTTATTCCATTTCACTGTGTGTGCTCTTACTTTTTTTTTTTTCAAATACACAAAACTGGATGCTGAAACACACTGAACACTGAGCTTGGCATGGCTAAATGAGAGGCTACAAGACCTTATCTCTAAACTTTGTGTTTTCTCAACAGTTACCTAAAATCCATACCCCTGTTTCAAAGCTTCATGTTATTTTCCTGTGACAATTTTATATTTGCTGAAAACAACACAAATTTTCCTAGTTGCAAGTGTGCAATTCCTCTGGGCACAAAACTGAGGTAGAAGGGAAATTACCAGTCTGTCAAGAGCCTGCAGATGGGTATGGAGATTAATTCTGAATAAGCTGATTATAGATAAAGCACTTAAAAGCAAAATAGATTTTCCCCAAGAACTGGGACAAGGATTAATAGCCCGAGGTCTAAAAGATTCCCCAAGAAACAGCTGAAAGGTATTTATTAGTATTACATTCCTTAGTAAAATCCTCATGTGTGTTCCTGAGCACTGCAGGCAGCACAGATTGCTTTCCAGTGGACTTTGGTGGCTGGTGCACGTGCATGCACACACATGCAGAATGAATTCTTAAAAACTACCACAATGATATATTGATTAGGATTTTGACAAGGTCAAAATCAAATGCTGTTTCTTTTGATCAGGGAAAGAAGTTAAAGACACTTGCTCTTACTAAAAGCTGTAAAAAGAATTGGTTCCTGCTAAGAACAATAATGGCTAAATTAATTATTTGTCCTTGTGATAAAGGCAGCTGTTTGCACTTCAGAAGATACCTGGTACAGAAGACCACAAAAGTGTAACACCCTGAAACTGGCCATTTAAACTTTGATTTGCATACTGCAGACTGTATTTGTAAAACACGCTCACAGCAGAACTGTTATGGAAAACAGAAGTAAACCAACTCCTATTTTTTATGTCCCAATAAATCTTTTCTACTTCTTTGAACGATTAAGTTTCCCTTATGCATAAGAGAAAGTTGTTTTTTTCAGTATCCAAGGTTTATTATGTATAATCCTGAATGACACACTGGGCAGACAGTTCCGTACAAGTTTTGTGGAATACATTTAAAAAACCCTAGTTAGCCCTAATGATGAATTGTGAATTACTGAATCTTCTTTCCTGTGTGTTTCATGAGATTCATTTGATTTTTAAACCCAAAGAACCCAAGCAACTATAATGAGCGATAAGAAATCCTATTTACAAGATCACCTCCCTGCTCAAATGCTGCATGTTTTACTCTTTTATTTTGCATGGTAGTGTCACACTGGAAATATTTTTTGGTAGACAGTCCTGTGCTTTATCAGTAATGGTTTCATCACTGGAGAACACTGCTGAAATGAAGTTATTAAAAGACTCTATTGTAGAGGATAACAGTTATCTAATAAAACACGATGATTTACAGTACTGTGTTATGCAGTAACAAGCTACCCTGCCTTGACACTGGAACCACTACAGCTGTGTTAGTCTGGTACTGTATTGTGACAGCTTCTTAACCTAAACCCAGTAAAAAAGGATACACCAAGCTCATAATGAACAAAACTTCAGTAATTTAGCCCCATGCTTTAATAGTTATCTCCACAAAGCAGGAAAATCATTAATATACAAGTATAACCAATAAAGAGGGATTATTTGGGTTGCCTTTTTCCCTTGACAAAACCACCCAAATTTATCTGACCAACAGCAACTCCACTGCTTTGTTTTCTACTTTTCCATTTATTTTTCTACTTTTCTGGAAGATACGAGGATTAACCTCTAACTCTTCCCTATATTCCTTAGAAAATTCTATCCATAAACTAAGACTTCACTTAAAAGCTTAAGTCACCTGCTTGCAGATTTCTAAAAAGTATAAGGCTTGATTTAGCAAGTTCCATGGCCTTCTCAAATCTAGATAAAGCATCACTTAAAGCAAGATCAACACAACAAGCATGATACGAGAAAAAACACAAGGGCAATCCTTGGGAGATGGGAGGGACACAGGACAAGAGCAAACAGTCAGTAACTAAACAGGCCGAAGGCACCCCAAAAAGTACGAAGCAGAAACTAGTCTGTGAAGGCTAATGATTTGAAAAAGGTCTATAAGCCTCCCAGTGAATTTCTTTAAACTATATATGGTGGCATGTCTTTTGTTATTCCAATTTTTATAAGGAGGAAAAGTAATCGCCTGTAGCAAACATAGAAGTTGTTGAAAGCAGGCAAGAAAAAAGGTCTTAAATCTTGGCCAGAAGGCTGAAAGCTTTTGGGAAAGAGTTACACAAGAAAATAGACCCAAAGGAAGACAAGCACTCAGGTAACTAAGGCACACAGAGAGAAGACCATAAAATTATCTGCTTATGATTAACCACCAAGAGCTAGGTAAGTCAGTAAAGGAACTATTTCAAAATTGGAGACCTAAGTTGGGAAACTCGAAGGCACACCAGTCTACTTCTTAAAGAGTCACTGAGACACTGGGCAAGGATAAGCTTCAAAAAAAGGGACTGAAAATAGGAGTTCGAGGGGAGAACAGTTGCTGGCACACAGCAGACAGATAACGATAGTCGAGAGTAGAAAGAATGAAAGCAGCAACACAAATTTGTGTCATGCAGTGTCCATGTACCTGAGGACATTTCAGAGGCATAGGAAAGTTTATGTTTCACTTAAAAAAAAAAAAAAACCACACACCAAAAAAAACCCCACCAAAGAACAGAGGGCGCAATACACTTCTACAACTACATTTAAGTAATTAAAATTGCATTTGGCTTTTTTATTAATGCTCAAGCACTGGGCAATCATTGTGTAGGAAGACAATGAACAACGTCAGCTTCCCTGAGTTCAGAAAAGATAGGCTGCTAATGCAAATACCTCCCTTGAGGCTGAATCTCAATGACTTATTCTCCAAGTCTGTAACTTGGTGTCATTCAGTCAACAGTTATCTGTGAAGAAGCTGCTCCTCCTAAGGTTGGAATGAAATATTAATAAAGCTCTGGGGTTTTCTACCTTCTCAAACATAGTTTTCTTTGTGCATATTATTTAGAATTATCCAGTCAATTAAGAACACTTTCTCCACCCAGCACTTACAAAGAAAGGTCTGACTTTAAAATAAAAAATTAAGCCACTCTAAACAAAAGCGATCTCATCTTCCTCATCTGACAATTAACATACCATGACAACCATATGCACCTCAGGTGTTCCATCTTCTTTTATGCCAAACTTCTGGTTTTGAACACAAAGCTGTAAACAAAAAGATACATAATGTATAACACTGGTGGTTCTTTTTCGCTTTACTTTAACAAAACCAAACATCAGTCAAAGAGAGTCCAGGTTTCAAGTAAAAATGGATTGTTATGGGAAAATGGCAGGTAAAGGGTTTTTTCCTGATTTCACAGTAGGTAAAATATGCAAGAGGCTCAAATTCTTCTTACACAGAAACAAGGGGAAAAAAGTAATATTAGCAAAAGCTGTTAAGAGGTCAAAAGAAACAACTTTTTAAAATATGACTCCTTGCCCAAGTCCATGCCCAAGCTGTATGTTTAATTACATAATTCTCTTTAAGAAATGTTGAGGGGTAAGCGCACTCTTAACTGACAAATGTGAACCTTTGTACCCATAAACGATGTAAAATTTCTCCAGCCTTCACTATTGCCTAGAACACTGCCTGAGTACAGCACTTTTCAAAACCCTGCCTGCAGGTTAAGCTGAAAATGCCTCTCTTCTGAACAATTACATAGATAAGAAAAGGAAGCATGCGTTTAGTCAGCACTGGGCTCTTGTGACAGAGATCAGCAGAGAACTTGGGAAACCACTGTCTCAATTTTAGAAGCGGCACTGCTGTTTAATGAGGGAGAACACAATTTCAGCTGTCCAACATGAAACTGGCAACTGTTGAATATAACACTAACACTTGAGCTAGAATTTTCCATCAAATGATCAATACAAGTCTGAGCTGGAGATTAGTTACATGTGGATTAAACTGAATTCAGCTGGCAAACTTGGATGAGGTTTCAGAAGAATGCTGATCTTGCTGCCTCCCAGATATTACCTTCAAGCAGAGCCAGACATTTATAAAACTGTCTTTTTATCTTTTTTTCACTGTGTTTTTCTTTACTCACTTTAACTTGTAAAAACCTTTCTTCTAGAACAGATGAAGATCTGAATAGTGGTACTGAAAGTGTTCTAACTAAACTGTACCATGCTAATAAATTATAAACATCTATGATATTAAGCTACAGTATAGTTCATCTATTCCAGTAGAAAAATTACTTAATTTTAAGCAACTGCTTCCTAAATTGGGAATAAAACATAATGAAGAGTGACTTTTATATGAATCAGCTTCATCTTCTCAGCACAGGTAACTGACAGTGGCTACATATATGCTTGCAGTTTACGTCTGTATTAGGAAGCGGTTTTAAAATGCTGTGGCACAGAAGGGATTACTGAAGGCATCTGATGGAACTGCCGGTGTTATCCAGGAAGATCTCCATGTACCTGGAGCTCCAACTGGTACTCAGTGAACCAGTTCCAATATAACAAGTACTCACACAAAAATCCCTGCCTGGGAAGATCAGTATTTGCTGTGTAGCTTGTGGCTTTTCAGGTCTGGGAGATTTGAAGTTTTCCCATTCAGAACACATGGCACTGACACCCTGAGCTGGAGAGGGAGAAATACAGTGCTAGAACACAAAAAGGAGATGGAAGAAATGCTTTGCAACATTCCACCTAACACAGGAAAGCTGATTGCTTCCTCCTGTAGTGGCATAACGTGCGCTAAGAAACAACACACCTATCTAAGTGTTGTTGCCAGTAACAAAACATATGACAGCCCCATCCTTGCCTTCATCCTCCCTCTCTCTTTGTATGGGTAATTCCTCAGGGGCAAGGGTAACAAAAAAAGAAGAAAAAAGGCTCACAAGGAATGAACAGGATGTGCGGTAAGAACTGACAGCCCACAGCATGAGGAACAAAAGCATAATTTTTGTTCATATTACTATGCAAATTACATTGTGTATTTTAAAGAAAAATGCAGTCGTCTGCCCATAATTGTAATGCCCATTCATTCCAAACTTTCCACTCAGTTGAAAACATGAACACTTATTTTCCCAAAAGAGTTCAAAGCAAAAGTTGGAGATAACATTTACTACTCTTTGTAAGCCTCCTACAGTTCCATAATATTACTAGAAACTCTCCCACAAGCCATAACATACCCAGAACAGAAGGCAGCCGTAAGCATACATATCAGAGGCTGTCCCATTCTCAGTTCAGGAGAAACTAAGCTTAGGGTACTGACAACCATAGTGTTTGAAGTAGCACATTGATCCTACAGGGGAAAAAACTGCACCCGTAACTTCAAGCACACTGAAGCAGATTATTTCCCTCTCCCTTTCAATGTGTCAGACAGCTTTACCAGAAAGCTCTGTGCTGAACCAGACTGAAATGTAAAATTCTCCCTCACTGATCCAAAGAAAGTGGTGTGTAAAGCAAGAAGAGATAGTCACGCATCCATCATCTGTAACTGTAACAGAAGAATAGGGATGGCAGATTTTACTCCACAATAGAACTGTTAATGCTCGTAAGGTGGTAAAGAATACAAACTGCAAAACTTCTCAAACAAACAAACAAAAAAAAAAATCACAAAAGACATTTGGCACTATTTTGGAGAACTTTAGTTCTGAAGTTCAATTCTGCCAACTTTCCTGGCTTTTCTTCTCTGCCTTTCTGTCTTTACCTGAAACTAGCTGCTTTCTCCCTCCTGGTTTCCAGCATATTTTAGGTCTGTCTACTGTCAAAATAAAAGCTATACTCTGATTTTCTATCCCCTTCCATAACAGCAGCCAGCACACAGCTATAGCCAGACTGGAGAAGAGTAGTCCCCCAACGGCCAAGAGTACTCAGTAACACATTAGTTACGAGCTCTACTCATGCATTTGTGATCATGAGGAAAATACAACCACTGAGCAGTACTGACACCCCCAGAGAGGAGACAGGGGCTGGATCCAGGCTTTGAACTTCCCCGCTCTATACACATGAACTGCTCATTTCAGCACAACCCATACCTGCAAGCAGTAGTAAAGAGAGAGACAGTCTTCCTCAGCTCTTGCAGTTTTCACAATGGCACCATCTGTACCAATTATGACCTTTCAGAAAACTCAGCTGTGAAAAATTTTTAAAGCATCTCTCTTTACCATGGCAAAAATTAACATTTATTTCAAGGGAAGCACACCTTGCTGTCCAAACATTTGACATGCTTGAGATTAACAGACAGTGTGTTTCCAAAGCAGAAATTAGGGTTCTCAACCAAACTTACTTTCATTTATGTTTATTATATTAATATAATGATGCATTATTATAATATATATTACTATTTTAAAAAATCAAATAAGCAGGACACAGACCTCTAGCATAAAAATGTTTTAGCTCTAACAACTTGAGTTTAGAATTCAAAAGGTGACTACAGAACAGATACCATTACTGGAGACTTTGCTATGTAAACACAATGAATAGTAAGAAAATAACTTGTGTTCTTAAAGAGTATTAGATTTTTTCCCCCCAAGAACAACGATGATATTTTTATTATAGAAGAGGACTAAATTAGAAGTATATATAAATACAGCTATATGTAGACAACACGTAAAATCCTGTAATTTACCAAATGCTGCAACAGATTAAAATACATAATAGAACCCCATTACCTATCAAAGAGAAAGGCAAAGACTTCACATGAGCTTGACCAGCCCTTCTTCAAACGTAAGTTCTTACTCTCACCTCTGATGATGCCAGTCAACGAACAATTACTGCAACTGCTCCATCTTTTTTGTTCCACTGTTTTGCTTAACCAGAGCCCACACCCAGTAATGGCTTTTTTCCTCTCCAAGATTAGACTGTGTCTATATACCCAAGCTGTTATTCCTAATGCCTGTAACACTACTGCATTAAACTTGGGTTTTTTTAACAAAATAAATGCATATCATTAGGTACCATCAAATAACTTCCTCTTCTACCTCACACAAAACTCAATTCCAACTGTCATAGCCTGTTCCCATATTTTGTGATTAACTCTTACAAAGTCTGTACCAGCAAAACGGGAAGCATGTCTCTTAACTTGAGATCTAAATAAGCCAAGTCAAAAGCAAGAAGAGTATTTACAACTTTGCCTGTCATAATACTACTTCCCCTGGTTTCCCCAGTTATTAGCAGACTTGTAGAGAAGAAGAGCAAGGGAAAAAACTGCAGTTCCTGAAATTTCTCAGTGAAATCATCAGGAAGACAAACCCACATCTGCAAAAACAGACAGGAGTAACAAACATGATAAAAGGTCCACCAGATACCAGAAAGAACAGACAGAGGGGAAGCACTGCTCAATACAGCAGTCCTCAAAAGAAGCGGGGAGGGGAGGGTGTAGAAAAAAAAAATATCAACATGGAAGCAATTAAGAAGAAAAACAATGCTTCATGTTCTACAGGCCCTGAGGAAAAAAATCTGCTATCAGAAAAAGGCTGTTAAACACAGGGGCATGAAAGAAACAGCAGAGTTCATTCAGAATCGGCACACTAATATGTCAAGGCTTCGTTTGCAGCACCAGCTGAAAGCCAGTGCCAACATTACCTTTAAAAGAACCTTCTGGCCCAGAATTCCTGAACACGCTAAAGGTCACTTCATGCTCAGTTCCTTCCTGGGCTTAGCATCCAAAAGGTCTCGCTCCAGGCTGCACGTCAGACGTCCACCAGAGTTCTGAAGCACATGCACATGCAGATATTCAGGGTAAGTGCATGGCATTTAACAGCTGGTAAGATTCAGTGGCTTCAGCTACCTCTCCTCTTCCTCAATCAACTTAGCAAAGCGCAGAACCAGCTGGGGTATATGAAGAAGTTACAGCATCTGTTACCAAGAGGCTGACCATGATGAGGCAGCTAATGAAATGCATTCCTTGAACATCTCCCCAAAGAGGGGGAGAAGGAAGACCATAACAAACAATAATCAGGGTATATGTCCCCCAAATGGACTGACTGTGCAGAGCGTTGTTGGTGCAGAGCCTTGATAGTGCCTGAAGCAATAACTGACAGTGCGTTCAAACACATCGCTGCTTACCATATAGTTTAGAATTCCTGCTTCTGGATAAAGAAGTGGTAACTCAGGGAACCATTTCCGTACCAAACACGTAAGCTTCTCCTAAATGAAGAAAACAAGGCTCACAGCTCCAGATCACTAGTTTTAACATATATAAATATACACTGACATTTGCAATGTATACCCAGGACATTCAAACGTACATTGACCATGACTGTACCTCTTTTAATAACATCATTCAAAGTAACGATGCCATTTGCTTTTTTTAAAAAAGGAAAAAACCACCAACACACAAAACCATACACAACATGAATACAGCAGTTCAATATGGACAGAATTTTTTAAATATCTGAGGGTGGGTAGTGTTAAGGCCCCAAGCAGTTCATGCCCTATCACAGAAAACATTTAATCTTTGCTACAAGAGGCTTTGGTAGGCCTAAACAAAAGAAAACAACTTCACTACATGTAAGTGGAGGAAGATAGAAACCAAACAGTTACACAGACCAGGCCAGCATCTCATGCATCTCCAGATCCCACGTAGCTGTAATGCTGCAATGTGTAACTATTACACATTTTACAAAACATTATACATAGTACAAACGTTACGCCTGCAGAGGTAAGGTCTACCACTGCCACAAATTCTGGTGCCCTTCAACTCACTCACAAGGCAATGGTTTCTAATTTTCCCCTCCATACAGAGGACTTGGAGAAAGGGCAATCTCCACTTCAGGATAAAAGCCTGTTTTAACCTAGTCATAAGGAAACAGTTCCCCTTCTTGCAAGAAATACAGTCTTTCTTCAGCAACTGAGCTGCACCCCCAAACTGAGGGGGGAAGGAAGAGAAGGCCTGAAGAAACTATGTTAAAATAGAAATAAAACTGATCAGCATCCATGCCTTCTCCCATAGGTTTCACCAAAAAAGAGCCATCTTAATATTCAATAGTATAAAAATCACATATTTTTTTTTTATGCAGAGCACAAGTTAAAGCAACTGAAATGAACATGTGCCTCATACAGGTTTGTTTAAGTTGCCTAAGTAGTTTAATACTTACATATTCTTCTTTTTCCTTGGATATTTCCTCAAGAACCCTATTTTGCAGATCATCAATTTCATTTTTTATTCTTATTTCAAATTCACTGTAATCGTCAGACTACGTTAGGAATAACAAAGTGTGTATTTCTTATTCTGCTATTATACTAAACAACAGTAATCTGCTATATCAGGATTAAAAAACAGCTTCCGTATCACAGTTCTGGAGTTGAACATATTCTCAAAAGCATATTTTACACAGTCTTCTTCCTGGAAACCCATGAGAATCTCTTAAATTTCTCACCGAGAAAGGCATTCCCTTTATTCATGTGGCAGACCAAATGTTCTAGATTCTTGCCTACTTGTTTCCTAAATCAAAGAGCATTTTTCTTTAATTAGCTGATGACAAATAATCATATTAGCAACATCATTCATCTACCAGCAATGCCAGGCTCCATAATTCATTCACTTTTTTCCACCCATAAGCAGGCATTTTCCTCATGTCACCTCATTATTCAAGAATCCTTTTCCCAGTGGGTTTCATTAGTGTGTCTCATTTTAAATCCTCTTGGAAGCTTACTGACCCTTTACAATGCTTACAGACACACACATGCAGGTTCATTTTTTCCTTAAGCATCATCAGAATAATTAACATGTAATCAAACAAACAGCACTGAAATTGGGATAACATTTACATTCCTTGGACTTCTGTGGGGTAGTGGGGAACCCTGAAAATGAGAACAGCCACTGACTTCTACCACCGAAGAGGAAGAACATGCACTGTCAACAAAGTAAAAATGTAACCGCACAACCAGCACAGTGAAGAGCTGGACAAAATTGCTTGTGCTGTGAACAGCTACCATCACCAGAGGGATTTCGTTAAAAGCACAGTGCCATGACTGGGGACTCAAACCGAAAAGTGGCTGACTTTTTTCTTTTTTTTTTTTTAAGCCATTCAAGTTTGGTCTCAGGGGCCTGTAACACTTCCACAGTTAATTGAGGTCAGAAAACACAATGTGTTCTACATAGTTACCACTTACTTGAAATAGACCAATTTAATGTTTCTAAAGCAATTTGAAAACCAGACAAAAACAACAACAGTGTAACATTTTCATACTTTCTCAAAATTGTTCTTTTCAACCAGCTTCCACCTTAACTGGGCCTTTAAGCTTTTCAATTTTATTAATTGATAATAAGTTGTTAATATCAGGTTTTCTATTCAACCATTCCTCAGCCTGTTTTTTGAACTAAGAGGAAAAGAAAAATGAAAGAAAGAAAGAAAGAAAAAAAATCGCAAAGTGTTCAAGCATTCAATTTTAATATGCTTTAGCCCAATGCATTAGAAAACCTGCCTGAAGCCTATTTGAATTCAGCTTTTCAGGGTCTTTCCCCACAGAAGAGGGTTTTTATTGTATTTAATTTTAATTACATTAACAACCTTCTGGAAAACAAACATTCTAACTTAAAGTTCAATCCCTTAACTTAAAGTTACATACTGATATGTAATGAATCTAGAGATTCCAGATTGCACCACTTTACTTTTTAAAAAAGTATCTTCACAAAGTAACTGAAATGAAGCATTGGCTGAGGTAACGTACAACTGCAATTCTCAAACTTTAACGCAACCAATCTCTCATCACCAATATGCTCTCAGAATTTCATGATAAAAAGATAAAAAGACATTTTTCAAAAACAAGTTATGTCAGAAAGGGTTACTAGTATATATCAGTGTAACAGAAATAAATAAGGAAGACATAAACTCACCTCAACACTGGCCAAGTGTCTGTTCTGTATGACAGTGATCGTACTTTGCTCCTGACAAACTTTATGTATAATTTCATTGTAAGCACTCCTAATTATTCCCTTCTCTGCTTCATCATGCTCCTGGATTGAATTACACAGAGGGAGATTAAAGATTGAGAGTCATTCTTCATTTATACACACCAACGTTTAAGATGTAAAACCTTTACTGAGAAATTCCCTTGTTAATGGGGAAAAAAATCATTTATCAGATTTTTTCTCTCTCTCTTCTTATAAATATTCTAAAAGTTAGCAAGTCTAAGAGTTCATCTAATAGTTTCAATAGAGTAAAACTGACTGGCACTTCTATGCAGACGTCCAATTTCATATTCCACATGTTATGAAAGAGTTTTTTTAAGGATAGCACAGTTAAATAGATATGAACCATTAAAGCATGCAACTGTTCTTCCAAATAAGAATCATTGGTTCTATCACAGAGAGCAGTTACAAGCAGACTAAACTACTGGTTTATTGTTAGTATGATGCTACATCAATGGACAGGTTCAACTTTTGCTGACATGACCATTCTCTGTCTGCAATGAGAGTCCCTGCTGTGCTGCCAATTCAAGTACCTCAGAGTTAGCAAACGAGAATGGAGAAAATGCTTATCAGAAAAGGTAAACAACAGGGTAAAAGTCTAACATAAGCATAGAAAAAAATTACAAGTAAGGCAAGAACACTTGTCCCAGGCAAAACGAAAGTGATGAAAAACTATTCCTCTCTTAAGACTGGAAAAATTAAATTTATCCATATCACTTCATCCAGAGAAGCAATCCCATTATTTTAAACCGAAACTTACTTTCTATCACCTGTATTTTCAACACAAGCACCAAAACTCAATACAGCTGAAAGAAAGCTTCTCTGCACACAGAGAGGGAAGAACCAGTTTTCCCAGTATTTCTTAGTTAAGCCAGCCATACATACGGCTAAGTTCCTGTAATGCAAAGCCGCCCTCTGCCTGTTGCCTAGAAAACACCTCTTTTCTCTGGGGAGCAACCCGAGTGACTTCCTATCATACTTCCACAAAAAAAGACGCTGCCTTACTGTAGTGCATGAACTCACCCCATACATTAAGAAAAGCTTTAAACTGAAATCAAAGATGTACAACATAAATAGAAGTCATGAACACAGAAAGCATGAATAGAACTTATATTTAAGTTGGCATCCAGTTCCCCACAAAGAGCCAACTCAACCTTTTTGAGCATGTCATCCACATTGCCTATCACCTCCTCTAAATCTGAAGATGCTTCTGACATCAGGTCAAAACACTCAGCAGGGGTGGGGAGAAAAAGAAATCAGCCTTGATTATAATACTTGATAGTATTTTAAGTAATAACTACTTATTTATTGAAAGTAACTTGTTAGGGAGCAGACAGCAAAACCAAGCAAGAAATACAAAGACTTAGCACTACTGGAAATCTAATCAGGATTTGCGCCAGATCTCACCTTTAACTGCCTTACATTTGAGTGATACAATGATTTCCAGAACTGTTAAGATGCACCAGGCAAGAAGGAAGTTGATTCTTACTTTAGTTGATTTTATTTTCCTAATCTCATTTTGATTTTTACCAAAAATGAAACACTGGAAGAATCCAAATCCCATGAGTTTCATGTCAAAAATCAATGTGTGCTGCCCACACAGTCATACACAAGATGCTCAATACAGCAATTTCACTACCAATTGGACTTCCCACTCCTATATAGTATGACACAAAGGCAATCCTAGGATCTAAGTATTTTATTGCCTTAACCTTAAAGGAACTAAGAAGTTTAATAGTGCAAGTTCCAACAATATGTTGCTCCCCAAAGCCTGGAGTTGCATGCTAGAGAGAAGCCATCCAGTCTCTGAAAACTTTCTTGTATGTTATTGACCCATTTCCTTTTGTAAATTCTGAACAATCCTACCCGAGATTAATTTGGATTCAGAAAGAAAAGGAGTATCTATTTGAAATAATGGGAAGGGAAACACTTCAAAGAAACATTTTCTCTACACAATTGCTCACACTTCTGTTTTTTTTTTTAAAAAAGGAGGTAAAAGTTAAGTTGCAATAGAATAATTGCATATCAAAAGCTGAAATCATTAAGACAGATAACTGAAAATTTCTTCCTAGGTATATATTTTATATATATATATATTTTTTTTATATTTTTATATATATATATATAATACCTACTCGTATTTTACCAACCCATGCCAAAAGTCTGTACATTTCCTGTGTCTCTGAACTGTTTGCAGAAAAGTTCTAATTTGAAACAGGTAAACCAAAATTCACCACTACACTAACAACTTTAGTCACTTTCATACATGCAGAATAGCACTCTGAATTGCACCCAGCAATCACAGAAACCCACCTGCAGGTTTGTTTACCTCCTCTAATAAATGACATGATTATAAATAACTGCAAGTAATTATATTCATTAACATTGTACCGCACATGACATGCAACAAGTCTACACTGCTGCTGAACAGCATTTATTGTCAGGTCAAAGAACACTCTTATTCTTAACCCTGTCTGGCCACAGTGCTCTGGGCACAATGAAATGCAAGGGCAGAAAACCTATTCACTATGAAAAGGCACATCCCTTATGGATTATGTACAATTCACATGAGCAGGAAGATTATGCTGACACAAACCGAGAAAATTCACACACAAGTGCAACAAGAAGGAGACCAAGGAAGCTGGGCCTGCAGGAATGGAGAGAGAGCAGGTTACAGTCTTTCCAGGAAGATTAGGAGTCCTAAACTGATCAAGAACATGGATATTAAGCATGGAAACAGGAAAGCTGCAAAGTTACCTCCCTACTTTGCGCTTTCTTTACAAGCGGAACTTGACGGTAATCCACTTCCATCATCCATTTCTTTAAGACAGATAACATACTCAACTTCAATGCTCCAAACCCCCTACAACTCGGACTGAGAGAGACAGACCATCAGAATGGTATTCCAGAAATACTGCAGGACATTGCAAATAGAAGTGGATGCTTTATTTGCATAAATTCTCCACACTCAGCATTTCAATGAGGAAAAAAATCCTGTTATATATTTGGCTGCAACCTCTACCTAGATCACGCCAAGCCAGACTGGCTGCTCCTTTGCAGTGATCTTTCGTCACTTCTTTCAGCAGCATTTAGGAACTAGAACCTTTCAAAATCTGGTCTTTCTATCCAAAGGCCACTTGAAAAGGACTAATTAAAACATTTCAGTCACACAATGAACAGCCAGAGCACACCCATACAAAAGTTATACTTGCATAAAAGTACTAGCCTTTACACAAAAGATGTCCTTTCATAAGAAAGCATAAACTCTGGCTCATTGCAAAGCTACACTAAGAATAAAGGTAAATTTAACACTGTTCCTCAATGCATTACTCACTGTCAGCTAGAGCCACTGTTGATGTGCACAACCGCCCTGCCGCAGGCAGTCACCCCTACTAATGCCTGTTCCTCACAGGCGCAGTTTACACAGTGTCATACTTCACTTTTTTCATCAACAGGAACAACTGACTGTTTGCCTTACCTTTAAGATGCCACTAAACCAGTCAGCAAAAATTTGCAGAGCTGTGTCTGTATCATTTCTGACACAAATTAATTCTTCATTTTAATACTCTCCCACTTAGAGAACTGCTGAAATGCCTCCTCAGAGTCATCTGTTTCAGACCCAACCCATACACCATCTCTGGAGAAGCAGAAAGTTTCTACGCATAAAGTGAATCAAACAAAAATAGATTTGCAAATCAGAAGAATTTTGTGACCATATACTATCTATAAAAATCAAGACATTTTAACACAGAGTTAGCATTACCCACTGGCATAAGATCATCTCTACTACAAAAGCCTCTTTCTATATGCAGTGAAGTAGTATATTTTATATTCCACTTTCCTCTCAGATCTAGTGGCAATATGTCTACCAGAAAATGCAATACAGAAAAGTATCTCAGAGAGATCACAGTCTTATTTTTCCCATAAACACATGGAAGGAAAAGACAACAAAAAGCTTAACAAGTCACAAGAATTCATTTGTATTCTAGTTTCTTTTTCCTATGGATTGGACTTTAAAGTCCAATCATCAGGATAAAGGGCAAAATGGGGTTCAATTTATAATGCTCCTCATAGAGCTGCTCAAATTCAGAAAACAAAGTGAACCTCTAAGAAACAAGGTGAGCAGCCAGACACATAAGGAATGCTTCTGGACTGAACCCTCCCTTCAAAAGTCACTAGTCAAATCTCTTCTGATGTACCTCTGTCATCACACTGACTCCTAGATGGAACAGCAATTACCTACACATCTGATACCTCTAAAATGAGTTTTATTGTCTGGAAATGTCTATTTCCACCTAAAAGCCAACTATATGAAGGACACAGGGTCCACCTCCTTTTGACTTGTATTGGAGAAGAAACTGAAATGTTACACATAAGGGAAAGGCATTGAGGCTAAAGCTGAGGGCAAACAGAAATCACTTTTAAACAAAGTGCAGTCTGTTAAATGACCTGAAGAACATGTAGGGTCAGGGAAGAACGTATCAGTCAATTACCAGCGGAGACAACATCCTGACAGAAAACAGCCTTCCTTGCACCTGGGTGGAAAGTCCCATGATGAAAAATACTTGAGAGCTACATTGGTGTTTGCCTACAATTTGCTATAGTTCAAAAAGAGAAAATTCTCTCTGAACAGTAGGATTTGACTGGACAAACCTGTGCTTTTGTAATAACTAGCATCCTTCAGCCTTCAAAATCCATCATTTTACTTACCCACATCATTCCCAACAAGTTGATTAAAAAAAACCCTTTTTTATGACAGTTCACTTACATACAGGCTTTCACTTTTTTCCTTTTCTCAGTTCCCAGAACATTTGAGTGAAGTTATCACAGACTTTCCCAAACAAGACCTAGGTCATGTAGATGAAGAAAAACACCAAAACACCTCTCTGTCCTCCTCTTGAGCCAGGGGGTTTCATCCCTTCAGACTCAACAGACAATATAATGGAAAAAGCAGTGTGACAGAACTTCAAGTCACACACAAGAACTTGTCAGGAGCCTTTTAGATAATTGAAATGCAGAGGTCATATGAGCAAACAAATATAACTTCAAGTAAAACAGACGGATGGGCCAGAACATGGCAGCAACAGCCTTCCCTCGCTGAGGACTGAAGGTACTGCAGAGGTGTGGAAGTGAGCTTGACCAATTTTGTAGAACTACATATGATGATACCACAACCAGGCCCCAGCTTTACAGGCACAACACAGCAAAGTTCAGATTGGGGCCAAAAACATAAGAATTTCCTTGCATTATAACTAACTAGATGCAGCAACACACCAAAAAAAAAACCAACAAACAAACAAATAAAGAAAAAATAAACCACACAAAAAACCACTACACCACCAAACAGTATTTTATAAAAATTATAAAACCACTTTCATAACAATAGCTACTACAGTGAACAGCATACATTCAGTACAATAGATTATTTAAAACAGCCAAGTGACATGAGCTTTGTACAAATATGCTTGTCTATAAGCAAATTCACGAAGGAGGTTTGTGCTAAATTTATGGAGGCTGTTCAAATCACTCAAGTGCACAACAGATTTTTCTCACATTCTTTTTTGAACAACTGGAATTTCATATACCAGAATACACATGGATAGAAAGTGGCACAGCAAGGTAGAAGCCAGGTTCAAATAGAACAGTTTGGAGGGAGAAAAAAAATCAGCCCATTTAACAGCAGCCAAAAGTGAGGAGTAGAGCCAAGAAAAGTGCACACTAACAGTTTCATAACCAATATTACATCCTGTTTACAAAACTAATAGCACTAGTCACACCAGAAGAGCATCTGCATGCGTTCCATCAGGCTGTCCTCAAGGAATAAATCCCGTAGATTATGCCCTGTTTCTTCCCATTTGTTTTTCTGCTATGAGCACACTTCCATAAAACATCAGCAACTTCACCAGCACATGGATACAGAAGCCAGATCCAAAAGGATAACAAGTTACCAGATGAAGATGGCTCAGTAGCCTACATGTGCTTAGTCCCAGTTGCCATCTCTAAGTGTGGTAACTCAAAGGCACCAGAACAAGCTACTACACACTATCCACAGGGCAAAGGAAACATTCTTATAGACAGCTAATACACAGCAGCTGACAACTGTTCAGCTCAAACCCCAGCGTGCTTTAGAGCAGCTTATGCATAGGCCCACACTCTGCTTTCCTCTGAACCAATGCAGTATTATCACTTGGAAAGCATGGAGCTCACCAACTGTTTACCCAGGTCCCTGGCTGGACAGAAGCTGTCTGAATTTTTCTAAAGTTCAGGACAACAACAATTCTCACCAGAAGTTATAAAACATAAGTCAGAAGAGCTCTGTGATGCAGAAAAGAAGTCTGCAATACACAGCCCCAACCAAAGGGCATTAGCTTCCAAGCTCCTGTTCTTCTGAGAAACACCGGAAAAATACTCGTGTGTCTAGGACAGCACAGCGTGACCTCTTCAGCTCTATAAAATTGCAACCAAGGTTCTCACTGATATTTGGTAAAAACTTATTTCCGTTTCCCTACTTGGGAAAACTATTTTCACCTTCTAGCCCTTAATATAAGAGACGACAGTTAAGCTGAAGCCTAAAACTGACTCAACACACCTAGCAGCATGTCAGTACCCCTTCAAATATTTTCAAAACACTTAAAATTTCACTGCAGTATAATTTTCTAGAAGATGCTTAATGGCTACCACCTAGTGGATTAGCACAGTATAACCTTTAAACACACACCAAAAAAAAAAAAAAAAAAACAACAAAAAACAAAAAACCCCCCCAAAAACCACAAAACGAAAACTTAAACCAGAAAAACCAACACACACTACACCACCACAACCTTCCTCTGTCTGAAGAAGCAGGATCCACACAGGGCCTCTAGTGATAGAAAGCCATGAAATGCTACCCTTCCAATATCTTTTCTAATCAGGCGCCAATCTCCAGTCAGACTAGAACCAAAAATTAAGTGTACCAAAACATTTTTTTAATGGCATTGAAAAATAATTCCATTAGAAATTGAGTAATTCCATGAAAATTTGAATGCTTCCAATTTATTAATGCTGCTTCAACCTTATACAAACATATGTGCAGTCTGAAATCTTAATACTTTTTCATAAGAACGGTCTCATACTTGCACGGACAAATACATCTCTTAAATTTGTACAGACAAGCTGATACTACTGCCAACCTTTTTACCCTCTCCAAGCACACTTGCACAGTCAAAATAAAAGCAAATTATATTTCTGAAGTTAAAAAGAAGAAAAGAAATTATTTCTAATAGCAAAGGCCAGTAATGCCAATTTGGTAATACTTCTAGTGATAAAGTCCTCTTCAAAAGTTCTTACTGCCTCTACAGAGCCTAGTTCCCTGTCTATTTTCCCACTTTCTGTTGTTGGACTGGCTGAGAGGGAGAGCCGTGGTATAAACATGTGCTTCTGTAGTGTTTAACTCTCACCTTAACAAACAAACAAAAAAAAGCTTTAAACATTTTCCATTTTGCTACACTCGTCCAAAGTACACAGCCACCTGAAGAGAAATGGCTAGGAAAGCATGTAAGCCAACCACAAAACCCACCACCACAATTTACAGGGTAACTGCATTGACTTTTTAATTGTAGGTTCTCTCATTAACACCTGTCTTCTAAATATTCTGTGCTTTGTGAAGTCTTGTTAGCCACCAAACGCAATACCATTAAAAAAAAAAAACCACAAACCAAAACTGTTGCTCAAATCAAGGATCTAGGTAATAATTTGCCTCTAGAAACAAAACATCTAGGAGACCACGATCACAAGTAACACTGAGAACTACAGGTGTCAGGTGTACAACTTCACTCAGAAATGTTATCTAAAGTTTCATCTGCTGCTGTTGAGGTCTCCAATTATAAAACATTAAACATTTAAGAAACACCCTCCACAAGTTCTCAGTGTTTCAGAATCAATACTGATAAAAGTGACATCCTCACCTGTAACATTCTTGAGCACTCAGAGAGGGGCAAGTTTATCCACTTCCAAAATTAATTCTTCCACTGCTGAATACAAGTTCTGCTGCACTTCATCGCTCCTGGTAATCAATTCATCTCTTTCATCCTACGCAGAAGGAAAAGCAAGTCAGCCACTCACACCAAACACCACATACACAGTGTGGGAAGTGATACAAAAAAGCGTTAATCCTTGCAAAGTACAAATAGCACAATACCTGCCTGACTAGGAATGAGTGAAAAAGCAAATTTTGGTTTTAACATTTGCTCCTATGACACGATGACCTTGCACGAATACAGCATCCTTTACAGTGTAAGAATATGATTGCCTTATCAGACAACTAAAGAAACAGTTTCTGCATGACTGTTGATAACAGTGGGAGCCCTAACTGACGCTGTAAACTTAAAATGTCATAACTGTCCTACAGTTTTTGATTGTATTACAGAAATTAGAATTTGGATTATCCATATTTCCATACATGTCAAATTACATCTATAAAGTCAAACTGCAAAAGATTTCTTTCTGGAGAAGAATGCTTTACAGTCAAAAAAAATCCTTTTATTAATTTTTTCCTTGCCTTCTAGCAGGAAAGACCGATGACCTGTAAGCTCCCTACTGATTATCTGCAGTAAGATCACTAAACTAATTTTCTAGAAACAAAATCAAAGTTTCCCTTGGATGACTGGCAGGATTAGTTCTGCTATTGGGAGAGGAATCCCACATTCGTATCAGACAAGACAACTAACAGACTTACCAAAACCAAACTTTTTGAAATGGATGAAGGAAGATAAAAAAACTATACTCAGAAGCATGTTTGCAGTGTTCTTTTCACAGTGATTTAACCCAACACGCCCACAGAAATATGAAAATATACATGAATATGGAAGACCAAATGACAGCTTTACAGACCTATTGTAAAAATTTGCTATTTCCTTCTTCATCCATCTCCAAAAATAAAAAAAGTAAGTAAAAAGATTGAAATGCTATAACACATTGTCCTGACACATGTTCCCTTCCCCATTTCCCCCCCAAAAAAATCTTGGGAAGTCTGGTGTGGAAGGCAATTAGTAAAGAAATAGAAAACAACAGAAGAGTTAACCAGGGCACTGCTATCAGTTTCACATGGAGCCAAAGAACAAATGAACATTTCCTACTAACAAGCAATATATAATATATCTGTAAAGTAGATATGTATACACAAACACAGGTTGAAGAATGTTTTTAAATGTAGTTTATCCAGTGAAATCTTAGAAGTCGACTTAATCAGTTTAAGCATCCAGGGAAGATAGACTAGAAATAGACAAGGGCAGAACAAGATCCAGTGGCTGGAAATTGAAAGATGGACAAAACACAACAGAAGTGTAACTCCAAGTTGCAACATTCACTGCTTTAAAACTTAGATTAGCAGCTACACAGATGTTGTAATTCAGCCAGACATTAGTGGCCTGGATAATAAAAATCAGTGGAATAAGTTCTACTACAGAAAGTGAACACAACATATTACTTCAGCACTTAAAAACAAGAAACAAACAAAAAAAATATTTAATAGGCACTTCTGCAATTATTGGGCATCTCTGGTGACCAAAAGCACACACAATTTTTACAGACTTTGGGCTGTTCTTCCCACAAGACAGGAGCTCATTTGTAAAAGAATACTGTAATGCACTGCATAAAAAGGAGTAAGGACCCCCTGCCATAAAGAACACTTTCCAAGACAAGACTTCTGCAGAATATTACTTCAAAAACTAAAGCCGTAGAGACATAACATAGTAGAAGATTCAACCAGGCAACCAAACTCCAATACCAGTTTCAGCACTAGAGTAAATTGAACGGTCTACACATGACTGAACATACAGCTTGGGAGCCACAGGACAAGTCTGCTCCCTGTGTCTGCCATGTAATTAGATACATGTGACTTTTCATGGCTCACACAATGCCTGTTCAATAACCTCACAGAGCATTAAGTGCACAGGCAGTATATCAATAGTCTGCTTAATAAAGATGTAAGCTCATCACAACAGCAAACATTAGAATTCAACTTCTTTAGAACAGGCTAAAGGCTTCTCAAACTACAAAATTTAGTTTAGTTTGTGTCTGGTCCATCTTATACCTTTCAAAATAAATAAATATATAAATTAATTAATAAACAGCTCCACAAACAACCTCACACAACCAAGCATCAGACACTGTCAGACCAAATGCCAAACCATCTTACCATCTTGTTTCAGACTATAGCAATGCTTAGGAAAGTCCATAAAACACGACTATGTATAGTGCAATCACCTCATCAATGCATTCTTGCTTTAGTGTGATTTAATGACTTCATAAGCAAGAGGGGAAAAAAAATAATCCCCCTCCATAGGTAAGTTCTAATCCCTTTTTAGAGCCTTTTTCTACTTTTGGCCCAAGTTTTTTGCTCCCTTTAGTGCAAGTTACTACTTTTTGATATACAGTATAGCTAAAGCTACCTCTGGCATCAGCATCCTCATTAAACGGCTCTATTTATCCTACCCTCCTCCACTTTTTTTTTTTTAAACATCGGTGTGATTATTTTTATCATCCTTCACAGAAAAAAATTCTAAATATGTACACTAGAGTCTCCAATAAGTTTCTAAACCAAAATCATAAATTAAACGACACATCCATAAAACACTATCTACAGTATCTGAAAAGTCAGTAGTTCTATTACACCCCATTACTAAGAGTATCTGCCCACACTGCAAGCAGGGAACTTCTAATTATCCCCGTTTTTTCATCTGCAAAGCTGCTGTCCTCTTGGTAACATTTCATAGGAAAGCTGGTAAGTGATTGCTACCACCACCTTCCTATTGGGACACTGAACTTACATCAAATTCCAGGACTAGTTTTGAATATATTTTTAAGTATTTCCACTCCAGAAGAACCATCTTTGTTATTTTCATACACACCATGCACCAGTACTATCTCAGTTCACTGATTATCTTATGTTTCCAAGACATACATCATGTCATGATACAGAGAAGGTGGTGTTATTGAATGCCGTCTTTGCTTCAATCTTTGCTGCCGAGGCCGGACCTCAGGAACCCCAAATGCTGGAGGCAAGAAAGTCTGGAGACAGGAAGACTTTCCCTTGGTCGAGGAGGATCGGGTTAGAGATCGTTTAGGCAAACCTGACACCCACAAACCCGTGGGCCCTGATGGGATCACCCCCGAGCACTGAGAAAGCTGGCAGACGTTATTGCTGAGCCACTGTCCGTCATCTTTGATGGGCATGGAGAACAGGAGGGTGTCTGAGGACTGGAGGAAAGCCAGTGTCACTCCAGTCTACAAAAAGGGCAAGAAGGAGAACCCAGGAAACTATGGGCTGGTCAGCCTCACCTCCATCCCTGGAAAGGTGATGGAACAGCTCATCCTGGAGGTCAGCTCCAAGCACGTGGAGAAAAAGAAGGTCACCAGGAACAGTCAACGTGGATTGACCAAGGGGAAGCCATGCCTGGCAACCTGACAGCCTCCTACGGCGGAATGACTGGCTGGGTCGATGAGGGGAGCGGTGGATGGTGCCTACCTTGACCTCAGCCAGGCTCTTGACACCGTCCCCCACCAGAGCCCCCGGGCAAGCTCAGGAGCGTGGGTCAGGCGGGTGGGCAGTGATGGGCTGAGCGCGGGCTGAGGGCAGAGCTCAGGGGCTGCGACCAGCGGCGCAGAGCCCAGCCGGGGGCCTGTAGCCAGCGCTGTGCCCCAGGTCAGCGCTGGGTCCCGTCCTGTTCAGCTGGGTCATCGGTGACCTGAGGGGACGGGGCGCAGCCTCGGCAGGTCTCCCGATGGCACAAACTGGGAGGAACCGCCGGGACACCAGCAGGCCGTGCTGCCCTCAGCGAGGCCTGGGCAGGCTGGAGAGCCGGGGGGAGGGGACCTCATGGGGTCCCACAGGGGCCAGCGCGGGGTCCTGCCCTGGGGAGGGACAGCCCCTGCGCCGGCACAGGCTGGGGGTGGGCTGCTGGGGGGCAGCTCTGCGGGGAAGGGCCGGGCGGTGCTGGGGGACAGCCGGTTGCCCGCGGGCCAGCGGTGGCCCTGTGGCCGAGAAGGCGGGTGGGAGCCTGGGGCGCGTTAGGGGCAGCGTGGCCAGCGGGTGCAGGGAGCTGATCCTGCCCCTCTGCTCGGGCTGGTGAGGCCCATCGGGAGTGCTGGGCCCAGCGCTGGGCTCCCCAGTCACGGGAGACGGGGAGCTGCTGGGGAGGGCCCAGCGGGGGCTGCGGAGCTGGTGAGGGGCCTGGAGCACCTCCCTGGTGAGGAGAGGCTGGCAGAGCTGGGGCTGTGTAGCTGGAGAGGAGAAGGCTGAGGGGGGATCTCATCAATGTAATCAGTTATCTTAAGGGTGAGTGTCAAGAGGATGGGACCAGGCTCTTTTCAGCAGTCCCCAGCGACAGGACAAGGGGCAACGGGCAAAAACTGCAACACGAGAAGTTCCATCTGAGTATGAAGAAACACTTTTTTACTTTGAGGGTTACAGAGCACTGGAACAGGCTGCCCAGCTGAGGAGTCCCTTTCTCTGGAGATAATTCAAAACCCACCTGGATGCAATTCTGTGCAACCTGCTCTGGGTGAGCCTGCTTTAGCAGGGGCTTGGACTAGATGATCTCCAGAGGTTCCTTCCAACTCTGACCACTCTGTGATTACATAAATGCCTTATTAAGAACAAACACTCCAGTTGCCCATCTTCATTTTAGGGCAGTATCTAAGAAAGACCCAGTTAAACCAGCATAAATCAACTAAGAAAGCATAGAAAATGAAAACTAAAATAATGCCGTTTACTTTGCACTCAAACTTTATGGGGTTTACCCACGCCTGTGGTATTCAAGATGCATTAGGTTTCCCTGAAAGCAAAACAAGATGTTCGTTCCCAAGAGCTTACAAACAAGGCTTGTGACAGTGAGAGAGGGCATCA
This sequence comes from Falco cherrug, assembly GCF_023634085.1. Taxonomy (NCBI): domain Eukaryota; kingdom Metazoa; phylum Chordata; class Aves; order Falconiformes; family Falconidae; genus Falco; species Falco cherrug. The sequence goes on from NC_073700.1 coordinate 111,241,832, forward strand.
GCACGCCAGAGAGGTTAAAGGAAGAGCACATTGCTTAGGCAATTGAATAGCAAAATTTAACTTAGTAAAACCAATTTTGACAGCTGGGTTGACAAATTAAGCAAACAGAGTTAAACAGTCTGCTACAGTTTAATAGCCAACTATTTCATCCATCTGTTTGGGTTCACTGGGCTTCCTGTACATTGGATTTACACGTATCTCACTACAACTGAGCAGGAAACAAAGTCAGCAACATCAATGCATTTGTTAGCCTATCTACAGTCAGCATAATTTAAGTAGGTTTGAGAAGCAGAATATTAAGCATGCCCTTTTACTGTGTGCATCTTCAGACATTTCTGGTATTTGAAAATATAGTAGCCAAGATCCTGTGGCATGTTACAACACATAAAATAGATCTTCAAAAATCAAAATGCTTCTCAGGAAATAACAAAAAAAAGTTAAGTCATTACACTGCACATTAAGACAGGACAGCCTTTGTGGCACTGTAGCTCTCCATGATGCCCCCAAAACTCTTGTTCTGTACATTTCACCTACCTAAGTCTTCAAAATACTTAAGACAAATTCCACAAAAGCCTTGAGATGTCCTGCTTCCAGCTGCTACCAATCCGTCTTGAAAAGTAAATTAATTCTTCAGGGAGCTCTACACTTCCACACACATTCCCACTTGCATACCCTTTGCAGCACTCAAGCACTCTGTGGGATACCTGACATCTAGAAGAACTCCTGTTGTCTTTATTTTTCCCCATTTAAAATATTTGTGACACTACCATGACAATTTCCCCTCTTCAGAGAGCAGGAAATTTTTTTACAGCAGGATGCTCTTGAAAAGTCATAAGATTTCATGTCACCATTCGTTTACACCTTAGCTTAGGCAACCAGGAACAATGTCAGAATGGGCATGGGAGAAGCAGAGGGGTGTCAGTTTCCAAATTAAACTGGTTTTCAAGCCAGGTGTGAAGCCAACACCTTGTCAACAAAAAACTGAAGGCTACACAAACATATGTGGAACTACTAGAAGCGGCATAGTGCTGTAAGCTCATTTCATCGGTATTTCAAATATTTTGGCAGTGTAACACACTACAATGCATCATGCAAACATGACTTGTTAGCCATTCACAACTAAAACTGAGGACAATGTCCAGAATAACATATTCCAACAAATTAGTCCATCAGAAAAACTTCAAGCATGCTTCTAGAATGAAACGTCTTTTCATGATGTTTCTCATGGAAGAATGCTGCTAGCTCATGTTTGCAACTCAAAATAAAAAACCTCAAAAAACACCTCACACACACTGCCACCTGAATGACACTAAATAAACCATCTCCTCTATTTAATAAACAATTCCGAGACTCCCCAGTCACACCACTGTATCTGTACCTGTCCTGTCCTAAATCCTGCCCATGTTAAGATTTTTCTTTACCCCCAGTCCAACTCGGTCAAAGCAAACCTGGAGGACGGGGCAAAAACAAGTTCTAAGACAGCTTTGCTTTACTTGTCTGCTGTTGTTCAATGAGGCTTACAGACCCACTTGAGCTCAACCATCCCATGTAATCTCCCGAAAACTGCAACTGCTACTATTTCACATGAGATCAGGAATTCACCCAAGAAGAGCTTGTACAAGGGAATCCCTAGGCAGTACCTTGCAGCCTAGCTGTTCTACACATTACTCCCCTATACAAGATACAACACTAAAACGTCATCAGCTTATTAACACTTATCTTAATGTTGCCCAGTTTAAACTTTGACTTTATTTTGTTTTCACCTACAGCAATCAAATGTGTTCCATGCTACAGATGTTTTAATAGTTTTTCCTGCACAGCCAACAAAACCATAACTTACTTGGGATCGGTTGATGGGTCTGCCCCATCTACCCCGGTGGTGGCCAGTGCCCCCACCCCGCTGGAGCTGCTGAGGAGACAGGCTGCAGTGCAGACCTCAGGCTGCAGGCAGTGCCCAGACCTTTCTCCTGGGGCAGGGACAGGCAGCAGAGCTGCCTACAGAAGGTGTGCCCAGGCGGAGGGGCTCCTGGAGCAGGCAGCTGAGCTGCAGGAGGCAGTGAGAAGGATGCATCGTGTCAGGGAGGCTGAGGAGGAGTTAGAGAGCTGGTTCCAAGCGCAGTCTGGAGTGGACCCACAGGCAAACATCAAAAGAAGCATGACCAGCAGGTTGAGGGAGATGATTCTCCCCCTCTACTCCACTTCTGTGAGACCCCACCTGGAGTACTGCATTCCAGCTCTAAGGCCCCCAACATAAGAAGGACATGGACCTTTTGGAATGAATCCAGAGAAGGGCCATGAAGATGATCAGAGGCTGGAGCACCTCTCCTATGAAGACAGGCTGAGAGAGTTGGGGTTGTTCAGCCTGGAGCAGAGGAGGCTCCAGGGAGACCTTACAGAAGCTTTCCAGGACCTAAAGGGGGCCTACAAGGGAGCCGGAGAGGGACTTCTTACAAGGCCATGTGCTGATAGGACGAGGGGCAACGGCTTTAAACTGAAAGAGGGTAGATTTAGATCAGGTATTGGGAAGAAATTCTTTACTGTGAGGATGGTGAGGCACGGGGACAGGTTGCCCAGAGAAGTTGTGGATGCCCCATCCCTGGAAGTGTTCAAGGGCATGTTGGATGGGGCTTTGAGCAACCTGGTCTAGTGGAAGGTGTCCCTGTCCCATGGCAGGGAGCTGGAACTAGATGATCTTTAAGGTCCCTTTCAACCCAAACCATTCTATGATTCCACGAGTCTCTTAATCACTCATTCTTTTCTAGTCCATTTGATGACCTGTTAAATTCAGTGTAATACAACAACACATTTTAAGCATGCCTGCTTAAAATGTGTTAGGTTATACTTGAAAATAGTCACTACACGTTTGCTGTCATTCTCCCAGATGCACCATCCCTTCCCTACCTTACGACAATGCCTGCCATAGACCAGGGAACCTTCCCATTCCCAAAGGTAGCATTGCTGCCCGGGAGAGACACAGTAGAGAGCCACCCCTACGCACACAGCCGTGCCTGCACACGCGGGCAGGCTTCTCCCGACGTGGTTGCAGAGGAGCTGCACTAGATGGCAGCTTTCCCCCGTGCGGTCCATCCTCCCACACACGCCTCTGCACGCCGCTCTCCCTACACCTCCCAGGTGAGGGAAGCACATAGGACGTAGCGGCATGCTGCTCTAACAAAAGGTTTTGAAGAGACAGTTCAGCTGCACAGCTGAAGCAGTTTCTAACTATCACAGAACAGAAAGCTTTTAAAGTACCATATTCTGATTTCCTTCTATTTCTTTACAAAAACCAAGGGTGTCAAAAAGTCTAGGTTTAACACAAAAAAATAACGCTCCACAAATACAGCAGTTGTGGCAAAGGGAGCAAAGCCTCCAACATTATCTAGCAAAGGGCAGATGTTTCCATGCATACTCTTATCAATAGCTGTTAAATTATAGCTCGAGAAAAAAAAAGTAATTCCAACCTACCACATTTCTGCATAACTGAATCCTCTCCTGAGCCAAGTCATACTCTGTCCAAATCTTCTGCAATTTTTCCAAGGAACACGGAACAGTGAGACATCCTTCTGTAACCACTTTTATGGTTTGAGAGAGCTGCTCCCCAAAACAACTGTTCTTATTTGTATACCGAAGTTGTAAGGAGGAAACAATATTTTACCAGGATTTTTTTTCTCCCCAGAACTGAAGCAGTTTAAAAATCAATGCTATTCGGACTCCTGAAACATACGAATTGAGATAGCACTTGCCATGTTAATAACCGAGTTTCTTTCAAAAAGTAGCAGCAGCAGTCTGTCTCATTCAGCTGTTAATTTTTTTTTTTTTTTTTGAGGAAGGACCAAGAATACATACAATACATTCATTATACCTCAGTATTGACAAGGCTGTATGTGTACAAAATTCCCTCCTGCTCTTGATTTCCCTTTTGTCCTATTTCCTCCCTTGGTTGTTTGGGGTTTTTTGGTTTTGTTTTTTTCTTTTTATTCATCTTCCACAAACACATGTACCAATATATACATTCTTTCTTAAAGGCACTGATGATCATTTCTATTTCAAGTTTTCTTCCCGTTGCAGTTTTGCCTCTTCTTTTAAAACCAGAAGAGTAATTTGGGTTACCCAAAGAGATACACCTCTCACAGCCATACAGATACCCAAGGAACTCTGACTACCCAGTTACTTTTAACAACTAGCTGCATCTTCCTTGAAGACTGAATTGAAAGCTCTTCCTGCAACAGCTATGGTAAAGGAGCAGAAATAAAGCAAAGTCATCTGATGAAGACTAAGAAGCAGACAATGCAAATTCTAATGTGAGCTTACAAAAAGCTCACATTTCAGCCTTGCTTTTGGAAAATACTCCCCTCTGTATACAACACCATATTTTTCTTAGAAAATTAACAAAACAAAACTTCTGGGAAACAAAGAAGCATGCATTACTTCAAGAAATAAGCAGGGCAATGAGACGTAGTACTACTTCAGAAAAAAAATACATACCTAACTTCTTTCAGTGCCTTCATCTTAGCAGCCAAACTTCTCATTTTCTTTCCAAAATACATACGTAGGGTTTCCTCAAAACCTTCAGCAGTTTTCCTGAATGCTTCCTTCTTTCTCTGAATTATTTATCATTTTTGCAGCAGTGTTTCAACAAAGACAGGTAAAGACAGTCACAACAGTTAGCCAGAGTTACTAATATGCAGACCACAATTTAGACTTTTGAAAACTACAGATATGCACACAGACACAGATGGCCCTCTTCAAAACACCAATAAAATGCCTAGAAAGACTTACAAACCAATTTTATTTTCTTCAATAGCTCCTTAAAGGTCCATTTAAACTTAACATTTTAAACATTTACACTTAAAGGTTAACGGTTCATTTCCTTCCTCTCATTTCAGTAGTGATGTGTTCAAGTGTATTTCTCCCCATTTGCTAGCAAGTTTTCAAACAACACAGGATTTTTTTCTTCCCTTGCTGAAAAGTTCCTACCCATTAGTTCAAGAAAATCCAAGTCCAGTACCTCAAGAAACTCCTTAGTCTCATCACTACCACACCTCAAAGTGGTGCAGCAAAACAAGAACTCTTGCTGTATGTACAACCACCCTGACCTTCCTACAAGGGATGTTCTTAAGGAATATTCTTGACCCAAAAAAAGCCAACACACCACATCAGGCTATATTCCTCAAGGGGCAACCTGAATTTCAGAGTTCTTGCTCTCATACCACAGAGGTGCCCTTATAGACTCCACTTTAGGTAACGAAACAGTCTTTAAATATTCTCAGCCTTTCAGACTTGCTACATATTAAAAAAAAAAAAAACAAAAACCAACAAACCAAAAAAAACCCACCACCAAACAGAAAAACAAATATAGAAAGAATTAAATAGGTTTTTTTATTTGCAGATGAGCATCCAGTCTCATGACTGCAGGGTGTCTTTTTTTGAAGTAACCCTCAAAGCTACTACCACACAACACCTTTCTAAAATAAGTCATTGTGTACCATAGTGGTTTTAGCAGGGAGCAAATATTATCTCACTTAAAAGGCTATCCACCACCTTTTCTTTTAAAGCAGTTTACTTGCATTCAACTCAAAATAGTAATTAAAATTTGCAGAAATCTGTTTAAAAAAGTAAATAAATCAGGCTATATATAAGAAATGCTTCTAAGAATTCCTTGCACATTCAAGTATTTTTTTCTTAGCTGCAGACATGTATTCTGTTGCTTGTCAATTTAGTTTACATAGAAGTACACAAACATCCTATCTTCAGTGGATGGAGAATCTGTGCAACAACGGATTAGCATTCATAGCAACACAGGTGTTCTAGGCAGAGGTAACAGAGTAGCAAAGCCAGTTATGAGTAGTTTTATTCTGCAAGGAAGTCGTATGCAAATTCAGGTTTGGAGGTTTCAAAGGGATTTACACAATGGCAGATTTTCCTTTCGTATCTGTAGAGATAAGTGTTTGCACAACATTTTTCTGAATTCATGCAAATAGCTTTTCACACAATCTCTTCTTACTACTGCTGTTTATCACACTTAAAACCATTCACACCATTTTTAAGCCTACCAGTAACTATTACTAAGTACTGCGTTTCTCTCAGATAGTGCAAGGAACTTCCCCTGCAAAGAAACATAAGCATATTTTCTATTAAGCAGCAATTAAGGAAATACTAATTCTTACCCAGTTCTATTCCACAGCTGCTATGATTCTGTGAGGCTTAGGAATTTTCAGCCCAACACATAGAAAGCCTTTTTCCCTCTAAGTGAGAAGAAAAAAAAAAAAAAAGAAAAAACAAACCCCCAAGAATTGCATCCTTATACACAAAGCATGTTTTTAATCACAAAGTGCAAAGCTACGTGTTCAAACTGAACACCTACATCCAAACCAGCAATTTCATCAAGTGTGGTGGCAAGCCAGTACATACACCAAGGGGAGCTAGAATCCAACTTGGACTGCAAAACATGCGCTAACACACACTGACAGCATCTCCCTGCACCAGGGCAAGACAAATCTCCACTCAACCAGTTTAATCCAAACAACAGTGCACAGCTGAACTGCAGTACAATGAAACCGTAAGACAAAAGCATTGTCAGAAACACAACAGGGAGGGAAGCACCCTCTTTGCATTTCCACATACCTGAAGCTCACACTTCAGCTGTTGAATCCTTGGTTCTAGTTCCTTCTGCCCCTGCAAGAGATATACATTCTCCCTTCCGAGAACTTCTTTGTCTTCATACAGCTTCTGATCTGGTCCTACTTGTGCCAAACTGGTGTCTGACACCAAGGTAGAAGCTAGCATTTTTTCCCTTTTACAAATTAATTAAGATAAATTAATTAAAAAAAAAAAAACAAACCACACATAATGTGCATTCTTTCATGCTATAGTAATTTCAGAAATGACCACAGACCACCACATCAAAAAGACCATAGAAGCACCCAGTGTCATGCTTTACAACTTCAGAATTTGCATCCCTCTCCATACCAGTCTTCACAAAGACACAACACAAAGGAAAAACATACATCATTTGAAGACAACCCTTTCTATGTTTTCACCAACTCAAAAGTCTTTCCCATCAAAAAAAACCCTTACAATACCACACTGCAGATCCAGAAAAGTCAAGATCCATTGTAATTCAAGTCCTCTATCTACCAAATAAGCCAAAGCACTTTAAGGTTAGTGTTTTGGATCTATAACCTAAAAGTTATTTTTATAATGAAAAGTGATGTGAAGCCATCTGCCCCAGAGTACTGACAATACTGTATGGTACCAAAGCTCCACTAGAACCCACATCAGCTTCATCCTCACCTGTATGGCTTTGGTTACACCCTAACTTCTTTTCTTCTCAATTTCCTTTGCAGGCATCCACTCAAAAATGCCTGCAATGTGCAAAAAGTTAAAAGATGCCAGAACGTACAGAAATGGAATAGAGAATCTGCTGGCTGCTCAGGCCAGTCAGGATACCTCATTGCTGCGTGCCACAACAGCAAAAGGCTATTTCTTCTTTAAAAATCAGATTCAGAGTATATCGATAACTCAGAAAACAGGGCAGATCAGAGTATCAAAATAATTCAGGATGAGGTACTTTAGACTTTTTTGAAGAGCACCTCATTTCATATTAGTATTTATTAACAGCATAGACTTGCCTAAACGATCTAATTGCAAAATGTATTTGGATAACATGCTGGTATGTGGAAGGGCATGCCCCTCAGGTGATTCATTACAATGTTTAAGAAGCTCAAATTATGGAACATTAGCAAATTCTAAATAAGTTTTTTTGGAGAACATTACTTCTTACACCATCTCAACTTTCTGAATGCCAAGTACCATCTTTCCCACCCACAAACATTTTTCTCAGCAGCCTGTTGCCATGGCAATTCTAGCAACTGTAGGGCAAGTCTCTTTAAAAAGATTTCTTAGAACAACTGTAACTGCCAACTTACCACCATGTCTTGTCAATGTAATTACAAGTTGCAAAGACACCGTAATCCCCTAAAGCTTACTTCAAACCGTGGTTGCTGGCTTTCTTTCTTATAAGGACACATTGTTACATTCCTACACAAATAAATCACCAAAATATGTTTGTCCTGCTAGGTAAGTGTACTTTTACATTCCACTTACGCACCCAGGGAGTTTTTAAGAGTTAAATAAATAGGGGATAACTAGAAAAAGACTCAGGGACAAGCCTATGAAAAATTCATAGATGCTAAAACAAACATTGCATTGCCTGTCACTGCAAAATCTCCTAAAGGCCCGATGTCCTGCAACCTTCGCTCTCAACTAAGCTTTCCACTATGTTCTCCTCTGCTTACTAGCTGCTACACCTTCCTTCTTTTTCAAAATCTTGCATTAAGATATATGAGAATTGTCTGTCTCTGGAAATCAAACACTGGCTAGATAGCCTGTGCTTCCTCAACAACATTAATGAACAGGTTTCTACAGATTAATGTCCTAATTCCCACTACTGTAGCATGCACACAGACTCACATATACTCACTTCCACTGCGTGCCTGTATTACTTCACTGGACAGAAAGACAGAAACTGAACCTCATATTTTAGATACTCACTTCCCCCTTAATCTTCTCATACACCCATATCTCAGTAACTAAGCTAATCAGATCACTCATATAAAGTTTTCTGTGATGTTCCACTGCCTTACTTTGGGGCAAATATACAGTTTCCAGTAAAATTCTGATTCCTTGAGCTGGCAGCTGCTGGGTCCACACACTGTCTCAGGGTGCTGTGCAGCATGTGATCAGATCTGTTTACGCACAGTGGAAATGAAACTTTTATCTTCCAATGCTGATTCTTCACAACATTTACTTCTCTCTCTTCCACATTTTTAGTGTTCCCTGGAGATGCGCATCTTTCAGTAACCCCCCCTTGGCCACCTCCTCTCCAATATCTACTTTTTCATACTTTGCTTGGGCAATAATGGTACCATCTTTGTGCTTGGCTTTATGACGTATTCTTATTTCTTTTTCAAAAACCAGGCTGCTCAAGAACTTCTTCCCCTGTAATACAAAATACAATGAAGTTGTGTATTGGACACTGAATACTTTTAGCTGAAATCAGCCATCTTTCTTCTAAGAAAGAGAGGACATGTTTAAGACCAAAACCCAAAAAGCCACACAGGTAAAACTTATATTTAACACATTTATTCTGGAACAATGCTGTTATCTGTACGGCTACAAATGCACCTGATCTAATCACTGTCAATGCCAGACTGGACTTCAACACCAATACTTCTACCTCACTGTTCAGCTTCAAGGAATTCAGTGTCACACAAGTGACAGAAGTCCAAAGTCCCATCAGCTCTCACTAGAAGTTGGCAACCAGGTTATCCAAGTCTTTTAGAGGATGCTAAACCAACTATTTAACAGCATTATACGCAACAATATGAAAAAAATATTTGAAGTATTACATTGTTTAACAGCCTTTCAATAAGTGGTCCAGAAGTTGAAACAGAAAATAGTGACAAATGAATCATCACGTGTATCTGCCCTATCGAAATCTACCTTACTGAAAATACTCATTTAGAAACTAGGAAATTCCAGAATTGGCAGCTATCAGTTTCATCAATAATATCAAAGAAAAACAGCTTTGAAAGACTGGGGAATGCACTCAAGACTTTCACATGGCATCTGGGAGAAAGTTATCTTTTATTAAGGATTTTTTTTCTTTTGCCCCACTGCTTCTAGAAGTAAGTTGATTTTGCTGAAAATTAAGAATGGAAGGGGGCAGGAAAGCTACACAGAGCATAAAGCTTTATTTCAAGCAACAAGAACAGTTAAAAAAAAAAATCCAACACCACACAAACAAAATAACACCCCAGGGAACTGGGAACAGATATTTCTATTCTGAGATTCTCTGTCTTAAGGAATCACATTAAGCAACGTCAATAGGACCACAGGGATGAGATCATATACAAAGGGTCTTGGGACCCCTAAACGGTAGAGGGATACAATAAGGCAAGCAGGTCTGCCACCTCCTCCTCCGGCAACTGCTGGTCCCAAGCCACCAGCTGGTGAAGCGTGGGCAGTGCCAGTGACAAGCCTTGAAGCAGCACACCATCAAGACTGCAAGTGATGTCCTAGAAAGGGAGGCTGCCACTAGTGCCACTCAGAAAGACTCAAATACCGGTCCTGTTAGCATCAGCTCCTGACTCTTTCACATTCATTGCCAGCCAGCAACAATGACTCACATTTACTTGTTACTATCTCTCTCCTGACCAAATTGTACAAAAGTTTGTACGGTACCCTGGCACACCAAGTTCAAGCGGCTCACAGATGTAAGCGAATTTATTGCAGGTTCTGTAATCAAGGGAGGGATTTTTCCCCCTGAAGGAAAAGAAACAGAAGTAGTACTCTGTTACCTCAGTGCCAGAAAGAACTTGGGTCAGTCAAAAAAAGACCTGAGGCTCTGAAAATAGCAAAAGCATACTCTAAAAATCACCAGCCAGCACAACCTGAACCATTTCTTATAAAACTGTTTTGGTTTCTAGAGTGTGATAAGGGCTACAGTTCAGACAGCCCCTCCCAGCATGCCCTGCCTTCACAGTTAAACATGCAGCTCTTGGAAGAAGACTCCTGGTGACACTATTTGCCAGCATCTGCTACAGAACCCATCATCTAAATGCTTCAAAATCTGTGACTCACCTGGTCAAACCTGCTTAAGTTCTGATCAGTTAGTATCCGCAGTCCCCAGAGTCTGTACTTCTTGGCAACACTCGGACATTGCAAGTTTGATGGAATTTCAACTATGTCTGATCTGTTCAGAACCTCAGAATTTCCATAGTCAATGTGCAGTACCTGACACTGAAAAATAATATAAAATATAAATCAGCAGATGTTACACAGATCTCCTACAGAAATATGCACTGAAATCTACTAGAATATAAGCATTTTAACACGTGTATGTTGCAGAGATTAGAATCTTCCATACTAAGCCTAGACACCCTTCAGAGGAAGGAACCAAGTTAGAGAAATCTCTTATGTTGGCTGCTGTCTGAAAGCTTAGCAACAAAACTTTAAGTAACAAAACAGATCTCTGCTGGCATTTTTTTTTTTCCCTAGCTAAGGGCTACAATTAAGAAGCACTACAGAAGACTTTATTCAATGAAGAGATACGTAATCCAATGTTTCCATGCCAACCAGCCTGTCTAGGAATTACCATTTTAAATAGGAACCACTAGACTTCTGTATCAGTCACCTAAAGCTGATTAACAACTCTTTCAGGTCATTTGCATCAGTGCTAACATGTCACACGAAGGCTGCCATGTTCACCACTCAGAAGTTCTGATACTCAATTACATTGCTTAACAATGTCAACCACCACTCCTAAATCTCTATCAAGCAATACAAACAGTGCTATGCAAATATGTCATGTTTTGCCAGTCTTTTCATCCGCACTTTTCAAAATTACAGGTCACTTTAATTTGTGTCCCGTGTATATTCACTGTTTTTAAATGCATTCACACAGCAAGTTTCAGAAAGAGGAGTTGCATTTATTCCTATCATCCTGCATGTAGAACTGACACACAATTAAAGATTTTTTAAAAATGGTTCCTGCCTTTTCATTTTCGATCACTTGCTGTACCATGCATCTGTGCCAACATCCAACTTCAGAAAAACAGCCACCATAAATCTGGAAATTAGGAAAAAAGGATCAAGAATAGCATTCTGAAAATAGAAGTATACCTCAAAATGGTATTTGTAATACATTACAAATCATATTTTCATACTTTCCTATAATTATCCCATCAGCAGTATGAAAACAAAGTAATGCATTTGATATCCTCTCTCTCATAACAACATATGCTAATGCTTAAAAAACATAATCCTCTACTCTAAAAACAATAGCTCAAAGAAAATTTTGCAGCTACAAAACCACTAACATTTTATACAGTAGGCTCCCATGGCTTTTCTGTTAATGTGTTGCTACAGTGTTTTATTGGCACTGATGGCTTAATAAGCCCAACAAAGAAACAGGCCAGTCACACCACAAACATACCGTGTGTGCTGTCGGTGCGTTTTCTTCCTTTTGAAGAGGAATGTAGAAGATCATTTACCTGCGCACACAAACAGTTCAGACAAACAGTTTTCTTTAAACCTTATGTTGCAATAAGCCACTACTAGTTCACAAACAAAACCAAAACTGTCATCACTCTTTGTATGCTTGTCATGGAACTGCTGTTAAATATGTCCTTGTTATCTTCCCAAGAGTACTTTCTCCAGCACATTTAGTGTTACAGGTTTTTGATTCCACACTTGACATGGAGCAAAGAATCGCTTCTCTGAAAAAGCACTGCTCTCCTGTTAAAGATAAGCCATAATGTATACTGCACAATGAAAGAGAATTCAGCATTCGGTATGCATATATATTTTCTTACGTATGTATATATACACACACACACCCTTTCTTGTAGTACTTTCTGAGCACTGAAGACTGAAGTGCAGGAAGGCTGAAATGCAGAAAGATTTAAAATTTACTCACACAAAATAACCACCTTCTTTAGGAAAGCCAGCAATTCTTAAAGACATATTAAGAGAATATAGCCCACAGAATAATCAAAGATCAAGAAAATACCTAAGCAAATGGCTTCACAAAATTAAGGCTTTTACATCCAAGTGAAAAACAAACTCCACACATACACAGCTTACCTACCTTACTAATATCAGGTTTGCCAAAACCTACGCTAGCTCAAGGACAAGCTTCTGCCAGTGCACAGCTTAATTTCAAAAGGTCATTACATCTACTGACATTCTAAAAAGTGTGGAGAGAGAGTATGAGTTATTAACTGTCACTTTTAATAGATACTTGATGGCTTATAACAGCCAAAAATCAAATAAAAGCAGTGGCCCTGCTGTTGAGACAAGTAACACCCCACCTTAAGCTTTCAAACTTCATGATTTTAGTTGCATTTGTAAGCCTGCTCTCACTTTCATCCAAAAATTAATCAAACTGATCAGGGCAGGTAGCGTACCCCAGAGAAACAGTTTGCAAGGAATGTTTTTAACAATTTAATTACCAGATTCTGTGAGCAGTGTGCAGTTCTTACTTGTCAATCAAATTTTAGTATGTATTTGGCTTTTTTTTTTTTTTTTTCTCTCCTTAATACAAGGAAACAACAGCTCTGGCATACTCCTCGTTCTCCTTACATGCAAGACTTGGGTTTTGGTTTGGCTGAGAGAAGCAGTCGTTCCAGTTACAACTTGGTATCTGAACCACTGCAAAACTGGGTCAATTCCAGTAACACGGCATTTATTAGACAACATTCTACTCGTAATTCAAAGGAATGGATCCAGAGCTCTGAGCAGGAAAGAAAACATTAGTGCAACCAAGCATTTTGTTAACTTTAGAAATACACTCCTAACTTTTGTACCTTACAATATTAATTAAAACACTGAGTCTCAGAATGCCAGGGTAAGAACCTAAAGGAGCACTACCTATGACTACTGCATCAAAAAATCCCTTTACTAGAAAAAACTGTTCCATAAACACAATGGGTAAGGTTTGTTCCCATCCCTGTATTCCTACTAGGGACAAGCAGCATTACCTTCTCCAACCGCCTCAAAACTACCCAGGTGTTGATTAAAACGCACACACCAATCAGCCAGCAGACCAAACAGAGAAGGCAAGCTTTGGTACCCATTCTGGATTTTCCCCTCTCCTTACTGTATCCCCCACCTTAATGAAAACTACCCATCGTTTGGGGTATTTTACTTTTTCTCACTCCCCCCATCCAACACCCTTCTGCCCATCTACACAAAACCTGAAAGGACCAAACATCTCTGAACCATCTCGGTGTCAAGCTTCACTGGCACTCCCCCAAATGCTCAGCAGTCAGTAGTGTAGGGGATCCACCCCCAGCAGGGCTCCAGCTGCCTCCTGCAGCATTCTTCAGCCAACAGCAAATACTTTTAACCCTCAATATCTGATTTGTTTCTTTTTTGCCTACCAAATATTCAAGAAAGCTCTGCTGCAATTCAAATCGATGGATGAAAAAAATCTTTTTTGTATTTCAGAAAAGAGTAACTCATTGCAGTTTAAAAGGGAACAACAATACCTACAATTCTGAAATCTAAATGAACTTCCCCACCACCACCCATTATCAAATGCTGTTATTTATTCTATTATACCATTTATTTCTACAGAAACTTGGGTGGGTGGATGTGCAGATTAAACACCTCAGTTAAAACCAAGCAGTTCCCTGAACCCACCTCTGCCCAAAATGTTATGGCATCTTCAACTTCAGGGAGGGGAAAGAAAAAAAATATTAATTCTCGAGCTTATGTGCTTGTTTTGTTTCAAAAAATACCTCACGTTACCTTTGCCATGTTCTGCCTCTCCAGCCATGCCAACAGCTTCTGACACGCTCCAGGCTCCCCTGCAGCCAAGCGTGCTCGGCCCCCACACGGCCCGGGGGCTCCTGAAAAACTCCTTTTTTTTTTTTTTTTTTTTTTTTTTTACACGAGGCCACCCTACACGGCTGGCAAAGCTGGGCCCCCACCTCACCACGCGGCCCCACGCCCCTGGGGACCCCCGGCAGCAGAGCCCGGGGGCAGCCTCCCCCAGGCAAAGCGGCCCCGGCGCTACTGGAGGCCTGGTGAGTGTGGTAAGCCTGGTGTTGAACAAATGATGGAGCCATTTCGGCTGGAAAAGCCCTTTGAGATCGTCAAGTCCAACCATCAGCCCAGGGCTGCCGAGCCCATGGCTAAACCACATCCCCCAGCACCACATCCACACCGTTTTTAAACACCTCCAGCGATGGCCATTCCACCACCTCCCTGAGCAGCCTGTTCCAGTGCTTGACCACCCTTTCTGAGAAAAAAATTTTCCCCATACCCAATCTAAGCCTCCCCTGGCACAAGTTGAGGCCGTTCCCTCCTGTCCTGTCGCTTGCCTCCTGGCAGAAGGGCCCGTCCCCACCAGCGCAGCCGGGGCGGCTGGCCTCCACGCTCCAGTCAGCCCTGCTCACCCCGTTCCCCTCAGGCCGATGTCAGCACTCAGCTTTGGTCTCATATACGGTGTATTCACAATTTTGCTTAATAGAAGGAAAACTGATGAAGCTGTCGGTGAGGAGTGGGCGCCAGCGTTACACCGGCAACGGGCCGAGCCTGGGCTTTCCTGAAGGAGCACACGGGTCCGGGCCCAGGCAGGGCCCAGCAGCACAGGTACAGCAAATGTAAAATTAGAGCTAAAACCAGCGTAAAGCAAATAATGATTCACACTACCAGAAGACAAACGCTAAGGGCTCCAAAGCAAGAACAGGCTTCAAGACAGAAGTAGTATGTTCTGCTACCAAAAAAAAAAAACAAACGGGTACACCTATGCAAGGTCTTTTAGACTGGAAAACTTTTGTTGTTGTTTTCAATTATATTTGTGCTGAGAAAAAAAGACTATCACTACCCGCAGAGTTGTCTCTTTTTGTTAGGCCACATGGCTACGACAAAACTACACTAGAGACCTCAGGGACACACAGACACAAGACCGCAAAGCATTTAACATGCACAACAAGCTGTAAAGGCACTGACAACTTGACAAAGTAATTCACCACGGCTGCCCTTACCGGCTGCGAATTCGCACATCACATCCCCCTTCCTCCCAGGCCTGAGGCAGGCAGGCAGGCACGTTTCATCTTTAGCCTCAGAAAGGCACGGAAGGGGAAGGAGAGCCCCTTGCCCTCCACTCAGGGTCACTGACCCATCTCTATCATAAATAGCCAAGGTACACCTAAGCCTTTTCATAGAATGATTAAAACTAGGGAAAAAATGCTGCTCTACACTCTAGGAGTGTTATAATAATGGCAAAATACTGATTTGAAAGCCAGCTATTTTTAAAATTAGAAGTGCTTAAGCATTGCCTAAGACCTACGCAATCAGGCTTTAACAGCTTAGAGCACTCATGTGTATGACAGCAAACCATTTCCCCTGCGCCAGATTCCCTGGATTGCACTCAGAAACAGTTAATGCACCTAGCTGAACGACAGCTGAACGCCCACAAATAACTCATCCAGAAGAACCAATAACTTACCTGTCCCATGATACTATGTTCAAAGTTAACAACTGCTCTCAGGAAAACAAACCATCAACAAGTACAGGTTAAAATGACCTCTTTAATGACCACTGTTAATGGCAAACATACTAGCATTTGGTCTCCGCTTTTACCTTTACACAAATGTTCTTTTTTCATAAAAGTACAAAGAGATTTATCAATAGAATTGGAGGTTGCAATTTTGATCCTACAAAATTATGATTATTTCTTTTAGCATAAAAGTAAGAGTAATTCCAGTTAAGTCCAAATTTAAGATGTGACATCAGTGTCCAGTTTTCACAGCCAGCAACATTGTGAGATATATTGTAACTGGTTTTTCATGTATATGTACAAATAAAAATGCTACAAAAAAGTACTACATGAATACCGAGAAGTCAAAAGTATATCTTCTATTAAGGAAAATTAGGTTTTTTTACTTGGACATCATCAACATGGGTGAAAAGTGGTCACAAGCCCTTAAGCAATATTTAATGCAGTTGATATTTTTATGATCCCACCTGTTTTCCAACTAAAAAGAAATACCATGAAATAAATATATTAACTTTTTTTGTATCACCTAGGTGGAAATGTTAAATAAGCTTAAACTCAGAATAATTTTTTTAAAAATTGACTTATAAAACCAGTTCACGATGATCAAAGTACAAGTTAGTAAGACTACATTTGGCAAAGCAAACATTTAAAACTGGCAAGTATTTTTAACTCAAAATGTCATTAAATGCACAATATGTTATTTCCTAAAAGTGAAAGTTATCAGTACAAAAAGAAACAGAAAATACAGGGTTTTTTGTAACTAGTAAAACCTCTGTCTATAAGAGTATTTTGCTGTGAAAAACTTACATCTCTGAAATACACACATACATTTCTGGAACTGTATTGCCCAACGGGTATAGCCATGAGGATAAATATGAAAGACAAATAAACTTTCACTACAGAGAGATTATTACAAGCTTAGAAAACTGAAATAGGAACATTTTTACTATAATTTTTTAACAATGTTATTTACATTTGTTTCTTGTAATTCTGTTGTGAAATCCCCACTTATTTATGAGACTAAGCAGAGGATCTGTAGAAATGATTGCTTCTGGACCAGAAGAGGGAGCTCACGTTAATTTTTTTATTTATTAAATTAAAGCAGTATGTAAGAGCATAGAATTTAAAGGTAAAGTACTTTTAAAACATTCATTAGACACTTTGATATATTATGCATTTAAATTAAAGTAACAGATTACAACCTCTCTGACTGGCATCTGTAGTAATGGCAGTACAGGTCAGAGTTAAGGTAAATGGCCTCTTTCAATCTTTGAATTTGGGCAACAGACCCATCTCTTTCTCACTGGGGTTCCAGCCGTCTCCATCAGCCACTGTATGACCTGCACGCGCTCCCAAGAACTCTCCTACCCTCTCACAGCTGATACCTAAACAAAAAAGCGTATTGCCCTGCACCAAACGCTTTCAGCCTTACCCCTTCTGCTAAGCTGGCACATAGAAGCATTCTCCCTGATGGGAATGAAGAGCTTTGTAAGCTTCTCCCAGCTCTTGCTATAAAGACTCAGTACACACATACCGCCTGAAAAGTCTTCAATCCAAGAGATGCCTTCAAGCATTTTTAAGGACAAACTGCCTTATACCTCTCTGTTTTCAAAGGGCACTCACAAAGCCAGCTCAGGCTCTGCTTTTGCCTCCTAAACTGCAGCCTCTGCCAGTTATTCTGTACCAAGTTCTTGCTCTTTGCAGACTTAAACCACCACACAAAGTTATCAAATTTTAAATTTCCCTGTCCACTACCTTTAATACAACATTATGCTACCACAGCTGTGATTATGGACAAAGAATACAAAAGCACATTTCCCTTCTTGAGGGACTCTGTGTTGGATTAGACATGATGAAAGAGAATCTCTTGGATAAATAAGTTTGTATTACACACTATATAATTATTTGTTTACATGCAATAAATACCATATCCATTTCCACTTAATGTTTTCAGAAATTTAGTGTAATAGAATCATTGTTATGTACAGTATCAACAAACGGAATCGGGAGAATGGTACCGCCAGAGAAATCTGGGATAGAGTACACAAGCAGCATGCCTTCGAAGTAGCTAGTGAGGAGCTACGTGTGGAAACGGGGTTTACAAGCGTACAAAATATCACATGTAAAAACATTTATACAATAGCAAGAAGAGAGCCTAGAGAAGCATGAAAGAAGAAGGGTATGTTTGAGTTTCATGTAAAGGCAGTGAAACCAACAGACAGAAAAAGAAAAGATTTAAAGTAAAGACTAAAATGTCAGTATTAACAGAACAAATCCCACCAAGCAAAAATCCATTAATGAGTTCTAAGGACAAATAATAAAAGTCTAAGAATAAGATATATTTTTCTTTGCCCTTACACAATGTAATACTTAAATACATGGTTATTCTCTCAGATCTTAAATAAGAGTTCTGTAAGTCTCTAAATATGATTTTGCGTTCTCAAAGGAGTATCTGTTAACAATTCTGGAGATTAGAAACACACTGATTAAAGCATCAATTTTATTAGAAGATAACTAAAAAATAAAAAATAATAATTTCAGCAATAGAACAAAACAACAGAATAAAGAAATGCAGAAATACAAGTATGTAGGTAGGCACAGTGAAAAATACTTTCAATACAACGATTAACACGGTGCCATATAATAAATGTTTATTTATTAATCTCATGGCTTCTTTGATGGCCCAGGACTTTTCCGTTTAGCAGCCTTCTCCTTTTTCAGCTGTAACAAAGAAAGACACCAACAATGGTTCAAACATTAATTTGCAAGTCAGCTACCAATGTGATATTAAATCTCTACATCCAGTCCCAAATTTTCCAGAGTAATACATGCAGTGGGGAGAGCTACAGATTATTACCAGCCCAACCTAGCGTTGCTTACTTTTGCATCATAGGGCATAGGAGCACTTCCAGAACCCTACAGCTCCTCCCCTATTCAAACCAGGGTTGCCTTTATCTCTGATAACGGCAATCTAGGTATCTATGTATCCCTCAAGGCCAACACGCCTCACAAATGGTCATGGGTTTATCTTTATGTCAATTGAAGGTAAAGAACTTTTATTACAGACATGTAACAGACACAGACTAACCAGCATGCACAAAATCAGATAGGGAGTTTGCTGCTGAGGTAGATGCTAAACAGCCATCTCAGTGTCTTTCCCTCATACAATTTTTTTCTACAAAGTAGGCTCTTACAGCATGGTATGATTTACCAACACATATACATTTAACTCTGCCATTTTGCAGTAAGACTATTAATCCAAACAAATATATCTGTTGGTTTTAGAAGCAACAGTTGTTCTCAAGTATTGTTACATCAGTGAATGAAATTCTATTTAGAGCAATTATATAAAAAGGATGCACAGACTTTTGCATCTCATCTAACGTAAGAGATCATGTTGCTACCAACAATGCAAGGGAAAATAAAATAGTATTTTTAACATGCTTTTTTCCCCCCATAAAATAGTGTCAGAAGGAAGCAAGGTCCCAGTCCTGATTTGGATGTCTACAAATGAACTCTCTGCTAAGCAATCCTGTTGTTGGTCTACACAAGAACTCATTTTCAAACATTTTTCCATACGGGCAGGCTTGACATTTTTATCTGACATTCCTACTACCTTTTGCAAAGAAATCAAAATCCTGGGGGAAAAAAGAAATGCAGCAATTTGGATTTGAAAGTAACATATTTTCTCTTATAAACTGATACTACATTTGTAACATCCTACCATATTTTGTGATAGTTTCCAAAATAAAGAATTTAAAATTTCATAAAGCTAGAACAGCTTTCTCATTAACAAACACCTGGCTGCAAGCAGCAAATATAACAGCAGTTAAGATTTTGGAATTTAATTATGCAACATTGCCTTACAAAAGAATTCATAAACAGTCACGACATACTTCCAGCCAGGATGGTGGAACTAAGAAGCTAATGCAGTGAAAGAATAGGTATTTAAACATCTAAGTAACCTACACCACAGGGCATTTAAATTTAAGATAGTCAGTGGGGTGGAGGAGGCACCTGTAAGGGGGTGATTCAGATCATCTAAGACAGACACACCAGATTTAGCCCAACTACTCAGACACTCATAAGGAAAAGAACATAATAAAAGTTTTATAAACAAGGTAGCAAACAAACATTCCTAAATGTCACAGGAGACCTTCTGTGAATCTTCTTGTTTCTTTTTCTCGCATGTAAAATATTTTGGTTTTTTGTAATCGTGAGTTACTTCAATAAAAATCTGCCCAGTTAAGGTAAATACCATCCCAGACATGACTGACCTCTGAAGTCCTGTGATAGCTCATAATTGTATTTCAAACTTTAAGAAGCTAGTGATTTTTCAGACAGAAATTATACAATGCATTTATATGCCATTTAAATCATACATGTATCTTTTTTAGACATCCTCTTGTGAAAATATATTTGAATTAAGATAAATGTAGTAACTTGCCCGTTCTTGATAACGTTTTTCAAAGTAAGCCATGTCATCATCTTCTGAATGCTTTCCATGAGAAACTTGCCTTGTGGCACCAGAATCACCTGGGGGGGGGGAGGGAAACACCACCAAACTTTTTTCATTAATGATACTTGCTACTCCATTACTTATGTTTTACATTTGGCAAAACACATCTAAAATAAGAACCCACCTTTACAGGCAAGTAACAAAGCCCAGCAATTGGGATCAAAGAGTAACCTCCTCAGTCCAGGCTAGCAGCTATTATAAATAGTCTTGGAGGAGTTCAACAGTTACATTAATTCCTAAATTCTTACAACTAAATAAGGGGCATAAAATAAGCATAACTGATCCATAATTCCATGCAGAAAAGACTTTCTGACAGAAAGCAGTTTCGCAGGATTGTGCTGACCATGTACAATCCATTCAGATATGATGAGCTTCTAGTAGGAATTGAAAATTTAAAAAACTAATCCAATGAGTGACACCATTAATGAAGACGATACCAAAAGCTAGAAAAAGTTAAAAAGCACATCATGAGCAAAACCAACAAGCAGTAACAAAACAGTTATTCTAAGCACTTCAAGTACATGAATGTTGTACTAACTTTTCACATAACAAGGCTTCAATACTAATTTTAACCTTGATTTTAGCCCTAGGCATGCTTCAACTCATAAACAAAGCTGATTAATTTTATATTAAATACTTTTTGTAAATCAGTATTATACTACTAATATAGCACCTGCTATCTGTGAGGTGGTTTGAGCAGAACTAGAAGGTCCCTCAAATGCTTTTAGAAATGGATGATCCATGCTGGTAACGGGGGATTCTAAAAGTTCAGCAGAAGGAGCCCCTGTGGGAAAAGAAGTTGAATGAAAACAAAAAAATAACTTCACAAGATGTATTAAGAATATACATGATGAAGTCAAAACAAGGCTACAGGTTCATATCCACAACACTCAGTGCAGACCCCAGAAACTTGAGCTAATAAAAGTGTTAGAGAGGATGGCTTCAAAAGAAATTAAAAGCTTTGTTTCTTTAATTACTACAGCTATGATATAGTTTCTAAACTTCAGACAAATCCAGGAAACCAGCCCAGAATTTAAAAAAGAAATAATGAGTACATGGCAATAATAAATAAAACAGTATTTCAGGACAAAGAGTGTCCATTACTAAACAACACAAAAACACAGAGCAGCAGAGGCATCAAGGCCAACTAACATGCCTGTCAAAAATAAAGTTCTACAAATTACCTCCTTTTTTTTTTTTTTTTATGCTGAACAGCTACTAACCTTTGAGTTTGGGAAAAAAAAATGGGCAGTATTAGGCTGAAGGATTAACATAAATATAACATGGAAGTATTAAGAGAAAAAAACCCAGAAGTTACAGAGTTCTTTCTAAAAGATATGCTCCAATTCAACCAGAAGCTACTGGGCTGAACACCAGAATTGTTGACAAAGAGTTTTAGTATCAATTCACTACAGGATGTTGGACAAGATGGTCACAGTGATCTCTCTGCACCTAAGGACTGCTGGGGGGTGGGGTGGAGGGGGAATCTGTCTTAAGTCCTACCTACTGCTATTGATCCAGCTCGCTTTTGAACTTCGAAAATCTGTGTTGAATTACTACTTTTCAAAACTACTTAGTTGGAGAATTAAAATTTCACCTCAGGTCAGCTGCACTTACCTATTCCACTGTCATCAAGTCTCAGGTAGCCTTCTGCTAGTGAACTAAAACCAGTCAGTCCTCCCACAGCAGCATAAGGAACATCCTGCCCCACGGGCCTCCTTTGGGCTAAGCGCTCTTGTTTAGTTTCCACGACTGTTTCATGAGCATATGTTGGCTGACCACATGCACAGGTAAAGCAACTATGAAAGCCCGAACACTTGGAACCTAATTAACAAACAAATAACATTAATGAGTGAGATGATAATGGAATTTAGAATCATATAGGTTGGAAAAGACCTTTGAGATCATCAGGTCCAACCATTAACCCAGGACTGTCAAGTCCATCACTAAACTATGTCCCTAAGCAAAATATATACCTCATTGCAGACAAAACAGTGCTTCCCTAAACTGATCTTCTCAAAATCTCAAGTTCCTTCACTGCAAAAGCATCCAGCTGTATGAAAATGCTGTATAAAACACGAGAAAGGATGAATGTGGGGGTTAGATCATAGGGGTTGCCCAGTCTCAGGGTCTCATTAAGTCACGTTTTGAGTACCTCCAAGAATGGAGATTCCACCTCTCTGAGCAGCCTGGACCAATGTTGGTCCTCTCTTAGAACAGACATTTCTTTCCTAGTATCTAATTGGATTTCCTATGTTGCAACTTGTGTCCATTGCCATTAGCAACACCCTCCTCTATCTCTCCCCTAATAAAAAAGAAAAATAAAAACCCCGTATCTATTACTGGGTAACAAAGGCAACCTGCCAGC
The DNA here is from genome assembly GCF_023634085.1 of Falco cherrug. NCBI lineage: Eukaryota > Metazoa > Chordata > Aves > Falconiformes > Falconidae > Falco > Falco cherrug. The sequence goes on from NC_073700.1 coordinate 111,264,791, forward strand.
ATTTTGGCAGTATTACTTCCAAAGGCGTGCAGCACATGTCAACGCTGCATGGCCAGAAAACTTCAAATCACAATTTATGGTACAAATAACAATTTAAATGTCTTTTACAAGTAGCAAAATTATCTTGGTAGTAAATAGAGGCCGCAGCAACAGCAAAATGGGTTCTACATAAGAGTACCATTAGACCGACTTTCAGGGGTTTTTTTAAGCTTACATAGCCACAAGATGTAATTCAAATAGTTATACAAATGGCATGTGGCATTCAGAAACACAGAGAGGTGATGTATCTTCCCTAGCTACAGCCAAGACTCTCATCAAAGCCCTGCTGGAGCAATGATGTGGACAAGAAATTGAGGAATTGATTTTGCAAATGTTTCATTACACAAATTACTCTGCTTCCAACTCCCAGTTACAGTCCATTTTGCAGAGCCCCAAGAAAGATTTTTTTTAAGTCTTGTGTAATATGTTCAAGGATTGTGTTCTTGGAAATGTTAAAGGCTTTTTCATATAATTTTGGGCACTTCATAATAACAAAGCTCTTACTCTGTCTTTAGATACAGAATAAAGTATATAGACTATACAAAGTGCAACAGCAGTATTTTTTCAATTATAATTTATCTATCACATTACATTTATACAGCACTGGGCTAGACTAATAAGAGTACACTAAAACAACACAAGTTCAAAATAGAAGTCTCGGTACTTCTCTGTGTGATCTGTAAAGCCCTCAGAAGTGTCTGTATTTTTGAGGAACGCTAGAAAAAGTGCATAATGTAAACGGTTATTAAAAACACTCTCTTCTCAGGATTCAGTCTGAATTGCCCAATTGCACATTTAAGAATTCCACACTACTTTGAGCAAATCCTTGAAAAGCTGTCATATAAATATTTCATGTTTTATTCTGTGGGATATGATTCTCATCCAGCAAAAGCTGTTTATGGTTTTTCCTACACAAATTAGACAAACTTCACAAAAGAAATTCACTAAACTCTATGAAGAGCCACCTCCAGGTACGAAACTGTAGAAAAAAAAAATCTTGTTTATGTAATTTGAGGTTGCAAGCTATAACATCTTTATGCACTTTTTTTTTATCCTCTATGGTTAATAATTACCGCTGTTCCATTACAATAAACTCGAACAACTGAAGCAAAAAGCTTCCTCTTAATGCCTTCTCAAACCTTTTACTTGAAACTCCATTCCATTTGCATTTCTTGACTCACACTCTGTATGCTTGGCAACTGCTTTGTTAGCCTGCTAACAATAGTACTATCTGGGAACAGAGCGCTAATTCTTATTGAGTCCAGAAAAAGATAGAAAAATACATTAACGTTATATTCAACCGGGCAATAGAGGAATGAAGATCATCACCTCTCTCTCTCAAACTACCAATTTCATGTAGAAGAGTCACGTGCACGCAGCACTGGAAGGGACAAACCGCACATGGGGTGCTCTCATACTGCCTGACTTCAGGCTGCTGTCTCCATATGCACCTAACCAAATAATTCAAAAACTTACGCTCCTTCACAGGACTTGGGGAAGCTAAGGATGTTGTTTTAAACCCTCCCGTGCAAAAGGCAATGTCTTCCTTCCCATTTCCCATCCTTCCGCAAGGACCAAAATACGCATTAGTGACAAGTGTAGCACATACCTAATACTTTGGGGAGAATACAGATCCCTAACATGCTGGTCCTGTGAAGTTTCCTAGCAAAGAATGCTGCGAGCACATCAGTAACTTACAGGAGTTACATGAAAATCCACGTGCTGCACTGTGCTGATCAGCAAAATGTTTACATCTACAACGGATGGGCTGCGTGCCATTTAGAGGGACATAGTGATAGGACTGGCACAGGCAACGGCTCACTCTACAAGGCACACAAATAGGACGGTCTTTGGGAATCACTTCATAGTCCGTTCTGTGTTGTTTGTACCTAGAACAGGCAAAACCAGTAACTCTTATAACCTTGCTAGTATTTATCAGAAAACTGAAAGTCTTATAATTTATCTTACAAGTTCTGTTTTGTGTTATCTTATAATCATATTCATTACTGGTAATTGTTAATTTTCAATTAAATGCATAATATCAGGTGCCTTTACATCCATTCATTACTAAATATCACAGATCCTTATGTTTCATTTTGACAGCACTATCAGAATCAATCTGGTCTACTCAGAGGAACTCGTGGCTCAAAGCTGAATTTATTGAAGACTACAAAATCATTTTGGTCTCAAAAAATGTACTAAGATTTAGATTTAAGAACAGTTCTTATGACTTAAACCCTAATTTTCTCAGCCCTTAAATTAATTTCCTTATACCATTCTGTGATGTATCTGGAAACATTCTACATTTTCCTGATTTAAAAAAATATGACAGTGCAAAAAAAGAAAAGATGCCTACCGGTGAGTACAAAAGCACAGCGTCTCTGGCCCCACAAGCTTACAGTCCATGCCAGTTGGTGATCTCCAGCTCACATACAACCTGTTCTGTAACCGAACTGGTAATACTTTTCTTTTGTACTCCTCGTATTCCTCAGGGGTAAAGAGCTTTCCTCCATCATCACCACCCACAATTCTGTAAACATGTAATAACATAATAAAAGAAACCCCCCAAAAAAAGAAAATGAGGACAATAAAAGTAGGTTTCTCAAGGTATTTTTTCAAATGTGTAACAACACTTCTGTTATAAATGCAGAAAAAGGTAATCTAATACTTCAAAATACTGTTCTAGTGATATACATTTAACAGATCTATTACCTGATCTTTAATGAAATTTTTTGAATGCTGCTCTTTTCAAAAATCTGCTCTGACAGACTGAAAATCAAGTGTTGTAAAAGAGAAGGAAAAAATGAATAAAGCAAACTACCAAGCTCCTTTTCATACAGCAGAAAAAGCAATGGGCATCAAGGGTTGTGTAACCAGCCAGCACTGCCGCAGACTCCTCGCATGACCTCTGGCAAGTCATTTCACCCATCTACACCTAACTGTACTGCAGACTTCTATCAAGTTACCTAATCTTAGCCTACCGTAAGATTATTTAACTGCAAATAGATAACCACACTGCCATCAAAGTAATAAACAATACAGCCAAGCTGTCTTCTAATTTGAAGAAGACTAAGCCAGATTCTGTACATAAAGCTGACCGCAGCTGTGCCCCACACCTCAGGCAGGCAGGTTTAAATTCAAGGTCATTGAATAGCCAGAACTCTGGAGCAGTGTCCAAATTCTGCATTTATGGAGACAACTGAAGACACTTAAGTAAAAATCTGTATGATACAATTTAGACTTAATTGCAGCACTTAACTATGCTGAAGGTCAGTTTATTAAAGTCTGTAAATATTTCAGTCGTTATTTGTTGGATGGACTAAAACATACCTCAGAAGCGCTTCTTTGTGAAATATCCTGTGAATTTGTAGGTTGCCAGTACCATACAGCACCAGTATAACGTGTCAACAGTCACTGTCATTTGCACGTCAATCCAGCCGACACGCTGAAGCAGTGCATAACTACATATGTAAGAAATACCACTGTGCCTACCTCCTGCGTCCTCCTCAGGGTTTTCCTAAGCTAAATTAGGACCCCATCTCAGTATAACGACCGAGTTCATGGTTATTTTTTTGCTCAACTCTTCAGGAGGAGCAACAACAAGATTAGCAAAGACACACGCGAGTCTAAGGACACGCGTTTATACGCTGTAAAACTTGGTTTACGACGTGCAAAAGTCTGTGCTCCCTGGCAGGGCGGTACAGCTGACACGTCACCCCCCCACGCCACACCAGGGACACGCTGCCAGGCCGGCAGGTGCGCAGGCCCCGACGGGCCAGGCGAGGCGAGGCGAGCCCAGGCTTCCCCGGCAGGCAGCGCCTGCCAGCCGCCGCACACGGGCGAGGCGCGCTGGGCTGGTCCGGTCACCGGCCACCGCGGCTGCCCCTGGCGAGGCGATGCCGCCCCCCCCACCGAGGGCCGCTCGGGCACCGGGCGCAGGCCGGCAACGCGCTTCCGACTTCGCCAGCAAATGGCGGGGGTGGGGGCGTGTGGCACCACGAAGCCGCAGCAGACCCCGAAGAGGCGGCTCCGGGAGCGCGGGGTGCGATCCCACCTCCTCGCCAGGGCGCGGGGAAGGGAAAGGCCCCCGCCACCCCCTCCCCCCTCCGCGGCGACGGCGGGCGAGGCGCGGGGCTCCGCTCACCGCCGGTACTCCGCGTACTGCTCCAAGGCCGCAGCCTCCACCCGCAGCCGCTCCATGCCCAGCCCCGCCGCCGGCAGGGCTTCTGCAGCGCCGTGCGGGGCCGGCGGGAGGCGGGCGGGGCGGCTGCGCGTCCGCAGCGGCACGTAGCGCAGCGGCACAGCGGGGACGCGCCCGCGGAACGTGCCCGCAGCTGCGAGGCCGCGGCAGCACCGTGCGCGGCGGCCACGGCGACCGGTCACGCACCCCCCACCCGGCACGGCCCGGCACGGCCCCCCCAAGCCCTCCCGCCTGCCCCCGCACCCGCGCTGACCCCAGCTGCTGCTGCTGCTCCCGGCCCCCCCCGAACCTCAGGCCACCGCGGGCGCGGTGGGGAGCCGAGGGGCGGCTGTGGGCGCGTACCCCGTTCCTTGGCGCACGTCCATTACCAAACACATGCTGTGTCCAGTGCTGAAGACAAAAGGCGGCCAACCTGGGGAAACACTTGTAACCAAAGGTGGTTCTTCCACGGCACGTCCCAGTTCCTCTGCCGGTGCCGCAAACGATGCCACCAGGTTGGAACAGCTCCCCTGGCGTGGGTGCAGCTGTAGTAAAGAGACCACAGGCTGCTTTCTGACACTTGATATTGTATGAATTCACTTTAGGATAGAGTAAGCCTTGTAGTTAAAATATAATGAATATAAAAAATTATCCTAATGAAACTAGTAGTTGCACAACAGAAGCTGCTATGAAATTCTCTGTACAGCCCTGTGCCAAGGCTAAGAACTTATATTTACTCAAAGAATGTAGGTATAGTCATTAGGTCATGTAACCATAGTCTGAAAGAAATAATTAGTGAAATAACTGATGAAAGGAGTCTGTTTCTCTCTTTAACTTTCTCTAACAAGGGGCCTGTTTATAAGTTGTCTAGAGGGAGCGACTAAAAGAAACAAGAAGAAACAGATGGTCAACAAGGACATAAACTAGCTCAGACCCATAAGAACACTGCAAACTTGCAAGATCATCACATACCAGGCAAAAGGTGAAAAGTACACCATGAGGAAGACCTACGGCCTTCCTCCCAAAGACCCCTGCCCACAATTCTTGGAGGAATATGCACAAGCGCAAAGGACTGATAAGCTAATTAACATACAAAGCAAGAGTAGGCGGGATTAGGTAATGAATATGTATATGTATTAACTGAATATTTGTTGTTTTATTGTATAAATATAAGATAATTCGTTACTTTAAACATGCATGTTAGGCAGAAGGATCCCCCGTGCATCCAGTGCTGCCAATAAACGATACTCAGTCACTAAGAAATTTTGACTTCGTTCTTTAAATCATACTGCACTGTGTAAACAGTCTGCTTCCTCTCGATAAAAGCAAGGTGGTGGGTGACTGCACAGGTGAGCAAAAGCTCTAGTAGGTTTGTCTTAGCTTTGGGAAATCGGTATTTAAATCATGCTCTGCATGCCAGCATAAGCTACAAGCCCTCAGACTGTCAAAGTGAGGCCCAAGAGAGCAGGATTTTTCATCAATGAAATGACAGGCACCTGTCAAAACAGGTACAGCAATTCAAGGAAATCTCTGGGTTGTTTTGCACTGGACAAGCCACCAGCAGCGAAGCAGAAGATGAAAAGAAGCATCACAAGGGCCAAAGCAGCGTTCTCTCCTCCCAGAAAGATGAAACAACAGGAGACTTGTGGGTTTCCAGCAGTATCTGAATAAGGTGATAGGGCACATGGTCTGGGCATTTGTCCCGTATGAGAAATTTCAGCAGTGCAGGCAGCACCACGATACAACACACATGTTGTGTCACACCGAGGTCTGAACACAAACAGGTTCCTCTTAAAGGCAGAAAAGATGGGAGCAAGCTGTCACTGCATCTTCAAGGAAGCTGGTGGAGGAAAATAAAACCTCACACAAAAAGTCAGGATTGTTTCTCCAGGGAAAAGAAAAATTTTCCTGTGACCAAAACTTCCAAAGAGAAGCAGATGGGGGAAAGGGGACCTTGAAAACAGGACAAGAAGCTCTGCAGGCAGGGACCTGGAACGTACTGAGGAACACACTACTGCACAGGAGCTGCACAAAACTGAAGATCTTTGAGATACTTTATCTGTGTGCACATTTCCCTGGTGCCAGAGATCCCTGCACTGCCAACAAAGTTGGGGGGAGCTCTGGCAAGCTTTGTTCACACAGAGCTCCCACATCATGGGTTGATATACCTCATCTGTGCAAGATCTTTGTTAAAAACAGTCCTCAGATACAGTTTGGGTTTGGAGAGCAGAGCCAGGTTTCTGAACAAGGCAGCTTTTGGCAAGGGCTGCCAATGTTCGTCTATACTGTACTTCAGTATCAGATTACCTGTGAGCAGTCGGCGAGAAGGTATTGGGACTAGGGAAACCAAAAGTAATTTTTTGCGGGGGACCTGTCTTATGAATTACCTCACATCTTAAGAATTGAGGATTTATTCCTGGATTTGATCACAGCAAGTGTTTTCTGCAATAGAGACAGGGTTCATCTTACTAGCACCCCAGCATCTGCTTAGATCCAAATTTGTGCTCATAGACTTGAGAACAGATAGAAAAGGTGAAAGACTTTGTAATTGAGCAATTGAGTTCTTAGCTAATAAAGGTATTTAAAGCACTCGCTGTTTTACTGTTACAGCATGAGTACTGGAATACATTTTAGGTTCAGAAAACCCTCTCCTGTCTCTCATCCCTTCTAAGACATTGTTAATGGACATCCAAAATAAAATTCATTGAAGACTGAGTCAAACCAGATTTTCCATGGAAACTATCGAATAATTTTAAATAGCAGGAATAAAAAAAAAAAAAAAGAAGGCTTTCTGCTACTGTAAAGAGGCCATGCCACAAGGTAAGTAAAAGGAACAGAGATCCAGATGGCATGTTTTACCTCCTATGGCTGTGATGTAGCATACGGATGCTGCTGGCCCAAGATCTCCGAACACACCAAAGTGGGTTGAACATATGGACACTCACTAACAGTACAGTTCTGTGAGACCTAAGGTGCTGCCTACACATCAAAGGCAACAGCTTAATGCTACGTAGGGTGTTGACAGTCTCCCTCAACACCCTCTGTTAACAATAAAATGTGTGACCCGTAAAGGGTCTTTTAAAGCCCTTTCTGACAAGTGCTTTAAAATTCATCTCAGTGAAATACCTATGTAAATTGCAGATAGCCAATTTATTAATGCAAGAATAAATAATTTAGAAATAACTGTTTTAATATTTTAGACCTCAAGTCATCATTTTGAAGTAGTAGTCAGTTATTCTACCTCCATGCATTTGGTCAATGAATATCTCTGATCAACTATTCTGAAAACAAGAAGAATTGGTGTAAGGAATAATGGAATCAGTTTCCATCAAATTGTTTCCTCCTCCACGTTTGTTATCAATATTCTGATATACTTAAAGGCAAATGCAAGCAGTACTCACTTATTATAAACTGTGACCATACATTATGCTACAATAAAAATTAGTTTACTGATTATTACCCCTAGTTTATAGACATTTAAAAGTGTCAGCATGTTTCTCTTCAGTTTTGCTTTCAGAGAAACAGAACATGATTAGACATCTACTGAACAAGTTGATGAATGAATGCCACAGGGAACATGTAAGCTCATATGCAAGCAAGGGTCAATTAATAATGAAAGGTTTTTGCTGGAGGTACTCACAAACCTAGCTGGGAAATCTGCAGCAATTAAGATCACTTACAGATAAGATAACTCAGTACCATGTGATTCCGCTGGTAAGTGATGCAATTTCATGTACACAAGTAATGTGACATTTTTTTCTTTCACTTGTGCATTTGTATCTGTTTAAAAATATCATTTAGGTTTTTAAAACGAAGCCCAAGTGTGCATCATCCCAGAGTGGAAAATTCGCAGGCTTGCTGTGTTGAAAATACAGAGTGACCATGAGTCTGCAGAAAACTGTTCCACTGGGTGAGCACGAACGTGAATTAAGCAGCATGCTTCTCTTGTACCAGGCTCAAACAAAGGCAGGAGCTGAGGAACTTGCTTATCTGGCCAAAGCACAGAACAGGCATGGAGATTTACAGCTGAACATTCGGCACGTGCCAGGCCCGGCTATCAGAGCCACTGAGGGACCTCTCGAGTGAGGTGCAGGCCATAGGACCCGATGCTGCTTCAGTGCAGCTAGAGGAGCAACCACTGAAGCCGCATAGAAGAGTAACCATGCCCCTATACCAAACGCTGGCCTCAAACACACACACACCCCCCAACACACCAAGCCTTCTTAGAAGCTTATCAGTACATGGCACAACGACTCAGTCCCACCTCGTCAAGAGTATAAATCTATAAATCTGGTCCCTTGCAAACACCTCATTCAGAGGAGATGCTCCACTGACTGCTGGGCAGATAGACATGTCTGACTCCTCCTCCTTTCCCCATTAGCAGGGATACCTCTTTCAGTAAGAAATTGTGCCTACATTATACTGTGGATGATACCTGGGTGAACTATTAATTATTAGTTAGCTTTAAAATATTTCGCACTAACACAGTAAGTGTACTTATCAACGGCAATTCTGAATCTGTTATATCTGTCACCTCAACAAACCATCTATTTTTGACTTTGCAAAACTGTTTCAGTATAAGTCCTTGAAAGGGCTCTGTCGGGCAAACATCAAATCCATACTCTTAATTCAACACCCAGACGAACTGAGATTTAGTGAAATATCAATTCAGTAATTGTTTGACATGAAAGACATTGCAAAAGTCCAACTCTCTTTTTTAGCTGCTATCAAAAGAAGTCTCCCATTTCACTGTTGCCTTTGAAGAAGGCATACTATCAAATATATTAGATCGAACCCCACAGATACCAGATTGCATTGTTTTGTAAAGCACAAACTAATGAAAGGACACAATCGTTAGGTAAGGAGGGTCATATTTGGATTGTTAAAGATGTCGATTGACACTGTACATCACCTTTAAAAATACCCCACCAATTAAGTAAGAATGTTTTAGACATTTAGCTTATTCCATTAATTTGAGCATTTTAAGGAATTAAAAGGTTTTCAAGAAAACATAATAAACTGAGATGTTAAATTTTATGTAATCATTTTTCCAAATAAACTTTTTTTAGAAGTTCCCAAATTTACTGTGCTTCTGCATTCCCACAAAGGCAGGCCACAACAGCAGCGATTGCCCTCAGCATACGTACCGGCACAGGAGGCGCTCGGTCACTTAGGCAACTTGCACACATCACAGACATGATGCAGTTTGGAAACCCCTGCATTATTAAATGTTTTCAATTAGAATTCAGATTTTTCTAGGCAGCTTCCTTAAATGATCGTGTTAATGAAAACCAAGTATTTAGCAGTTGCTTGGAAAAACAGACGACTGTGCAATATGTTAGACATAATACTGGGTGCCAAGGATACTGATGTTTCACCACACTGATCACAAAAACCTCTACATCCTTGTGCTATGTTTCTGTATTTTTTGTAAATTATTTCATTAAAAACAGATCAGCAAACTTCTGTGATCCCAACAGTGGATAATCAGCTTGTTAAGAGTTGTGTCAGCGTGTTTCAGTGGAGTATCTGTCTAGCTGTCCATCCGTTCATCTCAAAGGTTCTTTAATGTGGCACCACTCTGCACTTTTTCTTCTTCACACATGATTGAGAGACAATGGTTGGATATCTTAATTACATTAAGGTTACTGTTGTGAGAATCAAAAATTATATTTAGATGAGGAAAGCAACAAAAAGAACTAGAGAATCAAGGCAATCTTCCCTAAGATGTTTTCCTGCCAGTTAGTTGGTTGTGGAACTTGAAAACTGTGGTGCTTCTAGCTGTTTAGACAGCAATCAATATACTATTTTCTTTCCATTTTTCTTCATTAGTACTTTTGTTTGGGAGTGGATATTGGCCATTCTTTGCTGCCTACATTAAACAGTCATTCACAGGCACAGACATACTACCAATCACCTAGTGAAATCAGCTGGTAAACACTCATGAGGCAAATTATAGCTGGAAAAATTCAAGTCTGATAATTTGCCAAAAGATTTCAAGAGCACAAGCAAAACAAACACCACCCCAGATCAGGGGTTCTTTATATAAGGGAGGTTATATGCCCCCCTGCCCTCCAAAGAAAAAGAAAAGCAAAAAAAAACCAAAAACCAAACCAAATCCAGCATAAGAACCAACCAACCTCAAGGAGATTCTGTATTTCACAAAACCTGAAGCAGGTCACTTTGGGGGGGATTTGTTTTGTCATCTGAAATGGGAAATACATAGCTGCATCATAAAAACTGCAGCACAGCAGAAATACTATTTAAATATTCCTTGTAAAAAAAATTTTAAATGTTTGCCAACACAACCAAATGTTGTGATACTATTGAGCACTTTGCGCCTGGGGTGAGCTGTAGGCTTTCTCTTTCTTTTTCACCAGCCCTTGGGTCCTTCACACGACGTCCTTCCATTGCAGGGCTGCCACACCTCTCAAAATACCCTATAAAGCAGGCTGCAGTGTAGAACATACATACGAATTCCTGCTACTGTTGTTGATAGGAAAGGCAGCTGAGATCCTCCCCTTATCCCTTCCTTACCCTTTTTTCCTTAGTCTGCACACTTGAAGCTTAGTTTTGCCACTCTGGAAAGCACTGTCATCTCAGCAAAAAGGACGAGTGAAGCTCAGCTTCCACCCTCTGCACTGCTGGAGCACAGAAATCATGGAAGTAGTACTTTGCTGGATAGCTGGTGAAGAGAGAACACAAGTCAGAGGCACAGCATGACGATACGGGTATCTCCTAATTACGCTGGTTTCATGTAAAATTAGATGTAGGACGCTACTAGAGTGTTTTGAACTTGCTTCTTGATAAACAGTTGTTTCAACTATACCCATGAATGGAACGTTTGTGCCACAAGACAGAGGTAGTCAGTTCCCCCTGTGTATTTGTCAAGTACAAGCCAGGTCCAGTGAGCCATGGTACTGCCGAAACCCAAGAGAAAAGCAACTATTTGCTAATGGCACCATGAATTATGAGCAGTACGTAACTGCATGTAAGTTAGAATATCAGTCTCCAAAATCCCTGCATAAAACCACCTGCACGCACACACAGTGACAAACATTCACCTTGCTACTTTTGCTATGGTTGCTTAACCATCCTCAGGAGCTTTAAGACTTCATATACCCGTATAAGAAAAGAAAAAAAGGCATTATGCATACACACACAAGAATGGCTCTTGACTGTTTATAGCACAAGGTGACACCACCCACCAAGATTTTTGTTGGTACTGTTGTCCCAAAATCAGGGTTCTTCACCTGGTGGCTTGTTAGACCGCATCTGTTAACTGTTCCGCAAGACAGACACGCTGCTCAAGTCAAACTCCTGACTCCACTTTAAGCGGAACAGAGTTGTTCATTGTTAGGTCAGGATGGGGGGTGGGGAGCACGCTGCCATACCCCAACACATACGGTCCTGTTCTTACTACGGTCGTATCCAAATAAACTCTTCCTTTCTGGCACGCACATCATCAACATAGCTCCCCCCAAATCTACACGTTTTCCGAGTATCTCGTTTTCTATACAAAATCATGACTGCATCAACATATGGAAATACATCCCACTTTCCCAACCAGTGACAAAACATCATCAATTGCAATACCCTGTTATAATGTAAAGACCTATTTTCTGGCCATCGTTCACCATCACCTAGTTTATAATTAGGTCACCATTGATTACAATACCTTTTCATCTTATCTTTAGTCATCAGATCACCCCCAAACTTATTCCGATTTTTCAAAATACAACCCAGAGGACTATAGGGATGAATTGTGGCTTGGCCTGACCCCATTTTAGCCAAATACCCAGATCTGCAGGCTCTGACCCACGCCCCAGCTCAGAGCGCACTCAGCTCAGACCCCACTGGTCAATTAAGGCACCCTTGCCAAGCATCTACACGTAACAATCTTCCACAGAAGCGATCTAATTTATAATTAAATTTTACACTTACCAGTCCAAGGGGTTTCCCTTCTTTGACCCTGATGCAAATATCTCTGTTTGGGCATTGCATCTTTTAGGTTGCTCGTCACCCTGACTTCAGCGAGAATCCGGAGGAGTGCCCAGTCAGTAGGTCAGTGCACACAGGATCTCTCCGATCCAGTCTACGGTCGGGCACAGCAAGATGATCGGGGCAAGGCCTTACGGCTGTCCCACCCGGATCGCCAAAACGTTGTCCCAAAATCAGGGTTCTTCACCTGGTGTGCAAAATCCAATCAACACAGAGTCGAGATGATTATTTCACGTCTGCGCAGAGATGGGTGCTGTGTGGTAAATCCACAAAGCTAGCATACCTTTTCCTGGTTTTAGGAACCTTATATATAGTTCAACAAACAAAGAAGTTAGTCATCGTGAAACTTGATTGGCTGTAACTCTTTACATAGTAGTATATACAATACACATGCTCCCGAGGATGGCGGGGAGTTACTTTCGCTATTGTAATTACAATATACATGAGGACAGGAGGTTACTTTTGGGTAGTTTGTCCCAGCAATTAGTGGGTTTGCAAATGTTTTTCTTACCCCAGTTCCACAACATTAACTCTTCAGCATCACTGCATCTGTGTTCTGACAGACTCTTCAGGGTCAGTACGTCTGTGTTCTGTTAACTGTATCAGTTCCTTGAACTGGTTCACATTCCTGCTTAGGTTGTTTGTCATCAGTACCAAGCAAGTACCCAGGGAATAAAAATCATAGATAGGTAGCTATGTGATACAAAAACCTGTCTTCACATTGTCAATAGAGACTTACAGATTAAAAAGAAATTATGCATCTGTCTTCACTCCTAGATTAAACAGTGAAGTCCCCACCATTAAAGATCTAAACCAGTAATTTTATTTTCTCTTCATTTCTTTCTCCCCTTACCTCTAACTTTAGGAAAATTTCAGGGCATTATAATTTCAAAAGCAAAGCAACTCAAGTGATCATGCAGGAAGAATACCAGAGACACTACTACTAAACTTCAGAGATGTACATTTTTTCCAGTCCAGAAACATCTAGAGCACATGTAGCAGGAATGACAAGACTGTTAAAAAAAAAAAAAAAGGAGCCTTTACAAGCACAATTAAAAATTTATTTTCCTTTCCTCTTTCTGCATTGAAGTGAGTACATGTTTACACAAAATGTGACAGAAAACAATCATCTGCATATGAACTAAGGTTGTAAGTGTATTTTCCTTTAGAACAGTCCAGAATATCAGCATGTCAGCAGGGAAATAGAAGAAAGAACACAAAACTCTGGATAGTATATCATCCAGCACCTCCCAAAAACCCACTCAAAGAACACTTTTGGCAAAAGTCCCTGAACATAAAGCCCCCCCCACCCCAAGCCCCCCCCTCAAATATTCAGTACATTTAAAAACAAACAAAAACCAACACAAAACAACAGGCTCTGTGGCACTTTCTCTTTAATATGACTTCCGTAACATTTTGAAATACAGTGCACCCACACTGCAGTTTACTTTGCTGTAAGGCTAACTTACACATAAGGCAAACATTACCTTAGCTCTCACATATTCCATGGTAAGATACCCTTAGTACATGTATCTCTGTTAAATGCAGAGATGCCTTGTTTCCCTTAATTGCTTTTCCTCCTAATCAAAAATGGAAATCAGGGAGATGGTGTGCTATGCTCATCACAAATTGCAAGGTACTAAAAAGTTAAAAAGAAACCGCAATGAATAAAAATAAACAGTATTCACATATCCAAAACATATTTCCATCACTTAAATAATTTTATCTGCAATTACAAAATACATACACTTAAATATCTTTGTAAGAAATAATCTTCTAAGATATCACAGATTATGATTTGCTTTTGATAATCTAACTGCCCTAACTCCAGCGTAAAGATATACCTGGACAGTGTTACTACCTAGGATATCTTCCTATTATAATTAATTTTCTTAAATATACAGTAAATTCTCTCTAGCTATTCTGCCAGATAGTGCAAATAAAGACATTCTTTGGGTCACAATTTTAAAATATTACTGCCAATGCTATCCTCAATATTGTTTTAGTAAAGGAGTAACAAAATATTATAAGTATACACATTTTCTAACATCTATTTAACAATGTGTTATCCTCAGTTACATTGGCTTAATGCAGATCACAAAAAATGAATAAGCTACAATACTGCTCACCTATCCAAATGATATGTTGTATTTATACTTAAATATATTTAGAAACCTACCTATAAGTTCCTCATTGCTTTCTGTATATTGTTATTATCCAATGGCATACTACATCAAATCATGATATCAAAATATCTTTAAAGACAACAAAGATCACTTCAGAAGTACTGTTCAAAGGCAATGAAATAATGCTTTGAGAACCTATGCACATAAGTTAGGCCTACATAGAGCCAGCATACAGTATAATAGTTTACGCTTCTTTTACAGTCAGCTACTGCTTTGCCCTAGCCAGAGATAAAAAGCTTGTTTTAAATATTACCCATCATAGATGCAGCAAGGCAAAGTGGCCCTGTTCGCTATCTAGTGTTGCTTGCTGATTTTACACGTTTATTTGAAGTTACTGGCACCTGATTGCTAGTTCCATTAGTGGCATTTGTTGCTGAGCCATTCACAACGATGTAATCAACTTTGTTTTCCAATTTCACCAGGCGTTGTAAGATGTCATCCAGAAGAACAGCAATTGTCCTCTTAAGATCAGCTGAAGATAATGGAAAAAACAAAATCATATTATTTACTATGTGTGGTGAAAAAGAACTGCTATTTCAACATATTCACATCTTAAAGACTTGCTGTCCTTCCTACTATACTTTTTGGGAAAGAATGCAGATTAAGTGTGCAATTAAACAGCTGCTTGATTTTTCTTTAATACCATTTCTCTGTTATTTTAGGCAAGGAAGATACCACCATAATAGTGAACTGTGAAGGAAGCCAATTAAATATTCAAGTGTAAGAACAAAACCACTAGTTGGAGCATTAGACTAATGACTATTTAAAGGCAGTATTTCACATTTCATCCAGACAACAGCACTACAATACCCAGCTATGACACCTTTTAGCCATGGACAGCAACAGAATATTTTTAAATACTTTCCCTCATTAAAAAAGGTTGTCCTTAACAGCTTTCCTCTAAGTAGCAGTTTTATGAGAAAGTATCTTACCACTTCTTACACAAGCTATAAAGTATGAAAAAAAATTCCATACGTTTAAGCCTATACTGATTGAAAAACAAGAGGAAAAACAGAAAAAAAACCCCTATTTTGGAACATAAAAATGGTAACAACCTTTCAGCAAAAGCTAATTACACTGTTGTCAATGTTCATATCACCACCTTCTCTCATTCTTGGAAAAAACGAACAAACTTACCAAGTTTTACAAGGCGTTAAGTTCCCCCCAACACAGGCAGACACACACAGTCCCCTTTTCTTACCCTTGACACACACACACACACACACATATATACCCCAAATCAGTTCTTAACTAACAGGAAAAACTGGAAAGGAAAAACACAGATATTAAAGTGAAAAAAGAAGAGTAACCCAGATAAAATTAAAACATCTGTAGTAAATTTAGTAATTCTTTAAAAAGTCTCAGGTCAGTCCCTCCCTCTAAATTTAACTAGTTCTTGTTTAGTGATATCACCTTGGGGGGGGGGGCTACAGGGGGGATGACATGACCGAAACAAACCAAAAAAACCCCACCAAACCCAAAAAAACTGCTTTCCAGTTTGAGCACTCTGCAGTACCATCCTGTGCTCAACAGCCCGGGGAAGGAAATGCCTACTCAAGTTGTACGTCTGATGATCAGCATGCAAATCAACAGTGGACTTCATTTTTTTAAAATTAAACTTCAGAAACAACCTCAGAAGGCAAATCTCATTTGGAAATACACTGTAAGACCTATATAGCAGTAGAAAGCTGCAGTACAGAAGGTTTTTTTAAAACAAATCACACAGAGAAGTAATTACACAGTAAAGGCAGAAAATCCTTGAAGGCAAAAAAAAAAAAAAAGTGGGAGGGAAAGGGAGAAGAAAAGAAAAAGCAGTCTCTTATAAAAATGTTAACTTAATGAATGAAAGAATTAAAGGCTGAGCCATTTTGATGCTGTTCTCCTCTTGGGTTGTCTCCTGCTTATCTTGTCACCACAGATTTGCCTCCTTGTTCCTGAGCAGCAGCAAAAAGCGTTCAGATGCATTTTTGCTGTTTGTACTCTGACCAGAGTGCCTATAAAGAGCATCCTACAACTGGCAGAGCGCACCTTTTTAAGGATTCCTTAAGAATGGGATCAAAGTACCTAAATATACATTTGTACATACATATATATATATTAAGTATTTCTTTTTAAGCCTTTTTTCACAAAAAGAAAAAATTTCACAGATATGTTTTTTCCTTTATGACAGAACAGGTAGTTTCCTCAAACCTAACCTGCAAGGGCTTAGCTAGAGCTCATTACAGCCTTCCCTCGAGAGAAGCTATGAGGGACCAGAGTTAAAATTAAGACATTTTTATAGTTTTTCTAAAAAGATCTCAAAACTATGTTTCCTGTATTTCAGAAGACAGTGAATACCGGTCACATATTCATCAAGTTAACAGGTAAATCAGATGGGTACGATGCAACAAGTACGAAAGCTCTAGAGACAAGGGACCTTATCTCTAGCGGCTACTTCTAACCCAAGGGGAGATTCAACTAAATTAATAATTGCCTTGCAGTCTCAAAACTGCAAACTCAACTAGTATGTTGCTTTCTGCTGCTTTTTTACTACTTAAAGAGAAGAAAAATTAAGAAATAAAAGCAGAAAGTTAGCAATGAGGCACAAGCAGAATCTGGAATGTTGAAATGACTTAATCTAAAACTTGGTCCCCATATAAAGCACGTGCTGATTCCTCAATAGCTTAAAATTCAGAAAAAGCAAAATGTTACTGTTAATCCTGTAAGTAACAGTAGTCATACACATGGAGATATCTACAAAATTTCTGGAAAATAAAAGTCTCATGTCTCAAGCTTGATTTTGCACCACTTCTTAATCTTCAACTTCAGTGAATAAACAAAAATCAAATACAGAGAGTTTTTTTCCCTTGAAGAGCAATATATATTACTTAAAAGAAGAAAAAAAAAGTGTAACTTTATAGAGTTTTCAGGAAAAGATACTGAAATAACTAGTATGGATTTTTTCCTCTTACCATATCCTGCCATAGATGCTGCACCTCCACCATTCATTAAATTCTTATTTTCTTCTGCCAGTGCTTTGACATATCTTTTACTTAGATCTAATATCTGTCCACGCAACTCAGCACTGCTTTGGCGTCTTGGATACTGAAAAGTGTAGCGTAGCAACATCAAACCCCAAATGATGCCAAAAACTAGTAAAAACATGCTCAGTTTCTGGGACATATTTTTTCTTGAAAACGTTAGAAACATTTCTGATGAAGGCAAGAGGTGTGCTTTAATTTTAATATAAGTAATTGAACTTGGCTTTGTCAAATTATATTACATATTAAACAAAAATAAGATTTCTATGAAGTGAAAAATCTTCCTGGCTGGATCATCTTGAATACATCTTCTCATGTTGTAGTTGGTCTTGATTCCTGAAATTTGTAAAATATGACTTTGTTATTAAGAACTGCTACAGTCGTTGAGGTCAAGGACAAATACCAGTTTCCAAATGCAGTATTATTGCATAATCTAGCATGCAGTTGTGGATTTGTATCTGGTGAGAAGTGCAGTCATCTTTCTATCTCATGTTATTGACAAGGTTTCCTCCTCTTTTACCAATTTTTATTCTCCAAAAATCAAAACTTCTATGCTTCTATGAATCACCTTAAATATTTTAAATATTGTAATTTGAACGGACATTAAATCCAAATGCATTTCAAACAAAATGCAATATCTAGAAGAGACTTGTAAAACACTTATACACAACATTCTGATGAGTTTTACACATACATCTATACACAAGAAAAGGATCTTGTGAAATTATTCACTTGATTCTTACTCCTCACTTAGAAGCATAGGGCAAGTATAAACAGATAAAATGCAGAACAATTTCTTGGCTGATTACTTAGAAGTTGGGCATCATCCTCTTCTGATTTTACACAGCATTAAGATTTTTTGTTGTTCTGGTGTCTTGCTAATAAGTAAAGAAATAAAACCAAAATTAACTGGCACATTGCATCCACTTTTAGCATTTTACTACCACTGTAAAAATGTCTTACCATAGCAGGCAATTCTGATCCCTCAATAGATTAAGGCTTCATGAGAGAAACAAGTGGTAGGAAAGCTTCAGCAGTTAAACAGCAAATGTCCAGATAATTTGAAGTAATACAAGTCAGACATCTTCAGTAGCTCTGTATTGGGGGCAAAAAAACAAAACAAAGTGCAGGGCTAAAGGAACCTTCATTTTCACATGGAGTGGTTCAAGTTGAGGGCCTCAAGCCACATGCTTTTAAAACAGAAATAAATTTTTCAACCTAACTTGAAGCAATAGTTAGGGAACAACACAGAATCCATTTCCATTTTATTATAAATGCATACATTTGAATGCCCAATAATGGGTTAAAACATACTTTTTAAAAAACACTTGGTAGGAATCTCCCTGAAATGTGTCCCACTTCTTGTGTTATAAGACAGTGACAGCAGATGTTCCAGATTCATCATATATGTGTGTATATATATATTTACATATGTATCATTCTCTTATTTTTCCCCCCTCAAATTAATCCAATCTTTTCAGTCTCTTTACATATGGATACCTCATATTTCTCATGTTTCAGCCACCTCTGAAATGTCTCCAATTATTCAATACTTTTTTGAGAGGGAGCTTCTAGACTGAAGTGACACATTTAACAGAGTTCCTCACCACACTTTCTATAGTAGTAGTCAGGCCTCCATTGTTAGAATATTGAGACTGAATTTCTTATCTTGCTAAGTACTCATCTAAACATAACTCCACCTCCATGGTATTTTACATTGCCTCTGCGGGCCAGTTCAACTGGCCTTATGCCAACGTGCCACCGTCTGCTGCAAACACAGGCGTTACTGCCAGCTGGGTTCCAGCTTGTGCTTGTCCCTTATCTTCACCTTCACTCTTGAGATAATCCTCTCAATAGGCAGGCCAATATGACCGATTCAAGTGGCAAATTTTTGAGGTGTTCTAAAATCAACATGCATATCTAAATTATCCTCAACATGATCCACCCAAGGCAGGGGCAATATTAGGACTTGGACACCAAAATTGCTGTAAAGTAACAAGCTGTCGTGTGTAAAATTCTTTCTAGTAACTGCCAGTACATAAAATCTTACTTTCACTGTTTGGTGTACTAATGTGGGTGGCAATCACAAGTCACTGACGAGGAATAGTTTACTTCACCTAAATTATGGGATATGAGCATGCACATGGACAGATAGCCAACATGCAATACTTTGAAACGCCACTGTAAATCCAGTGGGATGTAATTTGTTCAGTGTGCCTACCCCCCAAAACTGTCTTTAAGACGCAAATTTATCTTGAGTACGTAAAATAAGAGAGAAAACAATAAAAACGTACATTCTACAGTATCAGTGCGAGTATTTGGAATTGTGGGGTTAAAGATCTCCTGAAACAGATCCCCCCTAAACATGAGCTAACCAGAACTTCTTTTCCCTAGTTCTTTGCCAAATCCATGGCTCTGCACTCAGACTTTAAAGCATAAACTGCACCTACATCATCATGCATCTACATAATCCCTGAATAGTCAAATATATTGAAAAATAGTTACATTTGAGGTCCAGGAGTAGGGTATTCACATGATGGCTCAGAAGACCAAATAGTACCTCTCCAGGAGAGACAAGTTTCAACCCCATTACTTTTTTTAAAAAAAGTCTGAAAATAACAGATAGCTCTTGCAGAATTTTGGTTCAGTTCTCCACAGATCTCCAGCTGTATCTCATCCTGAAGCATTTAGACAGTATCACTACAGAGCTTTGGAGTGGAAATAACTCTGCCATCACACTGTAAATAAGACCACAAGCCAGGATAAGAGTCCCAGCCAAGAGGAACAGATTGAATAAACTCCTGCCAAGGAGCAGTAAGAATTGCAGGCTGGGTCTCTGCCACGTATCTTTGATGCACAGTGCACACGCTGACTATTGAAACTAATGGAAATCAAGGACTTAACCTGCTGGGCAAATGGCATAACACCCAAATACTAACACTCGGCAACGGAACTGGGAGTAAGGTATACCAAAGTGAAGGGAACTATATGCACTTGTCACTTTTCCTATGCATTTTTAGAGGCCATTCTCCCTTAATGAATTCCAGCGTAATTTCAAAGTTCTAGAGACACGGTCTCCTCCTCCTTCCTGAAATGTGCACTTCTAGTGACCCGTAACACACTCCATGCAAGACCATTCCTGCATTACATGGTGCGCAGTAACAAACAAATAAACACAAAAAGCAAGCTTATACCCATGTGATTTGCAAGCAGGAAAAAAGGGTATCAGAGCAGAAGGTGTACTTATTAGGGAGAAAAATAGCACAATAAGTAAGATGGATGAATTGGAATACTCTTTTACCTCTTGTTGCCCTGAAGGGTCAGCACTTCTCTACAAGAACATTATAGTTTAAACAAAACCTGTCCTCAAAATGGACCTTTCTTTTCAGTAATTCAGAAGTAATATCCTGTGAGATAACAGCATAGATATAAGAAACACTGTCTCTTGTGACTGTCTCTTTCTTCTCCCTCATTGTCTCAACTCCTGCTTACTCACTGCTCCCTGAGCAGGGGAAAAAGGAAGCCGAGACTTTCTTCTTTACACTGACTTCGCCCAAGTAGGAACCCAGGGCAACCACTCTTCAACCCCAGCTAAAGGGCTTTTATGGCAAAGGAGGGCAAAGCACTGCAGAAAGCAACAGGGAAAAAGGGCACATCAGAGCTATGCCTTGTTGGAATTCCTACCATTCCTAACCACAGAGACCGAGACAAAAGGAAGAGGACCATGAAGATGAAGGAGTACAGCCGGGACAAAATTTGAAAATCTGAGGAGGGAAAGGAAAAAACAAAAACCGAACCAAGGAAAACAAACAAAACCAAAAAAACGCCATGACAAACACCACCACCAACAAACCCCCAAAAAATAAGAACAGCCAAAAAAACCTAACAATAAACAAACAAAAATCAAACAAAACCCCTGACCCAAATGCGCAGGCAAAGTGGCAATCCAAGAACGTACCAAGAAGAGAGTATCTTCCAGATAATCCCTTCAATAGGCAGCCTGAAGTGACCAATTCAAGTGGCCATTTTCCAAAGTTCTTTAAAAATCAACATGCATATCTAAATTATTCTGAAAATGACAAGCCCAAGCCAGGGGCAACATTAGAACTTGGAACTACAAGCAATTCCTGAAGAGAGGATCTGAAACTAGGTTTGCCCTTCACAGACATATAAAGAGTTTGGTTTTCTTCGCTGTTGCCAGTGCTGGTTGTTTAAGAAACGTATTGCTAAAGACTGCCAACATGGATTTAGGATTGTCCAGCGGTACCACCACAAACACTGACAGACGTGTCTGGCAGTGAACTAAGGCACTCATCCTCTCCAAAACAAAATAATGTCTCTATCCTCTGGAGCTGTGTTCCAATATCAGTCATATCTAAATTATATTAATTGAGTGCATGAAACAAAAGGAATAAGGGCCAAAGAAAAGGCAAGAGAAAATCCATTACTATATTTTCTATAATAAAGCAAAGTTCCAGGATCTCTGATGCTACTTAAACATTAGCATTGGACTTCAGTCTGAATACTGACCCTTCTCCACAGAAACCAGCCCACACTTAGAAAACACCATACTTGAATTTTGTTGCAAAGTCTTCCTCAGATTCTGCTTTACTTATTCCCAGCAAAACCCAGAGATTATATTCACGTAGAACACAAAAAATGCAACAGTCTGTAAGGCAAAGGAATGCCTCATACACCCTCTGAAACAACCCTGGGGTATCGTGAAAACAAGGCTTACTCAAATCCTTAAAAGATTACAACACACCCTACAGCACCGTCAGTTCTTCTAGTCAAGTCACCTCATGAAAGACCACTACATATTTGTCATCATTTTTCTATTCCACCCGAGAGATCTCAGCCTTCCTAAACCACTAGAAGTGGTTATCAGCACCAGCCTGGTAAATTTACAACTGTGCTGCAAACATGGTGTGTACCTTCTAGTTTTGAAAAATGTATAGGACAGATGAAGATGATTATTTGTAAGAGGAAAAGAAAGCAGCAGGCCCATCCGGTATTTTTGGTAGTTACTAGTAAGCAGCTTTAGCAAAAAACTAACAAAACAGAATCAACAAGAGGCGAAGAATAAAGAAAGCTGAAGCCTGAGAATCCCATTCTGTTCAAGGATCAAAAAGACTTGAAGGATAAAGTCAAGAAAAATGCACTGAAAATAGTATTGTTAATATATAGTCCCATAAATTCACCTCTTTGGTTATACATTTTGAAAACTAGAATGGCGAATACTCAGGTAGTTGTTCTTCAGAGATACCCTAGAGACCTATATAGGTCTCTAATGAACTACTATATTAAGAAAGCAGCCTTGATAAACAGGAATTTTAATCCATCTATTACTTACTACCATAATACTTATCTGCCAAATTATGATCACTGCCAAATTATCATCAACACCACAATAGAGGAAATTCAAAAGCAAGTCTAGCTTTGCAATGAGTTGTTATTACTAACCGTATAAACACAAGAAGTGATTTATCAAGACAGAGACTTAAAAAAAGAAAAAGCCAGATACAGTCATAGGAGACTGCATCCAACTACAGACAGAAGAAGGAGGGGTAAAAAAACTTGTCATGCAACAGACAGCAGACAGAAATTAGGACAGGATAAATAAAAGCTGACAGTAATAATTACTATTAAATAATTGTACAGTATGAAATAGGAATTTATTACAATCTCAGTGGTAGCCTAACAAATTTATGAAGTTATTAAGGATTTTAAATCAACATATTAAAATTATGTCTATATGAGAAACAACTCTGAGTACAGTGAGGGTACAGTATTAGTAAACAATAAGCTGTGCTGTAAACAGACGTGATGATACACCTCTACAATAGCCAACAAATGTTTCAGGAAGACAAAAATCACAGGGCACCAGAGAATATTTCCACTGTTCTATCAACTGTATCCTACCAGTTTCCTTATTTTTATCTATTTAGAGTGTGCTCCACCCAGCCCATTTACCTCTGCATCCTCCAAAATCTTTTGTTTTCCAACAGAAAACTTTGAGCATCACCATTACTCAGCTGGCAGACATTGTGCTTACCATTCCAAGAGCAGAAAGGCTAGTTCTATGTTATTTGGAAGCCTGCTAGCACAGTCGCTGTGCAGCAATGAATATGGGAAGTCTAAAGAATGACTGACACACAAAAACGCATAGAATGTTTCCACTGACCAATTTTTCACTGACCAATTTAATCTTTGAAGACAGGGGCAATGAAATAAGCACCAAGAAGCCCAAAAGTTACATGCTGAGACTTTCTGGAACACCAAAAATGATGTCTGCATTCTGGTAATTTGCAGTCTTAGATGACTGTTGGTTGGTTTAGCAGTAGGAGAAAAATTGGCATGAGGTGCAGCTGACAAAGAGGTGCCCAAAGAAGGAAAGCGTATCCTGTTACATAGGACCATAACTCCTCGCAATACACAGAAACTTCAGTTCTCTATTCCTAGACATAACACCGTTTAATAAATCATCTTACCCACATAATTCATATTTTAAACTGGTGCCCAAGGAAGAACCACAATCCTCGTATCTTTAACAGCACATGAGTTCTTGACAAGATGTCAATAAAACCATTTTCCTGTACCGGCACCTAGGTACTGGTGACTGGCAGACCAACACTACCTTTTGGTTCCCAGGTTCATTCAGACAGCTGCATAGAACCATAAAAGAGCAGAACATCATACTTGGAAGCAAACAATTAACAGCAGTGCATGTCCCCAGACAAGTGAAACCATGTTGCAGCTGTCTTTTGACAAGATCAGCTCTCAGCTTGTTAAGTATTCCTATTATTATTGCTGTAAAATTTGCTCAACGGAAAAATGTCACCAGCAGAGATGGAAAAAAGAAGAAGGATACCCTATCAACAAAACCTCAGCAATGCCTGACACAACAAAGCACATCAAAATGCTGTATCCGTGGGCTGATGAGACTTGAGGGTCTTTTGAGGCTGCATCATAGATCAGTCAATAGAAGAGAGAATTTATATTACTACCTGCTAGGCTCAAGCAAAAAGAATAGCACTATACAACACGCTGCCACCTTAAGGATAGGCAAGAAGGCATACGTCTAGCAAAATAAAAGGCTGCCCTATCAGTATGACAGCTGCTGGACCACAGGTTTTAGTGGTTCTGTACCACTTTTGGGATGCGCTGCCAAAGGAGTCTGCCTAGTGCTTGGTGTCTTTTCCAGGACATCTATCTATCTTTATACCTTATCCCACAGCATATGTTCCTTCATTCCCTGTCCCTGCACGACCTAGACTTGCAATTAACCAAGGAACTAGGAAAAAAAAATATTATCTCTTTGCCTTATTGCTACCTGCCTTTCAGGGAATACCTTTAATGGATATAGTGAAATCATAGAAAGCCATGAGGTTTAAGAGAACAGAAAAAACGGATAACTAACTTTCAAGAATACCTATTCTTCTACAGTGCTGCAACAAAGAACGAAAATCTTGCATGCTCCCACCAGTCCCTGTCTCTCAATGCAGCCAAAGGGTATTCTGGGCCAACAAAAGTCACAGCTCACCAAGCAGACAGATGTTGTCACTGCCTACAAGCTGCTGGGACAACCTCAAACGTACCTTAAACCAGGAACAGTTTTAGCCTTCCTACAGGCCTCTAAGAACAGCTCACAACCTATTTGTTTTGTTGCTGGACTTTGAGTTGAAAGCAAAAACATACTGCTTTAGACTTGACAACCCACGCATCAAGTTTACAGTGGCTCTGGTATAAAATTATCTGAGTGCCCAAACACCAGACTACCTTTTGCCTGTCTATTTTAGAAATACTGGTAACTTGCTTCTAATTTGAATTAATTGTAGTCCTATTTGCATTGTTTTTATTTTACACTTTCTGTCCACAATTGCTTTTAATTTGCATTACATCTAAGGAGACTGCTTAAGTACTTTTTGATACCTTAAAGTATCCTGGCTTTTTTTCAGTGCCTCCCTCCTATATTTTGCCTACTACTGCCAGTGAATACTTTTAAAATAAACCAACTATTTAAAAACAGAAGGTTCCTTGCCTGTGGGCAGTCAGCCAAGATTCAAGATTTTGAGAAGGGAAATGACTTGGCAAGAGTTGTGAAGAAAACTAAAGAAAGCAGATATCAATGGGGACAGCATGTTATACTTGCTGAAGTTCCCCTCCTCCCACTGGATCCATCTGGGCCTCAAAATGTTTCTATGTCTCTGTATCAGCTTCTTAAAAAAACAGAACCCAACAAAATCTCAGCTTCGTTCCATCTGGGACACTTCCCTATTTTTCTTTATGCTCTATTGCTGCCGGTCAGGTCACACGTAGGACCCTTGCTCGTAAGAACTGCAGTTATGACAGAGCACAAGGTACCTTTTTAGCTTCCCATTTCCCTGGTAAGATTGCCACAATTTTTTCGTTGCATTTGAACACTAGGCTATGACAAGTACTCCCCTGCAAAGTCCCAGCTAGTACCTCTACTCCCTTGTGAAATTCCACAGCTGTGTTTGCACCACTCTTTCCAAAGCCCCCGGGCCTCCAAAACTTCCCTCTGAGATGATAATGTTTAGCTAATTTTAGCTAGTTTTACAGAGAGCCATACCTGCAAGATGATAAATGTAGGGTACTGAGAAGAGAGATTTGCACTGAACATTTCAAAGAGAACTAAAAGGAAGTGGGGGGTGTCATTAAAGAGAACTAAAAGAGGAGGGGAGGGGGGAGTCAACTAACAAAGCAATGGTTGCAATGCTGGAGAGATCGGTCCTGCAGAACTGGTTGTACACGTAGACGCAGTGCAGCATCCACACAAACACAATTCTCATAGAATGCTAACATGAAAGCTTGTACCACTGGGGAGAGAGGAAGAATTTAGTCTGGTTTTATTTGAAGAAACCTGCAGAATTTAAACTGAGTATGGACGTGTGCAAGGTGCCCAGCAAAGTACGTTTCCGTGGCAAAACGACAATACAGACCGGGCCTCAAATTCATGCTCCTTCCCAGGAGGCTGATCCAGTTGAAGATTTTAGGAAAATATCACTGGAGGAAACATTCACGACAGGTAAGATCTCTTCTTCTACATCTTTTTATTATTTCTAGATTGACTTGTCAGCTTATGTTAGCATAGTAAGGGTTATGACAGAAAGTAGTTAAGCACAGCAGCACAGTGGTATGCACTGCAACATGTTTTATTGTTAAAATTAAGTAGAAGGTACCCAAGATTTAACTGGATTATATATATCATGGCAGCCTCTTATTTCTTTGATATTACTGAAGAGACCAATTTCAGTCGAGTAAGTTTTAAGTCCTCTTGTCTAGGCCTCTAGTCTAAGCTCTGGTTTACATAGGCAAAGTACCTATTTAGTTCTGAACAATCCAAAATTAACCTTTTAAATTGGCAAATGGTAACACAAATAATTTTTGTAAAGTCGATAATCATAAAAGAAAATTTAGAAGACTATTAATAATGCTTAGTTGAGGAAACCCAGCCCATCTAATGGTACAAGTTTTCAATCACAGGTGAAAGAATTTGTCAAATAACAAATACCATATGAAGTACATTTTAGCAGTAAACTTGTATCAGGACAAAACACATTCATTTGCATGCCCGAACCCCACAGATTTTTGACAGCTAGTCAAACAATTTAATGACTGTTTTTGACACTTACTAGTCTTCAGATACATTGACTACACAGCTGACAATTTAAGCTGACAGCATGCATTTATCCTACTTACAGTTTGGGCAAGATGCAAACACTAGCACCCTTAACTATTCTTGGAAAACGTACAAGTGATCATGAACTCCCAGGAAAATATCTTACTTTTAGCAGTTAAATGACGTCCAATCCCCACGCTAAATCACAGTATGTGATTAACTAATACCAATGCCTCCTTCAAGAAGCTGAAAGCCAAACAAAATCCCTAAAAGCAGAGACTACACAAGCTTAAAAAAAAAAAAAAAAAAAAAAAGAGTAAGGAGCTTTATTTCCAACTGTAAAAGTTTTAGGAAAAAGACCTATTTACTAGACCAAAGGAATTCCAGCATAATTACTTAACCCTCTAGAGATCTCAAGTACCCAAAATGAATTATTAAAAATTATATATTCTAACACATAAAATAACAAAAAGAGGCCAGAATAATTCAGGCTTTATACACATGGGAGTCTCCAGCAGTCAAAACGGGAACAAAGGTAGCAATAAATTTCTACATCTGATCTAAAACTGCAATCGCTCCACTTGCAACACTAGAATAAGATGCTACTTACAAAGTACTATCCTCTTCATATCGTTTACTTTCTTTAATATTCTCATGAGCGAGAATGCAATTCATGACATTTGCTCCAAAATAAACACATTTAGTTAGAACAAATCACATGCATCACGCTCAGCATGTTAATACTCTGAAGGTTCTGTTGAAAAAAAAAAAAGTCACAATTTCTACAAAGCTCACTTTTCACAGTGAAAAACTGTGTCTTTCCGCAACCCCCAATTCACCCACTGAGGTGGCAAAACAACAACCAAAAAAACCCCAAACAACAACAACCCCTGTGCCCCCAGTTGTTAACCTGACCTACACTGCACTAAGAAACTCCATATTATGTCATAGGACAGAACAAAAATTCTTTCTGCTTTTCTTTGTGGTACAGAAACACAAAAACTACGCTCCATTCTAGTTGTCAGTATCTTTTAGGTTACAAGACACATGAAAGAGAATTTACAGGATGCTACCATGTTAGATTAAGAAGCTGAAAAGAAAGTTGATTAATAATGAATGATTAACGGTGCTATAGAAATAAGGAGAGATAACAGTATATAGCGAAATAAATTTAATGCAGGATCAAAAAGGTAGTTAAAACATCATCAGATGTTACATATAAAAGCCGTTTTATTGTACTGTAAGAAGGAAGCATTATTCCACAACTCTTGCTGTCAAGAAGTTTTATACATTATAACATCCAAAAAGCAAAACAAAACTTTTTTTATGCAAAGTTGTTAGTGCCAATAGATCACTTCACCTAACATTGTTAAGGATCTTGCCTTTGCTTGAACAGGAATTAAGCAAACAAAGAAAATTTCCTCCTCCTAAGTGCCATCACATCCCTGTATGCATGCTCTACCTCTTCGAAAGTTAAGTCCTTACACTACCAGCAAGGCATCAATCTTGCCGAGTCACTGCAGTCATAGTTTATGCCAGGAAGACCACTGCACACGAGGAAGGAAACCAGCAAACCCTTGTTTCCTTCAGGGCTCCCTCCCCGCCCAAGGGCACTGCACCACAGCGGTGGTTACCCAGCCGAAGGGAACGCTCAGCCGCGGCGGGCAGCGGCACACCCCGCACCCGAGCAGCTGCCAGCGGGCTCTGCGGTGGCCCCGCCACCAGCCACCGGAGACCCGCGCTGCCGCCGGTAACCGGAGCTCAGGGAGCAGCACCCCGGGGGACCGACCTGCAGGCAGCGCCCGGGCAGCCCCGCAGCACGACCCGCTGCGCAAGGGCAGCGCGGGCCCGGGGGGCGCAGCGGGGGCTGGCGGCTGCACAGAAGCACGGCCGAAGCCAGCAGGAGGATAAACCTGCCCCGCAGCGGGGGGCGAGCCCGAGGGAGGGGGAGCTCAAAGCTGGGCGCTCAAGCGAGGTGAAACCCGGGGTTCGGCCGGCAGGCGCAGCCAGGCTGCGGCCCCCCGCCTCCCCCTTCGCCCCCCGCGGCCGAGCCCGGCGCTTCCACCCGCACCCGCCCGGCGGGGCCGCCCCGTCTCCCCACACGGGCTGCCGGGCCCCCGCCACCCTCGCGTCGACCCCGCTCAGCCGGAGGCCCTTCCTCGCCCCCTCCCCAGCCGGGGGGCACAGCTCCTCCGCGCCGCGCCCCCGTGTGCCGCCCGGCGCGGCGCCTCAGCAGGACGCGGCAGCCCCGTGGCAAAGCCCCCCCGGCACCCGCCCGCTACCTCCGCTCCCGGCCCGCACCCGCCTGACAGGCGCCGCTCGCTCCGCTTCCGCCCGCCTCGCGACGCACCGCGACGCACCGCCCGAAGCCACGCCCCTTCCCCCGGCCCGGCCCGGCGCGGCCCAGCGCGCCGCCGCGCGCCCCCTGCCCACCTCCTCGGCCGCCGGGGGCGGGGCGCGGGAGAGGCGGGGCGGCCGGGAGAGGCGGGGCGGCCGGGAGAGGCGGGGCGGCCGGGCCAGGCGGGGCGGCCAGGCCAGGCGGGGCGGGCCGTGCTCGGAGGAGGAGGCCCGGCCTCAGGGCCTCGGTCTGCCGCCAGGCCGGCGGGGACAGCCACAGCGCGTTGCCGGGGAGCGAGGCGGGCTGCGTGAGGGCCGGGAGGGCGGCACGTAACTGCGGGCCTGGCGGGCCTGCCCGGAAACGTTCACCGTCGGGCTCCGAACAGGAACGCGTGGGAAGCTGGAAAGCTGCGTGGCCGTGGCCGGCAGTTCCCGCTGACGTCCATAAGTAGAGTGCCTGCAGCAGGACGTGGCAGGGAAGGTACCGTGCCTGCCCTCTAACGGCAGTGAGTGCGGGCGGTGGCCGCGGAGATGAGCTCCGTCCCTCGGGTCTGGTGCAGGGACACTTCACCCCCAGCCATACTCGCTCTCGTAACCCGCAGCTGCACAGGCTGCTCGTGGCTGGGGCGGTGTATAGACTCCCACCGTGACAGCCACGTAAACACAACACGCTGTGGGTACTGGCCTGTGATAGCGAGTTACCTCAGGCTCTTCCTGCAAGGGGATGCTTGAAGGACGTTGACATCAGTGAGCCGTAAGGGCACACAACAGCTGCAGTGTTGCAGGTACGCAGGAGAACCTATTGTTCACCTTAGTTCAGTCCCTTCAGGATTGTCCCTGTCGCGACAAGCTGAGCAACGCGTTACAGGTCAGATGTTGCAACTGAGTGTAGGGAAAGGTTCTGTTTGCAACATTGCAACTGTAAAATAAACATAGTTACAAGTGGGGTCCTGGCAGCCTGCTGATCCCACCACCGCTCCAGCTCCCCATCGGTCCCCCCACACCTGCAGCTTTCCCTGTGTGTGTCAGAGGCTACCTGGCTCCTTTCGGGGTTTCAACCGGTTTTTTCTTCATGGATTAGAAGTAGGAAAATTCAGCGTTTAAATCCATTGCTCCAATAAAAAAAGAGGTATCGATAGCTCAGAGGGCTTAGTAGCCTAGACTTAAGTCGATAGACAAAACTGTTGGCAGCTGACACCACGTCAACTAGTGAATCATAAAACTTTCTAATGTCAACTAGCTCACAGTCCCTTATTTCAGAGACTTGTGAAACATTTTGGAAAAGTTGGTTGTTTTTTTCTTGGTGGTCTGGAAAATATCAGCTTTCACCTGAGAGTTAATTTAAATTAGAGAAAATTAGGCAATTGTTGAACTGAATAGAAGGCTGTTCCCACAGGGAATTCAGAAGCAGCTGCATTGCAAGAATGATTTGATTTTGATTATTTGATTTATTTGATTATGAAATCCATCCCATGGACAAAAGTCTTTTGCTAAATTATACCATGTTGAATGAGGACAGGCAGAAAAAAAAAAACCAGCTCTGAAATATTTGAGTAAGCTTTTGAGTGAACAGATTGACTATCTATTGTGCAGCACCAATAAAATTATTGCTAGAAGTATTATCTGCTAAAGCAGAATCGCCTCGTCAGTTTCTGTGGGTATTTTCTCATGAAGATTTCCTCTTGAAAAGATCAAAAACAGATGGTCTGAAACGGACTTCACATAACAAATGTACCGCAGCTATTTACTGCCATTTATTACTACGCTATTTGCTCAGTGATTAATCCTTTATTTTCACAGATGTGCAGTGAACAGCTGTAATGTCTTTACAAATATAATTTATATGGTATTTAGAGCTTACTAGGGAGAGAAAGGGAAATCTGTCAATGGTGTAATAACAGGAAGATTTGCTCCTGGAGGTCACAAAATTGTATTAAGAAATCTGTCTCCATTATAAACGTACCCTCCGTTGACAGGATTCCTCAACTATTAATAACATTCTTAATTCCTGTTGCCTGAAGGCCTCAAGTATTTCGTCATCTTTCATGACATGCATCTCACAATACTCTGTGATACTTTTCCCCCTTACCCAAGGTGTGTGGTAAAAAACATATCACAAAACATTATCAAGCACCTTGTTTCTCCTTGGTGACATATGAAAATCAAACCTTAACAGTGTTTACATGGTCCTCATATTTGTGGGTTATAATATTCTCAGCATCATTTCAAGGGATAGATAAAAGCCCAGGATTGCAGGAGTAAAAACCTGCTGTACTGCGGTATTATTTTTCTGTATTATTTTTCAAAATCCAAAAAAGCAAAAACAGGTTGCTGCTGCAATATTAACTTTGTTTCTTTCCCATGCCATTCACTCTCTGTAGACTATCCTTCTGACATTAATTTGCATATTTATTGCTCTTTCCTTTTCAAATGCATATTAAGATTTTCCTCTCTTATATGTTTAGACAGCTTATTAATGGTAATGGCTAGAAAGTGGCATTCTAATCAATATGCTTTGTGATTAGTGTACCTGCTGCCTTAGCAAATTGATTAATCCTCTAATCTGTATACGTAGATAAGAATATAAGCAACCTTATACTTACCTTACTGCCACTCCTATTTTCCTCTCTTCCTCAGCCCTTCTCCATAGTTTATACCCTTTCACTTTTGGAAATGGGCCTAATCTGGGCCCATCTTTCCCTCCAAAGTGCATTTTTTTTTCCCCAAATTGTGAATACCGTATATTCATTACTGCATTAAAGCTAACAATATATTACAACAATGTATTAATATTACCTGAAAAAGCTCCGTAAGACATGACTGAAGTACATACAAATTATGTCACGTTGGTGTATCCTCTAAGCCATCTCTAGCTGTTTTCCGTGTTTGAACCATCTTTCATTTAGCAGAGAGGCTCCCAAAGACACAGACCAACTTTGCAGTCTTACTAAGTAAAAAATAGTTAAAGCTGAAATATAGTATCAAATAATTATTTTCTTTTTACTCCAGGAAACTATGGTAAAGTTATTGTAGAGAACAATGAAGGCAGAAGTTACAGAAAAAATGGTGAAGAGAGCCTGTAGTTTTCTATTTAAAATGTAAACTCGATCAGACATTTTAAGAATTGGTATTTGTATCAGTGATTGCTCTTTTTCTATTGGGCTTAATTGCTAGAACATTTTAAGATCACAGCAATGAAAAAGTCCCGTTGGAATAATGCAAATGTCCTGAATGTGTGCATTAATGTTTGTGTAACTCTCAGGAGCTGGAATCGCAATGGGGGCTGTAGCTAGGTCTTCTATATGTACATCTTAGCAAAAAGTATATTCCTGTCCTGTATTCTCCTGACGTTTTCCCTCCCTCTCCTGCTTGGTTTGTTTCTAGTGTAACCGTTATGTATTTTCAATGGATTCCTCATATGCCATTTTTTCAGTGATGCACCTTATAGGTAGAAGACTAATAAGCATTTTCATTCCAGAATTTAAGCATGCCCTTTATGCCCATTCCCTTTTGTTCCTGGAGTTAGATTATAGATAAAATCAGCTATGATCAGAATCAGATTATGGCAGAAGAATATGTGATCTTGTAGCAGAATAATTGTTTTATTAATAAAGGTACACTTGAAAAGGGAGATAAGCAAATCTATCTACTGGATCTGAATGGAGTAGAGCTGGTATAAAAGACACATTACGACATGGATTCAGAATGGCTTTTGGCAAGTGAGACATCATCAGAGGCTAAGACTCAGGCCAGCCTCCTAGGAATGAAAATTGAATTGTAATTAAACAAGAGCTGGCTAAGGAGTTGGCTAAAACCTTTGAAGTAAGTGACATGCAAGAAACTTTCAGCCAAAATGAGGTTTTTTACAAACCTAGAGGATAAGGAAGATCTTTCCCCAATACTGCTGCCTTTGCCATTGTGAGCTAATTTACTCTTTGATTATTTGCTTCTGATTCATGAAGGAAAAAGAGGAAGAGCTGGCATGTACAGTTCCAGCCTTCCATTTACAGTGGAATCAAGAAATAATCAAGATCATTTATGGTCCAGGTAGGAAGCAATACAAACCATTTCCATAAAGATGAGTGTACACCAAGGCTCTGTTAGAACCTCGAGCTGTGGGTCAAGCTGTGGATGAGCAGCCAGCGTTAATGTGGCTTCTCCACTGGAACACCTTGCCACCTTGCTACCACAGTAGCTGTTGGAGACCCAATGTGATGGGCTGTGGAAAGGGAAGCAACCGGTTCTGTGGACACTGCTATTGTCTAAAGTCCTGGGAGCATGCTTCACGTAGCAAAGTTATTTGATTTCCAGGGAACCATCTCCTGCCTGCAAATCACCACCGAGTGCCTCATTCCTTTTGGAGAATACTCACTTAGATAGGCACTCAGTTAGGCTGGTCATTCCTTGGTTACAGCCACGGTGAACAAAAAGATAACTAGCCCCAGCCAGAGCAGGAGCTTGGGCAGAACAGCCTCTCAGCCCCGAAGGGCAGATCTTGCCCCAGGAAGATGCAGAGCTGGGGCAGCAGCAGCGGCTGAGCTATCTGCTACCAGTACTGGCAAAAGGCTGGGAAAGGGGGGAGAGCACTGCTTCTGGAAAGGGCGGGTGCTGGACACTCGTCTTTGCCTGCTCTCCTGTTTTTTTGGGTGCAGACAGAGCAAGTCTGGCTGTTTTGTCATCTTTGGACATTTTCTGACCCAAGGACCTACCTATTTGACCTCGGTGCTGAGCCTCTGCTGCCTGCAAGGTATGCGCTGCTGCAGTTCTTGGTGTGTGCCGGAGGAAGAAGTGCCAAAAACGCACAGGGGGAACAGAGAAGCCCTATAATGTGACTGAGCAGAAAAGATAAGCCTTTTGATAAAATCCTGGTTAAAAGGAAATTCTCAAGATTGTAAGCAAAAGGTTAGCCCTTTGTTTCCTAGAGGAATTCAAGATTGAATCATGTGGCTTCATTTTCAAATTTGTACAATAAAAGCAACCTTCCAGCCCCGCATGTTAAGTAACCGTTCGCCCTAGCAAGTGATATGGAGAAATAGTGTGAAATGGGGACAATGGACATCGACTGTGATTGTATATGTCTGCCCAGGAATGTGGGTATGGTGACTGGTCATGGGTGCGGTGTCTGGTCACATAGGCACACAGCTCTGAGGAGAGCCTGCCCTTCTTCCTCTAACAAAGGGGAGACCCTGCCCTTCCTCCTCTAACAAAGGGGCTATTTAAAAAAGAATGAGAAAAGGATGAGAGATATTCCAATGCTATCTAGAGGGAGGGAGTGCTAAGTCTTGCTGGAGAAGACCGCTCCTTGCTGGAGGCGCAAGGAGACGATCGGATGGTCACAAGGACATGAATCACCACTCCTTGCTGGAGAAGATCCGATGGTCATGGATGGTCACAGGAACATGAATCACCTACAAACCTGCAAGACCACCACATTCCAGGCAAAGGACTGATAAGCTAATAAACATACGAAGCAGGTTTAGGTAATGAATATGTATAGGCGTTAATTGAATATTCATATGTTTTATTGTATAAATGTGAGATGGTTCGTCACTTCGGGTATGCACGCTTGCGGAGGAGCGATCCCCCGTGCATCTGCGCGCAATAAACATACCTACTTTATAACTTTCGAGTTATAGAGTCTAATTCCGCACGTCACAAGAGTAACAGAGGCCTACACGGACCGACTTCACAAATGGGTGCCTGCGGCGGGGAAGCGGAGCCCCGGAGAACGCGCCGGGAGCGGGCGAGCGGGGGGCGGCGGCCAGGGGTGAGGAGCGGGGCTGAGTCCCAGGGCGTGTGGCAGCGGCCGCCCGGCGGAGAGGCTGCCGGGGGGCGGTGACAGCCCCGCACACCTGGCGCCGGGCCGCGCTCCCCACCGGCTCGCTCCCGCGGGCGGGCCGCCGTGAGGAGGCGGGGAGCGCCCCCCAGGGGCGGGGGCAGCGCATGCGCAGCAGGTCCCCGCGAAGCTTGTCGCAGCCGCGCTCGCTGTCCCGCCGGCGGCGCCTCCTTTGTGACAGGCGGGCCGAGCCGGGCCCCGCCCCCCGCGCGGTGTCGGGCGCAGACGGAGCGGAGGCGCCATTTTGCGCTGCTGCGGGAAACAGTTTGGGAGGCTCTGGCGGGAGGGAGGCGGCAGCGATATCTGTAGCGGTAATAATAACAGCAACAATCATAGCAGTAGCGGTTGTGGGTACAGTTGCTGCTCGGGACTAGCGTCCCCGTTCGCCCAGCCCCGTGGCCAGGACTCTGCCGACATGAGCGACGTGGAGGAGAACAACTTCGAGGGGAGGGTGAGTGGCCGTCCCTAGCCGGGCCGTGCTGAGCGGGGGTGACCTGACCCGGGGAAGGGGAGTGGGGGCGCTCCGCTTCCTCTGGCCCGGTAGGGGTGGGGGCAACGCAGCTTGTCTCTAAAATGGCTTCTTCAGGCGCCCGAATCTTGACTGGGCCGTGGGCCGCTCGCGTCTTTCTTCTCTCCCTGTCCCTCCTTTTGTTCCCCCCTCCTCCTTCTTTCTGCCGACCCGATGCTGAGCTCCGCTGCCTTAAACCTCACACGCTTCCTTCTCCCATCACGTAGCCCCGTCCCCGTCCCCATCCCCCTCCGTCGGGGTGCGGGCCCTGAGCCTTGGTGCTGCGGGTTCGCCTCCACCCTGCTAGCGCAGGCTTTTTCTTCAGAAACGGGGCTTAGAGCGCTGCTGTAGCCCGGTGTTTCCCCCCCCCCCCCCCCGCTTCTTTCTTTATTTTCTTTCCTTCCCGTGAGCCCGAGGCGCCCTGTTGTCCCGGCCCTCTGTTGTGTGCCGGGGCCACGCTTCGGCGTCGTTGCCCTTCCCCGTCCGCACGCTGCCTGCCGGCAGTGCCGGTCTCCCGGTCGCGGCTGGGGGAGCGCGGTCCCGCGCAGCGTGGCCGAGGCCTCCGCCCGCGTAAACGAGGAGGGACTGGGTCCGCTAGTGAGGGTGCGCTGCCTCTCCTGGCCGCGGGCCCGCAGACGGGATCGTCTTCGGGGCCAGGCTTCCTGAAGCCGTCGGGGAGGTACGGTCTTCGTTGTTAAACCGTTGAAACTCCTTGATCACGCAGCTGAAGACTTTGAACAAGCTGCTGTGGCTCTGTAATCTTGTTAGGCCTGTTTCTTCTCTCTTCCCTCTGACTGCTGCCGTTTTTCATGTGCGAGTATGACTGGTCCCTTCCGTTTTCAGTATTGGGGTTTTTTTTCTTAGTGATCATCAGGGCAAGCAGGAATTAGAAGCTGCTTGAAACAGGAGTTAAATGCGTGCTTTGTCCTTACTGCATCGCTATTTCCTTTCTTTAGTTTTGCAGAGATGATGTTGTTGTTGTTCATTCTTTAAAAGATTCTTTAAAGGAACACCTGAGCATCCTTTTGGTGACTTTGATGAACCAGTGGCAGTAGCTTTGCAGTTGTATAGGGTTACTGCCTGGGGAAACAAGCGATGACATTTTGGACGAGCAGTGTCACATTCCAGTAATTATTTTTACAGGAGTACTGTTAAGCTTCTGTAGTGCTGGTTAAAAAAAACCCAACCAACCAAAAAAAACCAAAACCAAAAAACCCAAGGCTGAGAGTGCTGTACTTGTCTGGGCAGTGACTGGCTGCTGCTTCTTCCTCCAGATAGGTAAACAAAATCTGTTCTTGTGTTGATTGCTTGGACAAAGATGGCTATATAGCTAATCTCTGAAGGGAAAACCAACTTAAGTCTGAGAAAGTTGAGCAACAAGTATGCTTTGTTAATTTCTTAAAGTTTTTACTTTAGTCTCCCATTTTACAGTAAGACTTGGATTTTTAAAATTATTTTGTCTCTATTCCCACTGTGATTTATTATTAGGAAATATGTTAGGTTCATCCACAGAACATTTATGTTAGGTTCCTTAATGGGTCTGTTAATGTTATAAAGCTGATATAGCTGTGGGGTTTCAGTATTTCTGCATGCTTTCTGCTGCCAAATGTAGAAGTAAAATAATGTTTTGAGAGTATGTGAAAAGTCCTATGTAGCAGTTTCTGTGACTGCTACTCTGCTACTACTTAGCTGGCTTGTTTTTTTGTTTTTGTTTTTTTTCTTTGTGATGGAAAATTACCTGTTGGAGAGAGCCTGCTGACTGTGTTGAGTCTTCGTTTGGAAAAAGTTCTGTTCTTTTCTCTCCCTAACACTGGAATTTCTCAATCAGTCTGGCATATGGCAGTGTCTTGTCTGCTGGTATTTTTTTTTTGTAACTGAACGTAATTGCGGGTAGCGGGTTGATTTATAGTTTTGGGGTTCTGTGCTAACTAATGAAGAACCACTTGTAAGCAGTTCTTTTCTTCTTCAGTAATACTTTTTTGTTGTTGATGCTACTAAAATACTTGAAATAAATTATATTTCAGACTGTAACATTTTATGTTTCATTTTCAGTGGAAATGCTTACAGGCATAAAATTAAGCATGTGCATCTTTGGTGCTTCAGTGTTTAGTCTGCTATTGCCAATTGAATAGAACTCTATTGTACCGAATGTCCTGGTGCTTCAGTTTGCTACATTTAGGCACGTGGAACTGGGAGAGTATGGCCTGAGTTTTCAATGGGAGAAAGAACTGCAGAAACTGGAAAAAAGTTTGTAAAGAACCTGCTTTCCTGGAAATTGCCGCAAATAAGAATTCGGAGTACCCTTTCAGTGTCGTGTCTGCCCCTCTCAAGTTTAAATACTAAATAATGTGACGTGCTTTTAAAAAACCAAATGCCAAAGGAGTAAGGGAGTTCAAGTTTAGTTCAAGTCCTTTTATAGTCTATCCATGTAGATGCATATTGGCCCAAAAGCACTTTAGTTAAAATTCTTGCAAGTGGTGAAGAAGTCAGATGCACTGAGATGAAGGTGGTTACTTATGAGATGTATGGAGTTTGTCTTGGAGAGATTAATTAGAAAGTGTTTGGCTGCTTACTTTGTGAAGAAAAGATGTTCATATATAAATAATGATAATTCAGTTAATTTTTTTAATTTTCCCACAATATGATCAGAAGTTTTACTTTTTTTTAAAAAAAGCTTCCTTTTAGCAGCGTT
This sequence comes from Falco cherrug, assembly GCF_023634085.1. Lineage (NCBI taxonomy): Eukaryota > Metazoa > Chordata > Aves > Falconiformes > Falconidae > Falco > Falco cherrug. Next base: position 111,303,233 of record NC_073700.1, read on the forward strand.
GAGACACTGTCCATGTATATGCTTTGCTTCTAATTTATGATTTTAAAGTCATAATGTTAATTCATCTGAACAGGAAATTTAGAATAATCATGGAAATAACTTTCCAATGAGATAATGCAAATAATGTAATGTAAAGACTTGCATTTTGAAAGTGTTGGGTAGAATCATTGTTGACATTGTAGAGGTTTGGGGTTTTTTATTCTTGAGGTTGCTTATTTCTTTATTGACTTTTTAAAGCAAATGTTAATCAAGTATGCTCAGACTAATTAACATCTGCTCTGTTTCTGTGTCATTTTACTTCAACTTAAGCAAGGTCTGTATTATGAACGTGGCTGTTTGAACAGAAGAAATCCCCCCCACCCCAAGCAAGCATGATGATTTAATGGAAAGAAATTGACAGAAGAATTAGAAATATAGTGGATGTGCTAGAGCTAAGTTTGTGGATGTAAAGAAGAAAAAAGGTTTTAAGTCACGCTTCTTATCCAGTGACTTGACTTTTGGAAAAGTCATAGGATTTTATTACCATTTAATGTTCTTTGTGAGCACATTAGACAGATGAGGCTTATTTTATCCTTTGTTGCTGTCAGATGACAGGCAGCTCTTACTTCCTTCCATATTTGCTGTTAATTTTAATAAGATGTTGTTCATTTGGTGCACATTCTGTGATGCAACTTCATTAAAACGTTTCCCAGAGCATTCAACAAGCTGGAGTCCGAACAAACCTGCACTTCAGAAGCTCCAGTTGAAACTTCGATAATTACTTTTTTTTTAGCTTCTCATATTTGATTTTTGTAATCTTAAAAGTTTAGTAGATCATTAATGTGCTGTTTGTCTAAATAGATAATAATTTTTATCAGAACAGAGACAAAACTCCATTTTGGAACTCCACATTGGTTGTCTTCCCTCATTCTAATGAGCTGCCTCTTCCTGCTCTATGCAGAATCTCACGGTGATCTCAGTCTAATAAAGCACTTGAAGAAATACATGATTTTGCATGTGAGCCATCTTGTTGAAGGAAGTGTGCGTAGTTCATATGTATGCAAGTGCCTTTTGGGTTAGCTTCACTGTGAATGTGTTTTGTATTTGCTTCATGAAGCTTGTATGCGAAATACTTAATTTCACATGTGTTCTGATGTTAGTTACTAAATCTGATCAATTTTGAGATCACGGGGTGGAGTGGGTGGGTAGGGGGGTAAATAATGGGTGAGAAGTGTATTTAGCCTATTGTATTCGATCTCTCCTGTAGTGGCAACCTGCCACCTGTGTGGAAAGGCAGGCGTGTTGTTTTCCATATCTTTTGAAATACAGGCTGTGATGGTCTGCTTATGCTCAGGAGTTCTGCATTGTCTTGGAGAGTGCTGTGATCACCCTGTGGTTTCCAAGACCAGTGTGGGAAAGGAGACTATATTTTTTTTATCAAGTTTAATAAATTCTAGATTTTTCTGGACCATGTCAGCTGGGAAGACGGCTTTTTTTGAAAATAAATTCAGTTTCCTATCTTCCATATGTGATAAAGGAGTTACTACAGAACCCTTCCTGAAGAGGGATGTTTTCAAGCCTCAGTGAGAAAATGAACTTGTAATTTTGGAAAGTTTATTGCTGAAGCTTCCTCTTCCTCTTTTTCTTTTTTTTCTTTTAATCAGAGGAGTATCACTGAGAAATGTGTAGTTTGCTGATGTTGGTAACTTAAAATATACATGACTTCAAAACAGTAAAACTTGGGAATTGCTTTCTGTATAGAAGCTTATTACATATACTATTGAAATATTTATAGAACAACAGCTAATTAAGGGTTCAGTTTTATTTGTAGTATAGAGTGACAGAATATAGTATGAAGCACAGATTACTTCTCTTGTGAGTTTTGGGGAAGGTTGGTAGATTCCTGTCAAAACAGTGGTTAAAACGTAATCTTGTCCTTTCTTGTAGATGAAATATCACTAAATTGACAGTTTATCCGGTGAATGTAGGCTGTTGCCAAGTATGTTTCTTCTTTGACTGTTTACATTTTTCTGTCCCTTTCCAAAGTTGGACTTTTTTTATTTCTTTAGTTTGGGCAGGAGTTTTGAACTTTGAACTGTCATTTTGCTGGCTTAATGGTATTGCTAGACTACTTGTCCTGTCATTTTTTGACCACATAATGTATTTCTTCTTAACAAGGCCAAATGAATTTCAACTGAAATTTGTGTGATTTAATGATATTTTTTTTCTTCCTGTTTTCTTCCCATTTCACTTTCCATGCTTTGCTATAGAAAGCTTAATTTAAGCTTATTCAGTTTTTTGGTTTTTTTTATTTAGCATCTCATTTTGATAGCCTTTCTGTCATACTCTGAAATGGTATGACAAGTTCAGGATGGAAGTGATGTAAAAGAAAGAACAATTTTGTCTTCTCTCCCCCTGCCCCGCCCCCCCTCCCTTTATCATACCTTCTCAAGATAGGTGGAAAACTGGAAAAGTAATTCTTACAGATTTTTGCAATCCTGCTTTGCATAGAAGCGTTTCGAGTGCTTTTAAAATAGTGATAAAATTGGAAAATAGCATTTCTAGAAGGATGCAAGGAAGATAAATGCTAGATATAAGTTGCATCAATTACATGGTTTAAACAGTTGTACCAGTATGGACAAAACACATTGACATGACTGACATGCTCAGCTGGATCATCTAAAGTTGTTGATAGTTGTTCAACGACTGTGTTTATGTGATCATGAGCTAATGGGGGGGCAGGGGGGGTGGAAGGCGGGCATGTATCCTTTCCATACCACTTTATTTCATGTTCTTTTTGGGAAGACAGAAGGTGGAAAGGTTGAAAGTTACTGTTCCTGCTCTCTTTAAATGCTTCTAGCAGTGCATCTTCTTACCCAGAGAATTAGTAACTGAACCTGCAGTTTTTAGGTTTGGTATTTACCTACGATAATTTCTTTGGCTCCAAGTTCCATTTCTTGGTGAATCATTAATCCCATTTCCTGGTACGTACTTGAGGAAGCCACCACGTCTTATTCTGAGGAAGCACACTGTTAATGATTGAGATTTTTTTAAAACTACTATTTTAGGCGGGATTTTGGTGGGTTTGTTTGGGGTTTTTTGTTGTCAGGGGGTGGGTGGGTGGATGGATGGTTTTTTTGTTGGTTTTTTTTTTTCCCATGCAGAAAGTGCTATTGGCAGAGGTAGCATTTGTTTTGAAAGGGAAGTCTGATCTGAAGAGTGTTAGGAAGTTAGCTGGCTGTCTCTTCCTACAGGGTGTAGTGACAGCAAATCTAGATGGTTTGACATGGTCACAGTGGGTATCTGCCTGATAGTTTGTAAGGGTGAAAGCAGTGACTGGACAGTTGCATAATAAAGCCGGAGGCGTTAAAATATGTACTGTTTTGTAAGATAGTTGTGGGATGAGAAGCTGAGTTTAAGAAACAGTCTTATCTGTGGCCTTTAGATGACTGAGGATCTTTAGAACAGAAAGATAAGAAAATGCTGAGTATCCAGAGAGAAATTGTAGTCTTTTCTCTTTTAAGCAGTATTTAAATTAATTTCTGTGATAATGATGTAGGTAAGATTGGAACATATAGGTTGCTTAAAGGCTAGTACAGAATTGAGAGATTTCAATGCTTTGGGTAATAGAGGTGTTTATTTTCTCTTGTTAAAGATGGCATATTAAGAAAGAATGTGTAACTAATTGTCTCATTGCAGAATGGATATAGATTGTTTATGCAGAACAACTGGGTCGGTCTGTGATATAGGCTAAGATATAGTTTGCTAATTATTTCCTTATAGTAGGAAGTAGAGGAGAAAAATTCTTTTAAAGTGACTCCTTGAAGTTCTTAATCCCTACCTCTAGTCTTGCTGGTCTAAATCTTGTTAGGTACTTTTTCAGCATCATCCTTAAGTCCTTAAACTCTTGTAGTCTGTTGTGATTCCCTTAGTATCTCCTTTTGAAGCACTGTAGGAGATATAACTAGGTGATGTATGTTGCATCAGAAGATGAGATGTAATTGCCTGCCAATGAGAGACACAGTATGCAACTGCTAACAGGTAATCTCTCTTTAGCTGCAGTTCACATCTACAGTTTGTTTGAGGTAGTTTGAAATGTGTAAAAACTTACACTGTCACTTTTGTCACTCCAGTTTTAAAGTTGTATGTTTGAGTGCAGCCCCTATAGGGGGCTACAGGGCTTGACCTATATGAAATGATGTAACATTTGCTTTTGGCAGCTTAATACATATTTGTTGCCATAACTGATACTATTAGGAACTCTGTGGGCAGTGTCATAAGATGCTTCAGTTGAATAGTTAAGGACACTGACTTGTACAGTGTATGGGGATGATTGGGTCTTTGGTATTTTTTGTACCTCCCAGCTCTTCTAGATTGTGCAGTGTCTAGATTGGGAGGATGGGTGTTGTTTGTTTTGTTCAAGTTTCTTAAGTTCTTGTTGTTCAAGAATTGATCTTTAAAATGTAAAAAGCATGGACGATGCAGTATCCTCATGAAGGAGTGACTGAGGAAGGTGAATTATTTGTCTTTTTATTGAGGGATGCTGTCTAAATCTGAATGATGTCACATTGATCAGCAATATAGAAGAACATTCACTTTTGCTAGGGAGCAAAGTAGAAATAATTCCCAGATAAATTTGCAATTGTTGCAGGAGTTGAAGGAGTAAAGGCAGGAATTAAGGAGGCTATCAAACAACAAAGAGTACCAAAATAGAGGCGAGGTGATGTGGTTCTAAAGGGAAATTTACTTTCTATAGTGAACCAGTGGATTTCAAATGTAAAAATAAAACCACCAAGTAAAATTTGGTAATATTTAAGTGCACATACATCCTTTTATTTCAGTGAAAGTCATGTAGCTAGATCAGCAGATAGGCAACTTAGTAAGGGTAACCTGTAATGCAGACCTGATTATATGGTCCACATGTCACAGCCAAGCTTCAAATTTGGCCCTCATTGATAAATTTGGCAGGCCTATCAGACATTCCCCATGTGTGTCTTGTCCTTTTTATTGAGGTAAAGGGGAAAGGTAGTGTAGCTGTAATACTTGTTAGTAAGGAGTCTCTCAGGTTCCATTTCTGGTGGATTTATTGTCTTGAAATGTGAGAGCTGCATCCTTTGAAAAGAACTTTAGCCCAAAGTATTGAAGAATGTAACTGCAAAAGAAAATGCAAATCTGGATGTAGGCAGAGTAAGAAATAAATTGAGAAAAACATCATGAGGACAGGCAGGGGAAGAAATTATGCAAATAAACATGAAATGTGATGCTTATGGGAGGGGAACTGGCTATGTGGTTTCTTCATTAAGAATTTTGCACATTTTTTGTAAAGTTACAGATGTATATACTATACTATTCTGTAGGGGTTTTTATAGCTGAGCTCCCTAGAAATGCTGTACACTACAAAATGTGGGGAAATCCTACCCTGCTTTTTGTTTGCTTGTTTTCCTAGTTTTTTTCCTGTGTGCATTACCACACAAGAAAAAAACCCCTCCTGTCTTTACTTCTATTGGATTGTTTTGAACTCTGTAGTATTACACATCTTGTTTTATATGGATTAAGTTATATGCAGGAAAACAGGATTAAGAATGAGGAAGAAAAAGTAGGAAGAAAAATAAATTGTTGCATATATCTATGTGCATGTATTATCAGAGTAAGTATGTGCATAGATAGGTTTTGACTGGAAATCTTTAGCTGTTCTGTTGAAGTGACAGTGTCTTAGTAATAATGTGTAGGAGTAGAATTTGGGATATTTGATACTGAGAAGAACATAGTTATTATTTTAGGGGCAAATCACAGTTATTGATATCAATACTTTAATATATTTGTGCTAATTAGTTTTTAGTGTATCTGTGCCTCTTAAAATCTGAAAGGGGAGGAGGGTAGCTTTGAAAATACAGTAAACCACTGAGAACTCAGTAAGCTCATTGTTAGAACATAGACACTTATACAGTTATAAAAATATTTTTTTAAAAAAAGTTGTTTTATAAAATAGTTTCTTGCACTTTACCTGCTGGCTTTTCAATTTGGTAGATAACATCTGAACTCCAGCAGAGTTTTATAATCCCCACGTGCTTAAATATACTAAATGTTCTTTTTCCATTAAGGTTAATGTTCGTGAAGAAATTGAAGAGTTTTTTCCAAGAATGTGGAAGATAAATCAAGATAAAAGAAGGCTAATGAAAAGTATTAAAGATCAGAAAATTAAAATTGAATGGGGGAAAAAATTGAACAGAAGATTGGTCAGATAGAAGCACTTGAATATTTTTTTAAGGCTATAATGAATTGTTTGAATTGGGGAAGAATACACGAAGTATGAAAAATGAAAAACTCAATGAAGAATGAAGAAAAGTAGAAAGCAAGAGTGAAGTAGAATTAAAAGAATCTGGAAGAATGAATGGGTCCTAGGTTAAGTAAATGTATGGTTTATGTTCCAGTGTCTGTATGATCAAGTTGTAGATGAATTTGCATGATTACTTAGTTAATAGAGTATTGGTGATCTGGTTCAAGCAGGGACCTATTTGAGGAAAGCATACAATATTAACAGTGGGTTAGCAAAATGAAATTTGTTTTGGAGGGTATTACCTAACCATTTGTTTTTCAGGAGCAATCAATATTATAGAATTACTGTATTTTAAATGTTAGGAGTTAGGCATTTATACAACCAATACCATTTTTAATACTGTCTTTTTTGTTAGGAGTCTCGCTCCCAGTCTAAATCTCCAGCTGGGAGTCCTGCTCGTGTAAAATCGGAGAGCAGGTCAGGATCTCGCAGTCCATCGAGGGCTTCCAAACATTCTGAATCGCACTCTAGGTCAAGATCAAAGTCAAGGTATGTCCAGACAGTTGTTCATGTTAATTCAGCGTTGCTACTTATGCCTGTTCTTCTGGTACATTGGCAAGATTTCTTTTCCCCTTGTTCTAAAAAATCATAAACCTTCTGGTATTAACAGGGCTATGTTAATTTGCACGTTAGTGATTACACAGTTGGGCATAGTTGGGGAAAGATTCCATGAGTAATAAAGCATGGGTATGAATAGAGAAGGCAATATAAATAGATGAAGTAATGTAGAAATCACAACTAAAATTTGTAGATATATCTTCCAGGAGAGAAGAGATTGCATCTCAGTTCTGTAAAAGTTCCTGCCTTCTTCCCCAAAAATCTCAGGAGGGGACATGACTCTTGTGTGGACCTCTTCTTTAGGGGAGAAAAAAGAAAAAGTCAAGTGAGAACTGCAGCAAAGGTAGTCTGGGTTAGATAAAAGAAGTAAGCTCTATAACTGTTGGAAATTTTGGAAGGCGCTACTTGGGGAAGTAGTTGACATTGCCTCATTGGAGGCTTTAAAAACAAAATCTGAAAACTGGCTTAAATTGAGCATGGATAGCTTCTTGATTTAGGGTAGCTCTAAGATTGAAATTCATTTTTTGATGCTGCATGTGTCCTTTTCTAGCCCAAGCGTGTGTATAGAGAGGCAAATTTTGTAGCTCTCAGTTCTGAGAAAGCTTGCTCAGAACAGAGGAAGAATGTCTTTTGTGTCTTTTGTCTAAATAGGTTGTAAATGTTACCTGGCTTATACTACCCATCTTCTCTCTTTCCCTTGTACCGTTGTACTGGTGAAAATGGGGGGAGCTACTGAATCCATTCATGAATGGAGAGAGAAACCAGAAAACAGCATTTGTAGCTTTGGAGCGGAAAGAGGAATTACATAGTATTATGTTCCTGCTCCCTGGTTCTTGGGAGAGATCAGTTACCCATCTTCCCTATCTATACACTTTATACCAGGGCAGCTGATAAAGAGTTACATACTCTGAATTCCCAAAGTTCAGCCAAATGTTATAGCTTCTCTTCTTGCAGTGTAGCCAGAAAATTAACTACTAACTGTTGTTAGGATATAATGCCCATATGAAATCATGCAACTTTGTGATGATGCTGGTTAAAAACTGAGTTTATCATTGGCTAGATATCTGCAAAGAAATGCTTGAGGAGTTAAGCAGGGGTATTTTTCGTCTTGAATAATTTTCAAACCTAGGTGAACTTCATTTGTAGATGCTGCAGCATCTTTCAATTTTTCAGCCAAGACAGTTTTTTAGTGTTGCATATCTGGTTTCTCTATTATTCTGCCAGTGTTAGTTACAAGTGCAGCCAAGCTGATAGAAGTTTAAACTTCGAACTTCCCAAAAACTGTTGTGAATATAATTCTCTTTGTATGCCAGAAGTACTGTCACAGTTAAAAACGCTACTGAGTAGGTTAAGAGATCCACACAGTCTTTAGATGTGCAAAGTGGAAGAGACTTAACTATTTTAATTTTGGAGAGCCTCAAATAAAATAATAAAAAAAAGATTTTTCTCTAGGAAGTGTAAGGCTTACAATTCAATATATCATGTGTATTTGACCTAACTAAAAGCTTTCTCTTTGTTGAAGATCCAGGTCCAGAAGACATTCGCACAGACGTTACACTCGTTCCAGATCCCATTCCCATTCTCATTCCCATAGGAGACGTTCTCGAAGCAGATCGTACACGCCAGAATACCGTCGTCGAAGGAGCCGTAGTCATTCTCCAATGTCCAACAGGAGAAGGCACACTGGCAGCAGAGTATGTCATGTTCATCAAGGCTGAGTATCAACAAAACAATTCCTTACATCAGTGTAGTCTAGGTTACCTGCAGGCTGAATTTGACCTTCTGTTTTGTCACTGCATATGGAAGTTTGGGGCAGGGGTGGGAACAGCAATCTCTGTCCTTAGAGCTGGGCATTTATTTCTTGGGCCTGCAACTGGCAGGGCAGTTGTAGAAATTCTTTGGAAACCATACCATTACAATACGTGCAGGTAGGGTGACACCTGCTTCTGTCTATCTGCTCTAAGAAGCTGAACCCTTCTGATCTTTTTGTTACAGTTCCAAATATATGTACCCTTCACAAAAACATGATCTTCCTTGTGCATGCTTGCAACCTGACAGTATTGGTAAGATTGACTATAGGAGCCAAAGAAGAAAACTCTCAAGTGTTTATTTGCTCATACAGCCCATTATGTTGAAGGTTGTTTGTGATTGTGTGAGTTTATACCGTAGACTAATGAATTTGGTTTAACTAGAAGTGAACCCATGTGTTATTAGCTAACGTGTAAATCTTAATAGACTAGAAAACTTCCGTTATGATAAGGATCAGTAAGCCTCTCGAAATGTAGATGAGAAGTATCTCTGTATGGACAGGAGGAAGTATAGGTACACCAACCAAGATCGAAGATACTAATCTTATGTTATTTTGAGAGATTTCTGCCAATGGCCGCCTTTATAATGTTTCAGTGCCTTAGCTTCTGGTTCCATGTCACTTCAGGCTGATCTATATGAGTGCGGTTATACACAGGTCTGCCTCTTACTTGATGAGGGCTGTGGTACTTTTCCAGTCCTTCTAGTTTTAGTCTGGTTTAGTTTCTCTGAATCTTTTACTAATCCTGTCAAAAAGGATATAGTTTTTTAGCAGGCTTACCTTGGTGAAGCATCTCACCGGGACCAGATAATACCAGTGTGAGGGAGAAGACAAGACTGTGTAGAAAAGGGCAGGACTACAGCAGTGCTAACGTACAGTGGCTTAAGCTGTTGTGAAGCAACGTTTGTAGTTACACTTCCTGTGGGTTGTTGCCAGTGTGTAATCATGGTGTAGTAAATATGAATCTAATGTCTTGAAAAATTGGCAGGAATAACTGAACTTAAGAAGGGTTAGCAGATTTCCTGGTGAAAGATGAATAAATCTGCTTTACTGCTTTAGGAAACACTAGAATATTTTGCTCTGTGAAGAAGTCTTTTTGCCTTGGAAATGACTCTGTGAAACATGAAACTTGTTTTCACAGTGAATTTCACATTAATTCTAAGGAGTAGTTCTAGTAGCATCAAGATGAAACTCAAATCAACCAGATGTGAATCCCCTAAATAGCAAGGTCCTAAAGACACCACGAAAATTTCTAGCAATTTTGCCACTTCTGATCTTATAGAGAGAGCTTGCATACTGTGTTGATGGGAGGCAGTACAAGATCCTAATGTAAAAGATGTCTTGTAGTCCTCCACAGTCACTTTAGTTCTTCCAGTTGTGATGTAACCGTCACTTGTTGCTTAGGGTACACAGACTGATTCTGAGTGCTTCTCTTGCCTCAGAAAAGGTAATAGGGTTTAAGTGTAAGGGGGATGTAAAAAATAGACAGTACTGGTATGTACTGTATGTAGGGACTTGTCCAAACAATGATTTAAATGACAGATACTTCATTAGACTCACAAGAGTTTCAGTAATAAGAGGAGTATAGCTGTTAATGCCGCTGAATTATCAGATAGATGGAAATACGGAGTAAAAAAGAAACCTAAAGCTGTATAATTAAAGCTTTCAAATGACAAACTGCCAGGTTTTGTTGTGCTCTTCAGCTGTAATAAGGAGCTGTTGAAGATTCATGTCTTAAAAGAAAAGTTTGAACTTTGACAAATGGAAAGAAAGAAACTTCAAGTATGATTAGTTTGGGCATCTTATTTTCACAATGGATTCCTGCACAAAAGCACTGAACCAAAAAACACAACCAAAGATCTAAACCTGTTCATTCTTCAAGTCAGGCTGAGAGGCACGGTCTGAGACATAAATTACTGTACATCAGTGGATTTGAAAACCTGAAACTGAAATATAAATTTTAACTCTGTCAACTTCCGGTTGTTATTGTAGCAGAAACGTTAAATCCCTATGCCTCTTGCTGGTGTTTTTAAATTGCTGCATCTAGTGTAACAGGTGCCAGAAGCTTAACTGAAAAAAATGTTAACTTTGATCAAAATAATTCTTACAGTGGAGTTGATGTTAGATTAACTCTCTGGCATGCAGAGAAACTTTGAGCCTCATAGAGAAATTGTACAATTTCATATTTGACTTCCTGTAGTTGAAGTGAAATGTATTAAGTAGATCTGTATCGCATAGATAGAGAATCAAGAGTCTTGCTGTAGAAAAGTGCCTGTGCTTTTGGATTACAGTTTCACAGAACTGGCCTTCAACAGTTGTTACTATCTAGATGAAAGAAGCAAGTGATTTTTCATCCAGTTTACCAGTGAAAAGAGATAAACTTTCAAATGTAAATATTAACTTTCAGTACAGTTGGATAGTAAGTGTTGAGGGGGGAAGAAGTTTTGGTAGAAGCTAAATTATAGTTCAGCTCTCTGTGCTTAGGAGCTCAAATGCGTTTAGTGTGTGCAGCTGGAGGCAGCATGCAAGTTTTCAGTACCGGTGGTGACAGTGCAAAAAGGCTGAAAGAGTGGGAGTTCAGGCTGCCTGACCTTTCTTAGCATGGACTTGTATGTCATGTCTGTACCTTATTGGTGATTCGAGTACAAAATTCTGATAAAATGATTTCTCTTATTTTATAGCTTTTCTCTTATTCTATAGCTTTTCAGAATACTTAATTTTTATCAACTGAGTTTTTTACCAACATGAGAAGTTTCTCTTTTTTCAAAAATAAAATTAATGGAAGTAGTGACTTTTTGAAAATATCGTAAAATCAGAGTAACTGTTGAAGTGTTAAGCTTTATAATAAGGTTTCATTTTCTTCAGATTAAAAACCTCTGGGAATTGAGAAATTTTGATGTAAGAATGTATAACTTGTTTTTTTTATAAACTTAATTGGAGTTGAACATTTGTCTTACCAGGCTAATCCAGATCCTAATACATGTCTTGGAGTGTTTGGTCTCAGTCTGTATACTACTGAGAGAGACTTGCGTGAAGTCTTCTCCCGTTACGGACCTTTGACTGGTGTCAATGTGGTTTATGATCAGCGGACTGGACGATCAAGAGGATTTGCTTTCGTGTATTTTGAGAGAATTGATGATTCTAAAGAGGTAAAGTTGTGCTTTACTGCTTTAACAGGTGTGCCCCCTGTGCATGGTCTTCATTAATATCTGGGGGTGGCAGGGATAGAGGGGACGTTTTTCACTTGTGTATTCACTAGTAGGTTCTGATGGTGAGATTAATTTAAAGTTTTGTTGAAACAACATGGCACTTCTAAACAAATGAAGCATTTTAGTTCAATGTTCAATGCTTAGGCAAATTTTGAACATGAGCTGTCTGTATTGAATCACTAATGAGCATTTGCTTTGATTTTAGTCTGTTACTTCAAAATGAAAGTAAATCTTTAGAGAGGTGCAGAAGCTTCCTAGTATTTTTGAATAGTTAATTTTCAAAATATTTTGAAGTAGTTTTCTGTATCTAGATTCTCTTTACTTTCCATTTTCTTCTCTGCAAGTATGTCATCATGCACTTGAAAAATAGTGGGTTTGTCTTGATTTGTGCCTTGGTCAGTGATGTTGCTAATTATGTGGATAGCTGTTCATAGCTGTGCTGAGTTGTTAGTACAATTGATCTGTACAGAAGGAATCGAAGAATATGAACAGCAGCCTGTGTTATGGTTCACCACAGTAAGCAGTACTTTTTTTTTACCTGTGTAGGGTTAATGTAAGCTTTAGAATGTTCGCTGAAATTTGAAGGTGAAATTGCTATTAAAAGTAAAGGCAAATCCATTTTTCAAAAAATTTTTTTCTTTAAGCTTTCACTGTGAGATTAGCTCTTGGACAAACTGAGTCACAGAATTCAACCATCTTGTTACGGATTAACAACCTTGGGCAGATGTTTTAGATTTGCTGTTTGATTTTTGCTTACATTTGTTAAGTGTATTCATAATGCTTGGATATGACTTTTCTCACTTAGCACTGGAGGGAGGGAGGGTGACAGCTGTGGAATCTACTATCAGTAGCTGAAAAATGAGAACTCTGATGCTAGTTGATGACTTTTTTTAATGAAAAAATGTTTTGTGGATGACTTGGTTGAACTAGACTCAGTTCTGATCTTTGATTTCTGGTACGATCCAACAGAGAATCAGCTTATGGGAAGAGTAGGATTTGTAGATGTATATATGTGTGGGTGTTGTAGGTAGTAGGGGTAAGTAAGAGGACATAAAACTTCCTTTAGTGTCCCTTCTGTATTTTCCCCACTATCACTTGGACAGGCTGAGAGAGGAGTTGGTGGGGTGGATAGCTGTATATCCATGTTTAGTGGCCTACTATCTTCTAACTTTTAACCCTGTATTTTTTTGCACTCTTGAGTGCAGTGGCATTTTGAAAATGTGACTCTCTTGTAGAACATTCAACATCCAAAATACTTGCACAGTTATTTGTTACATTCATGTGCCAGTTTTGTCTATTTTACAGCTTCATATGTCTATAGAAGTAGAGTTTTTCCTAGTTGCCATGGGCAATGGTCATGCATGACACCATGCATTTCTTAAAATGTTCTGTGTAAATAGCATGAATTAATTGGTTTGGTATAAAGCTGTTTTGGCAGATACTACAAAACCAGAATGCAGAGAAAAAGATGGGGTATTACTTGTGGTCAGAAATACAGAAATTAAGATGAGCACCTTAAACAGGAGCTGAAATAATTGGGAATGTAATTAAACGCATTTTTTTATTCCCCAGTGGACTAGTGCATGAAGAGGGGGAAAGGATGCAAACCCTCCCAGCGCTTGGAATTTACATAACTGAAATACTTTGGCAGAAAGGACAGGAGAAGAACTTTTTCATTTGACTTATTTTATGGGCCTTCAGGACAGATTTAAAGATGGCACTAAGTGGCAGCTAGTGTACAAAAAGGGGATAGAGCTATAGCTGTGAAACTCTGTGACAGGCCCTGTAGGAAAACAGTGAAGGACATGGAGTAATTCTCTGAATGGAAGATAAAATCTGAGAAGTTCAGTATGCATAAAAGCAATGACACTTGAATTACTTTTGTTCTGAGTAAATCCCTCTCCTCTTAAAAAAACAAACCAAAAACCTAAAAAACCCCAACCAAACATCCAACACCCTAAGCATCTGAATAAAGAGAATATAAAACTGTAGATAAGATGCTGAACTGCCTTCCAGCCCTTTTAAAGCAGTCGTAGGTGGATTAAATATGTGCAGAATTCCAAAGAAAAATGAGGATTTCTAGTGATCTTCACTGTTGTTCTTCAAAGAGAGGCAACACAGGGAAGTCTTTCAGCTGATGTGCTCTCAAGCACTAGTAATATTAAGACTTGACTCCAAATGAATTGTTAGTAGTTTAAACTCATAACTTGGCCTAAGATAGATCAGTGTGCTATTGTGTGGATTCTGTTGTGGCTGAAATCCCTCCAAGATCTTTGTTGTAGCTGGTTACCTTTCTTACAAATTGGATCAATTATTGAGCTGGTTAAAATGTTGCTGAGCGTCAAGATTCTGAAACAAAGTGATGCAATGTTTCTAGTTCCATAGGGTGGTGAAGACATTTTGAATTGTCAACTAGCTTGATGTTGCAGAAATCAGTAAGACAATGTAAACTAGTGTTTCTTAAAGGTGGTGCTTTGCAGTGTTCTAAAAACATCACAGGGGCAGTAGTAAAAGCTTTTCACCAGACTTTCAGAACTTCGTGTTGCTTACAACACCATTACAGCCTTGTCGTTAGCTGTTCACGATCATCCTGGCTATAAAGAGGAGCAGAGCTTCAGTGTTTGCTTACTAGTAGAGCAGCTGTCAGAGCATCACAGTACCTTCAGTCATTCCACCTTAAGAGGACTGGGAAAGAAATGCTGGATGAATGTATACATTCTAAAGATTTCATGTGGAACCTCTTCTACTCTGAAATTCTGCGGAGATTGAGATGAAACTTCATGGTCTGACAGAAGGTTCCTTCCCCATTAATGGTCTCATTGCAGTGGTCTAGCATTTGCAAGGTAGCACTTCACTAGATTGTTACATTCTGACCCATATCGAAGATGCTTCTGAACATGGTCTTTTAGTTCAAAGGGTGATGATAGCAGGCGGCAGATGTTGAGGACTGATGGATGGCTGTCCAGAAGACCTGAGGTTTTGCTGTGCTGATGTTTTTTGGTGTGCTTGCTCGAAGCCTATTTGAAAAGCTTATGTTTGTATCTACCTTTTTCTAGAAGAAAAGGTATTCTTTCTTACAGGTATAGTGGTTTTAAAATATTTTTTTTTTTTTTCCGCAAAGTTAGTGTTTTTTTAAAAAAACCAACAAAACACTAAGTAATACTTGGTATTACTTTTTTGCCTTGTGTGTTGCAGTATCTTATGTTGACTACCCTCTGCTAAGTCTTTAGAACCACACATGCAACACTGTGCAAAGGGCAAGATCTGTAAACATCTGTGGAGGACCCATTTCTCAAGATTGGAGTTCTGTTTTTTATGTAGTTCTCAGTATTGGCAACACTGGCACTGATCCAGTGTTGTAATACTGCAGTTTTGCGATATTTTTGCTGAATTACAGGATATTCACCTGCCTATCACAATAGGATTTTCTTCCTGTGTTTAGAGGAATGTAAAATTTTATGTACTAGAATATGAAAAAAAAAAAGAAAACAGTTGGGATGTGTGTGGAATCTCAGGGTTAATAATAAATTGAGAGGATTATGAGTGATAAGTGTTGGCTGTTCAAGGGTGATGATTCCTCCTACAGTTACCAGGGATTTCATGTGCCACTATTCGGCTTTTCAGTAACTCAGAATACTAATATTAGTTGTTTAAACCAAGGCTACTGTAATGTACTATGTGTCTATAGTAGCAAGAACTCATCTGAGAAGCATTGGCTACAGCAGCTGTTGGCAATACGGAAATTTTCTGTTTTCTAATGCTAGTTGTATACTCTTTGCAGTTTTGACCACCTTTCAGAACAGTTTTCTGAAGTAGTGTTTATTAGCAGTAAAGACAAACTTTATATAGACAAACTGAATTATTAATTCAGTTGGCAAAGACCAGAATAATAACAGGATTTGTCATTCTGTTTTGTAAGACGCTTAATCTGTGGTGCAAGCAGACCAGCTTAGGAATGTCATTATTGACCAAAACTTCTCCCATAGCTTGTTGAAGAAATGCTTTAAGTATTGTTTGTGGTATCAAAAGGGGACCCTTGATATACCATAACAGAATGCAAGAAGGTCTCAAGTGTTTGCAATTACAAGTTGCAGACTCTGGAGACTCTGAAATACCATGAAATTGCTAATACTTGCAGAAACATATCCAGTTACCCATTCTGGTTTTCTAAAATCCTGTATTTCTTGACTCTTACTAAACTCTTTGAAGTATGCTTTAAACATAATATAATTAATAGATGTTTAAGATCATAAAATTAGATATTTAAAAATTATCACTGACTATTCTAATAGTAATTCAAAAAACAAAGCCTCAAACTAGACAATATAAATCCACTTTTGTTCAGACAGCAGTAAGTGTAAAAAGCTGTGTTTCTTATTTTCTTTCTTCATCCCATCAGATTATTTTTTTCCAGATGTCCTCATTAAATCCAGACCTGAACTTTAGTTAATACAGGGAGGAGAAAAGCTAACCTATTATGACTGTTCATACCATGCTGTACCTGTGATACAGTAGAGGTGCTGTTTTATTGGTGGTGTTAAATGCAATATGGGAAGGACTTCAGGTAAAAAAAAAAAAAAAAAAGCAAGAACCCCCCAAAAAACCCACAGCAAACAAAAAAAGACAGTATCTTACACAGTTATTTTTAAATCATGAAAATACACTCTCGGAATGAGTCCCAGCATATATTGTGTTTAACTATTCAAGTATTCAGTCTGTACATCACTAACTTTGTAGTGATGTCACATTATTGAAGTAATTCAAAGCAGTTAGATGCAGTTGAAGTGAAAGCTTGATCTTTTGTTCAACACCAATGGTGTCTTGAACTCCATAGTAGAAAGGTAAAGCGGCTGTGATACCAGCTTTGCCCAGTCAAGTTCTCTCTCTCCCTTCTCCCCACTTCCTCCCCACACCCTTCTCCAATGACCTGTTTCCTTGTCCAGGCTGCTGTGTGTGGCGTTATCCAGACTGAAAGATCATTTTTTTTCAGTGAATTCTTGATTGCTTAACAAATATCAGTCACCTGTGCAGGTGTGTGCATATAACTAAAAGTTCAGTGTTTCAAAACTTCCTTTACCTAAATGCCAATACATGTATAAAACACCACATACTGTAATAAATATCAAATTAAATTGGAATCTGTTAAATGTAATGCTTCCTTTCTGTTTTTGGCACTGGAGGCCATGATCCTGTAGTTTGGGAGCTGCTCATTTTGTCAAACTAACACCTTACAGATAATAATTTGAAGGAGGTTTTGTTATTATGAATGGGCTGCTGTAGGTTAAAACCTGTAATCTAAGATTGAAATATTACCGGTGCTATTCCTGATCCTCATTTTCTATTTTCTGACTGCAAACATACAGATGTATATTCTGGACTACAAAGTCTTATTTTCCGCAGCATTTGCAACCAAAAGTAATAGTACATGTTTGTAGGGATCCCGTTTGCTTGCCTGCTCACTGTTACCTTGCAAAATCCGTGCAAGTCTTTCGACAACATTCAGGTATTTGGAAGAAGATCCACGCTGAAATAAAAATGGACTGTTGATAGTTAAAGGCTCCTAAAGGGGTAATACCTGTCTTAAACCCCAATATAATTTGATTTTTCCCTTTAAAATGTTTCATTTGATGGTCTGGAAAATACACTTCTCTTTCTTAAACGGTGTTTGAGAATGTCTTTACATGGTTAGAGTGAAAGTGCAATTTTTCTTTTACATTAAATGTTCTTAACATTGGTGCATACCCAAAATCAGCAAGAAAAGTGAATTTAAATGTTTTAACATTAGTCTAATAAAATTGTATAATCCAAAACCGGTTCATAACAAAACACAGACGTGTCAGTAATTAGAAGCACCAGTAGTTTTTTACAGCCTTTGTACAAAGTAAATACTTTTGTATCACTTGTCTGAAACAGGTTTTCAAATAGTGCTTTGGATCCTATTGCAGCAGTCCTTAGGTAATAATGCCAGCTTAGGTACTGTGTTTCAAAGACTTGAGGTGTGGTCATTAGAAATGATGCAAAGAATTTGAAAACCTCTTTGGAAGGACCTCCCAGTTGCTACTGTCCAAATGTGAGTGATACAAACTATCAATTGCTGTTGGATTCATAATGGCTTATTGTAGATTGCAACTTCTCTGTATTTAGGGAATGCAGTCAAAACTGTAAAAGGCTTTCTTATGTTTGTATATGTAATAAAGATTGTGATTATTTAATTTTTTTTTTTACTTGGCAGTTATTGTTGGCAGCTAAGCTAAGAAAATTAAAGTTTTAATTAAAATTAAAGTAGGTCGTTAAACGTTGTGACCAGGGTATCAGAGTTTCTTGCAGACTGACAACTGTGAACTGATCTTTATCCACTGAAATGTAACATGTTTCTTGGTACTTCCAAGACAGACAATCAAGTCTCAAAATTAACTCTTCATCTGTCTTGCTGGTATGTTGCTCTTCGCTGTACTACCCCAATGTCAAAGAACTCTTCCTCTTAGAGGTGTTTGTTCTTTTCACTAAATAAAACACGTGCCAGGTGTCCTAGTTTTGAGGTGGCTTCTTGTCAGCTGAGTTTATTACTCTGCAAGTTGTTGATTGGATGTAAAAATGCCAAGAAGCAGAAAATTCCTTACTTTTCAAGATAACGTGCATATTGCTGCATTTCCAGAAAGGTGGTTTTCATCATGAAGCTGATTTTTCAGCCAGCTATTTGCAGCCTTCATTTTTAGGTTTGTGCACACATACATTCCTAGGATGTGTGCACAGATTTATTTTAATCTAGATCATCCTTGTGGAAGAGGACTTTAAAAAAAAAAGAAAAAAAAAGTCCCTAGGCTAGGAAACTGAGGCAAGGAAACTAAAGCTAACGATCGTGGTTTATCCACAAAACGTACTTTAGTGGATTTTTAAAGATCTGAAATGCTGTTTGACTCTGCCTTGCAGTAAGGTAAATAGTTCTGGTTTTGTCTGGGGACAGAACTCACTAGGTGGCGATGTGGCATAGCTACAAACAGCATTATTAAAACAGACTAAGTGTAGTTAAATAGGTTAGCGATCATTTATTCGCTTCCAGTTTGGGCACATCACAGTTAAATCAGGCAGGTGTCAGGTTTTTGTTTCCTCCTCTATAACATGTATATTCAATAAGTTTCTTGTTAAAGATATGCAAAAAGTTATATTTCTGAGTAGTATCGTTTCATTATTAGGAAAAAAAAAATGCTCTGGTTGAGGTACCTTCATGTTTTGAGGTTGTGTATTGTTCCTCACAGTTAAATAATAGCAAAGTGGTTGTGTTCTTTTAACTCAAGATTCTTAACAGTGTCTCTTCTCCACAGGTGAAAAACAAAAATAAGCTCTATTGGGCTAAGTGCTGTCCTTAGTGTCACAAATTAAGTGATGTGTACTAGTATTTGAGAGATCCTCGAACAGCAGATGAAAGGATTAAAGAAAAAAATTGCTTTCTGAATTGTAATGGTTTTTAAGTCTAGCGTTAACTGTTTGTTAAAATCCTATGGGTTTGTGGTTTTTTGGATTTGGGGGGATTTTAAAAGTTACTTTTGCGTTAATACAGTTCTCAAAAGTACGCTCTGCTCCTTTGAAAAGCCGTTTCGGTGATGCCGAGTGTGCGAAAGGCCATTCTGTTGATCCTCAAAGCGCAGAGCAGCGTGCGGGGCGGGGGCTGCGGGGCGGGGGCAGGGCGCCTGCCCGCCCGGTGCAGCTTCCCCGAGCCGCGATTGCGAGCCGAGCGGGGAGGCAGGTTGTCATGAGGGAGCCATGGAGGCTGGGCCCGCCATTTTGCTGAGCTCTGCTGGAGCAGGCCCTTGTGAGGGAGATGGCAGGAGGCTGGGGGAGCGTGAAATGGCAGCCGGCGAGCAGCAGCCCCGCCATGTGCCCCCTCCAGGAAGCCACTTCGGCACAGCGTCCCAGTCCGCCCAGCCCCTCGGGGTCAGGGGACGGCAGGGAAGATGCCGTTTTCAGAAAAAGCTGGTTAGGCTTTCGCTTCACCTTTCTGGTGGGTGGAAGGCAAAGTCTAGGGAAAGTGGCTGTTGGTGGTTAGCACCCGGCTCTCCGAAGAAGGGCTGTGTGTCACGGTGCTCCGGCACCCTGGTGCGGTCCTGTAGCACTGTCGGCAAACGGGCCAGGGGACAGGGATGAGCCATTCGCCACAGCGGGGCACTAGTAACCAGCCTAACTAAAACAAACCCAGGGCTTGTGTTTCTGACGGAAAATAATGTGTTTTGTATGTAGCGTTCCAGTAGGATGCAGGTCTCACGTCCCTCTTCCCTGTCTGTCCTGCAGGCAATGGAGCATGCGAACGGCATGGAGCTGGATGGCAGGAGAATTCGGGTGGATTACTCCATCACCAAGAGAGCACATACACCCACCCCAGGCATTTACATGGGCAGGCCAACACAGTAAGGAGTTCCCTTCCTTCCTGTAATGGGACTAAAATGGTTTTAAACCGAATGCCTGGAGTCTGGTTGAAGAAACAGAGCCAAAGATAATTTTTTTGCATTAAGAGTTATGCCAATTGTATTTTATCACAAACTTATTAATATAAAGAACGTGCTATTATGGTTCACATATACTACTAAATCCTACTGTAGTTTATTGTGTTTATTGTATTGTAGTTTATTTATAAATAAATAAACAACTGAAGGAGTTCTTTTTAAAAATACATGTCCAGCATGGTCTCTTAATGCACCCTTAGCTTACCAAAATACTAAGGTACCCATTTGCCAGTGATTTGGATGGGAATTAGGCTCAAATCTCTGGCAGGTTTTTCTGGTTTTTTTTGGTTTTGTTTTTTTTTTAAGGCGTTTTTCTTTTAATTGTTTCATTGTTAGATTGTTTCATGGCATAGTCTTAAGTGGCTAATTTACAATAACACGTTAAAAAAGCTTTTAAATAATTTAAATCAAGATGAAGAGTAGCTCTCTACAGTAATTTTTTTTGCTTTTTCCCTAATAGCAGTGGAGGAGGTGGTGGCGGTGGAGCAGGTCGTCGCCGTGACTCATATTATGATCGGGGGTATGACAGAGGATATGACAGATATGAAGAATATGACTACAGATACAGGTACCTAATTTTTATTTTATTTCTGTAGGAACAGTGGAGTTGTTGGAAAAACTGAAGAGCTAAGTGGCAAAAACTGTTACTCGGTTTGTAGCAAGATTCTGTATACATGCTTGCTATGTGTTAGGGTTTGTGGGATTAAAGTAGTCATAATCTTCGGTGTTAATGTAACTTGGTTATACAGTAAACAGTTGGGCAAGGGGTTAATTTTGCTACCTGAAGGAGGTGGAGCATGTACCCTACAAATGTGGTGGACAGATAGAAGTGAACTCGTTTTTCCATGCTGTATATAGAACCAGAGACAGCTGATAGACAGTGCTGTTTAAAAAGGAGTTATTTGTAGATGGGATTTTTAATGCTTGACATTTCATAACCATCTCACTGGTTTTAATGTTATCTAGTTTTAGAGAATGTTGTTCAACAAGAATTGTAGGCATCTAGAAAAGCACTTCATGTGTTTGCAGGGCTAGTGAGAGTTTATTAAATTCTTTGGGAATATCTTACAGTTTTAAATACAGCAAATAGAGAAATATAAAAGCGTTTTTTAAATAACTGTAAGCCATAGCCAAATAAAGCTGAAATCATTCATGCAGGCCAAGTCTTTCAGTGCTAAGGAAATGGTTCTGTTCTGTAGAAGCGATGTGAATAAGGCTGCTTTCATAATTGACGTTGTTGAGTTTCTTCTTTCCTTTTCTTTAAAGGAGACGATCACCATCGCCTTATTATAGTCGATACCGATCACGATCAAGATCCCGTTCCTATAGTCCAAGTAAGTAAATACAAGGGAATAAATACAATACGGGTGGCTTAAACCTTCTTGTTACTAGAATTAATTGATCAATGGAAATTCTGAATGGGAAAGCACAAAATCTGGGCACATTAAAGCTGAGGTGATGTGTGTACAGGTAGTTTACAGTAATTGTGTTGTCTTATTTTTTTCCAGGGCGCTACTGAAGATCAGAAGAGTTAAAAGTTGAAGATATGATTTTTAAATACAAAGTTCAGATCTTAGTTTCCCTACTGCTTTCCCTCCCATCCTCCCTTGTCCTCCATCCAGCTCTTTTACGAATCTTTGGTTCATTTAGAATATACATATCTTCAGTTGAAGTATTCCTGTTTTCCATCCCTCCTTATTGTAATACTCTTAAATATTGTAATTGTTGTAGTTTTTGTGTAGTAAAACATCTTAAGCAAAATGAAATAGAGAACCCAAAGTGCTGATAAGTTTTGGAAGTCATTCCTATTTTGTTTTTAAAACAATTGGACTCCTGACTAATCAGAAGAGAGCAATGATATTTTTAAAGCTTGCATGTCATATGTAGTATACACACTCAGATACTTCAGTATAAACCTGCATTTCCACGTAACTCGTTAACCTTTCTGTTAAAAAGTTTACCTATTACTTTGATAAACAAGTAATGACTTTGAGCCTTTTCTGTAATGACAAATTTACTTAGATAGTCATGAACCAGAATTTTTTTTTTTTATTATTATTATTGTCAGGTAGTTGCTTTGAGTGTAGACTATTTGAGCTAGAGCAAAATTTGGTATTTGACTGACTGGGAAAATAGATCCTTGTACACTCAAAATTAATGCTGTGTTTTATAGATAAAGTTTCTGGATTGCTGCACAGTGGATAACATTTGAAGTTAAAACTAAAAATCCTGGGGGTTTTGTTTTACTTGTTGAATATTTCCCCTTAATCGGTGCAGGAGAGAAAATATTTATTGAACGTAGCAATTAGTTATATAATTTGCTGTTCACTTAAAAAAAAAAAACACTAAAACAAACAACAAATCCCACCAATTTTTTGGTATTGCAATAATGATTAAGCAAATTTTGTTTCCAGTCCTTTTTTGGAGTTTTGAAAGTATGGATGGAAAAACCCACAACTACATGTAAACCTTTTTTCCCCCTTAATAAAAGTTAATTCCACTGATAAGTGGTTTCTTGTCTTTTGTTCTGCAGTTGGTGTCACCTTGGAGTATAGGTTAAACAAGACTTAATATTGCTGTATGGATAATAAAGTCAGCATTTCTGTGTCTTCTCAGGAGCCTTATCTCCCCCGAGAATCAGCACGCAGTTCTGTGGGGTGGCTGAGCAGAGTGGGTAGCCCGGTTTTCTCTTGTGCCGCCTTTGGCACTTGCTGGAGTCACGGTGAGATGGTTAAAAGGAGAGAAACACTACTGACTTTGTTGAGATTTCTGGCACGTTCTGCACTCTGAAATAGCTCGCCATGTGGCTGGTTGAATGTTGATGTTGGCACAGCAAAAAGAACAGGACTACAAAGCCCACACAGCAAAAATCATTTCGTCCTGATTGTCAGGGAATGCCACCAGAAGAGCTTGTCATAATTTTAAGAGGGCAAGCATATGAAACACAATTTTGTTAACTATTTGTGAATGTCAGAGCCAGGAACTATTAAAAATTAATTAAAAGAAAGATTAACACACATCCAACAATTCTTAAAAGCTTGATACAACGTACCAGGAGAAATTGGTGACAAAACAAGTTCTAACTTTCTGGCTGTTGTTCAATACTTTTATCCATTATTTTTCAGCCATAAATTGCAGTTAAACTCGTAATAAAAATTAAAGGATCTGAAACAAGTTAAATACCAGTAAAATCAGAGTTGGAAAGTTGCCTATTGGTGGTCCAGACAAATTAAGAAATATTAACAAAAATGTCCTAAAAACCACAGAGCCAAAGTCTCAACATGGAGAACTGTTGGTATTTTTAATTTTGGTTTTGTCCTTTCAAAATGAAGGAGAGCGCTGTGCAGAAATAGCGAGGCAACTGGATGCAAAAGCATGGGGAGACAGCTGCAGGGCTAATTTGGGGGATGTGTTTAGGCTCAGGGAATTATGGTGATGGCAGCGAGGGAGAGGTGGCTGCCGCTTGCCATTGTGGCATTTGTGGCCTGTAATTGCCAGGGGGTGAGGAGTCAGGTCTGTCAGCTGGGCCCTTCAGCAGGTCGGTTGCCTGGAAGCTAAAGCCAGGAAAGGAGGCTCTCGGTCCTCGTCTGGGAGATTGTTTCTTCCAACAGCTGGACCCATCAGCCTAACAGTCCCATTTGTCACGAGTCCGTACAAATTGTAAGTGGCGGCAGCGCTGTCTCAGCGTGGTGCATTTTGTGCTTCGTGTTGGCTGGTGTGATGCAGTCCACTTCAACGAGTGAAAGTGGTAGTTCTTACTGCGTTGGACATACTTGTACATGTATGTAATGTATTTGTTAGGCCTAAATGACTGTTTCTAAAACTGTCAGTCCCGAAAAGGGAAGGATAATTTGTAACCGTTTCCTCATTTGGGTAGGCAGCTTTTTTTTTTTTTTTTTTTTTTTTTTAACCCCAAGATCAGTTGGGCAGAGGTCTGCGTTAGCAGTTTTCTGTAACTTCTGTGGCTTGCGTTCTTTGCAAGGATGGGAGCCTTGTCTCTGTTGGAAAGGGATTTGGGAACACCGTTTATATAAGCTCCTGATCCTGTTTATGAAATGGAATAGCCTGGGTAACTCATACCGTGTCGCTAAACGCAGCTAGTTAAACAGTTACACACTTCCTCTGGTAATTTTTGTGTTTTCTTGTGTTCTAGGTGAGGAATTTAAGCATAGTCAGAACTCTGATCGAATACTAAAGTTCTAAAACAATGTAAAAAAAAGTCAACCCAAGTAACAAAACCTGGGGTTAAGCTCATTGTATACTAGCACAAATTAAGTTTGCAGTTGGATTGTAGGGAATGTTTAAATGCTAACTGTATAGACAGACCTGATAGTTCATCTAGGTTTTCATGTAGCCTCAGTTCTAGGCCGAGGATATAGAATGCAAGGTAATACTTGCTCTTAAACATAGTGTGCTCCCAAATGTTTCAAAGTGGCTACAAGAAGTTCACAACAGCTGCTACGCGGGCTAGCCCGAGGCTCTGTAATGGAAAATTTGCACCCGGTGACAACAGCTAGAGGCATGCTGATTGCCACCTTGGGTCAGAGTAGCTTGTGAGTGTGTGCGTATAAAGATGATGTGCATACAGGGGAGTTTTGTCATTTGTCCTATATAACTGTACTTCACGCCTAATGACATTAAGCCCTCCGTCCTGCAGTACTTGCCAAAGCGTTTGGCTGGTGCTGTGTGGCACGGAAGAGCTGTGACCCAGGCAGCTAAAGAATGTTGCTGGAGAAGCAGCTCCTGTTGCGTGGCTTCACAAGGGACAGCAGTTGTGTACTTGCACCGCCGCACCACCCCTTACTGTCGCTCTACTCTGTTTAGCCGCGGCCGTCCTCAAACTAACGTGGACACTCTGGACCAGAGAAGGAAAATCTGGGATAAACTTTTTCTGTTGCTTCCTACAAGAGCAACGTTTTGGGTCGGGCAGGTGATGTGAACAAATTTTCCTGATGCAGGCAGTCAGCACGCTCGTCTTTGAAACCAGCAGTGTAAAGAACACGAAATGCAGGCTTGGGCCATGCCATCTGCAGCACCCACAGACATCATTCCTGGCATTGCTTACATTTTACTTCTGCATGAAGTATTTTGTGGAGGACTGCCTCTGTCTACAGACAGGTAAGGACTGTTAGGTTCAGCAGAGGAATGTGTTCTGGGGTTTTTTTTTATATTTCATACAGATCTGTAAATACAATACTTTGATCAAGTTTAGGTAAACAGCGGTTTCCCTTAAAAAGGTCAGTAGGGTGTCCAGACAGCACTAAAAATACCATCATCACGCATCCTAAGTTCGGGTTAAATTTGTTGTTAAACTGGAACAAACAAGCCTTAATACTTCTCTTTCTGTTTTGGATACACAAGCTAAAACATTCATTTAAAAAACTGGCAGATACACCAGTATCGTAGAAAAGGCTGTGAGGCGCTTACGTGGGTCTGGAATTTCATGAGGAAGTGAGGGACCACCTTACACAGAATCATGGTAGCAACTGAGGGTTACATCTTTGGTATGTAATAGCAGACAACTTTCACATTCAAATTAACCAAATTTATTCAGCAAAACATTAAAGATCATCTTCTTTAGCTAAAACCTGCAAACCTTCCTCTAAGTCAGCTCTTGAAGAACAAGTGGCTGTGGTAGAAATAAGTTTCCCACCGTGGAAAAGGCTAGCAGCGCTTCCTCTCTAAGATTACTGTTTAAGCCTAAAAAGTAGTTATTTCTCCATCGTCTGCTTTTTTTTAATCTTTTTTTCATTTGTTTTTGGTGAAGGTTCCAACTGTGAAGGTGTCTGGTACATTAGGGGTTGAGAATGGAGAGCCGTGGTCTCCAGGAACCAATACTGATGTAACTTCCACCAGGCTGATCTGTGATTCCGCCGTCATCCTCCTCCCAGTACTGATGAGGACCAGGATGCGTGTTCGCTGCACAGCATCTCAAATTCAGTAATTTTTGGTCTGCCAAAACTCCTAGGCTGAACTTTCTCAGTCCTGTAGTACGCTGAACACAGCATCAGCAGTAAACAGCACAGGCACTGGATAACCTTTCAAGATGCTTCAGCATCTTTGTCTTCTGAGATTTACTCCACAGGAAAGTACTGACGGAGAGCTCCTCGAGTTGCGTACAGATGCGTCACAGGAGCTTGCATGGGTCTTTAGTGGTTTGGGGGTTTTTTGCCCCCCATTTAAAGCAAATAAAAAGCCATGTGTAAACTCATTGGGGTAGAGCAATGGACCAGCGGTGTGCAGAGAAGGGTGTTGCAGATCTCTAGATGAAGGAGCCATGGGCTGTTTGCACCGCTCTATGTTCCTCCTGCTCTCGGCACGGTGATTAGCCAGTCTTGTACCGGTTGGGTTTGTGAACCCAAGGTTATGAGAGAGATGCTTGTTTATAGTACTTCAGTTACTGTAAGCTGGTCCTCTCTGGTAGAAACCTTGTAAATTCATGGAGATAAAGAGAACCTGAAGGATGGCTAAAGGTAACTGATGTTTATAACCGATGTTAAGCTTTAATGACTTGCAGTGGCCCCACTATGTTTTATAGGTTCTGTGGAAGCAGCCCCAGCTCGCGCAGCAGTGCAGGAAAGAAGAACCACCAAACGTCCATTACTAAATCACTGTCGGTGATACCTGGCAACCCAGATCTTCACAAACATTGCGTAGTGTCAGATCTCACGGCAAATGCACCAAATGCCTCCATCGGGGAACACTGAACTGTTTGGTGGCTCTCGTGCGCTGCTGGCATATTTTGGCGGGATCTGGACTGTAGCAGGATGGTGACGGAACGGAGACCTTTGTCAGCAGCTGCTCTGCTGCTTGTCAACTTGCACAGTCTAATAATGTGCTTTCCTAATGCTCCTATTTCTCTTCTGCTCTTTGCTCCGGGTGTCATTTTCCCCCTTTCTCCCGGCCATACTGAATTCAGTGCAGGATTGGACAGGGAGGAGCAACATCTAGGGAACAAAAAGGGGATCTGGTTCACACTGAAATAATCCCAGATGCCACATCCCATGGTTACTTTACAGCGGAACTTCTCCTGGTTGAGGATCCTCACTTCCATCAGGAGCTGCCAATTTGGATTTCTACTTCGTGGTTTAACAGTATTGTGTAGTTAATGCTTAGAAGCTGGTTTCTTAAAAAAACAGGAAAAAACCCAACAACAACAACAAAACAAAAAAAACCCAACAAGATTTTAACAGTGCATCAAATACAACTTCAGTATGACTGAGTTATTTGTATAGTTCCACAGGGCATGAATACCTCTAACAGTTTTTCTTCCTTCAGAGCAATTAATAAAGTTCAGGGGAAAGTTAATTATAGGTAGTTGAGCTTCCCACTAGCAGAATACTGACTTCAGCTGCTGTACGTAGCCACGTACGAGGCTGCTGCTCGGCGCCCCTTGTTCTCACTGGCTTTCTTCTGCCCCGGCTGCATGGTGTGGTGCACAGGACAGTGCACTGAATGCTCTGCTCTCCTTGGCCAGAAAAGAGAGGGGGGGAAAAAGCAGAGATAACAGGTCCTAACCTGCATGTCACATTCCAAAGCCTTTCCTCCTGGTGTATCAGTGGACATCCGAATAGTGAAGATGTCAGCCTCATCCTGGTGGACCATGTCCAAAGGAACGTTCCAGCAGGCCTGCTGTCTCTAGAGCAGGTAAGGAAGAGTTACTTGCCGAGCTCAAGACTCGCTTCTCGCTTGTGGCGAGGTGTCCTTCATAAGTTCACAGCAAATACAAGTAATAATTAAAGCGGTGATGCCAAATCTTCTGCTTGGGCAGTGGTGGCAGCAGAAGTGACCGCGGCTGCCGCTGTGTGGCTGGGGTGGCCCTGGCTCTCCCAGTGCCTGATACCATCACATGAGCTGCTAGCACTCCAGGGAAAAGGTAGCAAGAGCAAAGCTTCGCTGAAAAACAAAAATCTAGTGCTGGGCTCACACTCACAGTGGAACACAAAGTGTAGGGATTTTTTTCTTGTCTTAAAATAAAACATCTTTTCAAAGTCTAGATTTCCAGACAGTCTTATATACAGTGTGTTTCATTTCTATCTACTAGAGGCTACAAAGGAACTCATGTGGCAACTCATCTGAGGATTTCATAGGAAGGGGACAAGAACAATAGATCTTCGCAATATAAAAAGGCAAAGCCTTATGGAAGTTAAGAACTGGACTACACAGGGATATAGCTGAGGATATTCCCTGGAAAGGGAAGCTCGTACTGGGATAGTCACCCGATGCGGTGGGAATGTAGGAGGTCTGGATTCCGTTCCTACCTCAGCCTGCATGGGTAACCTTGGACAGGATATTTAATCGCAGTTTTCCACGTATGAAGATGAGATTAACAAGCACGCTTCTTCCATCATTTTTTTTCATTTGGTCTGTTCCAGCTTTGGAAGGCAGTGGGTGATTTGTGAGTGGATCTATGAAAGATGGTCATACGACTTTTTATAATTCTATGAATAATTTTAGAAAGTCTACACCAGTACTGACAGATGCAGAACACTCTAAGAGTGGCCACACGTGCACAGGGATGTCCTTAAGGTCTGCTCTATCTGGTCCCAAGCGGATGTTGCAGGAGAGGATGCGTTTTCAGAGTCCGGTTCTGGAATTAAAACACTAAGAGGTTTCTTCCTCTTGTGGACACAGACGGTGATGGGACAGGCAGCTTGCTTCAGCGTGGGGAAGGGGCTGAGCCCCATTTCTCAGCCCCTGCTTTCCCCACCCCCGCCATGACGTCCCCAGCCCGGTGCGGGGGGCTGCGCCCCTCCTTGCTCAGCACCCATGCCGTGCCTGCAAGCTGCACGTTGCAGGGCGGTTGGAAGCGCACACTCAAACGCCAAGAGTGTTTTAAAATATTATAGAATCCGTGTTTTAATATTGCCTTAAACTTCTGGGGTTTAGTGCAGCTTTGATGGTACCACGCAGTGAGATGAGCTCTCCCAAGCCAGAGAGACCTGGGATCTTTGCGACAGACACTGGTCACTTGAGGGGTGATAACCCCTGGCTGATAACCAGCAGCTGACTTTACACTCTGACCCACAACCTTCCCACCAGCAGCACCCAAGTGGGCTTGGACTCGCTCTCCCCTCGCCACCCCCCTGCCCAGCTGCCTGCTGCCAGGCAGGGGTCTCTGGGCGGCTGCCACCCCCCTCTCCCAAGCTGGGGGGCTGCTGCTGCTGCTACGGGCAAGGCCTGGGGACTCCTTTTGCCCCCCAGCCCCGGGAGACTCAACACACCCTCCTATTTCGCAGCCTTCGCAGCCAAAACAGGGCTCGAGCACTTCTAGGCTGATAGCGCTCGTGCAGCTGAGCACGGACGGATGCCGGCCAGGAGCGCCCTGGGGACCCCCACCCTCTGCCCGGCTACTTGCAGGGGAAGGGGGAGCGTGAGCTGCAGCCCTGGGCCTGGCGGGGCCTCAGCAGCCCCTTCCCCAGCTCGGGGGCAGCTCCCGAGCCCACCCGCCCGGCCGTGCTCGAGGGCACTGCTCCAGTGGCTGTCCCAGCGCGAAGGGCTGGGGGTAACTGGTACGAGTACGGGCTGTGGGAAGGGGGATTGTTTAGGAAGCTCGGCCTGTGGCCACCGTATCTTGTGGTGCTACTTGTGCTCCTGATTTTTATTTCTTTTTAGATGGCTGGAGGAGTCCAGAGGTGAATGAATAAAAAAATCCACCTGTTCCTCACGAGGGTCCCCGGTGCCCAGCTCTGAGGAGGAGCACAGTGGAAGAGCCACCCCAGCATCTGTGTCTGCTTCTGCCTCCTGCCAGCCAGCCCCCTCCCCCTCCCCTCTGTGCTTAACCCTTGCCTTGCCCTACGCCACCTATCCATGCCTTCCAGTCTGCTACCTTCTCCTTTCCAGTTTGAGAAGAATATTTCTGTGTTGCGCCCATGAGGAAAAGCCAGCGGAGCCTTCTTCACCTGAGGCACAGCCGTGCTGCAGCACAGTGACCCTGCACGGCGGTGGGTGAGCCTGGGGGGCTCGGACCCCACACCTGAGCACCCCCAGGCTTTGCTGCCAGCCCCTCTGGGCTAAGTGATGGTTGGGCATCTACTGGGTGTACCTCCAGGATGAGCGAAACCAAGGTGTCACCAGCTTTCCGTGCCCGTGTGCACCTCGGCTTCCTCCAAAACCAGAAACGCGGGTGTCTGCGGCCGGAGCCTGGGCTGGTGACACAGCCAGGTCAAACCCTGTTCAGAGGGGACACGTGAGACCCCGAGTCCTGGCTGGGGGAGAGGCAAGGACAGTGAAACCAGGAGGCTGATACCCAACTAGGATGTATTAAAACTTCAGGCTAGGAAAACTGGATGAAATCGTTCTACCTGAGATCCCAAACTACAAAAGGAAACTGCTTCTCTGGGGAAGAGTGGATTTCCAGCTACTCACAGAGAAGAAATCTTCATCACCTGTTGGAACAGCACAGCAAGGGATGCAGAGGCTAGCAGCCTGCTTCCTCACCTTCTTCTATGTGACTGTTGCAAGTCTTCTTTGACTAAGAATATAATGAACCAATTTAATTAACTAATGGACGCAGGTAGCTTGGAAATTGCTAGACCTATGAAGGACATGCCTGTTTTTTAAATGAACTCCCCACAGCAGGCAGATCCTTGCTTAATCGTTTCCTCCTTGAGCTTCTTCAAAATATTTTTCCACCATGGGCATTGTGCAGTTCTCCCTTGTTACAGTTCGTGCTGCAGCCACTAGTGTCCCATTTTCTGGGGAACTGTAAGCTGTGTAGGAAACAGGAAGGTGGCCGAGGCATCTCTAATGCATAGGAGGAGAGTTAGGAAGCAAAAATAATGAGAACCAACTAGACAACAGGACTGGAGTACTCAGGCTGGGCAAAGCGTGGAGGAACCAGCTAAATGAAGACTTAGCTACAGTTTGCTGCAAAACGGGCAGGTCAAAACTTAACTAAAAGCAAAATCTTTGTTTTCTAACCATGGACCTATCCCGCTGCAAGGGATCCTGAGCCCAAACCCCTTGGAGGAATGAGCAGAAGAGCTGATGGTTTTGCACTAACCTGCCTCAGAAGTGGGGATTCCCATGCAGAACCATACCTTGGAGGAGGTGGAGAACATTAACATCAGATTTGGAGCTTAACAGGGGAAGAAAGCCAATGTGAGAGAAGGTTTTTTTAATGAGATGGGCACCACAGAGACCTGGAGGAGACAGGTCTTCAGGCATCTTCCAGGCGTTGTCATGGAGAAGACTCCTACAGTAAGGCTCGAGATGAGGGGTACGTTAATGACAAGTAGAAACTGTCGTGCCCTGCCCTTAGTGACATATGTCACTCAAGCACATTTCTTACTGCTCCACCGTGACATGAGCAGCAAACCCGTGGCTCCTTTCCCCTACCCTGTGGTCAGAACCTGCTGACGGTCCATAGCCCTCAGGACTCATCCTCCAGGCAGGATGCGGCCGGAGCAAGGTGGGGGGAGCAGGGCTGTGGTTTGGGTTACTGCCTGGCACTCTGTGTGTCACCGGGGGCAAGACCCCAGCTTTTGCCTGTTCG
This sequence comes from Falco cherrug, assembly GCF_023634085.1. Taxonomy (NCBI): domain Eukaryota; kingdom Metazoa; phylum Chordata; class Aves; order Falconiformes; family Falconidae; genus Falco; species Falco cherrug. Next base: position 111,335,118 of record NC_073700.1, read on the forward strand.
AGTAGGACCAAACTCGGCTCCAGCCCGGACCCAACCCCTCTGATCTTTTAAAACACATCTTTGTCTTCTTCTTGACCAGAACATCTGGTGATACCTATTGTTTTAAGGAAATGTTGATGGTGACTCCCTTTCTCCTGGAACAGATGCAGTTTCTGGACATTCCTGTGACAACTGTTAGTCTGTTGAAACAGAGATGCTGCAAAGGGAAGGAGGAAGAGGAGGATGGGAGCAGCAATGCATCCCACTACGCACTCCCTGGAGACAACTGCAGCTTCATCTGGCTCACTAGAGCGATAGACTGGCAAGTGTGGCAAAGCAGAACGTAGTATTTATTTATGTTCTCATTTTTAAACAGAACTGGTGAGGTTCATCCCATCCTCAGCAGAGGGGTTTTATTTATATAAAGGTACTTATTTATATGAAGTGTAGTAATCTTCTGAATGACAATGTTCAGTTCCAAGTCCACACTGCCTGGAGTAACCACTCTTGGCGAGTCATCTCACCTCTGCCTGTCCCTCCCCTGCCCTGAAAAAAGCACTGAATGGTATTTTTATACAACAAGCTTCCAAGGTGCTGTAGGTGTTGCCCTCTTTAAAAAAGCAGCTCAAGTTACCAAATAATATCCCCTCTGAGACAGCATCACTCTGTCTCTCCAGCCTGTGCTACCCTGAGGATGAGCTGGACTGGGTTAGCAGAGGGTGAGCGGAGCAGGTCTGATGGCTTCCCACCTCTGCGCTGCCTCCTGACCTCAGACACTGTTTTGTTCTGTGGCTTCTGCGCCCTGTCCAGCCACGGTGTTGCGTGATGTTAAGCAAGACTGCTGGCACAGCATTGAAAAGATCCCTGTTGTAAGTTATGTATTTTTACATGAATAAAACCCAGTCCCCATGTTAATTTTGGGGGGGCAGAAGAAGCTGAGAAGTGTCTCAGGAGTGCTCAGTGTGTTGTTTGAGTACTGTGAAGGTGCCGTTGCTTCCTTCACAAGTTTGGAAACACACTGTGGCTTGCAGGCGATTTGGATACAGGAGTTCCCCTTTAGTAGCACCATGGCAAAGCTGGCACACTCCTACAGGAACAAGGCGGCTCCAGAGAGGTAACGGGGATCGCTTACGAGCACAAAGTTCCTCCGGTGTTTGATGAACAGGAAAATTATGCATATCACAAGGACACTGTAAAAGATCTCTCCAGCTTCTGTACGAGCTTGCTCCCTTTTGGGGACTGCTCTGGGTGAATTTGCCTGCAACACCTCCTGCTTTCTTACCCCTTCTCCCCTTGTCCCGTAAAGCACACAGAGGGAAGGAGCTCAGGGATTGTCCCTGGAAGGACTGCTCTGGAAGCACCCTCGTGCCGGGCTTCCCGTTCACGTGGGACAGACCTGCAGCTAAAACCCTCCGGCGCCTGCTGTGTGCGCCGCGGTGGTCCCTGCCCCGCTCAGGAGGAGCATCTGGCTTCTGCCCCCTGCCCCCCCGGGTCACCCCGCCGCACGGTGCCGGGCGAGGAGCTGTGCTCCCCACCAGCTTGAGCTTGTGAGCCACCTCAGTGTGTCACCCCGTGGGCCACAGGCGATAAAATGATGGCTGTCCCCGGCAAAAGCTGCATCCCAGAGATGAAACCCACTCCCTTCCACAGCTTCTGGAGGAAAAAGTAACTCCCGGCTGCTGCTGCCGTTGCGGCACGCCACATGGGGAGGATAAGCACAACCCAGGGAGAGGGTGTCAGCATCTTTGCTTGAACCGAGAGCAGCTGTCGATGGATCCAGCCCTGGGCTTCACCACCCACCTGCCCCACCGGGACCAGTGAAATGGATACCGGGAGGTAACCAGCGTCTAAGAGCAGCGTCTCTGCTCGTCTCTGGCTGAGCCCCAAGCGTGGCAGAGAGGATTTCCACTTAAATACCTACCCGAACAGCTAAAATCATCCTCTGCGGCATGTGGAAACATAAACCTTTGTTTTCCCACCTGCTAAAGCCACCTGCTGTTGTCTCCTCCTGTTTTCTACTTTTAGCTCATTAGTTCCACCGCAACTACACTGTGCTGCCTCGCTGCCTTTTACTGAAGGCACGTCAGAGGCAACTAAATGCATCTGAGCAGCTGTTTGACCCGTTTGCTGCCGAAAAGCAGCGCAGATCAGCATCGAGTCCCTGCCGAACAACAGCCCCAGGGAAGAAGCAGCCCCAAAACTCTGACAGCTCCAAACGCTACCGAGGTCTTTTTGTCACAGTCTCATCTCTGACTTCTCCTGGGTGAGAAAGATGAGCCTCCGTGGCTGTAGTGATAATTTTATGAGTTGGCTTCTTAAATATCAGCATGACAACTGCTCGCGGAAGGGTGCTGCCAGCTTGCTTGCTTTATGGTGATACCCATGCAAAAACCTCCCGTAATCTTCTACTAATCACGAAGAATGCGAGTGGGACTCTGAAGAGCTACCCAAGAATTTCCAAAATCTCACCAGGTGCATTAGATCAGGCTTAACTGGGGAAGGCTCCACTGTGATTCCCCTCCTTTGCTGGGAAGGTGGTCTTCCTCTCTGACAAGAGGGAGCGTTATCTAAATCAGCGTTGCCTTTACACGCAGAACAGAGTTCCTCCTTGGCAAAGATGGAAGAGAAAAAGTGTCATGTAGGAGAGACAGAGTTAGACAGGCAGGGCTTGCTGGTCGTCTGGGTGTGTGGCAAAAGCCGCATTGCATTCGTGAGCCTCAGCAATGGGAAGAATAGTGAATGTACCAGAAACAAAGAGACAAAGGAGGTGTAAGGAAGGAATTTCTTGTTGCTTTGCTAAACTGTACTGGAACATGGGCAGGGAGAGGGAAAAACAAGTTGCAGGGGTGAAAACGGCAGCGCAAATTGGAAAATTCAGAAGTCGTTCAGGTAGTTATGGATGAAACAGGAAAGCAAAAGGAAAAGAAAAGTATGCAGGGGACAGGGAACAGAAGAATCTGGAGAGCCACAGTTTGTGGAGACACGAAATTCTGGGACACACCAGGGAATGATCACATTGCAGTGAGAGCAGACGGTTGTGGAAATTTTGTGACTGCTGTCTACGGAGGAGAGTGGAACCGAGCAGGCTGAAGATGCAGAAGGTGTTATGCTTGCCCAAGAGGTCGCCTCTGGCAGTGGATGACACTACCTGGGGGTTTCTGCTTGATCCGCTTCCCACAACCAGTGCTAAGACTCCTCCTACTGCCCAGCCCTCGTCCCCTGTCTCGCTGCAGATCACCTCCTCGCCTCCAGCCGCAGTGAAGTTTCTTATTACAGAAAGTTGACGAGTCCATTTGTATGGTCTTTTGCTGAGTACAAAGTATTAACATTTGAATCGATAACCATGGAACTTGTAATGTTTCAAAACAGGAGAGAGATTTGCAGAGAGAAGGACTGTTTACAGTCCGAAAGGATTAGCTTATAATAACGAAGCAAAACTTGGGTTTCAGAGCCAGCTACAGAAATAGTCTTCTTTTCCTTCTTGCAACTAATAACATCGTTTTTCTTCTGGAGTCAGAGGACTCTTTACTTACTGAGTGAACAATATGGATTTTTCACTACTGCCCTCCTCCTTTTTTTCTTTCCTTTATGCTGGCATGACTTTGCTCTTCCTGTCAGACATCGGTTACTGCAAACCCGCAAAGATCTCATCTGCTTTTAACTTCCTCCTCTCGGCTCAGGGTCTGCACTGCTTCTTCTCCAGCCTAGTGCCAGCTTCTTGCCAGAAGCTGGCTCTGCTCTAGCTAGCGTCTGTCTGAGCTTGGGAGCCGGCTGACCCCAGCTTTTCCGTCATCGTCGGCTCCTCAAGCCCACAGCTGTTCCACCCAAACCTCTGGTGAGACGTTACCACCACTGGAGTCCTCCTCACAGGACATCGGTCATCAAACCAAGAGCTGTAAAACACCCGAGCGCTGTTTTTGAAGAACGATCCCCTCACAAGGTTGCTCAAGAAGGTTATATTGAACCGGCCTTTCACCGCCCCGCGGTGCTGCCTCTTCTCTGCCCCCTTCAAAGCCTGGGTTGAACACGTGGGGTTTCCCCAAGAGCATCAGCATCCGGCGAACCCCAACTTTCACCAAACCTGTTCTCAGAGGCAAGTGGGAGCCCTGCAGAGGGGGAAACCCACGGAGGCACGGGGCGTGTTTTCCCCTGCAGCTCGGTGCCTAAAGCACCATCTTAGTTGTGCTAATGGGAACAAGCGTCGCACCAGCCGCTGTGCGGGAAAGTCTAGAAGCTGGGTACGGGTGGAAGGCAGCGCCCTGCACAGGGGACCCCAGCACGAGTCGTCTGTAGAGATCCCAGTGAGAACTCGCGTTCTGGCTTCACCCTTCAGGCATGGGTCGGGGTGGCAGTGGGGTAAAACTCCCGCCACAGGACATAGGTACGGCTGCACAACAGGGCTGGGGGAGACTCTCCCCCAGGAGCAGAGGGACGGAGGCACAAAGCGCTGTTCAGTGAGGAGGAGAGGGGAGGGAGGCAGGTAGAGAGACGGGGATGGCAGCTGGGAAAGAAAATCGGGTGGGAGCTTAAGGTCAGTAGCTGAAAGGGGAGGCGGGGGGGGAGAAACAAACCCCAGGTGGAACAGGGAAGTTCTGGCTACGAGTTGGGCAAAGGAGGGTAGAGACTGGGCATGGGAATGAGCAGCACCAGAGGTTTGTCCTGCTTTTCTGTGTAAATACACAGCGAACTTCACAACTAGCTGCCTGTGTTGAACCTCAATGATCCTGTTGCCCTGAAAACGTGACTGTGAAGGCATCGGTATTTTTGGAAAAAAAACAACCCCAGAGCTGCTGGGTGGCTCTGCAGTGGCTGTGCCGGTACCACGGGTGAGTCGAATCCAGCCTGTTTGTGGGGTACGGCTCCCACCGGGTGACTTGTTCTCTGTTTTAGTGCTTGCTACCCTTTTCCCTCTGGCTTTTCCTGGAGGAAAAGGAAACGCTCTGAAAATCATTGCCTGGGACGTCGGTCTTCCTGAGATCAGACTCACCTACAGCACTTGGGGCAGATGGTGTGGTTTATCTACGCAGGGATGTAAAATCCACTTTCTTGGGAATCACACGTGTACACGCTCTTCCTCTGGCTCTGCTATCTTCTCTTCCAGACCACAGCCAAAGAAAAGAAGGGAAGCCAGCACCCCTGCTAGGGGCATATGTCTGAATAGGGACAAGCTTAATAACGTCCCTGTTTAAATATGTATAGAGCCAATTGTGAATTGTTAATGTAAAGCACGCACATGCTAAATCATTTTGGGGTGGTTTGGCTTCCCCTTGGCGGCGGGGTCAGGGCACCTTCCATGAGGTCAAGGCAAAGGAAAATATTGGTGCCTTCCCTTCTCCCGCTGCTTCTGAAACCCGGATCTCCGTTGTTTTTATTCCCGGTCTTTTGTGGCTACTGCAAAGGAGCATCGTCCAGAAGGCACCGGGCACCCGTTCTCCGGCGGCTCCTGCCCCCCCGGCCCTTTTCCAGCCGCATCCCGGGGGCCCGGCTGCCGCGGGGGCAGGGGCTGGGGCAGCCCGCCGGCGGGGCGAGGGGACACCGGCGGCGAGGGGGATGGGAGAGCCGCCGGCAGCGGGGAAGGGGGGGCGGCGGGGGGCGAGGGGGGCCACGCTGGCGCGGCCCGGGGGGGTCCCCGCGCCAGGCGCAGCCGCTGCCCCTCGGGCAGGGCCGGCCGGCCGGGCAGCAGCCGCCGGGGGCCACACGAAGCCCCACCGGCCATTTTTTGAAGGGCGGGCTCCCTCGGCTTTGTCTGGGTGGGCGCCGGGAGGGCGGCGCGCCCCGCGCTCCCCGGCCGTGCGGGCGTGAGGCGGCGGCGGGGCTCCCTGTCCGTGCGGGGCTCCCCGGCCCCGGCCGTGCGGGGCTCCCTGCCCGTGCGGGGCTCCCCGGCCCCGGCCGTGCGGGGCTCCCTGCCCGTGCGGGGCTCCCTGCCCGTGCGGGGCTCCCCGGCCCCGGCCGTGCGGGGCTCCCGCTCAGCCGCCCCCCGCCCGCGGGCGGAGCGCACCGCTCCCGTCCCTCGCTGCCCCAGCCCCGCCGCACGCAGCCCCCGACCGAAGCGGCCGTCGGAGGGGACGGGAGGCGAGGGGTGTCCGGCTACCCCGGCGCCACCAGGCCGCCCGCAGCCCCGCCGCCGCGGCCCCGCCGTGCCCTGCCCGGGCCGCGGGTGCCTCCCCTGCCCAGCTGCGCTCCCCAGCGCCCGGGCCGCCTTCCGAATTCATGGTCAGGCAGCAGAGGGCGGAAAGCCGCACCTACCAACCGCAAGAAGCCTCTGCGCTCCTTTCTCCGGGGTGGATTGCGGGGTCCTTGGCCCCCATCGGCTCAGCTGGGCGTCGGGCGCACGCAGCCCGTCCCCAAGAGTTTCTGTCCGAACGCCCGGGGGACGGTGCGACATAAAGCCAAGTTCCACCGCTGCCCCGAAATTATCTGTCAGATTGGCCGCGTGTCCGCAAAACCTCTTTTATGGGCTTGTAAATGCCATTAAATCTGCTGGGTTTTAGCAGGTAGCGCATGTTTCTGTCCAGCTTCCATTCAGGGGCTTCCATAGTGGAACAGGAAAATTTACATTTTGGAGTTAAAATGGTGTCATCTGCAGCCACCTACCACCCACGGACCAGCACCGATTGGACTCCGTCGGTGGGATGTGGCTGAGCTTTTTGGAAAAATACTACATGGCCAGTGGAAAAAGGATGGTTTCCTCCATTCCCAAAGGGCATTCCTAGGTGTTTTGGGATGTGTGGAAGAAAAGGCAGCGTTCCATCAGTGATGCTGATGAGCTGCACTGGCCACTCCTGCTCTATTTTTCCTCTAGGACTTGGTGGCTCCAGTCAAAGGCAGCCCCACCACATCTACCCAGCCTATTTCTCACGACATTATGCTGCTGAGCTTTTTTTTTTTTTTTCTCCTGAGAATTGCTGAACTTCTCCAAAAAAAAAAAAAAAAAGAAATTTGCTAGAGGGGAACCCGTTCTTATTGTAGGACAACTGCTTACTGTTGAGAGAGAACACTGGCCACTGCCGAAAGAGGTTTAAGGTTTTGTGTTAACATGTTCTCTTTCAGTGCTGTTTTCCATTTAATTTAATTACAGGTAGATCAGTGTAAAATAGCAACTAACCATAATGCAGGGTCTTACTCCAAGGCAAGGGAAGGGTTTCACCTGTCACTTGATTAGCTGTCGGTGGGGATTTCTAGCACAGCCAGGAGTACAGCACTGTAGGTACGGCAAAACTTGCTCCCGATTTATTTTGGGGGATCATGTAAAAAGAGTTGTGGAAAACAATGGATTTCCTGGAGAGACCAAGTGCTGTATTTGGTATTTAACTGCAAGAAATGCTTCACCTCTCACACAAAACAACAAAACACCCCTCTTATTTTACTCTGTTGTTATTATTTCTTGATTTTTTTAGATTATTTCTTAATTTTAGATACACTTGTCAGGATTTAAGAATGCTTGTATCCTTAAAGTGTGGAAAAAGGAGATGAATAATAAAGATACGATTTACAAAGTTGGTTTTGAGATTATAGAATTAAAAAAGCTTATCAGAAAATTTGTTAGCAAAAGGTATTAGTAAATTAACACTAGCGAGAACAAATGAATACAGGAGAAAAAAACCACACTTGCAAAATATAATGCAGACACAGAAGAAAATACTAGCTTTATTTAGAAATTCAACAGTTTGGGGGAAAAAAACCACCCAACCCTGGATTTAGTATATATTCTTAAATTTTGAGCGTGTGTTCTACACGTGTGATGTTTACAACTAGAAATAGTCATTTGATAACCAGATCTCAAAGGTGTTTAGAGCTTTCCACTGCTTGACCTACAACTTCAGAACTGCAAAGCAAGTCCTGGCTTGTTTTGCCTCTTCACCAGGCTCTGCAGAAGTTTTAAGGTGAGACTATGCATTCACAGATACAATGTCTTGTGCTGTAGGTTTGTAGTAAGATGTCCAACATTTAAAAAGTAATAAAAAAAGAAACAAATCCAAACATTTTGTACAAGAATAAAACTAATCAATTGCAACTTTATTTCCAGCAGATGGAAACAGTATGTGTCTGTACAATAGGGTTCTTGTGGGGATTTCAGGTATAAAACCTCCTATCTTTTTCACTCCTCTTTTCACTCATAAGTTATAGGGAAAACAGTATCTTCCCTGAGGCTACAGTTTTCAAGGTTTTTTTTTTTTCCTTCCTGCTCAAAACAGTTTCTAAGCTGTCTGGAAGCATGTATGGGGCAAAATTTATTATTATTTTTTTAATTGGATAAGAAAGGTTTGTTCCCTCTTTCCTAATTATTAAGACAACTGAACTTGAAGACTTGACATTTCGCTGCTTCTCGTTGGAACACACCCATGAAGCACTTGGAAGTTCGTTTTGAACTTCTGCAAGTTACTTCCAGGATGTAGGGAAAACCATAAATTAGGTTGACAGCATTTGCATCCAGAACACTGATGGAGTTTGTTCTGTTTCTTCAAAAGCCAGTATTTGAAAATCCTGTTTGCAGCTCATGGGCATAACCTTTCAGCCAGGCCAGGGACAGACAGGCTAAGAAACAGAGCAGGCACCTGTTGGCCTTTGACTTTGCAGAGCCAGAAACCACTTTTGCCTTATTTTTTCCACTCCTTAACTCCCCCTGCCCTCACTTTTCTCTTTCTCAAAGCAAATAACCACAACTTGCTGAAAACACCTGCACGTTCAGAACTAGTAGTATTTGGGCAAGTTTTCGCTTCCTAAAGCTTAAGGCAGCATTAAAAGTACGCAATTAAAAAGTCAGGATATCAAAAACGTTATATTCCATCAAATAATCAGACTATACTACTGATATGAAACATCCCCATTTATTCTTAGCAACTTAGAAATACAGATTTAATTTTTTTGATTTTTTTTTTTTTTAACTTTAAGAGAGAAAGCTCTATTTTTACTAACTTGCTAGCGCTGCCGGAAATTTAACTAGAATTTCCGGAATTTCAGGGTTTAAATTAAGCAACTTGAACAGTCAACTCAATTAGGTTACTTTATATCCATGTTTCATTGCCATCAGAACTGATATTTGGACTTTTTTTGTTTTGAAAAAAATTAAGATCATATTTTGACTAGAACCATATTTCAATTCAAAATCAGGGTTTCAGCATTGAGTATTAATATTAGAAAAACACACAAAGCTAAAACAAAGGGATACAGAACACTTCTGAGTTTTCCTGGATTCATCATTTAATGCAAGAAAGTAGATTGAAGTGTGCAGGTTTGGTGTTTTTTTTTTTTTCCCAAAGAACGAAAATAAACAAATTTTTGCATTTCTTTGCTAACACAGCTTTGACTATATTTTTACATTGTTAACTTATGGCAAGTAAGATGGGTATTAACCTTGCCTCTAGCTGTTGCCTGTGAGAATGTTTCACTGGCTGTTTACATATAGGCTGGGGCTTTATCACAGGTCTGATGCAAGAAAGCTGAATTTTTTCTCTGGCCTCTGTGACCCTATTATGGTACTTTGTTAGTGTGCAGTCTGCGAGCTCAGCCTCGCTCCTACAGCTCCACTATATGCTCAGACAATGGACTTAAAACACACTTGCAAAACGTAGCTTCAAACTAGACTTGCAGACTTAGATTTACCTAAATATATAATTTGTTTCATGCTTTCCTACTCCGTTTTCTAACTTCGATTTAAGTAGTACTTTAAAAGCATTTAAAAGCTCAGATAAACCGTTTACCGTTGCAAAACTTTACAGAACCCAAAAACATTTCTTCAAAAAAACTTGACTGTGAATTTTGTAGAAACTACTGCTTAGTCTAAGATATATTTGTGTGCCTCCAGTTGTATCAAGGATTGCTCAATTGAGATGTAAATTGAGCTTTAAACCAGAACTTAATTAGCATGAAAGTAACGCTGTATGTATGGACCTTAATTTTGTCAGATTAAGACTCGTATTTATTTTCACAGGCTATGCCTTATGGGGGTGCAGGGTATTCTTATTTTACAGATCTCTTTTCTCTTACTTAAATGCTTACTTTTGTAGAAGTTTTCGTTACTTGACTTAGCTACTTTTGGCAATAACCAGGCTGTACATAAAACATTTTAGAAAAAAATAGGGTCAAACTTCATTGGCTTGCCAGAGAACCATAACTTAAGGGAAAAAAATATAGGTATTTCCTTATGTAAAAAGATTGAGCCAGCCATTTTCTACTGACAATACCTACCCAAACAGATCTCTTGCAATCAAAGTACCCTAACATTTTATACCTAAAAATATGCACCACATACTAAGGTAAGTCGTTGCAAAGGAAACAGCATATGATATGGCTTTCACGAGGAACACAAAAGACCAGATAAAGAATAACTGGAACGACCTAATGAAATTATTCAGATATAAGCACTAATGTCTGCAGGAGGAGCCAACTATCCTGCAGCTCAGCCTTCAGCCTCGAAGGTAGTTTAAAAAATTGCCATTTACTCTATAATTCACAGACTCAACTACTCAGCTTCCTTAAGAAACAGAGCGGAAACAAAAACTCGACTGTATTTAACACTAGGCTATTTTCTGATCTTGAGAAAAACAATAAGTAGCAAATGATAAAATATACAGTGTTGGGAAAACACATTTTAAATATAAACGTTCATGACCACATTTTTCAAACGATACATGTATTAATGGCCAATTTAAACAGCCATTTTCATGAATGTTACATTGAAATTGTAACACTTGCTCCTGATGAAATTCGTAAGACATAACCAAAATCTAAACCAAACTATTGCCTGAACTGGAAAACAATGAATTCTTATCAACCTCAGGCAACAGAATGAATGTGTTTTAACATATTCAACCAAATTAAAACAAACAAACAAACAAAAATTGTCACCTACAAAACTTCAGCAATTAGCATCTCCAATTTTGCTTTAATATAATAAATTAACTAATTTATATCCAAAATAAGATTTTTCCTAATACTAAAACCAAAATGTTGCAGAGTTCCTTCCAAGGCCAGCATTACATCAGAACTTTTAGAGAAAAAGATATGGAGATTTTTTTTTTTCTTATTAATAAATAGTGGCTACTGGCAAGGAACTCTGGGCATCAAAATCTAACCAGTACCAGGTATTACAAAACAAATTTCATACTCCTTCTCTGTAACTTTAAGATAGGGAAGGTCCTGGGGTTGAATTCACCACAGACCTATGATACTGCCAGCTGAAAAGACCACTATCGCACCAGTAAGGCAAAACAGATTCTGGAGAGGAAGGTCTCATTGTTCTCGCCAAAGGGATTTCATGCTTGGGCTGCTGCCCCATTTTACTCCCTTACTTGATATTTTTTCCCCCCCTTGGCACAAGATTTCCTTGATCAAAGGAGGAGCAAACAAGAAATACATTCTTATTTTGCTAAAAAGTAAGAAAACAAAAACAGAACAAAAAACCATCTGAACCGAGTTAACATACACTTCACTAGTGAGAAACACTTTTACTTCTGAAATAATGCCTTCATTTTCAGTTCTTCACTCCTTGTAAAAGCCCCACAGAATATTTCGTAGTTAGAGGAAGCCATATTGGCAATTCTTCCTGTCACTTGATCAAATAAACTTCTGAATTTATCTGGTCGTATTACACATGATATCTTTATATTTCCTCTACATTCTCTTCCCACCACCACTGCACAGATATCAAACTGAAATACAGTAAGTTCCATTTTAAAAAGTCCCATTTGAAATCCAGCTGTGACAAGCAAAGTGAACACTGATGAAGAGTTTATGTGTATTCAAAAGAGCCTGTAAAGCCATTTTCACGAAATTTAAACGTGGACGATCAGATGATTTGTTGGGCAAGATCTGTTAGCGAATGTTTGAAAGCTGGAAATATGATAAACCGAGCAATGGGTACTCGGGTAAAGAGATCCCTGGACAAAATGGGGGGAGGGGGGGAATACTTACTTTCAGATCAGCACGCAGAGGAGATTCGTTCTAAGCCACAGTCGCAACGTTTTATATACCGGAATAGTTATTTAGAAATTGTTTGTATTATTTTAACACAACAGCACCGTGACAACATGGCATTGCAAAATAAAGAGTTCCTGTAACTTCCCGGTGAGCAAAACAGCACAGACAGCTAGCCGCTTTGTAATTCTTTTTATTGGGAAGAAAAAAAAAAACCCCAAACCAGCAGACTCGGAACAGAGCTGGCTACAAGGTTCCACCTCAAGCCCTGAAACCGGCGATGCCGCCACGGGACGCGTGTGCTGCGCTGGGCAGCGGCACAGCCCGCACGGGGCTCCCGGCTCCCGGGCTGGCAGCGCGGCGCCGCCCCGGCTCCGAGCCGGCCGCGAGCGGAGCGGGTCCCCGCGCCCCGGCGAGCGCCTCGCCCGCCCGGGCAGCCTCAGCCGCCGCCGGGAGCCGAGCCCGCTCCAACCCCGGGAACCACCGCCGCCTCCCCGCGACGCCCGGGCCGTGGGCACTTCGGGCAGGGCGGCCGGCCCCGCCGCCAGCACCGCTCCGGCCCCGCGGGGCGGCCGGCCGCCGCTCTGCAGACCCCGGAGGCCCGCCGCCATCCCGCGGCTGCCCGGGCCCGGGCGCCCCGCGGAGCCGGCCGCGCTCCCCCCTCACGCCCGGCGCCGCTCCTTTGTTCGCCGCCCTACCGGCTCGGCCGCGGCGCCCGGCCCCGCCGCTCCGCCAGAGACCCCCGGAACCGGCACCTCTGCGGCGTGGCACCCACTTACCACCTTACAAAGCCCGGCCCGCCGCCGGGAGGAAAGGAGGGAGGGAGGGCGAGAGGCGGGCGGGCGCGGGCGGGCGGCCGGTGCCGGTGCCTCTGCCTCTACCTCTGCCTCGCCCGGCCCGGCCCTGCCCTGGCCGGTGGCGCCGCGCCCCCCGCCCGCCGCCCCCACCCCTCCGCCCGCCGCGCCCCGCCCCCCGCCGCGCGGCCGCCGCCGCTTTCGCGCCACGCGCCTCAGGGGCCGGCGCGGAAGCCAATGGGCGCCCGCGCCGCGGCGGCGGGCGGTGCTGGTAGGCGCAGGGCGCAGCCAATGGGAGGCGGCGCCGCGCCACGGCCCGCGCCGCTTACTACGAGTTACTATGGCCGCCCGCGGCCGGGCGCGCGGGGCGGCTCCGCGCCCCCGGGGCTGGCGGCGCCTGGCGGCCGCGGCGCAGGAGACGGAGGGGGCGCGGCCGCCCCGCGGCGGGGCGCGGGCCGGGGGGCTCGGCGCGGCCGTCGCGTTCCGTCCCCTCCCGTCCCGTCGGTCGGGGCCGCCCGCCCCGCCAGAAGCCGCGGCTCCGCGAGGAAGCAGGACCGGCGGCGGCGCCCCCGCCGTCGTAGCGGAGGCCGGGAGCCCGGCGGGTGGCCGCCCGGCAGCCGTTAGGCCCCGCGGCAGCGCGGGAGGCGCCCGCCGCCCCTGCGCCCCGCGGTGGCTGCACGGCCCCCGCCGCCCACCGCGCAGGCGGCTGCGCCTCGGCCCCCGACCCACGCGGGAGCTTCCGTGGGCGGCCGCAGCCCGCAAAAATAAAATTAAAAAAAGTCATTCCGTAGGAACCGCTGGGGCTGCGGGCGGTCCCACGCGCTACCCGCCGCGGGGGAGGGGGGAGCCCGGCGGGAGCGGGGGGGGCTTCTGGCCTGGGGAGGGAGCGCCCCGCCCGGGGGAGAGGGGGCGGCCGGGCAGGGCGCAGCCTTCCCGCGTCGCCCCCGGAGCGGGGGAAGAAGCACATGGTTGAGTTTTAATTCTAAATGGCAGACTGTCGTAAAAGCCCTTCCTAATTAAAGATTGGCTTTGCTTCCTCGTGTAGAATATTTATGTAAGTATTTTAACTACTTCTCGGTTTGTGTGGGTGATAAGCATAAACATTTGAAATACAGAAAAATAAATCGTATTTTTTATAATGCCTTTTCTTGCAGAGGTGGCTCAAAAAATACGTTAACTGTGAGAATGCTCTAATGCATGCTCATGCATTTGATTTGTGACTGCCACAATAAATTACATCTCAAATTGTAAAATTATATTCTCTGTAACGTTAAGGTTTGGGGGTGCCCAACCGATCTGAACTGTGTTCATCCACACAGGGCAGTGCAGGTCCGTCAGGCTGCTTGAGCAAGTTTTTGTTGTCTATTTGCATTTTTTTGGCATTCAAGATTCAGATTTACTCTTGAAACCACTAACCAACCCACACTTATTGACAAACAAAGCTATACATTATTTAGCTTTACAGAAAATATTTCAGCTTATTAGCAAGATGTTTTCAGAGTATCAAAAAAAGGGATTGCTAATAAGCAAGGGTGGTGTTTTGGTAGGTTTTTTTTCCCAACCATCTGATTACAAAGCGGTTTATGATGTTATTGGACAACTGATGCATATTGTTATCATGAACTCTCAATCTTCATTTCTTCAAAAAGAAAAAAAACCCCAACCTTTCAGAAAAACAGATTACCAAACTGGAATATTAAATGAAATATATGCACCATGTTTTAACCGTTTTAAGAGGAAATAACAGATAATGCTACAGACCAAGCATGTAGAAATGAGCACATGCAGACTGCCTTATAGCTTCAGTTCAGTGCAAATCAAATTTATAAAGAATGCAATTAATCTGCAAGAACAGTGACTAATTCCTTTCACAAGTTTGACTAAGAAGTCAGTAGTTTGGAGGGGGCTGTTTTTAACTTGGACAGGCAATTGTTTATTTTAGCCAGACCACACAGGACATGGTTATGAAATGCAAATTCATTTAGAAAAATTGCCAATCCAGCGCTGAAAAGCCATAAACAGGTTAATACCGTAGGAAAAAAAAATTTCTCTCGACCCCCAAGATAATTACTTACTAATTTTTTACAAAATGGGAGTTGTGATTAAATTCCGATGACTGCAACACCAACCGCTCACTTTCCTCAATCACAAGCTGACAATTAAAAGTTCATTAAAATGACACGGAGATTAAACAATGGGTTGAAATGACCAATACTAGCTTTTCGGTGCGCCAGGAGCTTGGATGCGCACAACAAAAGGGCCGTATTTCCAACTTACTGCAGCACTCACCCCAGCCCCGGCTCATCTCACAACGGTCTGGGGCTGCAGCCCCCACGGTGAGACATGGCTCCTTGCATCACACCACCGCCGCCAGCGAAACCCTCAGCGGCTGCCCCCTCCCCCGCGCCCCCCGCCCGCCGCCGCCGCCGCAGCGCCCGGGCGCGGGCAGCAGCCGCCCCTCGCACGGCTCCGGGCACGTTTAAATCCCCCCTCTTTAATAGTGTACTTGTTACAAGTTTAGGCACGGAACTACGAAGCGTTCCTGTTTACTACGGATTTCCAAGCGTACTACAGGACATGTGGAAATCCATTCAGTGCTCGCTAATAAAAGTATTTAACCGTTTTCCATGGATATACCTATTAAAACGTACCGCGAGAAGCCTACCACGGAATAAATGAAACCTTCGGCTAAAGTGCGTTGAATTATTAAGCAAAACCTGCTAGATCGCTATATTAAACACAGTGCTGGCTTTCATTTCCGTATCCTTTCTTCATCTTCAGGCAACGTTTTGTTTGCACTGGAAAGGCTCCACACCCCCAAACCCCTCCCCCACAAGCCCACCATTGTATCTGTACGAATGTGGAGAATTATGAATGGTTCCTTAGACCGGGCCGAGGGGCGGGGGGAGGAGGGGGGTCGCCAAATCCCTTTGTGTGCCGTTACCAGCCGGGGGCAACGGTGCCTTCGCGTTTTCCCCCGCGCTGTCCACCATTACCCAGCTGAGGGGGAGCGTGGTGCCCCCCCGCCCTTCCCGGGCCGGGCAGCGCCGGAGCGCGGCTCCTCGCCCCAGGACTCCCCCCGTCTTCATCATCATCATCCCCCAACTCTCCTCCACCCCTTTGTCTTCTCCCCCCCCCCCGCCCCTCCCGCGCGCTTTCCGTAAGGCTCAGCGCAAGGGGCACTGCGAGTAATGCAGGAACATTACCATATGGGGCTCCTCCGAGGCTGGAGAGACCCTCCGCCCCCGCCCCGCGCAGCCCCCCAGCACGCAGCCGCGGCGGCGCTGCGCGGGAGCGGATCCCCGCTCTCCCCCGCCGCCGCCGCCCCCCCGCGCCCCCTCTTCTCCTTCTTCTTCCCCCCTCTTCCTCCTCCTCCCCCCGCCGGCCCACGGTGCCGGGGAGCGGGATCGCCCAGGCACGACCCCGGTGAATAATCCCCACCGCCCGGCGGGGGAGGAGCGGGGCGGGGGGCGGGCATTGCGGTGCCTTCTCCCCTCCCTCCCCGGGATCACACCCGCTGGCGGGGGGAGGTGCGCCCGCCCAGCCGTTTTTGGGCGGCGGGGGCGCGCGGAGCGGACTCCCCCGGCGGAAGGGCAGCGGCAGAGCAGGCCGAAGCCCACCCAACTCCGCTTCCCCCTTCCCTCTCTAAACTTGTCCTGGCCGGCCGCCCCCCGTCCTTCACCCCGGCCCTCCTCCTCCTCCTGAGTGTGTGTGCGCCCCATCCACTCGCTAATTGAAGAGCTGGGATTCCTCACGTGAGAAGTTGATTTGTAGTTTGAACACGTGGCTCATTCAAAAAGCCGGAATATTCAAGTAATTTTTTTTTTCTTCTCTCTCCCTCCCCTCTTTCCCAACCCCCTCCCCTTCTTCCCCCCCCCCCCCCCCCTTTTTTTTATGCTGAGAGGCGGCGCCTGCACGCACGTAGTGTGACATTTTCATAGTCCGCCTGCTGCTGCCAAAGGGGCTTGGGGGCAAGACAAAAAAAGTAGTTGTTTTTTTTTTTTTCCCTTCCCCTCCTTCTTTTCCTCTCCTCAGCCCGCCATCCGCGGCCCCGGCGCTGGGTGTTTCCCCCGCGCCCCCCATGCGCCCGGGTAGCACGGCAGGCACTTAGGGCTCCCGTTTGGCTACGCTTTTTTTTTTTTTTTTTTTTTTTTTTTTTTTTTTTTTTACCCCTTGAGAGAGAGGGAGGGACACAAGCTGCCGATCTGATTTTTTTTTTTCCCTTCCCTGTCCTCTCTCTCGCTCTCTCGCCTTCCTCCATCGCATTTTGTTTTATTTTCCCCTTCCTCCCCACCTCCTCTCGCAAGACGAGGGTTGCAGCCCGCGGTGCGCGCCTCCCCGAGCCGCCAGGAAGATGAACAAGCTCTACATCGGCAACCTCGGCGAGAACGTCAGCCCCCTCGACCTGGAAAGTCTCTTTAAGGACTCCAAGATCCCTTTCTCGGGCCAGTTCCTGGTGAAGACGGGGTACGCCTTCGTGGACTGCCCCGACGAGAGCTGGGCCATGAAGGCCATCGAGGCACTTTCAGGTGAGCGGCCCTTTCCACCCCCCCACCCCCCCCCCACACCCCCGCAGCCCCGACGGCTCCCGCCGCCCGCTCCTCCGCGGTCGCGGAGCAGCTGCAGCGGCGGGCTGGGCCGCGCCGCCGGTCTGGAGCGGGGGGCGGGGGGGGTGTCCGTCGCCCCCGTGTCCCTCGCCCCCAGGTGAGGTGCGAACTGTTGTTTTCCCAGCGCGGCCGGAGCCGCCCGGCCTTCCCGCGGAGGCTTTGCGCGGCGGCGGCTCCCCGGGCGGCGGCGGCCCAGCGTGGCGGGGAGTGGGGCCGGGGAGGGGCGGCAGCCTGGGCCCGCGGACCCGCGGCGCGGCGGCTCCCATGTTTTTCCGAACCCCGCGGCCAGCCCTGCCCGGCCGGGGGCCCTCGCAGCGCGGGGGGGTGGCGGCGGGGGCGGTGAGGCGGGGGCGGGCTGCGGGCGCGGAGCTCGGCGCGGCTCCGCGGGGCAGCGGCTGCGCACCCCTGCTTGGGCACAGCTGCCCCCCCGCAGCCCCGCGGGGGGCCGCCCCCCGGAGCGGGCTGGGGTTTCCCGGGGCTTGGCGCAGGCCGCGGGGCTGGGGGCGAGCCGCCCCCTTGCCCCGAACTCGGAGGGGGGGAGCCCAGCCGGCCCCCCCCGCGCTGCCCTGCTATTTATTTCGGTTTCTTTTCGCTGCTCTCACGCACCCATCACCGCCTCCAGCAGCGCGCCGGCTCCTGGCCCCGACATCCTGTTTTTGTGTGCTTAAAAAAAAAAAAAAAATATTACAGAAATAAATTCTTTTTCGCGCGAAGCGGCTTTGCGGAGGTCTGCTGGGAGAGGCTCCCTCGGAGAAGATGGGCTCGGGCTGCGCTCGGCGCCGCGTTTCGGCTGCCTCCCCGCCCGCCTCCCGCAGCGAACCGCCCGAAGTTGGGGACCCGGCGGCGGCGCGGGGGGCGGCGGAGCCCCCGCTCCCCCTCCCCGGTGCAGGGGGCTCGGCGGGGCCGGGGCCGAGCCCCGCTCCCGCAGGCGGCGTTTCGCGGGTCGGTTTCATCTCGGAGGAAGGGGCCCCGCTGCGGGCGGCCCCGGCTCGGCCTCGGGCTGTGCCGCCGCGCCGGGTCCGCCTTGCGCCGGTGCCCGGTTGCCGGTGAACGGGCCAACGTGTTGCGCTGCCGTTCCCTGCCTTCCCACCCTGCGGGCCCGCGCCGGGGACGCGGGGGACCACTGCCGCGCTCCAGTATTTTCTCCTTTATCTCTGCAGGTAAAGTGGAGCTGCATGGGAAACTCATAGAAGTTGAACATTCGGTCCCTAAAAGACAAAGGTAATTAATTTTTATTCCGGTCCCACCCGCCCCCTTTGCCCTCAGCTACCCAGCGAGAAGCAATTTGAAAAATGCTTAGGTTTGTATTTCTCTTCCCTGTGGATAAATGGACCGCTTTCTTAAACCCAGAGGCGTGCACTCGGTGCTGTCCTAGAGGTTTTCTAGAAATCACCCCGTGTATTTCTTTATAATGTAGTGTCTTGGCTGGGCAACAGTGGTAGTATTTTAATTTATTTAAAAAAAAAAAAAAGCCTTTTTGTAGGAGAAGCAAGTTATTATGGTCTGATAGCTAATGGTTGTGAAGATTTTAAAATTTAAAGTTCCGTGAGAAGAGTTAAAATCCGTGTGTTAGCAGGAAATGAAATGTGGTGTGAACTGTATAACCAGCAAGCACATGAGGTTTGCTCCAGCAAGAAAAAGCATCTTGTAAATATACTGATATACATTTTTTTTTTTTATCCTGCCATGTTGGAGTCTGCAGCATTTTATAGGCATGTAGTAGAAATCTCATCTGTATTTGAGAGGATTTTTTCATCACTATTTTGAGCTGGTCTATAGAAGCAGCACGAGAATGACTTGTTCCTAGTAAGGACAGAATTTATGCATCTTTAATTTCTAAATGTATGTTTAATTTTTGCAAGGCAGTAATTTTGTTGGGCCTCATGTAAAGAAGCAATACTCGTAATAAAGCAGGGTAGTATTTTTATATTGCCTATAGCAATTCAGCCTGCTTCTTTCACAAATATTTAGATTATAGAAAACCTGGCGTGCACCAGAGAGTAACACAAAATAGATCAAACTTTCCACGTGCTTGTTCCTGTACTCCATTATTCAATCTGGGAAGTATGTCTGTCTGTGTAACTTTGTCAAAAGGGGCTTCTACTATTTCAGGGTTATTTTTAAAAGTACAGTCTTTTCAAATCAACTGTTTTAAAAAGGTGAATTGGCTGTCTTGATGGGCATTGCATATTGGTATTTTGAGCATTACAAGTTTAATCACTGTTTAGTGGTAGAGGAAAGCTTCACTTGAGAAAGTATGGATTTTTGCTCTAGTTAAGGGGGGGGAACCCCTCTCTGGACCAATTCATAGTATGTTAATCTGTATGGTTCTATTTGATACTTTTCAATGGAAATTAGTATGCTGTATGTGCTCTTCTGCATTTAATGTGCAAGGTATATGGCTTTGATTTACAGTAGCCTACATTTTAGATCTTTTGTATATAAAAATACTATTGTAAGGGGAATATTTTTTTAGGTTTAAGAGGAAAATTCCAAGAATTGATAATTTCCTGTAATAAATAAATTTATTGTCATGCTTACTAATCTTAAGCTTGCACAAGTAGCGTTCTATTTATGCTATTAAAAAAAAATCATTTCAATCATAAGGTAAATTTAAAATCACTGGTGCCCCCTCAGCTTTTTTTAATCATTGTTTAACGTGTTTAAAAGTATTTTCCTGTTCTTTCAGCTGTCAGCTGAAATGGTGTAACAATCCATTCTTCATATTGGGTAGCATGTCTTCCTATTTGTCTGTGAATTAGCAATTATCAGAAACATACATCTGTCTGTAACTTGTTGCAAAGAATTCTGCACTGAACTTAAGCGCTTTTCTAGGCATGCGTTGCCTACATACAGGCATACTGAAAAAATTGCAAATGTATCAGCATACCTGTATTACTTCTCCCAAAGCCTTTATCTGTTAAAACAGTTTCATCCTGTAGTATCATAGTGGAATGTATTAGGTATAGTTCAGATTTATACTTCTGTTTAACAGAAAATTAAATTGCATTTCTCATAGCTGCACTTCCTTCCCCTTTGTCTCCACTCCTCCTCTCCCAAAATCAAATATAGAAACCCACTTAAAATTCATTCAGAGGCCTCCATGTGTAAAAGTGACTCTCTTGTTCCTGTTATGGATGTCTAATACTTTTTTTTTGGGGGGGGTTTAAAAAGTTGGGGATTTTTTCCATGTCTCTCTAAACATTGCTTACTGGGCGCGTATTTAGAATTGGTAGGTATGCGTAAAAACACAGTTTTTACATGTTGAGTGTTTTGGTGAAACTGGTGCTTTCAAAGTAACTTACTTGATTACTCAAGGGAGAGATGCAGCGGGGGTGGGGGGTGTTGCTGCCCAGGCCCACCCAGTGTGTTTGCAGGCTGGGAGCGCTTTCCTGAGCCCTGCGCTCCCCAGCATGCCACATACGGTCACAGAAGTGACGCCATTTAAAAAAAAAAAGGTGCATGTGTCAAGTCAGTCTTTCAGCACGAGCGTTCAATTAATAGTTTGGTCAAATGATTACAAAACAAATTTTGCTCTTATGAAGTAGTGCACTGAAATTATTCGATACATTGTATTGACCTCTGCTGCTGTGAGGCTGCTCCATGGAGAGAGTCAGCTCCCCTCCCCGCAACATCCTTAATTATGATTTTTGCTTAGTGTTTTTGGTTAGTGTTGTTTTTTGGTTGGTTGGTTTTTTGTTTTTTTTTTTAGCAGAGTGTGTATATTATCACTCACAAGGGTAGCTGGTGGGTGTCTTTCTCCAGAGGTGGCTGAGGTGCATGGGAGGAAAGGGTAAGGGTTTGGTAATCCATATCCTTGTCACATAAAGGAAGGTCAGGAGGTGATGTCAGCTGGGGTTGCCATAAAGTTGAGCTGAATCCAGAAGACGGTGGAGTGTGCCTGGCTTGTTATTCAGGGTGAAATTCTTGGACCCAGTAGTCACTGCATTCCAGCCCTTGCTGGATCTTCAGATTTGAAGTGGGCACACCCACGTTTGCAAAATCACCTTCCTACCTTCTGCGGAAGGAAGGAGAGGGCTTGGTGGGGCTTTCTCCCTCCCCTCCCCCCCTGGAAGCATTTAAAAACAGACAAGGGGATCTGCTGCGGTTGAAAGAAGGGGCCTGGTCAAGGTTTCCTTGATGGAAGGGCGGAGAATTATTTTGGGGGAGGTGCAAAGTATTTAATAAGCTCGGAGTAGATTCCTGACTTACTATTGAAATCTCAAGGGAATGCCAAAGGAATGCAGCATTTCTGCATTCAGACCCCTCGGTGTGGAGGAAGGCTATTGCAATATTTAAAGTTTAGGTCATTTTATGCAAAAGTTGAAGAAGGCATTGTAACAATTCTGACTGCTGGTCGCCCTCTGCGAGGGGAGGCAGGACACTGTTGGTCGCTATCGCCACTGAGGTGGGTTTTCTTCTCACAAAGCTGTGATGTGGGAGGGGGATGGTGGCACCCCATAGTGTACGTGCGCCCATGCCCATGAAACTTGTGGCGCGAGGCTCTGGGTACTACCTCGCGCAATCCAAGAGCAGCTGGTATCTCACAAGGCGATGTACTGCAATCTGATTATTCAAATGGCCCTGATGTCACTTGTGCGTGATGAGGGGGGAGGGCGGGTGCTAACTCTGGGCACCCGGGGATGTGCCCAGTGCAGCCTCCTGGTCCTGGCTCCTGTGTCCAGGTGGGCTTCCCACCCGGGCACGGTCCACCATGCCTGTTCCTGGGGCCTTCAGGTGCCTAAAATGCTCACAAAATCTCAATTGTGGTAACGATGAGGTGTTTTCCCAATTAGAGGGTTAATCCCTCCCCCACCCCTTGGGCCCTTTGTTGAGAAAATAAATTCACTGTGTCTCTTCTGCGGGGTTCCTTTAGGAGAGGAGCAGGAGAAGAGGGTAGCGAAGGGGCATCTTGTGGGTAAGGAGCTGTGCTATGGGGAGCACAATGGCCTGCCAGCTGTGCTTCACCTCTAGTGCTGCAGTACCTGAAGGCTGATTTGAGGAAAAGAGGCCCAAAATCCCCCAGGCTCTCTGTTCCAGGGGCCAGCGCTGTTGGGTGGGCATCAGATTGTGTTGCTAATTTTCAGTATAATGAGGGTTTGTATCTTATGCGGGCAAGGCAGCGGGGAAATAGCTTTGCAAGGCTGGAGTATGTATAGAGGCTACAGTGGTCGAAATTGCTAAAAAAAAAATAAATAAAAAAAAATAAAAATGTAGTGGCATTGATTTTTAGTTTTGCTTCTGTAAGTATCAAGCAGGGAGAAACATGCTGTGTGTAAGAAGACGTGATAGAAAATATGTCATTTATTGGCCGTATCTGTGCTCTTTTCCGCAGAAGAAGGCGGAGGACCACGCCTGGGCCCAAACCAGAATGTTTTTGAGAGTGAAGGGCCAAAACTTTGCATAGTGATTTTGGGTTTTCATTCTCTGTTTCCACATTTATTTTTGCAGGTGTGAAC
The DNA here is from genome assembly GCF_023634085.1 of Falco cherrug. Classification (NCBI taxonomy): domain Eukaryota; kingdom Metazoa; phylum Chordata; class Aves; order Falconiformes; family Falconidae; genus Falco; species Falco cherrug. The sequence continues at coordinate 111,357,873 of NC_073700.1, forward strand.
AGGAAATTTAATATTTTTTTTTTCCAAATCTTTGAAACCTTACAATTAGAGTGGAAATAAACCTGGATAGTTGTGATTCCTACATAGCGGGTCGTTTTTGACAAGAAGAGATAACTCTTCACTGACAGTGCTAACTGTTACGTTGTTGGAAGTTTAATTTTTATAACTCTTCATACCGTTTGATCATTAATTAAAAAAAAAAAACAACTTCTTGTTGCAGTTTTTACAAATAAGCTAGAATACATGAAACACAGCTCTAAATGCATATCCTGGAAGGGTGGTCCTGCTCTCTTTTTGCTGCCTTCCCTTTACAGGCAGTACTCTGAGAACATACTTGTAGCGGACCTTAAATGTTGCGTAGATACAGTAAATTTTGAAGGGGTAGAATAAAAAAAAATAACATTTTGGAAGTATAATTCACGAGTAGTAAAATATAATCAGGAAACATTTAAGTATTTTTTTTTTATTTCTACTCCCCTTTTTTTCCCCCCTCCTCAAGCATGGGGTAACAACATTTTCCACATTTTTAGACCTTGAAGGTGGTATTTTTGTAAAATGGGGCTGTGTTCATTTCAGTTGCTCTTTTAAGTGCAGAGCATAGGACTCTGCAGTGCTGGAGTCCTTTTATGGCTTCTGGCTAGCTACTGGGTGGACTTCAAATGCTTAGTTTTGACCTGAAAAATTCTTAAAATGGCCTGGGACTTACCTATGTAACATAAAATGTGAAGCTTCCCATAATGGCTGTGAGAGAGGGACCCAGGCAGAATTAAAATACACCTAATACTAACCACGGATGGGGCTAGCCCTTCAGGGAGCCTCGCAGAAAAGATTCTTGGCTTCTTAAACCTGTCCCTCTCCTTAATGTCATCTTAGCTTTTAGGTTTTTATACTCCTGGGAATTTGGTAACAAATACATGGTGCCATGGAGCACAGCTGAAGACACTCTTCTAGTGGTTTCATTCTTCTGTGAGCCTGGCGAGGCAGGCACAGGGCGATATATTGATGTGGGATTTTTTTTTTCCCCTTGTAATTTAAGAGCCAAATTTATTATTGGAATTTGATTATTCAGAATCAGTAAATAGATGAAGAATGGGTACAAAATTTAAATGCTGTAAAATCTAAGTAAGGAGGATAACTTCATGTTTCATAGAAGGAGAGGGATAAGTGGAGAAGTTTGAATAGGATTGATGCACTTGGCAGTGTTGAGGTGCTTTATGTAGTTCCAGAGTGCTTCAATATGATTCTCTTTTAATGTGTGTTCTCTCATTTTGTTTTCATACGCAAAATGTTTATCTGCCTCAGTCCGTTCTTTATCTCAAATGATGCAGAGCATAGAATTATATGTTGAGTTCTGTGCTAATTACTGTTGAAAGCTAAGATAAAACCATAACTTTTCCTTATTTCATCTAGAAATGTGAAATTGTTACCAGAAATACTTGTGCATATTTTATAGTTTTAGTCTGAGGCTTCCATCCTTATCTTTTTTTCTCTCCCATCCCGTTCCCCTCCCCCCTCCCCCGGCATGTTGAGTGTATGCACTTGTATGCCTTGCTATCCTGCATCTCTGCTGTATGTGTCTTACATTTGCTGTACAAACAAAGAAAATATCGGTGAATATGCTATCTAAAAAATCTCCCCGGGTGTCTGGATTTGGGGAGATCAGTAAGCCCAGTGCTTACTGGTGCTACCCAGCCCCTCTGGGCACATTTATCTGTGTGGGTACCTCACTGGCAGTTGTTCCTTCTCATCCCCCGGAATAAGTAATTTGGCTTTGAAAAGTTTCTGTAAGGGAGCAAGAGGCCCTGTGTGTTTGGGCATGTTTAGCTAATTAACAAAAAAAATTATATTATTGTATTCTCTCCTGGCTTTGCTCCTTTCCAGATCTGCAATATTGATTTGTGAGTGTGTTGAAAGATGCATACATTTAACCAAGAAGAGAATCTTGATGTCTGTAGTTAGATACTTAGCGAATAAAGTGTGTTACTAGGGTCAATATTAGGGTAAATGTAAAAATAGTGCACATGTAATGACAATGAGTGGGGCCAAAAAAATTGGTGTTTTCCAGGGTTTTTTTCTGCAAGAGTGCTGAAATTTCAAAATGGAAAATTATATTAAATTGTAATTTTAATTGTTATTTTGCTGAAGTGTACTATCATGACAACTGGCACAAGAAAAACCTGTAGTATGAAACACCTCTTGTGCAAAGGAACCTCAGCAGCAGTGTGCCTCCCCTGTTGCCTGCCTCTTCATGGTACAGTGGAATTATCATAATCTAAAACTGTCCTTTTGCAAATCTGAATGGATGGAAAACTGCCTGTAACAGGTAAAATGAGGCATTCTGTATTTTTAATTAAGTTAAAATTTGGATAAAAGCAGATAACAATGAGTCAAAGAGGGATCTGACTCTTCTTGAATATGGGACTAGGTGTTGAAATGAAACAGTCTTGAAATGAAGGGTCTTCAGCTGGCAAGGTCCTTGCTCCATTTTAATTTTTTTGCTGTCTTGATCATTTTGTGGCTGCAGAGAAGTGTCTCAGAGAGAGAGCGTGTGTGTGTGTGACTGTGTGTATGTATATACACACACATATATATGCATTTTAAGATTATATTACCATAAAATCATTTGCAGCTCAAGAAGAGATCAGGTAAAAATATATGGAGAATTTATAAAAATAGTAAAGTTGAAGGTTTTTTGCTAGTGCTAGTACACTTGAACAAAACTGGAGCTGAATGTTCGCTTTTGAAAGATTAACTTTCATGCTCAGCTGAACTTCAGGAATGCTATTTTAAAATATGTAGTCGATACCTTGTGTGTTATACATTTTTCCTTTTTGAAGATAGCAGTGCTCTATTGTTTTGGTTAATTGATTTCTAGTTTTAAATGTTACGTGCACAGGTCCTGTAGGTTTTCTCTCAAAAATGGAGCTCACCTCACCTTAATGAAGCAATAAATATTGTAGCGCAGAAATCAAAATTCCAGATAGGAGGAACTCTAGTCTCTGAAAAAAAATATTCTGGTGGTGGTGGAATAATCCTAAGTTATTAGTTGGGTTCACAATTACCTGTTTTCCTGAAACTTCAGGTTAAATAGTGGTTAGGGATGGAGTAAAAAGCTTGTCGTGTTTGAATTTGGAGTTATCTGTTAAATACTCGGCATGCGTGGATCATGGTGGGACTCTAATTTTCTAGGAATAAGCAGGGCAGAGGGGCTAGCTGTGAGAAAGGGGGGGGAACCCCCACAAAACATCCTGTGGCTTGTACTATGCCATTGCCCCACACAGCCTTCATGCTGGGGCCTGATCCTGTGTGCTCTCTGCCCCTTCTCCCCTGCCCTGGGAGGAAGGACTCAGCGTGCTTCGAGGAGGCTCTCAGGGAAACAGAGTTTGTGAGAGGGTTGTCTTGGACACGAAAAACGCATATATCATTACCAAAGGCAAAAGATACAAGTTTGGGTTTTTTTAAATGGTAGTTTTAAATTTCTGGATTATCTGCTCTGTAACTGTTTTATTTTCGGTGATAGAGCGTATTTGGTTGAGAGTGTATTATTTGGTTTATACATGTAGGGGAGATTCTGTATGTGATGGTGGCTTCATGATTATCATGGAAGAATAGTTCAATTTTTCCTCCTACAGCTAGAGAAAAAATTGCAAAACCATGTCTTTTTAGGACAGTACTTGAAAAACATAATCTGTAGGATGTTTGAGGAATTTAGGTAGTAGTTTAAGCCAAGTTAATAGGCTGCACTCTACAGTGTAAACCGTGTCTTGTCTTCTTCCTGATGTGAATTAAAATTCTGATAAAATTATTTTTCCAGTGAAAGTTTTGTGGCAACCTTAAACAGGTAATAGCTAGAAAAAAAAATTCACAATTTGTCTGTTATTTGGGTGGTACCCTTTAAAAAATTTGGAAGATTGTTTCCAATTTGGAAATATTTTTCCAGATCAGTTTGCCAATTGTATACCAGCTTGCAGGGGTTTCCCTTGCCATCGAGGCGCTGACCTGTTACAGATGCGCCCTGCTGTGCTGGGATGCGCACATGGGTCTTTCCTACCCAGGGAACTGGATCCCTGAATGAACCACAACTTTCTCTGTGGGAAAACCAGCACTCTGGTGTGCAGAGGGAGCTATTCGCCAGGGTCAAGTGAGAGGGGTTCAATGCTAAGTGTCTTTTAGTGGTATTGATCGCAGTGGGTGCTGCTGCTGATCAGCGACAAGCGTTCGATAGAGGTTCGGTTATTTAAGTGGGTGGTAGGTGGAGGTGGGCAGCAGCGTAACGTGGTGCAGGGAGCTGAAAGCTGCCGTTGTGAACCAGGAGGTGCTTGGTTTGACCCTAACAGAAGTGCTGGTGTATCTCAATACTTGCGTGTTACCTGATTGTATGAACTTTGCACCTGCACAGAAAGTTTTAATGTAGGATACTTCTAATAAATGTGCAGCTTTCAAGGATGATAGGCATTTAGAACTGTCTACAAATTCAGATTCTCTTTCAATTTCAAATACATACTAAGAGACGGATAGTAAGCATGTAGTTTAACATGTGGTCTGTAGGTTTACCTTCATGAAAGAATTGGAAGATCCTAGGGTACAGCACAGGGATTTCAGTTGTTCCTAATAACCTGTGCAAAAGAAGTGAGAAATGGACAGCTCTTAAAGTCAGAGCAGAGATAAATACTACGTACTCATTGTTAAATCTTTTTTCAGATTTAACAGAGAATGCTCTTTTCAGCACTGTCGGTGCTCAGTAGCAGTGGTGTAAAATTGTTCTTATACTGCTGATACTAGTTCATTCAAAGGTGCACCAGAATGCTTGTTCTATTAAACTATTTTTCTTAAAAACAAAAACACCTGCCTCACCCCCTCCAAGAAAACAACCCCAAAGCACCAACATCCGAACACTCTAGGTTAAGTTATAGTTAGAAAGAAGGTGACCTTTCATTTACTTAAGAAATACAAAATTTTTATTCTCAATGATGGTCTGAGTGCTAATAGCAAATGGTGGGGTCCTGTTCTATTTGGTAACTTGCTTTGTGTTGCTGCCTATTTTGTTTGCATTACAGGTGTGTTGGCTTTGAGTGAGTTTTATATCTCTATTTGGAAGTTTTCATTTTTTCTGTTATGCTGGTGAGCAGAAGTTTTTATAAATAATATGATTTTTACCCTGTCTGCGCTCTTAAACAAGAAATGACTGTTGGCATGTAAATATATCCCAAGTTCTGCATCTAATATAGAACTGTAAACTGTTCCCTGAAGTTGTGGAGCGCACACCCTTTCCTTTGTACAGCTGGGCTTGGTGACAATTATTCAATTAAACTCAAATCGTGAGCTAAACTACCTTTTTCCATACGTACCATGTGCTTAGCCCGTATAAAGTTTAAGCTACCCATCACTCCTTGCAAGTAATCTCAGGAAGAGACTTAAAAGATTTATCATCATAATTTGTAGAGTCCTTTGAGCTTTTAGATTGAGTTAAAGATTTGCTTTACCTACGTGCTGAACTAGATTCAGTAAAATCACAAAATTGCATTCGCTTGCCATGGTTGGCTTTTGCTTGCCTCTGTGGCAAATAATAAGCTTATGTATGTTGCTTTTCTAACTGGCCATTTCACTCTCATCACCTGACCCCCATAGTTCACTTACTACGACTGTTACTGGTTTTGCATATGTTGGATTAAGTTCAGCATCTTGACATGAAAACGCTACTTGTGAATGCATGAACGGCAGCACAGATCCAGCACTGCACGTGTGGTTACGTCAGGCTCCCGCTGTATTGCAGTGCTGTGTTTTGTGCTGCAGCTCTTCAAAATGGCTTTTCAAATGAAAGTTCAAGCTATCTTAACTTTTTAGCTGTGGAGTGTTGGTGGAAATCACATGTGGTTCTGTATTGCAGAAAGCAGCTCTTTGACGTAGTTTTGACTTGTGTCACTGGGTGTATCATTTTGGGTGGTACACTTCAAAAAAAAAAAAAAGGGGGGGGGGGGGAGGGAAGGGAAAAAAAGGCAAGGCATGGAAAAGTCTGTCCAGAACTTAGTCATGTTTCACCACGATGAAGCCCTGCAAGTTCTCAAATGAGAAATGACGCTTGAGCAGTGACTTTTCTGGCGGTGGCTGTGGTGCCTGCTCTACCTGATGAGACTTGGACCAGGAGAGCAGTGCCTGGTTTGGGGGGCTGAGCAGGTGCCCTGACCTGTTTCTTTTCCCTCTAACATCCAGATCTGTGAACTTCCCTTGCACTCTGCGGATACCATGCGTGTGGTTACAAACTATTGAAGCATGTCTCTGAGGTTTGGGGGTGGAGAGGGAGGGGGCGATTGCTTTGTTCTGAGGCTTTTGGTAGCTCTGGTTCTGGTTGTCGCTGGTAGTTGTGTCTTGTTGTGCAGTCCAGTACTAGGCACAAGGCTGATGTCAGTGTGGTTTGAAATGAGCTGAATTTTGGGGGGTTGGTGGTGGGGGAGATGAGTGAGGAAGGCATACGAACAGTAGTGTTAGCAGATGATGATCAGTAACCTCTAAAGAAGGATGATTTCTTTCTGTGGTTGAATATTTATCGTATAACATCATAGTCTTCCTGATGCTGATTTTGGTGGTGTGTGTTTTTTTTTTGTGTGTGTGTAATTCGGTATTTTTAGCTTTCTCCTGCTCTTTATTTCTTTAAAATGCTCTTTTTAAATCCTCAGTTGTTGGGCACATCTATATGCAGATGGAGCAGTTGAATTTCAAAGCTTTGAAAGGCGTATTTAAACTATACTAAGCTAGCTCTGAGGTAAATGCAACTTGATCTACTAGTGGGTGCAGGTACCACCTTATTTAGGTATCTGCTAACAAATCAGTACTGTACAATTGTAAAAAAGAGATAGTATCACTGCCTTGGTGTGATAATAAGTTTGCATATCTGTATACAAACTAAATTTGAAGTAATTAACTGCTAAATAATTTATTAAACTTAGTCGAAATATTCATCATAATTCATATGAACTTTGTGCCTAATCTTGATTTAAATATCTAGCAAAATGCTGTGCCTTTGAAAAACTGCAAGTTACTAAATGGAAATAACCTCAACGTTAATGACGATTAACTCGTAGATTATGAATCAGCTGGTTAGCTGTAGCACAATATAGGCCTTTTCTCTGCTTTGAAACTGATTCAAATTTACAATTTTATTCAGTTAAATACAAAATGAACTGAAATAGTGTAAATGTTAAATGCTACCCTGTGTAAAGAGTGTGGTTTTCAGTGCAGAAATTTGTTCTCTGATCATAACAATATATTTAAATCTACAGTGACGGTGAAAAAGTCTATGCTCTCTGATCTTCAACCTCAAAACATGCACTATATTCTGTGTTTTCTGTGAAAAATAAAATGAAAAACAATGGAGTTATTTAAAAGGTGATAGTGGCCATCCTGTAATTGCTTTATATGCCACTTCTTAAAGTCATGGCAGTTTTTTAATAATATTATGAAAGCGGGGGAAATTATTTAGTATTAACTTAGTTTACTAATGGAAATCCACTTAGGCCTCTTATACAATTGATTTTTCAATGTAACTTGCCTTTGAAAATTTCTAAAATTAAAATGCTGCGTAACTTAGAATTTGTGAACAATTGAATTTTAGTTGTTGACTTCTCTGGTTGAACAGAATGAAATGATACTCCTAAGGCTTCCATGAAGGCCTGGTATGAAAGCTCAGGGATTGCTTTCATATGTTGTATGTACTATGTAAGGCTGTGTGCACTAATCTAAGCTGCTGTGACAAAAGCAAGTCAATTATTAAAAATGAAGTTTAATGCATATATGATTAACATTATTTCTATTAAGTAAACATAAAAAAATGGGAAAAAACCCTCTTTACACATAAACTGTGATGCTTTAACTACGCCAGTACAAAATATTTACTGAGAATATGGAGTTACTAGTGTAGATGTATTTACCCTGACCAAAATTACTGCCCTATAAAAAAGAGAAAATAAGCTTTGCAGACAATAGAAAACTTAGCATGGTTGTTATTACTTTATAAATTTAACTTTTTAAAACACGTTAATTAAAAAGTTAGATTTTGTCCAGTAACCTGTTGTTAGATCAAAACTTAATATATTAAATAGTGTGTGCAAAGTGTGTGTATTATTTAGCGCTACATCCCAGCAGAAAGACTGTGCATTCTGCGCTTCGAGGATATAAAATTTATTGAGGGGAGAATACAAGTATGCAGTTGTTCTAAATAACGTGTAGCTTTTTGCTGCAAGTACAGCTATGAAGTAATTTTATTTGGTGCTGTTCTGTCCCCACAATTTTTTGTGTAACTGAATAGGATTCCATTTTTTGGGGAGAACTCTTCAGAGAAAATTAATTAAAAGAAATGACCATAATGTCTGGAAACCATAAGCGTAATTTGTTTCTCTTTGCAAGTAATTTTAAGTATAGAAAAAGCAATAACTCTTTTTAAAATTCTGCATCTGGTTACGTTCAGCATAAAAATGACAAAGCCAAACAGCAGAGTAGTCACTTCCTATGGCTTTTGGGCTTTGACAGGGCAAGAGAAAGGAAGGAAAACTATTTGGTGGTGATAGTGCAAAACCCACACATTCTAGCAATCCTCTGGTAGAGGTGTTATACCTCATCTGCTTTAGGTCGCTTAATCAGTTTAAGACCACGTGGAATTACCATTAGTAAGGGCCAGCACTTGAGTGCTATTTCTTCTTGTTGGTATTCAATTAGTTCAACAAAGTGCACTAGTAAAATAATTACTAGAGCATCAAAGAGACAATTGGTATCTGTGCAGTGTCTTAGTTATCGTGTGCATCAGTTTATACTTGGAAAAGTTTCTGTTTTTTTAAAACTTCTGTGAATAAGGCTTATTTTAATTAATTCTTTGATATGGAAGAACTTATTTTAAAGCAAAAATAATAGGAAATGTATGGTAAATTTGACATTTCTGTTGTAAAACTGGTGAAGTATTCTACTTAATCTATTCCTGTTAGTGTGGTCTAGAAGGTTTAAAAGAAGCTATTTGTCTTGCCGGTGCTCTTTAAACTTTTCTTGGTTTGTCTTGAGATTGAAGTGTGGAAAGCAGTAATGAGAAAATAGATTTGTTTGTTTAAATTAAAAAACACAACAACTTAGCCATGTGAGAGCATTGTTAGGCTTTGTTGGAACATCAGATGATGAACATAGTATATGTTTTAAATGCTCAATTATTATGTCAGTATAAAGCTGTCCTCTTGCAAAGTTGAATAATATATGTATTTATGAAAAAAAAAATGTGGAAGCTTTGTCCAGGATAGGTGCAGAGTGGGAAGCCACACGTGCATGTGCTTGTACACATACACATGCACTACATTCTTTAGGAGTGGCTCTATGTTCAAACTCTGTGCTCTTTTGAACTCTTGCTTTTAGTTTTTGCTCTTTTAAGCACTGGGACTTTATTCGTATTTTTAGATATTATATAGACAGTTGCCTAAATGAAGTAGTTTGCCCTCGTTAATATCCTTTTATATCATGGGAGACACTTGAAAAGGCCAGTAAATATGTTTGTCAGCTGAAGTTTATAGATACACTTAAAAGCAGACCAAGCAAGATTTTTCAATTTTTCTAGTTATAGCATATAAGCTTCTTGAAGTTAGATGGTGTTTTTCAGCAGCGTGAGTGTTTCAGTGTGTTTCCCCCATAGGAATCTTCATTTACTGAGATAATTTTAGGAATTGGACATTAATTTCTGCCATTTTTTGGGTAAAGTATCCTGAGAGGCAGCAAACGGGTTTTTCTTTAGAAAGTCTGTGTGTGTGGTGAATCGGTGGCAGCAGAGAAGTATGCGCTGGGATGAGTCCCTGAACTACCCTAACACCTCGCTCAGCTTAAGCTCTAAAGTAGCTTGCTCTTAGCCTGAAAGGTTTAAATCAAATATTTAATAGCAAGAAAGTGGCAAATAAGAGGTTCCCTGCTCTCTGAGCTTATGTAACAGAAGCCTTGCGATTGATTACATGCTATAAGCGTGTAGGCAGAGCAATTCTTGCTATTTTACTTCAATCATTTTGTTTCCCCTCTACCCCCCAAAACCAGAACAGAATTTGACTGGTTAATCTCGAGCACACAGTAAACTTGGTATGTTCTGCTGAGTATGAGCAGCCAGCGTTTCACTTGAGCCTGACCTGAAAGAGAACAAAATGGGTTAGGCTGCCTGTCTATAGCTGTGGCGTAAGGAATCTGGATAACGTGTCCGATGTTCTCAGCCTGTGGTTGTACAAGTTGGTCTCAGCAGCATGGTGGCTACGGATGCTGCTAACTTCATTTAGATATTTCGATCTGAGAAGGTTGAATCATTGAGCTATTGTTAAGACAAGATCTAATCTGGTGCCGTACCTCCTGTACCAAAAAAACATTGCCCAGAGTTTTACATCATATGTTATATCTGTGTCACTTATCACTTATTTCCTTTGGGTTTCTAATTGATGTGCAAACTTCTGTGGTGTAAGTAATGGTAGCAGGGAAGACATGCAAAATAAAAGCACTGTGAGGGTACATCCAGCAGCTGTTTCATGGAACAAAGTATCTTGTTGGCTTTTTTAATTATTCCAGTCTTTGCACCCTTTTTTTGCTGCAGAAATGACACTGAAGTATCCTGCACCATTTTTTTTTTTTTTTTCTCCTCACTGGGCTCTTTAAATGGAGCTGAATTCCCTGAAAATTGAGAAGAAGGAATTTTAAAATTATCTAATCTAGTGCTCCCCGGCCCCTAACTTGGCCATGTATTGCAGGGACATCATATGCAAGTTTCAGTCTAGAGCTGCTTCTTACAGCTGATGTAGAGCTTTACAGTTAGTTAGCTCATGATGGTAATATTGGCTGTTTCAACTGGCAGCCCCTGTGGGCACTGGGAAAACATGTGAAGGGAGAGAAGAAGCCTTTAGCTATTTTGGTGGTTGAAGGAGAGGAGGGGTGGAGAGGAAAAAGATAAAAGATGGGCATTGTGTCCCATCATTAGGGGATTAATAGTTCATACTGGTTAGGGTCTGGAGTAGACAAGTCTTTTGCATGTTTAGAAGAACTTCTGCGTTGAAAGATGTTATTTTCAGTCTTTCATATACCTCTGGAGTGTTTTCACTGTTATCTGCATCCCAGTTAAGTACAATTTAGTGGTCGGGTGTGAGAATAAATGGCAGGTGACCAGAGCTCTAAAATGTTTGGTCAACAAAATCGTCTCAGTAGTGTAATTGTTTGAGGAATACAGACCCCTGCTCTGAGGAGGAGAGAAGGAGAAACTGTGGCATTATAAACACGTCTCCCCCTCTAAAATGTACCCTTCCCCCAAAAAACAAGAGAAAACCCCAAACCACCAAACCCCAAAACCCCAAAATCAACCCAAACAAAAAAAAAAAGAGAAAATCTATTTCAGTTTCTCGAAAGTTTCGGTATGAGGGAAGAGGTAAGGCCTGAAATGGTAGAAGCCACAAAGGTAGATGAAAGCCCACTTTCCTAAAGGATACTGGAACTTCCCATTAAATTTAAAGCAATGTTTAATTCTTTAATTAAAAGAAAACCAGCCTTCTCTCCTTAGCAGCACCTGGAAAATGAAAGTTTTTTTTTAAAGGAGAAGTTCAACATTAATATGGTAATGGCAGAATCTTTAGAATTTTCTTTTTAAAATGTCTTTATGGACCACTCAGGGGAATTTACAAATAATGAATATAAGCTTTTAGTCTAATTAGTGATGTGAAGAATTGTTGAACTGAAATCCTGAAGTGAATGGTAATGAGCGAAAGCCTTCTCTCTGGCTGATCGACATAAACATAAGAACTACAGTCAGCCTTACGTTGGTTGATTTACCTATTTTGTATGATGTAACTCAGATGTGCCAGTATAAATCTTCTGGTTGTGCTTCCTGAGCTATCCTATCCTGCCCACAAATATCCAGTCTCTTCCAGAGTGCTGGAGTTTATTCTGCACGGAGAGTGCAGCCCTGTGCCCCGTCGTTTGGCTGGTGGCTTTGGGCAGAGGAGTTACGTGGTGTCCTGTCCCCATGGCCAGCTTTCCGATTGTTTGTCCCAGTGGAAAGTAGTTAGCAAATCTGATGTTTTGCAGGCAGTGGTAGGAAATTTGATCATCAGCACAGAGGGATCTGGGAGGTAATTAACAGCCAGATTTTCATCCTGAATGCTGGGATGATACACCTCTCCAAAGCAGCTACTTTGGGCTGTATGTACCAAGATGAAAGGGGAAAAGTGTAGTTAGGAGCCAACCGTTATGTCTTGCATGAGCCTTGAGAAAAAAATCGTGTCTAAATTTCATGAAAAATCCTTATTCTGAGTGGTAGTATAGAGTGCTTTTAAATCCAGGTCTGGGATTAAATAATAAGGCAACCCAAAGAGAATACTGCTGCAGTTTGCCTGTGGCTTAGTCAAGCTTTCTCTGCTTGAACTGCTGATTTAGGTCTGAAATTGGCGCAGTAACATTTCCTCTTCAAGTATTCTGCTGTCCAGATGAGTGTTTAAAAAAAATAACCAACCAAAAAACCAACAAAAAAACCCCCCTGGTGGTGTTTGTTAACAAGTCA